>NC_086453.1:306810775-307420988 GCF_028390025.1 Pseudophryne corroboree | reverse complement strand
GGTTATAGACAGTGGTGGTGCGGTTGGTGGGAGAGGGGTGGTGCGGTTGCGGCTGTGTGTGTAGAACACCGACTGCTTTCTCCTGGGCATATACATAGCACACACTAATTTATATATATATTGCACTGGGCTGATATGCTTCGGGAAAATGTTAATACACATGTACAGTTTACAGATAACTCTACAAACATCACAGCTGTAGGGTGGGGGGAAGTATCTCACTTCTGAAAAGATACTTTTGTAAAAGAGGCGCAATGAATCCCTCCATTATTCAGGCTGTATCTCAATGTGAGTTCAAAACTTAATTAGCAAAATGTATTTTTGAGTATTGATGAATAAACCCCTATACAGGCAGTTGTGGGTGCCATATAGTATTGGGCATATGACTATGTACAAACAGGTGTATGATGCAAAATATATAACATTCTCTCTCTACCTCTACTTACTCCCCCCCTCCCTGTCTCCTCTTCCTTCTCTCTATTTCTCTCCCTCCTCTCTCTCTCTCTCTCTCTCTCTCTTGCTCTCTGCCTCTCTCCCTCCTCTCTCCTTCTCCTACCTCTCTCTTTCTCTCTGCCCCCTCCCCACTCTCTACCTCCCATCTCACCCCTTTCTCTCTCTCTCCCTCCCTCCCTCCCATTCTCTAGCTAGGTTTTAGAAAATGTATTTACAAAATAAATAAATAAATAAAAGATATTTAAAAACCAGTCTGGATAGAAGGACACGGAAATCGGTAGCTTTAAATAGTTAATCATTCAGTGAATGAGACACTGCCAATAATTGCATAATTAAAAGGGATGTTGCATTCCGTTTTCTCAGAACAGTGTGCCGCTTTATCGTGCACAGATGCAATAACTCTGTATGTAATTACGCAATGTCAGACATCAGTTAAAACTTTATTAGCAAACTGACAAATTAAAATCTCCAGCACATATAATATGATGGACTGTAAAAGAAACACCTATAAATGGTAAACCACAAAATAGTCTAGAACTATATGAATGTTTTATTCCTTTTGTGGTTGTTATGCCAAACAAAAGCAAAAGGTCAGGAAAGAACAGTTAAATAATCACTAACCTGTAACAAATGTGTTCCTTCCAAATTAAAGCTTACTGTAAATTATCAAATTACTTCTACCCTACATTTCAACGGCAAGTGTGTACACTTGAATGCCGGTGTTCAATGGAACTAATAAATGGATTAAGGACAGCATGTTGGAGGAGAAAATTAAGTTTTGTTATTTTCAGAAGCAACTGGTAACTTTTAAATGAATTACGAGTATAATTACTGACTTTAAATTAGGTATTATCTAGTGATGAGCGGGTTCGGTTTCTCGGCAACCGAACCCCCCCGAACTTCACCCTTTTTACACGGGTCCGAGCCATACTCGGATTCTCCCGTATGGCTCGGGTAACCGGAGCGCGCCCGAACGTCATCATCCCGCTGTCGGATTCTCGCGAGATTCCGATTCTACATAAGCAGCTGCGCGTCGCCGCCATTTTTACTCGTGCATTGGAAATGTTAGGGAGAGGACGTGGCTGGCGTCCTCTCCGTTTATGTTGATGCATTGCAAATATTTTGTGCTTGCTTATTACTTAATTGTGGGGACTGGGGAGCAGCTGTATATAGGAGGAGTACAGTGCAGAGTTTTGCTGACAGTGACCACCAGTAATACGTTGTCTGCCTGAAAAACACTCCATATCTGTGCTTAGTGTGCTGCATATATCTGTGCTCACTAGTGGAGCAAGTAGAAAAAATGACTTACGGGTACTGTGTGCGCGCGCCGAAGGCGCGCGTGCAAAAAAATGGGTGTGGCCAAATGCCACATGGGGCGTGGCCAATGAAAATGGGGGCGTGATACACATATGGGGGAGGGGCAGATACACGTATGACCCCAATAGTGTCAGATACACGTTGCCCCACAGTGCTAGATATACATTGCCCCACAGTGCCAGATACATATAACCCCACAGTGCCAGATACACATTGCCCCACAGTGCCAGATACACAAATGTCCCCAGAGTGCCAGATACACAAATGTCCCCAGTGTCAGATACACATTGCCTCACAGTGCCAGATGCACATTGCCCCACAGTGCCAGATGCACATTGCCCCACAGTGCCAGATACACAAATGTCCCCAGAGTGCCAGATACACATTGCCCCACAGTGCCAGATGCACATTGCCCCACAGTGCCAGATACACAAATGTCCCCAGAGTGCCAGATACACATTGCCCCACAGTGCCAGATACACATTGCCCCACAGTGCCAGATACAGAAATGCCCCCAGAGTGCCATACATTGCCTCACAGTGTCAGATACACATTGCCCCACAGTGCTAGATACACAAATGCCCCCACTGTGTCAGATATACATTGCCCCCCGTGCCAGATACAGAAATGCCCCTACAGTGCCAGATATGCCCCCAGTGCCAGATATCCTCCAGTGCCAGGTATACATGCCCCCCTGTGCCAGATATCCCCCAGTGCCAGGTATATATGCCCCCCTGTGCCAGATATGCCCCCAGTGCCAGATATCCTCCAGTGCCAGGTATACATGCCCCCCCCCAGTGCCAGATATCCCCCAGTGCCAGGTATAACATGCCCCCCCAGTGCCAGATATCCCCCAGTGCCAGGTATAACATGCCCCCCCCAGTGCCAGATATCCCCCAGTGCCAGGTATACATGCCCCCCTGTGCCAGATATCCCCCAGTGCCAGGTATATATGCCCCCCTGTGCCAGATATGCCCCCAGTGCCAGGTATACATGCCCCCCTGTGCCAGATATCCCCCAGTGCCAGGTATATATGCCCCCCTGTGCCAGATATGCCCCCAGTGCCAGGTATATATGCCCCCCTGTGGCAGATATGCCCCCAGTGCCAGGTATACATGCCCCCCTGTGCCAGATATCCCCCAGTACCAGGTATATATACCCCCCCTGTGCCAGATATGCCCCCAGTGCCAGATATCCCCCAGTGCCAGGTATAACATGCCCCCCCAGTGCCAGATATCCCCCAGTGCCAGGTATATATGCCCCCCTGTGCCAGATATGCCCCCAGTGCCAGGTATACATGCCCCCCCAGTGCCAGGTATAACATGCCCCCCTCCCCTACTCACCGCTGCCGTCGCTGTCCTCCTGTCTGTCATGTGAGGGAAGGAGAGTGCAGCCTGCGCCTCTCGTTCCCCTCAGTCTCCGGCGGGTGTCTCAGTTTAATTCAGCGCCGATCCGTGAGCCAATCAGAGCTCGCGGGTGCGAGCTCTGATTGGCTCACGGATCGGCGCTGAAGTAAATTGAAACACCCACCGGAGACTGAGGGGAATGAGAGGCGCAGGCTGCACTCTCCTGCCCTCACATCAGCGGCGGTGCGGCGTGTGCGGCGGTGCGGCGTGGGGGAGGGAGGGAAGGAAGAGGAGCGGTGGCCCGTCGGTGTGGGTACGGCGTACCCACGGCTAAATTATTACGGGTACGCCGTACCCACCCGTACCCGCCCACTTGCACCACTGGTGCTCACACTGCTTAATTGTGGGGACTGGGGAGCAGCTGTATTATATAGCAGGAGTACAGTGCAGAGTTTTGCTGACAGTGACCACCAGTATACATTGTCTGCCTGAAAAACACTCCATATCTGTGCTCAGTGTGCTGCTTTACTGTGGGGACTGGGGACCACCAGTATAATATTATATAGGAGGAGTACAGTGCAGAGTTTTGCTGACCAGTGACCACCAGTATATAATATATAGCATTACGGTACAGTAGGCCACTGCTGTACCTACCTCTGTGTCGTCATTAAGTATACTATCCATCTACATTCTATACCTGTGGTGCATTTTAGTTTTGCAGTTTGCTGACACAGTGACCACCAGTATACTTTATATAGCAGTACGGAAGGCCACTGCTGTACCTACCTCTGTGTCGTCATTAAGTATACAATCCATCTACATTCTATACCTGTGGTGCATTTTAGTTTTGCAGTTTGCTGACACAGTGACCACCAGTATATATAGCAGTACGGTACGGAAGGCCACTGCTGTACCTACCTCTGTGTCGTCATTAAGTATACTATCCATCTACATTCTATACCTGTGGTGCATTTTAGTTTTGCAGTTTGCTGACACAGTGACCACCAGTATACTATATATAGCAGTACGGTACGGAAGGCCACTGCTGTACCTACCTCTGTGTCGTCATTAAGTATACTATCCATCTACATTCTATACCTGTGGTGCATTTTAGTTTTGCAGTTTGCTGACACAGTGACCACCAGTATACTATATATAGCAGTACGGTATGGAAGGCCACTGCTGTACCTACCTCTGTGTCGTCATTAAGTATACTATCCATCTACATTCTATACCTGTGGTGCATTTTAGTTTTGCAGTTTGCTGACACAGTGACCACCAGTATACTATATATAGCAGTACGGTACGGAAGGCCACTGCTGTACCTACCTCTGTGTCGTCATTAAGTATACTATCCATCTACATTCTATACCTGTGGTGCATTTTAGTTTTGCAGTTCGCTGACACAGTGACCACCAGTATACTATATATAGCAGTACGGTACGGAAGGCCACTGCTGTACCTACCTCTGTGTCATCATTAAGTATACTATCCATCTACATTCTATACCTGTGGTGCATTTTAGTTTTGCAGTTTGCTGACAGTGACCACCAGTATATATAGCAGTACGGTACGGAAGGCCACTGCTCTACCTACCTCTGTGTCATCAGGTATACTATCCATCCATACCTGTGGTGCATTTCAGTTGTGCGCAGTATATATAGTAGTAGGCCATTGCTATTGATACTGGCATATAATTCCACACATTAAAAAATGGAGAACAAAAATGTGGAGGTTAAAATAGGGAAAGATCAAGATCCACTTCCACCTCGTGCTGAAGCTGCTGCCACTAGTCATGGCCGAGACGATGAAATGCCATCAACATCGTCTGCCAAGGCCGATGCCCAATGTCATAGTAGAGAGCATGTAAAATCCAAAAAACAAAAGTTCAGTAAAATGACCCAAAAATCAAAATTGAAAGCATCTGATGAGAAGCGTAAACTTGCCAATATGCCATTTACGACACGGAGTGGCAAGGAACGGCTGAGGCCCTGGCCTATGTTCATGGCTAGTGGTTCAGATTCACATGAGGATGGAAGCACTCATCCTCTCGCTAGAAAAATGAAAAGACTTAAGCTGGCAAAAGCACAGCAAAGAACTGTGCGTTCTTCTAAATCACAAATCCCCTAGGAGAGTCCAATTGTGTCGGTTGCGATGCCTGACCTTCCCAACACTGGACGGGAAGAGCTTGCGCCTTCCACCATTTGCACGCCCCCTGCAAGTGCTGGAAGGAGCACCCGCAGTCCAGTTCCTGATAGTCAAATTGAAGATGTCACTGTTGAAGTACACCAGGATGAGGATATGGGTGTTGCTGGCGCTGGGGAGGAAATTGACAAGGAGGATTCTGATGGTGAGGTGGTTTGTTTAAGTCAGGCACCCGGAGAGACACCTGTTGTCCGTGGGACGAATATGGCCATTGACATGCCTGATCAAAATACAAAAAAAATCAGCTCTTCGGTGTGGAATTATTTCAACACAAATGCGGACAACAGGTGTCAAGCCGTGTGTTGCCTTTGTCAAGCTGTAATAAGTAGGGGTAAGGACGTTAACTACTTTGGAACATCCTCCCTTATACGTCACCTGCAGCGCATTCATCATAAGTCAGTGACAAGTTCAAAAACTTTGGCTGACAGCGGAAGCAGTCCACTGACCACTAAATCCCTTCCTCTTGTAACCAAGCTCCTGCAAACCACACCACCAACTCCCTCAGTGTCAATTTCCTCCTTACCCAGGAAAGCCAATAGTCCTGCAGGCCATGTCACTGGCAAGTCTGACGAGTCCTCTCCTGCCTGGGATTCCTCCGATGCATCCTTGAGTGTAACGCCTACTGCTGCTGGCGCTGCTGTTGTAGCTGCTGGGAGTCGATCGTCATCCCAGAGGGGAAGTCGGAAGACCACTTGTACTACTTCCAGTAAGCAATTGACTGTCCAACAGTCCTTTGCGAGGAAGATGAAATATCACAGCAGTCATCCTGCTGCAAAGCAGATAACTCAGGCCTTGGCAGCCTGGGCGGTGAGAAACGTGGTTCCGGTATCCACCGTTAATTCAGAGGCAACTAGAGACTTGATTGAGGTACTGTGTCCCCGGTACCAAATACCATCTAGGTTCCATTTCTCTAGGCAGGCGATACCGAAAATGTACACAGACCTCAGAAAAAGAGTCACCAGTGTCCTAAAAAATGCAGTTGTACCCAATGTCCACTTATCCACGGACATGTGGACAAGTGGAGCAGGGCAGACTCAGGACTATATGACTGTGACAGCCCACTGGGTAGATGTATTGCCTCCCGCAGCAAGAACAACAGCGGCGACACCAGTAGCAGCATCTCGCAAACGCCAACTCGTTCCTAGGCAGGCTACGCTTTGTATCACCGCTTTCCAGAAGAGGCACACAGCTGACAACCTCTTACGGAAACTGAGGAAGATCATCGCAGAATGGCTTACCCCAATTGGACTCTCCTGGGGATTTGTGACATAGGACAACGCCAGCAATATTGTGCGTGCATTACATCTGGGCAAATTCCAGCACGTCCCATGTTTTGCACATACATTGAATTTGGTGGTGCAGAATTATTTAAAAAACGACAGGGGCGTGCAAGAGATGCTGTCGGTGGCCTGAAGAATTGCGGGCCACTTTCGGCATTCAGTCACCGCGTACAGAAGACTGGAGCACCACCAAACAATCCTGAACCTGCCCTGCCATCATCTGAAGCAAGAGGTGGTAACGAGGTGGAATTCAACCCTCTATATGCTTCAGAGGATGGAGGAGCAGCAAAAGGCCATTCAAGCCTATACATCTGCCCACAATATAGGCAAAGGAGGGGGAATGCACCTGACTCAAGCGCAGTGGAGAATGATTTCAACGTTGTGCAAGGTTCTGCAACCCTTTGAACTTGCCACACGTGAAGTCAGTTCAGACACTGCCAGCCTGAGTCAGGTCATTCCCCTCATCAGGCTTTTGCAGAAGAAGGTGGAGACATTGAAGGAGGAGCTAAAACAGCGATTCCGCTAGGCATGTGGGACTTGTGGATGGAGCCCTTAATTCACTTAACCAGGATTCACGGGTGGTCAATCTGTTGAAATCAGAGCACTACATTTTGGCCACCGTGCTCGATCCTAGATTTAAAACCTACGTTGTATCTCTCTTTCCGGCAGACACAAGTCTGCAGAGGTTCAAAGACCTGCTGGTGAGAAAAATGTCAAGTCAAGCGGAACGTGACCCGTCAACAGCTCCTCCTTCACATTCTCTCGCAACTGGGGGTGCGAGGAAAAGGCTAAGAATTCCGAGCCCACCCGCTGGTGGTGATGCAGGGCAGTCTGGAGCGAGTGCTGACATCTGGTCCGGACTGAAGGACCTGCCAACGATTACTGACATGTCGTCTACTGTCACTTCATATGATTCTCTCACCATTGAAAGAATGGTGGAGGATTATATGAGTGACCGCATCCAAGTAGGCACGTCAGACAGTCCGTACGTATACTGGCAGGAAAAAGAGGCAATTTGGAGGCCCTTGCACAAACTGGCTTTATTCTACCTAAGTTGCCCTCCCTCCAGTGTGTACTCCGAAAGAGTGTTTAGTGCAGCCGCTCACCTTGTCAGCAATCGGCGTACGAGGTTACTTCCAGAAAATGTGGAGAAGATGATGTTCATCAAAATGAATTATAATCAATTCCTCCGTGGAGACATTCACCAGCAGCAATTGCCTCCAGAAAGTACACAGGGACCTGAGATGGTGGATTCCAGTTGGAACGAATTAATAATCTGTGAGGAGGGGGATGTACACAGTGAAAGGGGTGAGGAATCGGAGGATGATGATGAGGTGGACATCTTGCCTCTGTAGAGCCAGTTTGTGCAAGGAGAGATTGATTGCTTCTTTTTTTGGTGGGGGCCCAAACCAACCAGTCATTTCAGTCACAGTCATGTGGCAGACCCTGTCGCTGAAATGATGGGTTGGTTAAAGTGTGCATGTCCTGTTTATACAACATAAGGGTGGGTGGGAGGGCCCAAGGACAATTCCATCTTGCACCTCTTTTTTCTTTCATTTTTCTTTGCATCATGTGCTGTTTGGGGACAATTTTTTTGAAGTGCCATCCTGCCTGACACTGCAGTGCCACTCCTAGATGGGCCAGGTGTTTGTGTCGGCCACTTGTGTCGCTTAGCTTAGTCACACAGCGACCTTGGTGCGCCTCTTTTTTTCTTTGCATCATGTGCTGTTTGGGGACAATTTTTTTGAAGTGCCATCCTGCCTGACACTGCAGTGCCACTCCTAGATGGGCCAGGTGTTTGTGTCGGCCACTTGTGTCGCTTAGCTTAGTCACACAGCGACCTTGGTGCGCCTCTTTTTTTCTTTGCATCATGTGCTGTTTGGGGACAATTTTTTTGAAGTGCCATCCTGCCTGACACTGCAGTGCCACTCCTAGATGGGCCAGGTGTTTGTGTTGGCCACTTGTGTCGCTTAGCTTAGCCATCCAGCGACCTCTGTGCAAATTTTAGGACTAAAAATAATATTGTGAGGTGTGAGGTGTTCAGAATAGACTGGAAATGAGTGTAAATTATGGTTATTGAGGTTAATAATACTATGGGATCAAAATGACCCCCAAATTCTATGATTTAAGCTGTTTTTTAGGGTTTTTTGAAAAAAACACCCAAATCCAAAACACACCCGAATCCGACAAAAAAATTTTTGGTGAGGTTTTGCCCAAACGCGCCCGAATCCAAAACACGGCCGCGGAACCGAATCCAAAACCAAAACACAAAACCCGAAAAATGTCCAGTGCACATCTCTAGTATTATCATAAGGCCGTCTGCTAAAGGAAAACCCTTAAATGAAATATAGTTTAATTGTATTCACGGTTAAACATATCTGTAAGTAATATAGATTATTATTTTTTTGCATTTTTATTAGTATACCTTAATATGATACAGGTATACCAATATTTATTGTGATGAAGAGAAAATAGCAACCAAGTTGCAGCATACAATTGGAATCTTAAATTAAGATGCATTGTATTGCTAGCGAAATGCGGTGAGGATCCTAGAGGTTGAAATCCTGACAGTCAGAATGCTGATAGATCCCAATGCTAAGAACTGGGGTTCGGGTTAGCTATAGGGTTAGTGTTAGGCACTAGGAGGAGGGTTAGGGTTAGGCTGTGGGAGGGGACAGATAAAGTAAGGCTGTGGAAGGGGTAGGTTAGGGTTAGGCTGCAGGAGGAGTGGGTTAGGCTTATGGCTAAAATGTTCACATGGTTAAAATGCTTACATACAGATGGAGCCATGCTTATCTAGGCTTCTCTGCTGCACCTAGGTGCACCATGATTTATTAGCATAATCCTTTCATCTATTGTTCTCAGCTGCAATACAACACAGAGAGAACAATACAGCAGGGGATTAAGTCATTACAGCAGGGGCTTAAGTCCGACTGCACTGGCTCAGTTAATCCTATTAAAGGCAAAAATGACGAAGGCTCCATCTGTATCTTGCTGGGGAACTGGCTGCCCCTGACCTCCCGGTGATTGATGGCTGATGTCACTAGGAGGTATGACTTAGGCCAGGGGGAAGTGGCGCTGCTGAACAGGCTGGCTACTAGCGACTGCATCAGCTACAGCCCATAGAAGCCAGCCAGAAAAAGCTGACAAATTAGCAGGGGAGTGGTTTACCTTTGCTAGCACAGTCCGGACTGGCAGTCCCAGGCAAGAAAACACCTCCCCCTTCTTATGGGAAGTAACTGCCCCTGCTAGGCGGGGCACCCGTAAGTAAAATCTACCACTGCTCAGACCTGTCACTCTGCCTGATTGCTGGATCTGTGTGCAGTTTGCTCACACACTTGGATATCAAATTGTTAGCGATAGAATTGTAAACCTGTCTAAATGCACAATGATTTCTGGGGTCTGAGTTATGATGCCGCAGCTTTTTCAGCATTATTCACTCATAGGAACCCTACAGTATATTTTGGGTTAAATCTGACTTTTTTACATAAACCAAAAAAGTTCTACAATACACACATTTCACCAAATAAAAAAAAATGGTAATGAATTGTAGAAACTTGTCATAATAATTGTTTTAGAGGTATCGGTAGAAATAATCTCATGGCCACAAAGCAGCTTCATGATGATAACTCTTTTGTTATAAGAGCAGCAGCCAAAGGAAGGAGAGTGCTTCTATTAAAGGTCAGCCACCTACCTCAGTACTGAGAGGAGAGGTGGCCAATATGGGGGAGGCATGGCCATGGCCCCTATTAAAAAAATGCTATAAAATAGTACATGTGCGCTGCAGGGCCAGTTAAGGCACGTTCGGCATGGGCAGCCGCTTGGGGCGCCACCGTCAATGGGGCGTGACGATTTTTCACCACCATATTGCCTGTCCAGGTCTCCCTCTTCCTCTCTGCCTAACTTCAAATTACCTGTCACTCTATCTCCCGCGTTACCGGTTGGTAACTAGGGAGTAACCCATTTCACATCGCACTAAAAACCCGGTATCGACACGGCATATTGCCGTGTCGAAACGGGTCAGTGTGCGATGTGAAAGCTCCTTCTCAGAATTAGCGGGTCGCCTGACCCGGTAATTCAACCCGGTAAAAAAGAAGGGTTATTACCGGGTTGATTACCGGGTCAGGCGCAGTGTGAATGGGAGCCGTTCCGATGCGACACGGCTCCCATTCACAGCATAGGGAGAGGCGGCGCAGAAGATGAGCTCATCTCCCAGCGCCGCCTCCACCCCCGCCCCCGCTGCTGCTGCGCCCTCCGCTGCTATGGCAACCGACCCGGTATATTGCCGGGTCGGAAAGCCAGCAACGGAGCGCAAATGCCGGATCCCACCCGGTAAGTACACGTTTCTCTTACCGGGTAGGATCCGGCATTTGCGATCTGAATGCAGCATTAGAACAAGAACAGGGAACTGGAGGAGGAGGTACCCCTGTGATCAAGCTGCGGGTCCCGCTCACTTCCAGGAGGCGGGTTCAACATCACGGAGCTCCGGACTCTCCTCTCGTGCAGCACTGTATGGACTGCCAGCCACTATGACCATGAGGACACCGGTGTTGCAGTACAGGTGCTCAGCAAGCCACGAGGAGGACACCCTGGCCCTGCTTTCTTGCAGCCTGGGATCCGCCGGTGAGTAGCGCTGCTGCTGGATGCAGGGAGAAGGGCAAGGAAGTGGAAGTTAGGAGGCTCTGCTGAGGAGAGGAGTCTGGAACCAGCTGCGTGATGTGTAAGCTGTGTCAGGGACGTGCTGCATGATGTGTAAGCTGTGTTGGGGCATGCTGCGTGATGTGTAAACTGTGTAGTGGACATGCTGCGTGATGTGTAAGCTGTGTCAGGGACGTGCTGCGTGATGTGTAAGCTGTGTCAGGGACGTGCTGCGTGATGTGTAAGCTGTGTCAGGGACGTGCTGCGTGATGTGTAAGCTGTGTCAGGGACGTGCTGCGTGATGTGTAAACTGTGTAGCGGACGTGCTGCGCGATGTGTAAGCTGTGTCAGGGACGTGCTGCGTGATGTGTAAGCTGTGTCGGGGACTCGATTTGTAAGCTGTGTCGGGGACATGCTGCGTGATGTGTAAGCTGTGTCGGGGATGTGTTGCGTGATGAATAAGCTGTGATGGAGACATGCTCTGTGATGTTTAAGTTGTGTTGAGGACGTGCTGTGTGATGTGTAAGCTGTGTCGGGGACGTGATGTGTGATGTGTACGCTGTGTCGGGGCGGAGCTGTGTGATGTGTACGCTGTGTTGGGGTCATGCTGTGTGATGTGTAAGCTGTGTTGGGGACGTGCTGTGTGAGGTATAAGCTGTGTCGGAGACTTGCTGCGTGATGTGTAGGCTGTGTTGGGGAGGAGCTGCGTAAGGTATAAGCTGTGTCGGGGACGTGCTCTGTGATGTGTAAGCTGTGTCGGGGAGGAGCTGTGTGATGTGTAAGTTGTGTCAGGAGGAGCTGTGTGATGTGTAAGCTGTTGGGAACGTGCTGCGTGATGTGTACGCTGTGTTGGGGAGGAGCTGTGTGATGTGTAAGCTGTTTCGGGAGGAGCTGTGTGATGTGTAAGTTGTGTCGGGAGGAGCTGTGTGATGTGTAAGCTGTTGGGAACGTGCTGTGTGATGTGTAAGCTGTGTTGGGGACGTGCTGCGTGATGTGTACGCTGTGTTGGGAAGGAGCTGTGTGAGGTATAAGCTGTGTCGGGGACGTGCTGTGTGATGTGTAAGCTGTGTCGGGGACGTGCTGCGTGATGTGTACGCTGTGTTGGGGAGGAGCTGTGTGATATGTAAGCTGTGTCGGGAGGAGCTGTGTGATGTGTAAGTTGTGTCGGGAGGAGCTGTGTGATGTGTAAGCTGTTGGGAACGTGCTGTGTGATGTGTAAGCTGTGTTGGGGACGTGCTGCGTGATGTGTACGCTGTGTTGGGAAGGAGCTGTGTGAGGTATAAGCTGTGTCGGGGACGTGCTGTGTGATGTGTAAGCTGTGTCGGGGACGTGATGTGTTATGTGTAAGATGTGTCGGGGACGTGTTGCGTGATGTGTACGCTGTGTCGGGAGGGGCTGTGTGATGTGTACGCTGTGTCGGGAGGAGCTGTGTGATGTGCAATGGTGTGTACACACGGTGAGATATTTTCTTACGATTTTGACTATATAGTTGGGGTAGAGCTGCATGATGTATAAGCTATGTCAGGGAAGAGCTGTGCGAGGTATAAGCTGTGTTGGGGATGTGCTGCGTGAGGTATAAGTTATGTCAGGTAGAAGCGGCTGAAGGTGGCGCTGGGGTTGTGCAGCACACACCGCCAGTCTTGGGCTCAGTATCTGCAGCCACATGCCCAGCTCAGCCAGTCAGGGCTCAGCATACCAGAACCAGCCAGGCACTCTGACTGCAGAACATCAGAGGAAGTTCCCGGCTACCTTTTGCCTCTCCCCGCATCTCTTCAGAGGTAAGTGCTGCTGTGACATCATCACGTTGGGGCCTGAGAAGTAATGAGATCATCCTGCTGACTTAGTTTTACTTCCCCCATGCAGTGGGTGCCAGCAGCATCACCTCCTCCATAGATCTCTTTTGTCCCTGCCCCCTCTGTCCTGTCCCCTCTCTCGTGTCCCTGTCCCCTCTCTCATGTCCCAGCCATTACCTCTGTCCCTCCTGTCTCCTCTGTCCTGTCCCTGCCATTACCGCTGTCCTGTCCTTCCTGTTTCCTCTATTCTGTCACTGTCTCCTCTGTCATGGTCCTGTCCCTGCTGTCATGTCACTGTCCCCTCTGTTCTGTCCTTGTCCCCACTGTCATGTCACTGTCTTCTCTGTCCTGTCTTTGTCCCCTCTCTCCTGGCCCCTCTGTTCTGTCACTGCCTCCGCTGTCCTGTTCTTGCCCCCTCTTTTCTGTCCTTTCCATTACCTCTGACCTGTCCCTTCTGTCCCCTCTGTTCTGTCCCTGTCTCCTCTGTCCTGGTCCTGTCACCACTATCATGTCTCTGTCCCGTCTGTCTTGTCTTTGTCCCCTCTTTACTGTCCCTATATAATGGCTTCTATGTATAGGAAGCTTTAGGGATGTCACTGTTGAACATTTTTACTTTTATTTCATACACTTTACCATGAACATATATTTATGGCACTACTGTGGGCATTATGTGTAAGAGGCATTACTGGTGGCAGTATATGTAAGGCTGCTATAACTGTTCCCATTATATGTAAGGAGCACTAATGTGGGCATTATGTGTAAGGCTGCTAATTGTATGTATGTGTAGAGGGGTGTGTGATAATATATATATTTATAATTTGATAACATAATAAATAGTTGCAAGGCCACACCCACTTTGCACATTGGGACGGGGGGACGCTTAAAAAAATCTTGCCCAGGGTGCTAGTAGGCCTGAAGCTGTCCCCGGTGTGCTGTAGATGAGTGCACTGGTGGTTGCACATGGGGGTGGCAGCGGCCTCAGCAGTTTCTGCTACCTGCAGCCACAGGACAGAGCATATCAGGGAATGTGAGGGTGGGGTGGCATATGAACAAAGGAAAAAGTCTCTCCCTATCGGTGCTGGCTGCTGTGGGCACGGTTATGCAGGAGGCAGATCACAAGGCTGCACCCGCGGCACCCAGCAGCTATGGGGAGAGACTTCTTTCTATGAGCACATGCCCGCAACCCTCAAGTCCCCTCCTTTCTGCTGTTGAACAAGGGGCACCGGTTGCTGCATGGGTAAAAAATGTCCCCTTTAGTAGCTGACCCTCCCCTCATCAGCACCAGTGATTAAAGGGGTAATATTATGTAAGAGAAATTATAAAACAATTATGTAAAAACACATTTTACTCTGTCCTTAACAGGGATTCCAATGCAGTTTATCAAAACCAAATAGTGGCATTATTTAAATTGAGATGGCTTTTGAGAAGGGGTATATCAAAGGAAGAATATCAAAGATTTATTTATTAAAGGCCTTATTTCACCTACCATATTCTATACAGTATCATCTTCCAAAGGTTCAAAAGTCACTGCACAAGACACCAATGTTGATTATTATACCTGGCATTGGCTTTCTGACTTCTAACTTATTTTTATTTACTGATCAGTTTCTCCAGGGTCACATTGCCTCCATGAGACCACATATTAAAGATTCCCAGAAATGGGTTCCTGACTATGAAGTGTCTGCACCAGCATTCAACAGTTTGTATTGATGGTGGGATCTTGGAGAGGCAGTTTCATATTTTTCTCAATTATATCCTTTTATTTTTCATTTTATTTAGAGTACTTTTTTTTATTCACAGACAACTAGGAACGGCTATGGGCACTAGATTAACATTGCATGTTTTGCGAAGATTTAAATGGGCCAATTTGAAGAAGAATATAATTGGAATGGTCCATATTAGGCAAATCTTGTGTCCTATGATGAAATAATAATTGATCATTAACTTATCATTTGGGATAGGGGTTCTTATTTGCCAAATTACTTGTTTTATGAATACTTTTTACTTAAAATTTGCTCACATTTTTATATAAATTTCTTGGATATTAGCCAGTCTACTCAAGGTGACAAATTTTTTTCTACAAATCCATGCGCTGGTTTGATGGAATCCCTTAGGGAAATTAGAAAGATTGCTCAGACATTGTATTCTGTATTCAGATTAAATCAAACAGGCAAAAAAAAGTAGCAACAGTTTTTTCAAAAAGGTTATTTAATATCATTGTCTAAAGATGTCAAATTTCATATCACATTTTGTTGCCAGCCTGCACGCCAGGTGCATGCGTGAAAGTGAACTACTGATGCTGGTCTGAAGGTTCAACCCCATAAAAGTATCATCAATTGACAGTCCTTGCCAGGTGTCTGGCTTTACTTTGTGATAAGTGCAAGCTAGACTTGATACAGACTAGATAATCACCAAGTACTTAGTGCTAGGCCTGGACAGCCTGCATACCACTCATAGATGGGTATCAAGGTTACAAGATGCTACCAAAAGCATCAAGCTTGCTCAATCCACTCTCAGAGACACCAGGCCACGTGGTTCTTCTTGGTTCAGCCTGTGGGCAATATTATAATATATTTGTTACAAAAACTACTTTACCAATTTTTCAAAATAAGGGATGATAGTGGGAAAAGTTTTGTAATTGCCATCAGGTTTGTCAGGCCTTGTGGTTTTTTTCTCAAAGGAGAATAATGTGAGTTTACATATGTTGAATCAGGGACAACAGTATGAGTTTTGGAACGCAATGGTAACTGTCCTTTTACAGAATTTTTTACTTCTATTTGTTGAATTGCTTTGCAAAAAAAATTCCAGTTGATGTACATTCTTTGATTTTTAAGCAGCTCACAACATAGTTAATCGCATTAACAAACCTTGTCCCTTAGAGAAATTTCCCTACCCCATTAATCAAGCTTTTAGAACATCCCTATTTTTATACAGATGACTAAATTAGCTATTTCGCCATTTTGAACCATTTGTCCTCAAACATGGATATACTGTACCTAACCTCAGGACAGTTTGTGAATATGAGCTCTACAGTTGGGAATCAAAGTTCTGGAAAAATTCAGAAAGATAGAGCTAGGCTTTAAGGTCATTTTCTAAGGCTACAGATGTGTAACATTGATCCTATTTGATTGACTTCTGTATATCCCATGCACTGGATTTCCCTAAGTACCCAGGGAAATTATAAAGGGAACTTGAGTTTAATAGTTTAAGTAACAACTTTGAAAATGTACTCGCCCAAAATTTAAGTTTAGGCAATCTCTAGTTACTGAACGTCTAAGTGGGAACACCCGCAATTCAAAATGTATTTTTGATCTTTTCAACCCATGTAAGAAACCAAGTGAAGGTCTATCTATCTATCTATCTATCTATCTATCTATCTATCTATCTATCTATATATCTATCTATATATCTATCGGTTTTTCATATGGAAATGTCACTTTATATATACACTTTACACTTTATAGATGCAATTTACTTTTAACAAAAACAGAGGTAATATATATATGTCCCATAAAAGCATAGTTATGGTTCAAATTTTTGACAGTAAATTAAAACATCTGCAAATTAAACTTATTTGTGGATTCAGTCATTTGCTAAAAGTATTATCCTTTTATTGACCAACATTTCTAAGGAAGAATGCTTTAAGCAATTTGAACTATACCATAAAAATAATTCATTTCTGGGCACTTGATAAAACCAACTTATTATAAACAGTAAATTTAAGGAAAACACATCAACATTAATTTTCCACATGGGAGAAGACTTTGCTTAAACTGAAGCAATAAAGTTAAAAGTTGCCTGAAGATTTGCAAAACTACTAAGTACGGTATAAGAATTTCAAGTTCTTTGTCACAAGTGTCTTACATGGATTAAGATAAATTAATAAAACACGTCACTAATAATTGATTATGTTATTATATATATATATATATATATATATATATATATAGCGTGGATTTGGCGGCGGCACTCAGACAGACTCATCAATGCAAAAAACTGGTCATTTATTTAGACCGTGGAGACTCCACGGTCTAAATAAATGACCAGTTTTTTGCATTGATGAGTCTGTCTGAGTGCCGCCGCCAAATCCACGCTACATATCTGTGACCTAGTGTCACTCGGAGGGCACCGCAGCAGATAAACTACTGGCTTCAAGGAGTGCCGGGTATACCATTTTTCTTCTATATATATATATATATATATATATATATATATTATTATAATTGAAAAAGTTAGTTATCTTTGTTTTTTTATTTATTATAACCATTCAAACTTAAAATAATCATTGTTTGTTTTTAGGTAAATGCCCATTATAACATGGATTAAAAGGATAAGTTGTGACATTTTTTTTCAATTTTTAATTAAAAAAACAAATAGACCCAAAGTTTCTGCATATTACTGCCCTGTTGGCAGTGGTGCCGAAAGGGGGGAGAGGGTACTAACTACTCTGGCCCAGGTCTGATGAAGGGGCCCAGTGGGAGCCCAGGTCCCCCCCCTCCTCCCCTTACCTGGCAGCAGCGACTGCAGCTTTTCTCCTCAGCCCATCATATTTTTTTCTAAGGGTGCATGCACCTCCTGTGATTAGGCCACGTCCCATGAAAAGTACCTGGGCCCAGCCAGGCTATCTACTGCCCTGCCTGCTGGCAACGCCAGTGCTGTCATGATTTGATCTACAAAATGATTAACTTATTCAAAATCGCAAATTGAACTATGAAAGATTAGCTGAATTGTATCAAGTTAAACCTTCAGAGCGAAACGCGCTTTGAGAGTTGCTCGGATAATCAGATCTCTTCATACATCTATACTTTACTGTTAACACTTAAGGAATAACATACAAAGGACAGATGTCGGTAGACGTGACCATTGATGGTGGCTATATAAGAAATAAATATTGCATTATTGATTAGGATATGTTCAGGAAGAAAACACAGATCACTCCACCTGTCTAGTCTAACACAATGCATATATCACCTTCTTCATCTTTAAACGATTACAGAAAGGATAAGTGAGATTTCAATTTTTTTTTAATATTATATACAGTATACAGGGGAACACAATCTCAGTGAATCTTCTTGGAAGTGCCCTACATATAGCTTTATATTTTCCATTTATGTGTATTCCTATCTTTTAGAGATACAGTAAATTAAATAAACTCAGATTCATTATAGTTGTGAATTAAGGGGTGTCAGATTTATTTTACATCTGCGTCTTCATAGAATTGTGTTTCAAAGATTTAACCTTGTCTGTGTATGTGATAATTATATACTGGAATCAATACTGTAAGTGGTAATCAGAGATGTTTTAAGAGAACAAAAGGCCCGTGTGTAGGCTTAGTGAGGGCTCCTGCTCTCAGTTCAGTAGCCTCAGGCTTTGTTAAATAGTCTACTGTGCATGCACAGGTCTCCAGGCACACAGCATCTGTGCTGCCATGTTCCTGGAGACTTCTCTATTGCGCATGTTCAAATCACCAGGAAAATGGCCTCTGCACTATTTTCCCAGTGATTTCTGCTGTTCTGCAGTGCCAGCCGCTGTGGGCTGCTGGAGAGGTAAGTATAATTATAGGTGCAGAGTGTGTGGTGTGGGTTATCCTATACTGAGGGCCCGTATGTACCACACACCTTGCCCCCATTATAGATATATCAATGGTTGCACTTCTATCACCATAACCATGATTGTGAAAGGATACTTATGCAGTACAGTAGATGTACCATCTTACTTACTTTTGCATAGACCCCTGATGCAATACTGTGAATTTACCTACAGATTGAATAGGAAATATCTGGTTGTTTTAAACATGACTTTCAACTTAGCATAAAAGTCAAACAATTATCCCCAAGGTAATCAATAGACTGATTTGTGTTCCAACAAACCTTTGTTGACAATCTATGCAAATATTACTGTGTAACAGGTTGGTCCACATATATGTTCAGCCCCTGATTTAGCCCTGACAAGTATCCAACTTGACGCAAGTTAAAATAAAAACTAGAGCAATTTAATATCACTTTGGTGCAGGACCAAGATCTCCAGAGAGCTGCCAGATTGGACACAGGTCCTGTGGCGATAGTATCCAATCATATCCTTTTTTGAAACCAAAACCTCCTTCCCATTGTGAAGATGGGTTCTTGCAGGCAAACGTTGAAAAATTTCCATTTTTGGTATTTGCTGCATACTGGGAGGTCACATTGACCCCGAATGGAAAATGGACCCATACTTAAAGCATGCAGACAATAGTGTGTTTACATGAGTAACATTAGTGACCATGAATAGTCACAGCTTCTCCCAGGCCCGCCATAAGGGGGGTGCTGCGGGCACAGTAGTCCCAGGCCCGGCCTCTCTAACAGAGAGGAGAAGGCCTGGGCCGCTCATGCCGCTCTGCTCCGACCCCTTTTTCGTGCCCGATATCTGACTCTGTCACAGGTGTGGGAGAGGACGCTGCAAGCATCAATTGTAGGAGTCCCTCCCAAGATGGCCGCCGCCTCATAGGAGACAGTTATTAAAGATACTAGAGGCTCCACTAATATCTTTAATTCCTGTCTCCTTTGAGGTGGTGGCAAAGGCGAATGCAGGGGGGGGGGCACTCGGGCCTGTAACCCCCCTGTCATTTCTGACTTCTTTTTTTTTCAAAAGGAGAACAGCAGAACCACTACTGCTATTTCTAACAACAAGTCCGTGTGGTAACCAATGGGGAAAACCCTGCTCACACCGCAACCTACCTCCCCCACTGCCAGCCGGACAGAGTCCAGCCCAGGTGTGGGGTTCAAATGCCAGCATCGAGTAAGACTGTTACTTATGACGGTGCAGAAGGCTTCATTAGCCCTCACTGCACCACACAGTTTCCCAGCGCTTCCTCCTCCACTTCCTTTACCACCATGCTAGGTGCAGTCAAACTCAGCCTCGGCTTTGAGAAGGCAGCCCGTGTGATTGTGACAGGGCTGTCCTGCAGATGTCTTATGCTGCTTGTTGGAGATCCAGCTGGCTGCTTCTAATAATTAAAGATGGGCAATTCGTGTCCTGCAGTCTGAGTCTCAATGCAGTGCCCAAAACAAGGTATGCTGAACCTGCCACCACCAACTAAAAACTTTAATAATTATATTGTGCTGGGGTGCCTTCCAGGCTCCCATAACTAATGGAACAGGTGACCAACATTTCAAGGCCCAATCAGCCTTTTCATCAGGGTAATAAACCAGCAGGGATGCGCTCCTACAGCCAATCATTACCTGATGGTATATTCTGTGAGGCCACACCCCCTGTGATACCACACCCCTTATCTGGGAGCACACGTGCCTTAGGTGCATGTAAATATAACTATTACTGTTCCCCTATCATGGTGCACTCCCTTTAACTTTCTTCTGGATCCGCCCCTGGGCGGTGGCCAATTTGGGAGGGACGTTTCCAATTGAAGCTAGCAGCGTCCTCTCCCCCTCCTGTGACAGTGTCAGAACTCAGGCATGAAAAGGGGGTGGAGCTACTGGAATGTAGGGGACGGGGCTACACAGTACCAGGCTGGCTGCTACCACAGGGAGAATGAGTAAAAGTGAAAGTGCGTGTGTGTGTATGTATGTATGTATGTATGGGTATGTGTGTATCTGTGTGTGTATGTATGTATGTGCGTGTGTGTGTGTATGTATGTATCGGAATGTGTGTATCTGTGTGTGTGTGTGTATGTGTGTGCATCTGTGTGTGTGGTCATTATGTGTAAGCGGCGCTACTACTGGAAGCATGTATAAGCGTCATCACTACAGGGGGCAGTTTGTGTTTAAGCGCCACCGCTACAGGGGCCAGTTTGTGTGTAAGCGCCACCGTTACTGGGGGTCATTATGTGTATAAGCTGCACCACTATTGGGGGCATTAATATGGTGCAAGGGGCATTAATGTGGTGCAAGGGGCATTAATGTGGTGCAAGGGGCATCAATATAGTGTTGCTCCATATGTGAACAGGGTTTATTTATTTATTTTTTAAATATATACTTATTTCTTTTTTTACTATATATATATATATATATATATATATATTTTTTTTTTAAAGGGGGGGCTGCCTATTTTGTCAGGCACGGGCCCCACAATTTCTGATGTCAGCCCTGGCTTCTCCCACCGGCTCCCACCATGACAGTCTGTACCAGGTGACTGCTGCACAACCATGGGGTGACCAGTATTCCACCACATGTTGCCTGAGTCCTTTCCCCAGTGAGTAGGGAGTATAAAAAAACTTCCTATGCACTCAGCAAATGACAGTTCAATGCCATACACATCCCTAGCTGTGCCTTGATTGATATGCTCCTTGTTTCTATACTTATTCTAGAACATTGCCCTACCAGTGCAGTTGTCTCTAAGCTGCACTGCTGGTTTCTGTCCGGTTCAGTGTATTTCCCCAGTGCCACTCCAGTTTAGTGTATTCCTCCAGTTTCTGTCCAATCCAGTGTATTCCTTTGGTACAAATCTGGTTCAGAGTAATCCTTCGGCTCCAGTCCAGTTCAGTGTGTTCCTCCTGTTCCAGTTCATTTCAGTGTATTCCTCGGGTTCCAGTCCAGTTCAGTATATTTGTAATATTTTGGGAGGTATATCTGGACAGAGTGTTGATTAAAATGATCTGGGGAATGTATCTGGATGGAGTGTTACACAAGCCCAGCAATCCTCAAGTCTCCTGCATTCTAAAGCTTCACCTTTAGCAGCTGCCTTTCCTAGATGGATTAAGTCCACCCGGTACTCAGATGCCCCCAGGTCTTAATGTGGACAAAGAAACTATTGGAGGCTGGGCAAGTGCATGGAAATATTGTGGAGTAGAACCCACCTGACACGGACTGGGTTAAGGCTGGACAGACTGGCACACACTAGACAAGGACAAGACCAAGAATACCAAAAGACAAAAACAAGACAAGAGAATAATGAAATAATAACTAGGTATGGTAATAAAGTAAAGGTACTAATGAGGCATCTGGGTATTGAGAGATACATAAGGAGTGATGCACTAATGGTAATAACAATGTGGAAGTAGTCTGGAGAGAAGGCAATAACAGACTAGCAGGTTGGGTGATCTACTTAAAGAGACAGGCAAGAAACATAAATAAAATGGTACATAAATAGCAGGGAATGCTCTGAACTCACAGTGGTTGCTACTGGCAACAACAGGAATGCATGACAATGGAATAAAGACAGGGAAAGCAGAACAGACATACAAACAACACAAAATGCTCCAGGCCAGTGGATGTTACTCCTGGCCACCGCAGTACCAACACAAAGGAGCAAAGAAGACTGAGACAAGGAATTGTTCAGAGAACAGACTAATAGGACTGTGACAACACTGTACACCGATAAACAGGCCAGAGAGAAACTGTAGTGGAATGGGACTGTGGTAATAAAGACACAGGTGGTGGTATGTGTAAAGCAGCTGTGTGCAAATCAAATGAAACTGGATAACAACAGAAATGCCAAGATACAGATAAGACAACGAACAAGTATAGTGTGGAGCAATCCCCACTGCAGCTAAACCCAAGACAGACAGGAACCAGACAGGACTGGGTCTGGCAAGGATACTTTAGCACAGGATCTCACAGGGCAAGCATATGAAACTGAGAGCCAAAGGCTTCCATGGCAACCAGGATCTATGACCAGCAGGGAGTAATGGGCAGACTGGGAATATAAAGAGAGCACCAATCAATGACAAGGATCAATGCAGCCAGACCCCCTTTAATTACTAACTCATAACAACTGTGCTACTGCACATCACCCAGGCTCCTGACTTAACAAGAACCACATGCTGAAGTCATGTACCGAAGCACTCCCAACCAGGTGTGCTGCAACACAGAGAAGCCAGTCTCCAGGTTGCTAGGAGACAGCTGCTGCAACTCATAACAATATTCCTTCAGTTTCAGTCATGTTCAGAGCATACTTCAGTTCCAGTTAAGTTCAGAATATCTTTCCAGTTCCAGTTCAGTCCTATAGCTCGGTTAGCTCCTAAGCATTCCAGTGCTAATCCAGTTCAAGACCTATTGCAGTCTACTGAAAGCTCCTTCCTCTAGCTGCACTAATGTGTTCCAGTATCTACCTCAGATCTCCCAAGACTTTGTCTGTTCTCCTTGTGCTTCCATTTGCCAACAGCCAGACCATGTTACCTAACTTCACACTTAGTGTTTCTCTTGTACCAGAGACAATATCTACAGTATGTGCGGAACTTTATTATTCCATCCAGCTTCCAGTCTAGCACCTCAGACTTAATTCCTGCCAGTAACTCAAATCCGGGTTCACAGACAAACACAAATGTGTTTTGGGAATACATTTGATACTGTATATACATTAGTATTAACTTAAGTCAAATAACTTCTTTAAATCACTTATTTCTCTACACACTTTTCTACTTTGCTGAGTTCTAGACATAAAAAAACATGCACAGTAAAATAAAAATGTAAGACAAATTAAGAGTATTTTGTTTCCAATATTTTATTGAAAATTCAATAAAGGATATAGTTTATGTTATAGTACATAAAGCTAGTGCAACGCATCTTCCAACCTTCCAAATTTTGTTCTACTGGAATATTGTTTAACAACCAAGAGGGAATATTTCCAGATATTTACTTATGGTTGCCACAGTGGCTATAAGACAAATTGTGGGAATACTGCAGAAGCTTAGGCACTCTTTTTATGACAAGAAGATGTGGCTAGATCAAAGGAATTACCACTAGTAAGATATTGTATCTTATTTACAGAATTTGCATTTTCAGTATACTGTACTTATGGCCTAACTGTACCCAAATCTAACTCTCTCTGCACATGGTATGTCTGCCCCACCTGCAGTGCACATGGTTTCACCCATTAGAAGAAGATTTTGCTTTCACAATCAACCTTGAATTAGGCCCTTAAAACGTGCTAGTTTGAATATTTAAAAAAAAAAAAGAAACACAAATTCAAAATAATATATTCACTAATCTACAAAAATAAAAAAGAAAGTGAATAGAGACAACACGCTTAAATGATAGCTTTTTCTTAGAAATAATTTAAACCGAGTTTCGTGTTGTGGATTTGGTTGTAATTTAATCGTCGTGTTTTGGTTTTGAAAAACCACCCTCAAGTGTTTGGTTCGGGATTAGGATTTAAACTATTAATCTTGGTTTTTGTATTTCTTGAAAATTGATTTAAAAAACCCAGCTAAAATCATGTCATTTTTGTAATACAAAATGTGAAGTTTGGTTTAATAATCCAAATTCCGAACTGCGGGCAGTTCCAAACCCCAATGGGTGAACCATTCGGGACTCTGGTTCAGAACCACAAAAAGAACCAAACCACACATCTTTAGAAATAGTGTTTAGTTCTGCATTCATAAGACAATGAAAATCCAGCAGATATTGATAAAACAAGGATGAATTCAGAAAAAAGAGAGAATCCGCACAGGTCACAAAGAAGTTATACAATCATGCCAACCAGTTACCTCCCATAATTCCTAATCAAAGAATTGTTTTTTGGGGGTAATTCTTAGTTTTATTTTTATTTTTTGTTGGGGGTGCTCCCGGGAATAAATTAGTTATGTACTGCACAAGAAAGAAAAAGTATTCCACATTGGGGCACTCATTTGTAACTGGTTGTGCTAGTGAAGCTAGATCCAGGTGCAGTGTGACTCCCTATAAAACGTAACCTTTATTATTATTTGTATAAAATACTAATCTTAAATAGCTTGCGAAGTATTCAAACAAAATTAAATGAAATGGTGAATTGTGCAAAGAAAAATTAAAAATTAACAAAAGAATTTAACACACACTGGTCTCAAATATTTTCTATATCAGATATGTAGTCTTATTCTTTAATAAACTCCAACTATAACAATGTGTCTGTTGTCAATATTTGTCCATAGGATTATGTATATAAGTTGTAATATAATGTTTTAAACATAGTCCCCTCACTGGGATGGGTGAGCTTATAATTAAGAGACTTTATTGTCCTCAATATTATTGTTACATAAAATGAACAGGGAATTTGTCCCATCTGCAGCATATTTTCAGTCACTTTATTATAGTGGACACTCTTGTCCTAAATGCTGATAAATTCCTGCAGTCCATAGCAGCTAGGGGTTTGCAAATGTGCAGTCACACCATATCCAATGTGCATGTGTCGAGACCCGAGGCTGACTGTCTCTCTGGGCACAGGGGCTGCAGCAGCCCTGTACTAAAAGTAAGCAGGAGCCGCCGCTGATTTCAAGTATTAAGCTAATTATTAAACACCACTCCTTAATATATTTCAAGGCTTTTCTAGTAGATGTGCAAAGTTGCTTGTCTCCTTTCCATGGGAGTTTTTGTGTTTCCACATGTTATTTCAGAGAGTCAGATGAGGTCTTCTGAGTCAAGCCTGAAGAAGAACTTTTAAAAAAAAAAGTATTATTTGAGAAATTGCACAGCAACAATAATAATAATAATAATAATAATAATACATCTGTACTCTAATTGCAGGAAATCTGTTACATTTATACAATACATGTCAGACAATGATGGGCAATTAGAATAGAAGTCACAGAAGGGCAGAAAGTTATACACAAGTACATTAATAGGAGACTCCGGTATGCTGGTTAAAGGAACAGGAGCTCGATAAACTGCTTGTGGCTTGCCATTATCTTTTACATTGTATTTGTCATCTCTTTCTGAGTTGTACTGCTGTGAAATGTGCTAGTCTCCTTGCTTGTGCAGACATGGTAATCACTCCATCACCAGTAGATTAGCAACTGGAAAAATGCCCGTAATATGAGGATACTTCCTAAGCATGTATGCTAGACAACACCTGGGAGACCATTGGCACTGATGTGCCAGCAGGTAAGCCCCCCAGTGCAGTCACTAGCCATGTGTTGCTAAATCATGGATCCTGGCAGTGTATAATTGAATGATAACACATTCAGGGAATGGTTAAAACTTGTGAGTGTTTGGATTTAAATTGAATATCAATCTCTGACAGTTGCTGTGGAAACCCTCCTGCAATCATTTCAGTATCTACTATTTTAGTTGCAAAGATGATCTTACTAAGAGCTCTGTATCACACATATTATTATTTCCTAGTGAATTGCTAGATGCTTTATCCTATTTTGTTTAAATATACTGCAGCTAAACAACTATTTGGAGTAAACCTGTATCCTAACACACCTCTGATTGAAAGAAGGAGAAATAATAGATTCTTTCTGTAGATGACAGTGTTCCGTTTCTCCTGTTTGAAGTAGAATACAAAATAACAAGTATTTTAAGAGAATATGAACCACAGCAACTGTGATAATTATTTTTCTGAAAAAAGAGGAAATAGAAGGTAAAAAAACAAATAAAAAACACTGTGTCTTTAACAAGGTGGCAGTGTGCCCTGTGCCGGACCCACCCCCTAAAAATGTTATGCCACACATAATGCCACACCTAGGGGGTATGACCTGCCAGCTTTGAGAAGTAAAGCACTGCTTAGAGTATCCTAGGCTGTAGGGTGTCTGCCTGGAGCACCCCTATTGGCTGCAGGGGCCTTGGACCATGTGCAGCGGCACCTCTGGCACACCCCTAGTTACAGCCCTGGTTCTTGCCAAATCAAATATAACTACTGTACCAACAAAGTGGAGACATACAATATAATTTAATGCATGATTTTATGTTGAAATAAGACAATCTCAATTTTAAAAATGTAAACAGATATATTCATCTGGGATTCCTTTGTATCCGTACATGTATAATTCATGTATGGATAGAGATACGTACAGTATCTTGTCACTTGCAATCTCAAGAACATTGCCACGATATCCTGATCCACTGGAAGACTTGTCATACAGCAGTCATTCCTTTATTTCCCAATTCCATTGAAAAATCAGTTGAAAGTTACCATGTGTTTGGCTCATTGATTGATATTTTCTTTTATCAAATTTAGTTGGTGTTATTGAAGCTGTGACTTGTAAGATATGAACTGATGATTATATACCAGTTTTGTTCAACTACTATAAAAATGTCTTCGGCTCCTGCTAAGAAATCGGGTGGAACTGTAACATTCCATTTATCTTCCCCATTGGTACAATTGAAGAACAATTTCAGATATTTTCCCATATATTAGAGAAGCAAGAATGTCATTATAAGAACTAGGGCATCTCAGAAACAGTAAATTATAAGATATTCAGAAAGAAATATGTCAAGTGCAGTAATGCTGCAGAGCGATAAAATGAATCCTCAAAACAAGCAGTATATGTATTTAAAATGAATTGTATTATTTGACTAATAAATAAAAGCAGAGGATTTTTTTACTGTTCAGTGCATGGCAAAGAGGGAAGAAAGGAGAATATTTGAAATTACCTTGCAACGTAGCTAACTAAAGAAAGTATAGGAGCAAAATAATTAGAAGACCTTCTAAGTACAATGGCATTTAAACCAGTGGCATCACTAAGGGTGTGCGGGACACATCGGGTGACAACATCCAAGGGGGTGACACCAAAATAGCAGAGCAGCAGTGAGGGATCAACAGGCATGGACCTATTATCCACTATGGCAGGAGAGGCTGGGGACAGCCCAGCATCTCCCAGAGTACTGGTCAAGCCACCAGTTGGGCGAGAACACAGAAATTACATGATTTCATGCCCCCAAAACATCACAACAGGGTCCATGACTTTGTGGCCATAAGGCCATTCCCCATTTCTCACCAGAGAGCGAGAGGATTACACGGTGCCATACTGGGTGATGCCTCTGATTTAAACATCATGTGACTATTTGCTAAACTGCCCACAGATGAAAACCAGCATAATGATGCATACACATCTGTATCATTTGCGGGTAGTCGAGGATAGTTGAAAATTTACACTGAGGGTGATGATGGTTGTGATCACTAGCAAATCACTTCTGATTGGCTGATTGTGAATGCATGTCAGGGCCGAGTGTTTTTGTGAATCCGTTAACCCTGGACCAACCAAAGTTGTAGGTGCTGGGGTATGATGAAAGCAAGGAGGATGAAGAAAGTTCCATTTCATATATTTATTAAAGGCAACAATTCAAGTAAGGAGTTAAATGACATTTATTAGTCACCATATATATACTGACATATTGCAATGAATGGTATAATGATAAGCAGGAACAGTCTTAAAGATGCATTGAAGAAATGTTCGTACAACTGAGTTTAAACAGGTTTGTGAAGAATTGTCCAAATGAAGCAAAACTGTAAGGAGTGTTAACTGGATATTGTAGACATAAATGAATAACTGTAGAGACTTGTACTGAAGCTTAAAAGTTAAACTGGAAGGCTGTGAAGAATTGTCCTTGATTGCATCAACAATGAAAATACAATACTGAATAGAATACTTGCAAATTGTGAATATAACACTTGAAGTACTGTGAAACTGCAGCAGACGACAATAGTGAAGAATGAGTTAAACTGAGAGCTGATTAAACGAGCACCTGAGTTTAGTAGAATCTTCCAAAGGCTGTGTGATTGAAGCAGGCAGACAGGGTAACCTCTCACAAGACTCTGGAAATCCACTTGTTGCCACTGGGAGAGCGATTGACTGACAGCACCGCATGGAGCTTGTGGATCTTTTGCAGTGAAGGCTGCAGGCAGGCTTCTGGGAGCGGAGGCGATATCTGGACCACTGGAATCACACGGAAGTCCCCGGAGAGAGAACACAGAGCTAGGGTACAGAGTAGCTACAACAAAACACTGGCTCAGGGTAACATAATACCAGCCTATTTAAAGGCAGCACAAGCATGGGATTGGCTAACACTTACCCACAGGTGTTTCACAAGTGCTCTCAGGTGCTCATTTGGTCTCCAACATGGCCACCTCCCATACTGCAGGCAAACAGTGGTGCCTTTGGCCATTTGGTCCCTGCACTCCCAGCTCCCAGAACCTGCATCACCTCTGCCGCTGACCAAGCCACGTCCCCACACAGCCGCACAGCACCGCGATCAACTGTGCCGGCAACGGACGGACCCCAGAACCCGCAGATGTGAGTGATCAGTTCATGACAATGCATCACTAACACTGGCTATCTTCAGTTCTGATATGCAAATCTCTGTTTTCAGTCATTGATACATAATGGCCTAATATTTCCTAGAACAAATATCAAACTATCCACAGCCATCACTAGCATCCTTCGCTGTTGGAAGTATTAGACAGAGTGAAAAAGTACAGCAGGATTCATCCTAGAGCACTCTGTCTAATGTTCACTTATCAACAGTGATCAGTTAGATATACACTGCTTAAAAAAATAAAGGGAACAATAAATTAACACATCCTAGATCTGAATGAATGAAATATTCTTATTAAATACTTTGTTCTTTACATAGTTGAATGTGCTAACAACAAAATCACTCAAAAATTATCAATGGAAATCAAATTTATTAACCCATGGAGGTCTGGATTTGGAGTCACACTCAAAATTAAAGTGGAAAAACACACTACAGGCTGATCCAACTTTGATGTAATGTCCTTAAAACAAGTCAAAATGAGGCTCAGTAGTGTGTGTGGCCTCCACATGGCTGTATGAACTCCCTTCAACGCCTGGGCATGCTCCTGATGAGGTGGCGGATGGTCTCCTGAAGGATCTCCTCCCAGACCTGGACTAAAGCATCTGCCAACTCCTGGACAGTCTGTGGTGCAATGTGGCATTGGTGGATGGAGCGAGACATGATGTCCCAGATGTGCTCAATTGGATTCAGGTCTGGGGAACGGGCGGGCCAGGCCATAGCATCAATGCCTTCGTCTTGCAGGAACTGCTGACACACTCCAGCCACATGAGGTCTAGCATTGTCTTGCATTAGGAGGAACCCAGGGTCAACCGCACCAGCATATGGTCTCACAAGGGGTCTGAGGATCTCATCTCAGTACCTAATGGCAGTCAGGCTACCTCTGGCGAGCACTTGGAGGGCTGTGCGGCCCCCCAAAGAAATGCCACCCCACACCATTACTGACCCACTGCCAAACCGGTCATGCTGGAGGATGTTGCAGGCAGCAGAACGTTCTCCTTGGCGTCTCCAGACTCTGTCACGTCTGTCACATGTGCTCAGTGAGAACCTGCTTTCATCTGTGAAGAGCACAGGGCGCCAGTGGTGAATTTGCCAATCTTGGTGTTCTCTGGCAAATTCCAAACGTCCTGCATGGTGTTGGGCTGCAAGCATAACCACCACCTGTGGACGTCGGGCCCTCATACCACCCTCATGGAGTCTGTTTCTGATCGTTTGAGTAGACACATGCACATTTGTGGCTTGCTGGAGGTCATTTTTCAGGGCTCTGGCAGTGCTCCTCCTGTTCCTCCTTGCACAAAGGCGGAGTTAGCGGTCCTGCTGCTGGGTTGTTGCCCTCCTAGGGCCTCCTCCACATCTCCTGATGTACTGGCCTGTCTCCTGGTAGCGCCTCCATGCTCTGGACACTACACTGACAGACACAGCAAACCTTCTTGCCACAGCTCACATTGATGTGCCATTCTGGATGAGCTGCACTACCAATGCCACTTGTGTGGGTTGTAGACTCCGTCTCATGCTACCACTAGAGTGAAAGCACTGCCAGCTTTCAAAAGTGATCAAAACATCAGCCAGAAAGCATAGGAGCTGAGAAGTGGTCTGTGGTCACCACCTGCAGAACAACTCCTTTATTAGGGGTGTCTTGCTAATTGCCTATAATTTCCACCTGTTGTCTATTCCATTTGCACAACAGCATGTGAAATTGATTGTCAATCAGTGTTGCTTCCTAAATGGACAGTTTGATTTCACAGAAGTGTGATTGACTTGGAGTTACATTGTGTTGTTTAAGTGTTCCCTTTATTTTTTTGAGCAGTGTATATGTCACATATCTACTGTAGAGTAAATGAGCTACCTCAGTTAATCCCAGGAAGGGTCTCAATGACAGAAACTAGGATTCAATATGGCAGAGCTAAGAATGAAAACCAGACAACAAAAATACAACAGTGTTTTAATATGGATTATGATATTATGGTTATTTTAATGTGATGCTGACAGTGAGCATAGCCCAACTAGTTCCAGAACATGTGCAGTCAATAGTAACAGTGACAAAAAGGTCAGATGCACTAACAGTCTATTCAGGAACAAGCAGATATGAGGTTAATGCTCAAGGCAGAAGTCAGGTACATAGTGCGGATCAGCAGTAGCCAACGGCCCAGACAGGAGCAAGGTCAGTAGCTACAGCAGATGTCTGGTTCACAAGGCAGGTACAGAAGGTAGCCAGAGAGAGTAACCAGGAACACAAGCCAAGAATCAGTTCACAGGAAGATTAATTCTTAAGGGCAAGGATTATAAGTAATCAGACAAGTCAGAAAATCACCTAACAAGTTTGTTAGGTGAGATGGTCTCTTATTGTCAATGGGAATGGGAACTCAGATTACAAGACATCTCTGAATCCGCCATGCATGCAGGGCTCTGTCACCAGGATGCAGAGTGGGTGTAGTATGGTACGCCGGCGGCCGGGCTCCCGGCGACCAGCATACCGGCGCCGGAAGCCCGACCGCCGGCATAGTATCAGCGTGGTGAGCGCGCCACGCTATCTATTCTCCCTCCAGGGGGATCGTGAACCCCCACGAGGGAGAAAAAGTGTCGGTATGCCGGCTATCGGGATTCCGGTGCCGGTATACTGTGCGCCGGGATCGCGACAGCCGGCAACCTGATGACCACCCTGCAGAGTAAGTCATCTATTGGCATTACTTTCCCACCACCATCACCTCGCCTGCATCCATGCATGATTGATCTGGGAAGTCAGTAAGCAGCACAGTGTTATTACAAGCGCACTTGTCAAGTATGTAGAATCTGCACTATTTCAGGAGTTGATGGCTTGCTTAGAACTGTGATAATGATAAATTAGCTGGTATCATTATTCAAGTGTAGCACTTTACATGTCAGAATCTTTATCCCTTTAGAGCAGTCGCTCTTTATCTTTTTGTACTTTTCATTCCAGAACAGATGATGCAGATGTTGAGTGACTATGACTTTGCCAATATGTAGCTTTCAATGCTTGCTGGGTAATTCTAGAGTCAAACTTCATTTTCTTTACCATCTTCAGTACCGTCATCGCCATCGTCATCTCCACCACCACCACCACCATTGGATTACACACTTCTCAGGAAACATTTAAGAAATTCTGTACCATCTTATATTCACTCAGTCTGGACAAAATAAATAAATAAATGAAACTACCAAAATCCTCTTAAATAAATCATGAATATGAGCGCTCATTGAACCTTATGTAACTTAAAAGTGGAAACATAACATTTGACAATGGCCAGATATGGGAAGTAAAACACTGCTCAGAGTATCCTAGGCTGTAGGGTGTCTGCCTGGAGCACCCCTAGTGGCTGCAGGGGCCTTGGACCATGTGCAGCGGCACCTCTGGCACACCCCTAGCTACAGCCCTGGTTCTTGCCAAATCAACTATAACTACTGTACCAACAATTTGGAGACAAACAATATAATTTAATGCATGACTTTATTTTGAAATAAGACAATTTCATTTTTAAAAATATAAAAAGATATATTCACCTTGGATTCCTTTGTATCTGTACATGTATAAGTCATGTATGGATGGAGATACATACAGTATCTTGTCACTTGCAATCTCAAGAACATTGACACAATTGGGGCAATTCAGAGTTGATCGCAGCAGCAAATTTGTTAGCAGTTGGGCAAAATCATGTACAGTTTAGGTGGGGCAGATATAACATGTGCAGAGAGAGTTAGATTTGGGTGGGTTATAATGTTTCTGTGCAGGGTAAATACTTGCTGCTTTATTTTTACACTGCAATTTAAATTTCAGTTTGAACACACCCCACCCAAATCTAACTCTCTGCACATTTTATATCTGCCCCACCTGCAGTGCACATGGTTTTGCCCAACTGCTAACAAATTTGCTGCTGCGATCAACTCTGTCTTAGGCCCAATATCCTGATCCAATAGAAGACTTGTCATACAGTAGTCATTCTTTTTTTCCAATTCCATTGAACAATCAGTAGAGAGTTACCATATGTTTGGCTCATTGCTTGATATTTTCTTTTATCAAATTTAGTTGGTGTTATTGAAGCTGTGACTTGTAAGATATGAACTGATGATTATATACCAGTTTTGTTCAACTACCATAAAAATGTCTTAGGCTCCTGCTAAGAAATCGTGTGGAACTGTAACATTCCATTTATCTTCCCCATTGGTACATTTGAAGAGCAATTTATGATATTTTTCCATATATTAGAGAAGCAAGCATGTCATTATAAGAACTTTGGCATCTCAGTAGCTGTAAATTATAAGATATTCAGAAAGAAATATGTCAAGTGCAGTAATGCTGCAGAGCGATAAAATGAATCCTCAAAACAAGCAGTATATGTATTAAAAATGAACTGTATTATTTGACTGTTAAATAAAAGCAGAGGATTTTTACTGTTCAGTGCATGGCAAAGAGGGAAGAAAAGAGAATATTTGAAATTACCTTGCAATGTAGCTAACTAAAGAAAGTATAGGGGCAAAATAATTAGAAGACCTTCTAATTACAATGGCATTTAAACCAGTGGCGTCACTAAGGGTGTGCGGGCCACATCGGGTGACACCATCCAAGGGGGTGACACCAAAATAGCAGAGCAGCAGTGATGGATGAACAGACATGGACCTATTATCCACTGTGGCAGGAGAGGCTGGGGACTGGCCAATATCTCCCGGAGCACTGGTCAAGCTACCAGTTGGGCGAGAACAAGGAAATTACATGCGATCATGCCCCCAAAACATCACAACAGGGTCCATGACTTTGCGGCCATAAGGCCACTCCCCATTTCCCTTCAGAGAGAGAGGATTACACAGTGCCACACTAGGTGATGCCTCTGATTTAATCATCATGTGACTGACGCAGTGTGAAAACTAATGTGGATTGCTTTTGGGCATAGTTGCTCAATTGCTCACAGATACAGACCAGCATAACGATGCATACACATCGGTGAAAGACATATAATTTGTGGGTAGTCGAGGATAGTTGAAAATTCACACTGAGCGTGATGATGGTTATGATCACTATCAAATCACTTCTGATTGGCTGATTGTGAATGCATCACTAACACTGGCTATCTTCAGTTCTGATATGCAAAATCTCTGTTTTTTAATCATTGACACTTACTATAATATTTCCTAGGAAAAATGCCAAACTATCCACAGTCATCACTAGCATCCTGCTGGAAGTATTGTACTGAGTGAAAAAGTACAGCAGGACTCATCCTAGAGCACTCTGTCTAATGTTCACCTATCAGCAATGATACAGTTAGGTATTTATGTCACGTATATACTGTAGAGTAAATGAGCTACCTCAGTTAATCCCAGGAAGGGTCCCAATGATAGAAGCAAGGGATCAATATATGAGAGCTAAGAATGAAAACCAGACAACAAAAATACAACAGTGTTTTAATATGGATTATGATATTATGGTTATTTTAATTAGAGATGAGCGGGTTCGGTTCTCAGAGAACCGAACCGTACCGAACTTCACCAATCGAGTCCAGTTCCGAGCCAGGCTTGGGTTTTCCCACCTGACTCGGAAACCCGAACGAGGCAAAACGTCATCATCCCGCTGTTGGATTCTCGAGGGATTTAGATTCCATATAAGGAGCCTCGCTTCGCGGCCATTTTCACTCCAGTCTCGGAGAGTGTAGTGAGAGGACGTGTCTCCGTCCTCAGTGTCTGTGTGGAGGTGGGGAAAGTGGGGTGGTGAGTCCAGTGCTGTGTTGTGCTGCTCAGTCCAGTCCAGTGTAGTCAGTGTCTGCTGCATCAGTCCAGCCAGTCACAGTGTTGGTGTCCTCTGCTGCTATATGTCCCAGTGCTGCTGGCTGCTGTATAAGTCCCTTGCACTTTTGCTGTGTTGTCTTGCATCAGACCAGGGGTAGTGTCTTGTGCAGCATCAGTCCAGTGACCAGTCACAGTGGTGGTGTCCTCTGCTGCCATATATCCAGTGTAGCTGTATAAATCCCTTTCAGTGGTGCTGTGTTGTTCTGCATTAGACCAGGGGAAGTGTCTTGTGCAGCATCAGTCCAGTGATCAGTCACAGTGGTGGTGTTCTCTGCTGCTGCCATATATCCAGTGTAGCTGTATAAGTCCCTTTCAGTGGTACTGTGTTGTCCTGCATTAGACCAGGGGAAGTGTCTTGTGCAGCATCAGTCCAGTGATCAGTCACAGTGGTGGTGTCTGCTGCTGCCATATATCCAGTGTAGCTGTATAAGTCCCTTTCAGTGGTACTGTGTTGTCCTGCATTAGACCAGGGGAAGTGTCTTGTGCAGCGTAACCAGTCACAGTGGTGGTGTCCTCTGATGCCATATATCCAGTGTTACTTGCGTATAATTCCCGCGATACTGGCGTATAATTCCTGTGATATTGCCGTATATTTCTCGGAATACTGGCGTATAATTCCTGTGATACTGCCATATAATTCCAGTGATACTGGCGTATAATTCCTGTGATACTGACATATAATTCCCGTGATACTGGCTTATAATTCCTGTGATACTGCCATATAATTCTCGTAATACTGGCATATAATTCCCGTGATATTGGGGAATAATTCCTGTGATATTGCTGTATAATTCTCAGAATACTGGTGTATAATGCCTGTGATACTGCCATAAAATTCCCGTGATACTGCCGTATAGTTCCAGTTATCCTGCCGTATAATTCCATATAAATCCATATAATTCCGTATAAATCCAGTTCAGTGGTGCTGCCATATAAGGTCAGTGGTGCTGTCCTGTGCTGTATATTATTTACTCCAAATAAAGGAGTTATTAATATTTAATCCAAATAATTTTTGGTGTTTGCACTGTGAGGTGTAGGGGTACGCGCTCTTGTGCCGCATATTGTGTTATATAACTCCAGAAAAATAATGAAGAACAAAAATTTGGAGGATAAAATAGGGAAAGATCAAGAACCACTTCCTCCTAGTGCTGAAGCTGCTGCCACTAGCCATGACATAGATGCTGAAATGCCATCAACATCATCGCCATTGTGATAGCAGAGGGCATGTAAAATCCAAAAAGCCAAAGTTCAGTAAAAAGACCCAAAAGAAGAAATTTAAATCGTCTGAGGAGAAATGTAAACTTGCCAATATGCCATTTACGACACCGAGTGGCAAGGAACGGCTGAGGCCCTGGCCTATGTTCATGACTAGTGTTTCAGCTTCACATGACGATGGAAGCCTTCATAACTGAGGCCTTGACACTTATGTTGGTGTTAGACGTGCGTCCGGTATCCACCATTAGTGCAGTGGGATTTAGACAATTGATGGAGGTATTGTGTCCCTGGTATCAAATCCCATCTAGATTCCACTTCACGAGGCAGACGATAGCGAGATTTTGCCTTTTAAATCCGGTGATTTGGACGTATAATTCCAGTGGTTTTGCCAATTAATTCCAGTGATTAGGACGTATAATTATTAATTACAGTGATTTTGCCAATTAATTCCAGTGATTTGGATGTATAATTACAGTGATTTTGCCAATTAATTCCAGTAATTTGCACGTATAATTATTAATTACAGTCATCTTGCCAATTAATTCCAGTGATTTGGAAGTATAATTCCAGTGATTTTGCCAATTAATTCCAGTGAATTGGACGTTAAATATTAATTACAGTGATCTTGCCAATTCATTCCAGTGATTTTACCAATTAATTCCAGTGATTTGCATGTATAATTATTAATTCCAGTGATTTGGCCAATTCATTCCAGTGATTTGGACGTATAATTCCAGTTGGAATTGTTTGTGTCGCTTGGCTTAGTCATACAGCTACCTCATTGCACCTCTTCAACATCTTTGCATGGGGTCCTGTTTGGGGCCTAGTTTTTGAAAAGTGCCATCATGTCTGACACTGCCGTATGAGTCCAGGGGTACTGCTGTATTAGTCCTGGGGTACTGCCATATAAGTCCACAAATTGCAGATTTTTTTTTAAATGACTGGAGCGTGCTAGAGATGCTGTCAGTGTACCGAACAATTGCTGCCCACTCTCGACATTCAGCCACTGCGTGACACTACTAGATGGGCCAGGTGGTTGTGTCACTTAGCTTAGTCAAACAGCAACCTCGGTGCACCTTTTTTTCTTCTTTGCATCATGTGCTGTTAGGGGCCTTTTTTGATATCTGCCCTCCTGTCTGCCACTGCAGTGCCACTCCTAGATTGGCCAATTGTTTGTGTCGCTTGGCTTAGTCATACAGCTACCTCAATGCACCTCTTCTACATCTTTGCATGATGTGCTGTTTGGGGCCTTTTTTTATATCTGCCCTCCTGTCTGCCACTGCAGTGCCACACCTAGATGGGCCAATTGTTCGTGTCGCTTGGTTTAACCATACAACTACCTCATTGCAATTCTTTTTCTTCTTTGCATGATGTGCTGATTGGGACCTTTTTTTATGTTTTCCCTCCTGTCTGCCACTGCAGTGCCACTCCTAGATGGGCCAACTGTTTGTGTCGCTTGGCTTAGTCATACAGCTTCCTCAATGCACCTCTTCTACATCTTTGCATGATGTGCTGTTTGGAGCCTTTTTTTTATATCTGCCCTCCTGTCTGCCACTGCAATGCCACTCCTAGATGGGCCAATTGTTTGTTTCGCTTGGCTTAGTCATACAACCACCTCATTGCAATTCTTTTTCTTCTTTGCATGATGTGCTGTTTTGGGCTTTTTTTTATATCTGCCCTCCTGTCTGCCACTGCAGTGCCACTCCTAGTTGGGCCAATTGTTTGTGTCGCTTGGCTTAGTCATACAACTACCTCATTGCAATTCTTTTTCTTCTTTGCATGATGTGCTGTTTGGGGCCTTTTTTTTTATAACCTCCTACGCCGATCGCTGACAAGGTTACCGGCTGCACTAAACACTCTTTCGGAGTACAGACTGGAGGGGGGGCAACTTAGGTAAAATAAAGCCAGTTTGTGCAAAGGCTTCTAAATTGCCTCTTTTTCCTGCCAGTATACATACAGACTGTCTGACATGCCTACTTGGATGCTGTCACTCATATAATCCTCCACCATTGTTTCAATGGTGACCGAATCATATGCAGTGACAGTAGACATATCAGTAATCGTTGGCAGGTCTTTCAGTCCAGACCAGGTGTCAGCTTTCGGTCCTGACTGCCCTGCATCACTGCCAGCGGGTGGGCTAGGAAATCTTATCCTTTTCCTTGCAGCCCCAGTGGTGGGAGAAATTGAAGGAGGAGCTGTTGACGGGTCACGTTCCGCTTGAGTTGACAATTTACTAACCAGCAGGTCTTTGCACCTCTGCACACTTGTGTCTGCTGGAAAGAGAGATACAATGTAGGCTTTAAACCTAGGATCGAGCACGGTGGCCAAAATGTAGTGCTCTGATTTCAACAGATTGACCACCCTTGAATCATGGCAAAGTGAATGAAGCGCTCCATCCACAAATCCCACATACTTTGCGGAATCGTTCTGTCTTAGCTCCTCCTTCAATTTATTCAGCTGCTTCTGCAAAAGCCTGATGAGGGGAATGACCTGACTCAAGTTGGCCGTGTCTGAACTAACTTCATGTGTGGCAAGTTCGAAGGGTTGGAGAACCTTGCACAAGATGGAAATCATTCTCCACTGCGCTTGAGTCAGGTGCATTACCCCTCCTTTGCCTATATCGTAGGTGGATGTATAGGCTTGAATGGCCTTTTGCTGCTCCTCCATCCTCTGAGGCATATAGAGTGATGAATTTCACCTCGTTACCACCTCTTGCTTCGGGTGATGGCGTGGCAGGTTCAGGAGTGTTTGCTGCTGCTCCAGTCTTCGGCATGCGGTGGCTGAATGCCGAAAGTGGCCCGCAATTCTTCGGGCCACTGACAGCATCTCTTGCACACCCCTGACGTTTTTTTAAAAATTGTGCACCACCAAATTCATTGTATGTGCAAAACATGGGATGTGCTGGAATTTGCCCACATGTAATGCACGCACAATATTGGTGGCGTTGTCCGATGTCACAAATCCCCAGGAGAGTCCAATTGGGGTAAGCCAATCTGCGATGATGTTCCTCAGTTTCTGTAAGAGGTTGTCAGCTGTGTGCCTCTTATGGAAAGCGGTGATACATAGCGTAGCCTGCCTAGGAACGAGTTGGCGTTTGCGAGATGCTGCTAATGGTGCCACTGCTGTTGTTGCTGCGGGAGGCCATACATCTACCCAGTGGTCTGTTACAGTCATACAGTCATTAGTCTGCCCTGTACCACTTATCCACACGTCTGTGGTTAAGTGGACACTGGTACAACCGCATTTTGTAGGACACTGGTGACTCTTTTTCTGATGTCTGTGTACATTCTCGGTATTGCTTGCCTATAGCACTTGCAGGGGGCATGCAAATGGTGGAAGGAGCCACCTCTTCCCGTCCATTGTTGGGAATGTCAGGCATCGCAACCGCCGACACACTTGGACTCTCCTTGGGGATTTGTGATACCATCTTAGAATGCACAGTTCATTTCTGTGCTCTTTCCAGCTTAACTCTTGTAATTTTTCTAGTGGGAGGATGAGAGCTTCCATCGTCATGTGAAGCTGAACCACTAGCCATGAACATAGGCGAGGGCCTCAGCCATTCCTTGCAACTCCGTGTTGTAAATGGCATATTGGCAAGTTTATGTTTCTCCTCAGATGATTTAAATTTCTTTTTTTTGTTCTTTTTACTGAACTTTGTCTTTTTGGATTTTACATGCCCTCTACTGTCACATTGGGCATCGGCCTTGGCAGACGACGTTAATGGCATTTCATCGTCTATGTCATGGCTAGTGGCAGATGTTTCAGCACTAGGAGGAAGTCGTTCTTCTTGATCTTTCACTATTTTATCCTCAAAATTTTTGTTCTCCATTATTTTTCTGAAGTTACATAAGACAATATGCTGCATAGAATGACTGGAATGACCGTTGAACAGGACACTACCACTGGTCTGATGCAGCACAACACAACAACACTGTAAGGGACTTGAGGTTGTTGTTGTTATTATTATTATACATCAGAAGTGGACATATAGCAGCAGCATATATTGTCACTTGAATGACTGATGGACAGGGCACTACCACTGGTTTGATGCAGCACAACACAACAACACTGTAAGGGACTTGTGGTTGTTGTTGTTGTTGTTGTTATTATTATTTTTATATGTCAACAGTGGACATATAGCAGCAACGTATATCGTCACTTGAATGACTGATGGACAGGACACTACCACTGGTCTGATGCAGCACAACACAACAACACTGTAAGGGACATGTGGTTGTTGTTATAATTATTATACGGCAGCAATGGACATACAGTATAGCAGCAGCGTATATCGTCACTGGAATGACTGATGAACAGGACACTACCACTGGTCTGATGCTGCACAACACAACCACACTGTAAGGGACTTGTGGTTGTTGTTGTTATAATTATTATACGTCAGCAATGGACATATAGCAGCAGCGTATATCGGGGGTAATTCTGAGTTGATTGCAGCAGGATTTTTGTTAGCAGTTGGGCAAAACCATGTGCACTGCAGGGGAGGCAGATATAACATGTGCAGAGAGAGTTAGATTTGGGTGGGTTGTTTTGTTTCTGTGCAGGGTAAATACTGGCTGCTTTATTTTTACACTGCAATTTAGATTGCAGATTGAACACACCCCACCCAAATCTAATTCTCTCTGCACATGTTATATCTGCCTCCCCTGCAGTGCACATGGTTTTGCCCAACTGCTAACAAAAATCCTTCTGCGATCAACTCAGAATTACCCCCATCGTCACTGGAATGACTGATGAACAGGACACTACCACTGGTCTGATGTAGCACAACATATTAACACTGTAAGGGACTTGTGGATGTTGTTATTATTATTATACGTCAGCAGTGGACATATAGCAGCAGCATATATCGTCACTGGAATGACTGATGAACAGGACACTACCACTGGTCTGATGCAGCACAACACGACAACACTTTATACAGCTACACTGGATATATGGCAGCAGAGAACACCAACACTGTGACTGGCTGGACTGATGCAGTACAATACACTGATTACACTGGACTGGACAGCACAACACAGCACCACTTTATACAGCTACACTGGCAGGAGAGGACACCAACACTGTGACTGGCTTGACTGATGCAGCACAATACACTGACTACACTGGACTGGACAGCACAACTCAGCACAAGACTCGCCACCCCACTTTCCCGCCCCCACACAGACACTGAACACTGAGGACACGTCATCTCAATACACTCTCCGAGACCGGAGTGAAAATGGCCACGCCGTGCGGCTCCTTATATGGATTCCAAATCCCGCGAGAATCCGACAGGATGATGACGTTTTGCCGCATTTGGGTTTCCGAGTCAGGGAAAACCCGAGCCTGGCTCGGAACCGAACCCGCTCATCTCTAATAAGAAACTGTTAATAAATAAATGAATAAATAAATCTTGTTTACAATGTTTTCTGCTTCCTTAACACAACAGCCCTGTATATTTTGTAGGTAATCATAGAGTAGCACTTCTCAGACCCATATTTTGTTAAAATAAGATACTGCCAAGCCAGGGAGCACAACAGATTGGATTCTGTGCTCCCCATAATTGCAACATATAAAGCAGTCATTGAAGAATGCAATCCCTTTTTTTGCATGCTGTGGGCCGCCCATCGCACTGCAAGGTGGCCCAGCGGAGGTGACTGCAAATTAATTGCAGTTGTAGCAATTGTGGATGACCCCCTGCCTTAGAAGTCCGGCAGCGAAGGCAGGTGGCACACCGCCATTTTTTCAATTGGAGCAGCTCCATGTGACGTTGTGCACCTGCCTTGAAAATTGCCAACCCACCCCCATTTTCCCCACGCCGCCCCTGCAATGGTTCATCACTGCATCCGCCCCACGAATGCCTCTACCTGTCAATCAGGTAGAGGCGTTTACAGCCAAAGCAATGCTATCTCATTGGCTGGGCCGCACACTCGCGGAATGGGACCTGTGCGTGCGCAGTGGCGCTGCCGACAGGGGCATTGCACCCTCCCCCCTTCCTTCCAGGAGTCTTCTATTGATGCGGTGAAGACTGCAGGAAATCTTCAAACAGGTTTGCCCTGCCACAGATGTCTGTTGGATAACATGGAGGGAGCAGGGCCCAAATTTGTGACTTTCAGTACTGGCAACATGACAACAATTGGTTCATGGTCACTGTAAGATAGCTTAAGGGGGGTACTCACAGAGAGATCCATGCTTAAAATCTAAGCCAGGCATGTCCAAACTGCGGCCCTCCAGCTGTTGAGAAACTACACATCCCAGTATGCCCTGAAACAGCTTTAGCATTATCTGACCGCAAAACTGTGTCAGGACATGCTGGGATATGTAGTTTCACAACAGCTGGTGGGCCACAGTTTGGACATGCCTGATCTAAGCAATCTGACTAGATTGCTTAGAAGTTAAGCACTGATCTCTCCATGTGTATGCCCCACAGCGATAGCGATGCGCGGCCCTGCGCATCGCTATCCCTGTTGCTAGATTGAGCGCCCCTGCCCCCTCGCTCAGCACACAACGCGCTGTGCTGAGCGGTGGGTGAGATGTGTGCTGAGCGGTTCGCTCAGCACACATCTCCTCCGTGAGTACGGCCCTTTACACAAAGTACTGTAGGAGGACAAAATCAACATCAGGAACTAGAGAACTTGAACAAAGAAATTTTGTGGCATTCTATTTTTTTTTTTAAAACAGCACTCACAGTCAGTGTAAAACATGCCATGCTTCAGGGCTGTAACACACACTTCGGTTTTTCCCGGATGGCAAAAAGCCGGACAAACTTTGTCCGGCTTTTTGCCATCCGGGAGGGTTTTTCACACACAACAGCTTTGAGCCGTGTGTAATGCTGTGCGCATGCGCAGCAGCAGTGGCGGCGGCTAAAATAACCGTTGTGTGTTAAAGCTCCCCTTCACACACACGGTCCACTGCCTACAAAGATGGCACGGCTCTGGCACGGCAGCCGGACCTTCCAGTGGATATTTCCGGCAGCAATCCGGCAGCCGGGCCGGGGCCTTGCCGTGTGAAAGGACCCTACCCCTTACACTGATAATTACAATACCGGCACGGGAAAAAGCCATCCGGCTTTTTTCCAGCCGGCAAAAGCCGCCGCGTGTGTTACAGCCCTTACACTGACTGTGAGTGCCGTTTTAAACTTTCACTTCCAACCTGCTGGGAAGCAACAACTTATAAGATCCGCCGCTTTGATTTCCCTGTCATTTGGTTAATGTTCAGTTTATTGACCACATAAATTTATATTAAATGATAAAATATTTAATATTAAATTGTATTATTTATACTTACTCTGTACTTCTGTACAAGCTTGAACTTGGCTTATTATAAACACACAAAAATCTTCTGGTCATTACAGCAAAAAAATCCGCCTCAGTCAAAACAGCTAAACACTGTATGTGCAATTTCCTAATTAAGAAGAGCAAAATAGAAGTAATAGACTATAGATGCTGGATGGACAGAATGCATTTAATTGTGTTTTTTTAATTTCGGAATATAATTTATATTGTGTGTTCATATTGATAATGAAGTGTCAAATGAGCGTGTCTTAATTTAGCATCCATGATTAGCAAATTCATTAGCGGTAGCATATGCCACTGCTTCAGTCCAAAATTAGCATATAGAAAACACACAAACAGCAATTTACATGTTATTATTAATGTTATTTCGCTGCTATTTTTTTATTGCCATATTATAATTGTTAAATTGCAATATATACAGTACATACTCCTTTCTTGGTGCGGCACTCACAGGATAAATAATGTTCTCTACACACAGGCATAGATGGTAACGTTTCAGTGACCGTTTTATTACACTGGCACTTTTATCAGACATTTACAATACATAATTGCTTATCTTATATACATGTACTCCCATGTGGACGCCATCCACTGAGAACATCCGGCGATGCGTGTTGGAGTGACATCATCTCGGCACACACACCTCAGTGGGGTGGGCCGCCGGGTCATCGTGCACCCCATCACCATGGTGATCATTACACATATGTCTCTACACGGACATAAATTATTCATATAATACAGTTGTACTGCTGTGTTATTATGCATCCTATCGTTCCATTGTACATTATCAATCCATCATGCACTATGAACAGGATATGTAGGGCAGATAGCAATAAATAGTCCTATTACAATGTACTTTTTACACCCACATGCTATAATCTCAATAGTAATACCAGATCTATGTCACAGGTACGTCATATATAATACTGCCACTTATACCATAGCTATCTGTCAGGAACTGGTGCAGAATCCGGAATTTGGGATCAGGTACCAAGTGGTTGACATTACACGCCGGTAGGTTTTCACCAGGGAACCCCCCAAGGAGTTATGGGCTCCGCGGCTCCCAATGTGCAGGTCGCGGTCCCCTGTCTGGGTCACTTGATACCTGAACTGGACTAGAGTTATGGCAGAGGTGTTGTATGATAATCCAGATGTATATGACAAACTGCAGGGGTACAAAGGAACAAACAGGAACTGGGGAAGGTGGCAGGGTGCACACGGTCAGATGGTACACTGGGGCTGTGGAGATGGAACAACAGCAGGAACTCTAGGAGAGACACAGGCACTAGCGGTACATGGATGGACTGGGGTGCAGACACTTGGAGACAGGGTAACGGAAGTCGGCAGAGTAAGTTCGTCAGCAAGATGGTGAAGCTGGAATTCAATACAGGAACAAGGCAAACCCACTGGACAGATGAACTGAGACCAGAGAGGAACCAGAGAGCAGAACACCGTATGGAGAAGCTATAACTGGCAAGGCATCTTGGGATTGATAGGCTTAAAAGAACAGGCTGGACCAATCAGCTGTGAGCACCAGATAGGCCCCCAGTAATTGATATATCATGCAGCTGCAGTGCAGACTGAGCAGGCTGACAAGCTGAATAGTAGGTTTCAGGTAAACAGCTGTAATTACAGAATGCAGGAACCCGTGGAGTCAGTTGCTGAATGCAGGAGCTGAGGCACTGGGAGACAACTATGCAGGAGCTAGCTGTGACCTATAGTTCCACAAACTGAGGCAAAGGTAAATCATATGAATAACTAGCAAAACATGAGTAATATGCTCAGGATTATAACAGTACCCCCCCCCCCTGAAGAGGGGTTAAGAACCCCTAGAACCAGGCTTATCTAGAAATTCATGGAAGAAAGACCTCCTAAGTATGGGTGCATGAAGAAACCTCTCTGGTACCCAGGTTCTCTATTCTGAACCGTAACCCTTCCAATGTACGAGGAAATTAACTTGACCCCTCCTGAACTTGGAATCCAGAATCTTTTCTACAACAAACTCCCGGTGACCTTGAACCAACACAGCGGCAGGTCTTCTGGAAGTAGATCTTCTAAATCTCTGGGACACAAATGTTGGTTTCAACAAGGAACAGTGAAAAGTGTTATTGGTCTTAAGTGATTTTGGTAAAAGGAGTCGAAGGGCTACTGGATTAATCTCTCCAATAATCCGGAATGGACCAATGAACCTAGGCCCAAATTTTTGAGAGGGCTGGCGTAACTTGATATTTCGAGTGGACAGCCACACCATGTCACCCACTTTAAAAGTACAAGGTCTTCGTCATCTGTCAGCAAATTTCTTGGAACAAACAGAGACTTGGTTGAGTGCTAGATGTACTCTCCTCCAAATTTTGCTCAGACGAGCTACAGGATCAAGGGAAGAAGTCTGTTGCTGCAGGATGTCAAAAGGGTTACACCTAAGATGTTAACCCGTGAGATAAAAGAAGGGTGACATGGATGAAGAAGAGTGACTGGAATTATTATATGCAAATTCAGCAAATGCCAGATGGTCCACCCAATCGTTATGGTACTTGGAAACATAACAGCGGAGATACTGTTCAAGAGACTGGTTCATTCGCTCAGTCTGTCCATTGGATTGTGGATGATAACCAGAGGACAGACTAAGATTAATATCCAAGGCTGAACAGAAAGATCGCCAGAATCGAGCAATAAACTGAGTTTATTGTTATTTAAAGATATGTTGGATATACAAGGTTGCCAATTCTCTGGCACTGGGGAGCTTGCGAAGAGGAACAAAGTGAGCTATCTTACTGAACCAGTCTACCACAACCCAAATTATATTGTACCCTGATGATTTAGGAAGATCAACCACAAAGTCCATAGAAATGTGGGACCAAGGTCTTGAGGGAACCACAAGAGGCAGAAGATGTCCCATGGTAGCTTTACGAGGAATTTTATGTTGAGCACAGATCTCACAAGCAAGAATGAACTCTCTAATGTCTTGGCACATGGAAGGCCACCAAACTGAACAAAACAATAAATCCAGAGTCTTAGAAATTCCTGGATGCCCAGAGACTCTTTTTACATGAAATTCAGATAAAACTGCTGTCCTGTACTTTTTAGGGACAAAGAGGAGTCCCGGGGGAGTCCCCATGGGTGCGAGAGACTGTTTGGCTTGAATCTGGGAGACTAAATCTTGAGAAAGACTGGCATGGATATTGGAAACCAGAATAATTGGTTCTGAAGAGCAGGATGAATTTTGAATTGGAAGGAAGCTTCGTGACAATGCATCTGCGTTAAGATTCTTTGATTCTGGCTGATAGGAGATCACGCAGTTGAATCTAGTGAAGAATAATGCCCATTGTGCCTGTTTTGGATTCAGTCTCTTGGCCGATTCAATATAGGATAGGTTTTTATGGTCAGTGAGGATTGTAATCACGTGTCTCACCCCTTCCAACCAATGCCTCCATTCTACTAGAGCCCACTTGATGGCAAGCAGTTCACGATTCCCAACATCGTAGTTGGCTTCAGCAGGAGAGAACTTTCTGGACCGAAAAAAGCACTGGTGAAATTTAGAATCCATGGGATCTTTCTGTGATAGGACTGCTCCCACTCCCACTTCAGAGGCATCCACTTCCATAAATAAAGGCAGGTCAGGATTTGGATGACTAAGAACAGGTGCAGATATAAAGGCTTTTTTTAACTTGAGAAAAGCTTGTAGAGCTGAAGGTGACCAATGTGATGGATCAGCACTTTTCTTGGTCAAAGCAACAATAGGTGGTACAATGTCTGAAAATGAACAAATAAATCTCCTATAATAATTAGCGAATCCAAAAAATCGTTGTATAGCTTTAAGATTAGTAGGTTGTGCCCAATCTTGAATTGCTTGAAGCTTACTGGGATCCATGGAGAACCCCTTAGGAGAGATGATGTAGCCTAAGAAAGCGACTTCCTTCACTTCAAATTCACATCTTTCTAACTTGGCGTATAGAATGTGCTCACAGAGCTTTTGCAATGCCATCTGGACATGGACTCGATGCTGCTCAAGTGACTGTGAATATATCAGGATGTCATCAAAGTATACCAAAACAACTTTTCCCAGGAATGCTCAGAGCACATCATTGATAAAATCTTGGAAGATGGCAGGAGCATTTGACAATCCAAATGGCATAACAAGGTATTCATAATGCCCAGAATGAGTGTTGAAGTCTGTCTTCCACTCGTCACCTGCCTTAATTCGTATGAGGTTATATGCCCCCCGAAGATAAGTTTTAGAGAAGATTTCTGCCACCCGGACTTGATCAAACAACACGGAAATTAAAGGCAGAGGATTAGAGTTCTTAACAGTGATCTTGTTGAGTCCTCTATAATCAATGCATAGACGTAAGGAGCTGTCCTCCTTTGCCACGAAGAAGAATCCTACTCCTACTGGTGATTTTGAGGGATGAATAAACCCTTTGCTTAGGTTCTCCTTAATATAATCCTCCATAGCTTTGGTTTCTGGCAAATAAAAAGAACATAATCTACCTTTAGGTAAATTATCTTTAGATACAAGACTGATGGCACAGTCATAAGGTCAATGTGGGGGAATAGTATCTGCCTCTTTCTTGGAGAAGACATCTAAAAATGAATGCTATGGAGTTGGTAGCCCCTCTGTTATAAGTTAAGAGGATCGCACTGGCAAGGACAGACACCTTCTCGTACACTCCATTCCCCACTGTAAGAGTTCTCCTGTCTTCCACCAGATGGATGGATTATGGGATTTCAACCATGGAAGGCCAAAGACTATGGAAGCCATGGGGCAGTTGACCAGGAGGAAACTAATCTCCGAATGCAGAACACCGGTAGTTAAATGAACAGGAGGAGTTTGCTGAGAAACTTGCCCACTGAGAAGTGGGTTACTGTCCAGGCCACAAATAGTCACAGGAGGCTCCATCCTTAGTATATAGGAATGTTCCAGGACAGGGCGAAAGAGATATCCATGAAGTTGGCAGCTGTGCCACAATCAATGAAAGCCTTGACTGCCACTTGCTGAGTAGGTAGACTAATTTGAACTGGAAGCAAGACTGAATTTTTAGGAGAGATTCCAGCCAGACCCAGGAGTAACTTCCCTTTTATCCCTGGGTCTTGTCTTTTCCTGATCAGGGTGCAAACATTAGCAAAATGACCCTTTGCTCTACAATATAAGCATAGGCCTATTGATCACCTACAGGATTTTTCCTGAGCAGAAAGACGAAAGGCCCCAATCTGCATGGGTTCACTGGAGTATTCTGCTTCTTTCAAGGCTACAGCTGAGGGAGATGGTGACCCTCCTCCTTTCTCCATCCTCCATTCCCTGATCCGAAGATCAACTCTAATTGCTAACTGCATGTCTTTAATTTGCTCTGTGAGGCCTAAGCGGAACTGACTTCAGAGGGCTTTGTCATTCCAACCACTATCATCTGCCCATCTGTAAAACTCAGGGCAGTATACCTCGGCCGTATTGTTCCCTTGTCTCAGGGCTCGTAAGTGAGCCTTTGGAGAAGCTGCTCAGTCCAGGTCATCATAAAGAATTCCTAGGGCGCTGAAAAAGGCATCCATTGTGTGCAAGGCGGGATTCTCAGCTTGTAATCTGAACGCCCAAGACTGGGGTTCCCCCTGCAGGAGGGAGATGATGATACCCACTCGCTGAGCCTCAAAACCAGATGATAATGGGCTGGAGCTCGAAATATAGCTTTCAGCTATCACGGAAATTCTGGAACTGTTTCTGGTCCCCTGCGAACCAATCGGGAAGATGCAGCTTCGGTTCAGGCCCAGGAGCCCTTGTTGCTACCAATGACATGCTAGTTTCTTGCTGGGTGGAAACTTGGAGCTTTAGATCTTGCAGTTGCTGCTTCAAATTTTGTATTTGACCAGCCAAGATTTGAGCCGGATTTTGCTGTGACGGGTCCATGCCCAGGAAGTGGTTGGCCAGTTATAATGTCAGAAACTGGTACAGAATCCGGGATTTGGGATCAGGTAGCAAGTGGTTGACGTTACCCAGAACAGAGGCGCGGAGTCTAACATGCCGGGAGGTTTTCACCAGGTATCAAGTGACCCATACAGGGGGCGCAGTTCGTGGACCCCTGTCTGGGTCACTTGATACCTGAACTGGACTAGAGTTATGGCAGAGGTGTTGTATGATAGTCCAGATGTATATGACAAACTGCAGGGGTACACAAGAACAAACAGGAACTGGAGAAGGTGGCAGGGTGCACACGGCCAGATAGTACACTGGGGCTGTGGAGATGGAACAACAGCAGGAACTCTAGGAGAGACACAGGCGCTAGCGGTACATGGATGGACTGGGGTGCAGACACTTGCAGACAGGGTGGTGAAGCTGGAATTCAATGCAGGAACAAGGCAAAACCCACTGGACAGATGAACTGAGACCAGAGAGGAACCAGAGAGCAGAACACCGTATGGAGTAGCTATAACTGGCAAGGCATCTTGGGATTGAGAGGCTTAAAAGAACAGGCTGGACCAATCAGCTGTGAGCACCAGACAGGCCACCAGTAATTGATATATCATGCAGCTGCAGTGCAGACTGAGCAGGCTGACAAGCTGAATAGTAGGTTTCATGTAACCAGCTGTAATTGCAGAATGCAGACACCTGTGGAGTCAGTTGCTGAATGCAGGAGCTGAGGCACTGGGAGACAACTATGCAGGAGCTAGCTGTGACCTGTAGTTCCACAAACTGAGGCAAAGGTAAATCATAAGAATAACTAGCAAAACATGAGTAATATGCTCAGGATTATAACACTATCATGGATATTATTAAACAAACTACGGTCGAGTCACATTATTATGAACACCTCCTACATTTCATGTCAGCAGCGTGTAGCCCATGAAGTACATCACACGTTGTGCGCTGACTTGGTGGGTATATAAGGTGTGATAGGCCGTCTGCACACATATCACTCATTGCTGTCATGGGTAAACGGGGCAATTTATCTGGGTTGCAAAAAGAGATGATTATCGGCTATCGGGCCAAGTGGGTCATTCCGAGTTGATCGCTATTAAAAAATGTTTGCAGCGATTAAGTGAAAAAATGGCACTTCTGCACATACGTTTGTGGCGCAGTGCGCATGCGCGATGTAGTTTCACAACGGGCAATGTATTTTTACACAAGGTCTAGCGACGCTTTTCAGTCGCGATGGCAGCCGCAGAGTGATTGACAGGAAAGGGGCGTTTCTGGGTGTCAACTGACCGTTTTCAGGGAGTGTTCCAAAAAATGCAGGCGTGCCAGGAAAAACACAGGCGTGGCTGGCCGAACGCAGGGCGTGTTTGTGACGTCAAATCCGGAACTGAATGGTCTGAAGTGATCGTAAGCGCTGAGTAGGTCTGGAGCTAGATTTGTACAACAAATGCTTTGTTCCGCAACAGGTAAGTATATCAAACTATACCACTAACAGGGTTTGGTCTGTGTACCGGCAATAACAATCACACCAAATGAGATCAATCTGCCGGTGGTCCACCCAGAGTCAGTAAACTGAACATTGAAAAAGAAGAGAAAAAAGAAAGACTCTGTGTTGGGGCACTCTTATATGAAAAAATGATCGATGTAAAACCTAACTTTTATTACAATGTTATTACATAAAATAAATGTGACTTTATTTAAAAGATATAAAGTAAGTGAGCATTCTAGTTGCTTATACCGATGCACCAATTTAATTTATTATAGTGCATGGCAAGTTAAATTACTAAGTGCCTAGGTGAAAATATACTCAAAATTATATTAGGTAACAACCAATCTATCTTAATACAATTATTAGACCGGTTAGTAATCCCTCCTGGGGGTGCCATTCTTATTGGTACTTAGAGCTGCATGTCATTTTTTGTTTGAAAAAAGGTTGCCTATATCGGTTAAAACACCCTCTGCAATAATATCAGGCAATGGGGTTACCATAAGGCATTTTATTACGACTGCTGTTTGAAGCAGAAGAAATTTCTCATGAAGTCTATGACAGATATTTATGCTTTAAAGATACATTCACTGTTTTAGCTGGCTAGATCAATTGTAGACCAACTGCGGGATGAGAGTATTACACAGTAATCAGAAGAGAAAGTGTGAAGATTAAAGAGATAACTTCCTTCTGCTTTTCAGCTAAAATGTTTACTGCACCTGGTATTCACTGGCAGTCTCCCAAACAATTACTGACCTAGGCACTTAGGTCTGGAGCTACTCTGAAACTGCACAATTTTTTTTGTAGCCGCTCTGCGATCCTTTCGTTCGCACTTCTGCTAAGCTAAGATACACTCCAAGTGGGCGGCGGCATAGCGTTTGCACGGCTGCTAAAAACAGCTAGCGAGCGATCAACTCAGAATGACCCCCCCAAGGGCTGTAGTATTTCTGAAATAGTGCAGTTTGTGAACTGTCCGTATGCTGCTGTGGTGAAGGTGTAATGTGACTGGACAAATGGCACCATTGCAAATAACCAATGTGGAAACTATGGACCACCGTGTGCCATTGATGTGAAAGATAAATGTCAGCTACGAAAGAGCATGAGGCTGACCAACCTGCTGCAGTGGAGCAGTTCACCGTCAAAATGAACCTGGGGCTAGCAGACGTGTGTCTAAAATGACAGTTTAGCCCGTCTAGTTGCTGTCCGTGCTGCACACGGCGGTTACTCTGGCTATTAGCTGGTGGTCATATTAATGTGACTCGACCGTGTATACAGTATATGTAGATAGATAGATAGATAGATAGATAGATAGATAGATAGATAGATAGATACTGTATATACAGATGTAGCCGCGTTCATTGTGTCTACATTTCCCGACTACATGCACACCCAGCATAGCATATATTACTGCCCCATTCAAAGTAAACGGGGGCGTCTAATGCATGGCCCCAATGTTTAGGTTTTGGTTCTAATTCATTATTGCTAGAGATGAGCGGGTTTGGTTCTCAGAGAACCGAACCCTACCTGACTTCACCATTCGAGTCCGGATCCGAGTCAGGCTCAGGTTTTCCCACATGACTCAGAAACCAGAATAAGGCAAAACATCATCATCCCGCTGTCGGATTCTCGTGGGGTTTGGAATCCATATAATGAGCCGTGCATCCCCGCCATTTTCACTCCGGCATTGGAGAGTGTAGTGAGAGGACGTGTCTCCGTTCTCTCAGTGTACGTGTCTTGTGCTGTATTTGTCCAGTCACAGTGGTTGTGTCCTCTTGCTGCCATATGTCCATTGCTGCTGTGTTGTGCTGCATCAGTTCAGTTGTGGTGTATTGCGCTGCATCAGTCCTGAGGTAGTGTCCTGTGCATCAGCCATCAGTTATTCCAGTGACCAGGCAGTCACAGTGGATGTGTCCTCTTGCTGTCATATGTCCATTGCTGCTGTGTTCTGTTGCATCAGTTCAGTGGTGGTGTATTGCGCTGCATCAGTCCAGTGGTAGTGTCCTGTGCATCAGCCATCAGTCATTCCAGTGACCAAGCAATCACAGTGGTATACTCTGCAGCCATATGTCAACTGCTGCCGTATAATAATAAATTATAATAACAAGTCCCTTACAGTGTTGCTGTGTTGTCCTGCATCAGACCAGTGGTAGTGTCCTGTGCATCATCCATCAGTCATTCCAGTGACCAGGCAGTCACAGTGGTATACACTGCAGCCATATGTCCACTGCTGCCATATAATAATAAATTATAATAACAACAAGCCCATTACAGTGTTGCTGTGTTGTCATACATCAGACCAGTGGTAGTGTCCTGTTCATCAGACATCAGTCGTTTCCGGTGACCATGCAGTGACAGTGCTATACTCTGCAGCCATATGTCAACTGCTGCCGTATAATAATAAATTATAATAACAACACGTCCCTTACAGTGTTGCTGTGCTGTCCTGCATCAGACCAGTGGTAGTGTCCTGTGCATCAGCCATCAGTCATTCCAGTGACCAGGCAGTCACAGTGCTATACTCTGTAGCCATATGTCCACTGCTGCCGTATAATATTAATAACAACAAGTCCCTTACAATGTTGCTGTGTTGTCCTGCATCAGACCAGTGATAGTGTCCTGTGCATCAGCCATCAGTCATTTCAGTGACCAAGCAGTCACAGTGGTACACTCTGCAGCCATATGTCCATTGCTGCCATATAATAATAAATTATAATAACAACAAGTCCCTTACTGTGTTGCTGTGTTGTCCTGCATCAGACCAGTGGTAGTGTCTTGTGCATCAGCCATCAGTCACTCCGGTGACCAGGCAGTCACAGTGGTATAATCTGCAGCCATATGTCCACTGCTGCCATATAATAATAATACATTATAATAACAACAAGTCCCTTACAGTGTTGCTATGTTGTCCTGCATCAGACCAGTGGTAGTGTCCTGTGCATCAGCCATCAGTCATTCCAGTGACCAGGCAGTCAAAGTGGTATACTCTGCAGCCATATGTCCATTGCTGCCGTATAATAATAACAACAAGTCCCTTACAGTGTTGCTGTGTTGTCCTGCATTAGACCTGTGGTAGAGTCCTGTGCATCAGCCATCAGTCATTCCAGTGACCAGGCAGTCACAGTGGTATACTCTGCAGCCATATGTCCACTGCTGCCGTATAATAATAAATTATAATAACAACACGTCCCTTACAGTGTTGCTGTGTTGTCCTGCATCAGACCAGTGGTAGTGTCCTGTGCATCAGACATCAGTCATTCCAGTGACCAGGCAGTCACAGTGGTATACTCTGCAGCCATATGTTCACTGCTGTCTTATAATAATAACACAACAAGTCCCATACAGTGTTGCTGTGTTGTCATACATCAGACCAGTGGTAGTGTCCTGTGCATCAGCCATCAGTCACTCCGGTGACCAGGCAGTCCCAGTGGTACACTCTGCAGCCATATGTCCACTGCTGCCATATAATAATAATAATAGTAAATTATAATAACAACACGTCCCTTACAGTGTTGCTGTGTTGTCCTGCATCAGACCAGTGGTAGTGTCCTGTGCATCAGCCATCAGTCATTCCAGTGACCAGGCAGTCACAGTGGTATACTCTGCAGCCATATGTCCACTGCTGCCGTATAATAATAATAATAATAATAATAACAACAACAAAAACAAGTCCCTTACAGTGTTGCTGTGTTGTCCTGCATCAGACCAGTGGTAGTGTCCTGTGCATCAGACATCAGTCATTCCAGTGACCAGGCAGTCACAGTGGTATACTCTGCAGCCATATGTCCACTGCTGCCTTATAATAATAACACAACAAGTCCCATACAGTGTTGCTGTGTTGTCATACATCAGACCAGTGGTAGTGTCCTGTGCATCAGCCATCAGTCATTCCTGTGCCACATATTCTGTTATATAACTCCAGAAAAATAATGGATAACAAAAATTTGGACGATAAAATAGGGATGATCAAGAACCACTTCCTCCTAGTGCTGAAGCTGCTGCCACTAATCATGACATAGACGATGAAATGCCATCAACGTTGTCTGCCAAGGCTGATGCCCAATGTGATAGTAGAGGGCAAGTAAAATCCAAAATGACAAAGTTCAGTGAAAAGACCCAAAAAAAGAAATGTAAATGGTCTGAGGAGAAACGTAAACTTGCCAATATGTAATTTACGCCACAGAGTGGCAAGGATCGGCTAATGCCCTGGCCTATGTTCATGACTAGTGGTTCAGCTTCACATAACAATGGAAGCCCTCATCCTCCCATTAGAAAAATTAAAAGAGTTAAGCTGGAAAAAGCACAGAAAAGAACTGTGCGCTCTAAGATGGTATCACAAATCCCCAAGGAGAGTCCAAGTGTGTCGGCGGTTGCGATGCTTGACCTTCCCAACACTGGACGGGAAGAGGTGGCTCCTTCCATCATTTGCACACTCCCTGCAAGTGCTGGAAGGAGCGCCCACAGTCCAGTTCCTGATATTGAAATTGAAGATGTCACTGTTGAAGTACACCAGGATGAGGATATGGGTGTTGCTGGCGCTGAGGAGGAATTTGACGATGAGGATTCTGATGGTGATGTGGTTTGTTTAAGTCAGGCACTGGGGGAGACACCTGTTGTCCGTGGAATGAAGAAGCCCATTGTGATGTCTGGGCAAACTGCCAAAAAAGCCACCTCTTTGGTGTGGAATTATTTCTCCACAAATCCGATCAACAGGTGTCAAGCAATGTGTTGCCTCTGTCAATCTGTAATAAGTAGGGCTAAGGATGTTAACCACCTAGGAACATCCTACCTTATACGTCACCTGCAGCGCATTCATCAGAAGTCAGTGTCAAGTTGTGAAACTTTGGGTAAGAGCGTAAACTGACACCTAAATCCCTTCTTCCTCTTGTACCCAAGATCCTGCAAGCTACACCACCAACTCCCTCAATGTTAACTTCCTCCTCAGACAGAAACGTCAGTAGTCCTGCAGGTCATGTCACTGTCAAGACTGAGGAGTCCTCTACTAACCGGGATTCCTCCAGAGGATCCTTGAGTGATACGCCTGCTGTTTCTGCCGCTGCTGTTGTTGCTGCTGGGAGTCGATCGTCATCCCAGAGGGGAGGTCGGAAGACCACTTGTGCTACTTCCAGTAAGCAATTGACTGTCCAACAGTCCTTTGTGAGGAAGATGAAATATGACAGCAGTCATCCTTTTGCAAGGCGGAAAACTGAGGCCTTGACAGCTATCTTGATGTTAACGTGCGTCCGGTATCCGCCATTAGTTCAGTGGGACTTAGAGAATTGTTTGAGGTACTGTGTCCCCAGTATCAAATCCCATCTAGGTTCCACTTCTCTAGGCAGGCGATACCGAGAATGTACAGAGACGTCAGATAAAGTGTCCTTAGTATCCTAAAAAATGCAGTTGTACCCACTGTCCACTTAACCACGGACATGTGGACAAGTGGACCAGGGCAGACTAAAGACTATATGACTGTGACAGCCCACTGGGTAGATGTATGGCATCCCGCAGCAACAACAGCAGCGACACCAGTAGCAGAATCTCGCAAACGCCAACTCGTTCCTAGTAGAGATGAGCGGGTTCGGTTTCTCTGAATCCGAACCCGCCGAACTTCAGCTTTTTTTACACGGGGCCAAGCAGGCTCGGATCCTCCCGCCTTGCTCGGTTAACCCGAGCGCGCCCGAACGTCATCATCCCGCTGTCGGATTCTCGCGAGGCTCGGATTCTATCGCGAGACTCGGATTCTATATAAGGAGCCACCAGTTTAATGAATCCGTTCTCTGTCTGAAAAAAAACGATACACAGTGTGACACAGTCACACTCACATACCATATCTGTGCTCAGCCCAGTGTGCTGCATCATATGTAATACTGTATATCATTATCTGACTGCTGAGTGCTCACTGCAGTGCTCACACAGCTTAATTGTGGGGGAGACTGGGGAGCAGTTATAGCAGGAGTACATATTTTAAGTACAGTGCACACTTTTGCTGCCAGAGTGCCACTGCCAGTGTGACTGACCAGTGACCACTGACCACCAGTATTGTGATTGTCTGCTGACCACCAGTATATTGTGATTGTCTGCCTGAAAAAGTTAAACACTCGTCGTGTGGTGTTTTTTTTATAAACGCATTCTGCAGACATTGTCCAGCAGGTCCGTCATTACATAATAATATATACCTGTCCGGCTGCAGTACTAGTGTGATATATATATATATATTTTAATTTTATCTCATTATCATCCAGTCTATATTAGCAGCAGACACAGTACGGTAGTCCACGGCTGTAGCTACCTCTGTGTCGGCAGTCGCTCGTCCATCCATAATTGTATACCACCTACCCGTGTTTTTTTTTTCTATCTTCTTGATACTAGTAGCTTACTTTAGGAGTCTGCAGTGCTGACAGACAGTGTCCAGCAGGTCCGTCATTACATAATATATACCTGTCCGGCTGCAGTACTAGTGTGATATATATATATATTTTAATTTTATCTCATTATCATCCAGTCTATATTAGCAGCAGACACAGTACGGTAGTCCACGGCTGTAGCTACCTCTGTGTCGGCAGTCGCTCGTCCATCCATAATTGTATACCACCTACCCGTGGTTTATTTTTTTTTTTCTATCTTCTTGATACTAGTAGCTTACTTTAGGAGTCTGCAGTGCTGACAGACAGTGTCCAGCAGGTCCGTCATTACATAATATATACCTGTCCGGCTGCAGTACTAGTGTGATATATATATATATATATATATATATTTTAATTTTATCTCATTATCATCCAGTCTATATTAGCAGCAGACACAGTACGGTAGTCCATGGCTGTAGCTACCTCTGTGTCGGCAGTCGCTCGTCCATCCATAATTGTATACCACCTACCCGTGGTTTATTTATTTTTTCTATCTTCTTGATACTAGTAGCTTACTTTAGGAGTCTGCAGTGCTGAAAGACAGTGTCCAGCAGGTCCGTCATTACATAATATATACCTGTCCGGCTGCAGTACTAGTGTGATATATATATATATATATATTTTAATTTTATCTCATTATCATCCAGTCTATATTAGCAGCAGACACAGTACGGTAGTCCACGGCTGTAGCTACCTCTGTGTCGGGACTCGGCAGTCGCTCGTCCATCCATAATTGTATACCACCTACCCGTGGTTTTTTTTTCTATCTTCTTGATACTAGTAGCTTACTTTAGGAGTCTGCAGTGCTGACAGACAGTGTCCAGCAGGTCCGTCATTACATAATATATACCTGTCCGGCTGCAGTACTAGTGTGATATATATATATATATATTTTAATTTTATCTCATTATCATCCAGTCTATATTAGCAGCAGACACAGTACGGTAGTCCACGGCTGTAGCTACCTCTGTGTCGGCAGTCGCTCGTCCATCCATAAGTATACTAGTATCCATCCATCTCCATTGTTTACCTGAGGTGCCTTTTAGTTGTGCCTATTAAAATATGGAGAACAAAAATGTTGAGGTTCCAAAATTAGGGAAAGATCAAGATCCACTTCCACCTCGTGCTGAAGCTGCTGCCACTAGTCATGGCCGAGACGATGAAATGCCAGCAACGTCGTCTGCCAAGGCCGATGCCCAATGTCATAGTACAGAGCATGTAAAATCCAAAACACCAAATATCAGTAAAAAAAGGACTCAAAAATCTAAAATAAAATTGTCGGAGGAGAAGCGTAAACTTGCCAATATGCCATTTACCACACGGAGTGGCAAGGAACGGCTGAGGCCCTGGCCTATGTTCATGGCTAGTGGTTCAGCTTCACATGAGGATGGAAGCACTCAGCCTCTCGCTAGAAAAATGAAAAGACTCAAGCTGGCAAAAGCACCGCAAAGAACTGTGCGTTCTTCGAAATCCCAAATCCACAAGGAGAGTCCAATTGTGTCGGTTGCGATGCCTGACCTTCCCAACACTGGACGTGAAGAGCATGCGCCTTCCACCATTTGCACACCCCCTGCAAGTGCTGGAAGGAGCACCCGCAGTCCAGTTCCTGATAGTCAAATTGAAGATGTCAGTGTTGAAGTACACCAGGATGAGGAGGATATGGGTGTTACTGGCGCTGGGGAGGAAATTGACAAGGAGGATTCTGATGGTGAGGTGGTTTGTTTAAGTCAGGCACCCGGGGAGACACCTGTTGTCCGTGGGAGGAATATGGCCGTTGACATGCCTGGTGAAAATACCAAAAAAATCAGCTCTTCGGTGTGGAAGTATTTCAACAGAAATGCGGACAACATTTGTCAAGCCGTGTGTTGCCTTTGTCAAGCTGTAATAAGTAGGGGTAAGGACGTTAACCACCTCGGAACATCCTCCCTTATACGTCACCTGCAGCGCATTCATAATAAGTCAGTGACAAGTTCAAAAACTTTGGGCGACAGCGGAAGCAGTCCACTGACCAGTAAATCCCTTCCTCTTGTAACCAAGCTCACGCAAACCACCCCACCAACTCCCTCAGTGTCAATTTCCTCCTTCCCCAGGAATGCCAATAGTCCTGCAGGCCATGTCACTGGCAATTCTGACGAGTCCTCTCCTGCCTGGGATTCCTCCGATGCATCCTTGCATGTAACGCCTACTGCTGCTGGCGCTGCTGTTGTTGCTGCTGGGAGTCGATGGTCATCCCAGAGGGGAAGTCGTAAGCCCACTTTTACTACTTCCACCAAGCAATTGACTGTCCAACAGTCCTTTGCGAGGAAGATGAAATATCACAGCAGTCATCCTGTTGCAAAGCGGATAACTGAGGCCTTGACAACTATGTTGGTGTTAGACGTGCGTCCGGTATCCGCCGTTAGTTCACAGGGAACTAGACAATTTCTTGAGGTAGTGTGCCCCCGTTACCAAATACCATCTAGGTTCCACTTCTCTAGGCAGGCGATACCGAGAATGTACACGGACGTCAGAAAAAGACTCACCAGTGTCCTAAAAAATGCAGTTGTACCCAATGTCCACTTAACCACGGACATGTGGACAAGTGGAGCAGGGCAGGGTCAGGACTATATGACTGTGACAGCCCACTGGGTAGATGTATGGACTCCCGCCGCAAGAACAGCAGCGGCGGCACCAGTAGCAGAATCTCGCAAACGCCAACTCTTTCCTAGGCAGGCTACGCTTTGTATCACCGGTTTCCAGAATATGCTAGAGATGAGCGGGTTCGGTTCCTCGGAATCCGAACCCGCCCGAACTTCATGTTTTTTTTCACGGGTCCGAGCGACTCGGATCTTCCCGCCTTGCTCGGTTAACCCGAGCGCGCCCGAACGTCATCATGACGCTGTCGGATTCTCGCGAGGCTCGGATTCTATCGCGAGACTCGGATTCTATATAAGGAGCCGCGCGTCGCCGCCATTTTCACTCGTGCATTGAGATTGATAGGGAGAGGACGTGTCTGGCGTCCTCTCCATTAGAATAGAGATAGATTAGATAGAGAGAGAGAGATTGTGCAGAGTCGCAGACAGAGTTAGTTTACCACAGTCAGTGACCAGTGCAGTTGCTAGTTAACTTTTATTTAATATAATATATCCGTTCACTTCTCTCTGCTATATCCGTTCTCTGCCTGAAAAAAAAAACGATACACAGCACAGTCAGTCACACAGTGTGACTCAGTCTGTGTGCACTCAGCTCAGCCCAGTGTGCTGCACAGTCATCAATGTATAAATTAAAAGCTTATAATTAATTGTGGGGGAGACTGGGGAGCACTGCAGGTTGTTAGCAGGAGCCAGGAGTACAATTATATTAATTAACAGTGCACACTTTTGCTGCAGGAGTGGTGACCAGTGCCTGACCACCAGTATAGTATTGTTGTATACTACTAATATCTCTTTAAATATCAACCAGTCTATATTAGCAGCAGACACAGTACAGTGCGGTAGTTCACGGCTGTGGCTACCTCTGTGTCGGCACACGGCAGGCAGTCCGTCCGACCAGAATTGTATTATTTATTATTATATACCTACCACCTAACCGTGGTTTTTTTTTCATTCTTTATACCGTCATAGTGTCATCCTAATTGTTACGAGTATACTACTATCTCTTTATCAACCAGTGTACAGTGCGGTAGTTCACGGCTGTGGCTACCTCTGTGTCGGCACACGGCAGGCAGTCCGTCCGACCAGAATTGTATTATTTATTATTATATACCTACCACCTAACCGTGGTTTTTTTTTTCATTCTTTATACCGTCATAGTGTCATCCTAATTGTTACGAGTATACTACTATCTCTTTATCAACCAGTGTACAGTGCGGTAGTTCACGGCTGTGGCTACCTCTGTGTCGGCACACGGCAGGCAGTCCGTCCGACCAGAATTGTATTATTTATTATTATATACCTACCACCTAACCGTGGTTTTTTTTTTCATTCTTTATACCGTCATAGTGTCATCCTAATTGTTACGAGTATACTACTATCTCTTTATCAACCAGTGTACAGTGCGGTAGTTCACGGCTGTGGCTACCTCTGTGTCGGCACACGGCAGGCAGTCCGTCCGACCAGAATTGTATTATTTATTATTATATACCTACCACCTAACCGTGGTTTTTTTTTCATTCTTTATACCGTCATAGTGTCATCCTAATTGTTACGAGTATACTACTATCTCTTTATCAACCAGTGTACAGTGCGGTAGTTCACGGCTGTGGCTACCTCTGTGTCGGCACACGGCAGGCAGTCCGTCCGACCAGAATTGTATTATTTATTATTATATACCTACCACCTAACCGTGGTTTTTTTTTCATTCTTTATACCGTCATAGTGTCATCCTAATTGTTACGAGTATACTACTATCTCTTTATCAACCAGTGTACAGTGCGGTAGTTCACGGCTGTGGCTACCTCTGTGTCGGCACACGGCAGGCAGTCCGTCCGACCAGAATTGTATTATTTATTATTATATACCTACCACCTAACCGTGGTTTTTTTTTTCATTCTTTATACCGTCATAGTGTCATCCTAATTGTTACGAGTATACTACTATCTCTTTATCAACCAGTGTACAGTGCGGTAGTTCACGGCTGTGGCTACCTCTGTGTCGGCACACGGCAGGCAGTCCGTCCGACCAGAATTGTATTATTTATTATTATATACCTACCACCTAACCGTGGTTTTTTTTTTCATTCTTTATACCGTCATAGTGTCATCCTAATTGTTACGAGTATACTACTATCTCTTTATCAACCAGTGTACAGTGCGGTAGTTCACGGCTGTGGCTACCTCTGTGTCGGCACACGGCAGGCAGTCCGTCCGACCAGAATTGTATTATTTATTATTATATACCTACCACCTAACCGTGGTTTTTTTTTTCATTCTTTATACCGTCATAGTGTCATCCTAATTGTTACGAGTATACTACTATCTCTTTATCAACCAGTGTACAGTGCGGTAGTTCACGGCTGTGGCTACCTCTGTGTCGGCACACGGCAGGCAGTCCGTCCGACCAGAATTGTATTATTTATTATTATATACCTACCACCTAACCGTGGTTTTTTTTTTCATTCTTTATACCGTCATAGTGTCATCCTAATTGTTACGAGTATACTACTATCTCTTTATCAACCAGTGTACAGTGCGGTAGTTCACGGCTGTGGCTACCTCTGTGTCGGCAGTCGGCAGGCAGTCCGTCCATCCATAATTGTATTATTATTATAATATATACCACCTAACCGTGGTTTTTTTTTCATTCTTTATACCGTCGTCATAGTGTCATACTAGTTGTTACGAGTATACTACTATCTCTTTATCAACCAGTGTACAGTGCGGTAGTTCACGGCTGTGGCTACCTCTGTGTCGGCAGTCGGCAGGCAGTCCGTCCATCCATAATTGTATTATTATTATAATATATACCACCTAACCGTGGTTTTTTTTTCATTCTTTATACCGTCGTCATAGTGTCATACTAGTTGTTACGAGTATACTACTATCTCTTTATCAACCAGTGTACAGTGCGGTAGTTCACGGCTGTGGCTACCTCTGTGTCGGCAGTCGGCAGGCAGTCCGTCCATCCATAATTGTATTATTATTATAATATATACCACCTAACCGTGGTTTTTTTTCCATTCTTTATACCGTCGTCATAGTGTCATACTAGTTGTTACGAGTATACTACTATCTCTTTATCAACCAGTGTACAGTGCGGTAGTTCACGGCTGTGGCTACCTCTGTGTCGGCAGTCGGCAGGCAGTCCGTCCATCCATAATTGTATTATTATTATAATATATACCACCTAACCGTGGTTTTTTTATACCACCTAACCGTGGCAGTCCGTCCATAATTGTATACTAGTATCCAATCCATCCATCTCCATTGTTTACCTGAGGTGCCTTTTAGTTCTGCCTATAAAATATGGAGAACAAAAAAGTTGAGGTTCCAAAATTAGGGAAAGATCAAGATCCACTTCCACCTCGTGCTGAAGCTGCTGCCACTAGTCATGGCCGAGACGATGAAATGCCAGCAACGTCGTCTGCCAAGGCCGATGCCCAATGTCATAGTACAGAGCATGTCAAATCCAAAACACCAAATATCAGAAAAAAAAGGACTCCAAAACCTAAAATAAAATTGTCGGAGGAGAAGCGTAAACTTGCCAATATGCCATTTACCACACGGAGTGGCAAGGAACGGCTGAGGCCCTGGCCTATGTTCATGGCTAGTGGTTCAGCTTCACATGAGGATGGAAGCACTCAGCCTCTCGCTAGAAAACTGAAAAGACTCAAGCTGGCAAAAGCACCGCAAAGAACTGTGCGTTCTTTGAAATCCCAAATCCACAAGGAGAGTCCAATTGTGTCGTTTGCGATGCCTGACCTTCCCAACACTGGACGTGAAGAGCATGCGCCTTCCACTATTTGCATGCCCCCTGCAAGTGCTGGAAGGAGCACCCGCAGTCCAGTTCCTGATAGTCAGATTGAAGATGTCAGTGTTGAAGTACACCAGGATGAGGAGGATATGGGTGTTGCTGGCGCTGGGGAGGAAATTGACCAGGAGGATTCTGATGGTGAGGTGGTTTGTTTAAGTCAGGCACCCGGGGAGACACCTGTTGTCCGTGGGAGGAATATGGCCGTTGACATGCCAGGTGAAAATACCAAAAAAATCAGCTCTTCGGTGTGGAGGTATTTCACCAGAAATGCGGACAACAGGTGTCAAGCCGTGTGTTCCCTTTGTCAAGCTGTAATAAGTAGGGGTAAGGACGTTAACCACCTCAGAACATCCTCCCTTATACGTCACCTGCAGCGCATTCATAATAAGTCAGTGACAAGTTCAAAAACTTTGGGTGACAGCGGAAGCAGTCCACTGACCAGTAAATCCCTTCCTCTTGTAACCAAGCTCACGCAAACCACCCCACCAACTCCCTCAGTGTCAATTTCCTCCTTCCCCAGGAATGCCAATAGTCCTGCAGGCCATGTCACTGGCAAGTCTGACGAGTCCTTTCCTGCCTGGGATTCCTCCGATGCATCCTTGCGTGTAACGCCTACTGCTGCTGGCGCTGCTGTTGTTGCCGCTGGGAGTCGATGGTCATCCCAGAGGGGAAGTCGTAAGCCCACTTGTACTACTTCCAGTAAGCAATTGACTGTTCAACAGTCCTTTGCGAGGAAGATGAAATATCACAGCAGTCATCCTACTGCAAAGCGGATAACTGAGTCCTTGACAACTATGTTGGTGTTAGACGTGCGTCCGGTATCCGCCGTTAGTTCACAGGGAACTAGACAATTTATTGAGGCAGTGTGCCCCCGTTACCAAATACCATCTAGGTTCCACTTCTCTAGGCAGGCGATACCGAGAATGTACACGGACGTCAGAAAAAGACTCACCAGTGTCCTAAAAAATGCAGTTGTACCCAATGTCCACTTAACCACGGACATGTGGACAAGTGGAGCAGGGCAGGGTCAGGACTATATGACTGTGACAGCCCACTGGGTAGATGTATGGACTCCCGCCGCAAGAACAGCAGCGGCGGCACCAGTAGCAGCATCTCGCAAACGCCAACTCTTTCCTAGGCAGGCTACGCTTTGTATCACCGCTTTCCAGAATACGCACACAGCTGAAAACCTCTTACGGCAACTGAGGAAGATCATCGCGGAATGGCTTACCCCAATTGGACTCTCCTGTGGATTTGTGGCATCGGACAACGCCAGCAATATTGTGTGTGCATTAAATATGGGCAAATTCCAGCACGTCCCATGTTTTGCACATACCTTGAATTTGGTGGTGCAGAATTTTTTAAAAAACGACAGGGGCGTGCAAGAGATGCTGTCGGTGGCCAGAAAAATTGCGGGACACTTTCGGCGTACAGGCACCACGTACAGAAGACTGGAGCACCACCAAAAACTACTGAACCTGCCCTGCCATCATCTGAAGCAAGAAGTGGTAACGAGGTGGAATTCAACCCTCTATATGCTTCAGAGGTTGGAGGAGCAGCAAAAGGCCATTCAAGCCTATACAATTGAGCACGATATAGGAGATGGAATGCACCTGTCTCAAGTGCAGTGGAGAATGATTTCAACGTTGTGCAAGGTTCTGATGCCCTTTGAACTTGCCACACGTGAAGTCAGTTCAGACACTGCCAGCCTGAGTCAGGTCATTCCCCTCATCAGGCTTTTGCAGAAGAAGCTGGAGGCATTGAAGAAGGAGCTAAAACGGAGCGATTCCGCTAGGCATGTGGGACTTGTGGATGCAGCCCTTAATTCGCTTAACAAGGATTCACGGGTGGTCAATCTGTTGAAATCAGAGCACTACATTTTGGCCACCGTGCTCGATCCTAGATTTAAAGCCTACCTTGGATCTCTCTTTCCGGCAGACACAGGTCTGCTGGGGTTGAAAGACCTGCTGGTGACAAAATTGTCAAGTCAAGCGGAACGCGACCTGTCAACATCTCCTCCTTCACATTCTCCCGCAACTGGGGGTGCGAGGAAAAGGCTCAGAATTCCGAGCCCACCCGCTGGCGGTGATGCAGGGCAGTCTGGAGCGACTGCTGATGCTGACATCTGGTCCGGACTGAAGGACCTGACAACGATTACGGACATGTCGTCTACTGTCACTGCATATGATTCTCTCAACATTGATAGAATGGTGGAGGATTATATGAGTGACCGCATCCAAGTAGGCACGTCACACAGTCCGTACTTATACTGGCAGGAAAAAGAGGCAATTTGGAGGCCCTTGCACAAACTGGCTTTATTCTACCTAAGTTGCCCTCCCACAAGTGTGTACTCCGAAAGAGTGTTTAGTGCCGCCGCTCACCTTGTCAGCAATCGGCGTACGAGGTTACATCCAGAAAATGTGGAGAAGATGATGTTCATTAAAATGAATTATAATCAATTCCTCCGCGGAGACATTGACCAGCAGCAATTGCCTCCACAAAGTACACAGGGAGCTGAGATGGTGGATTCCAGTGGGGACGAATTGATAATCTGTGAGGAGGGGGATGTACACGGTGATATATCGGAGGGTGAAGATGAGGTGGACATCTTGCCTCTGTAGAGCCAGTTTGTGCAAGGAGAGATTAATTGCTTCTTTTTTGGGGGGGGTCCAAACCAACCCGTCATATCAGTCACAGTCGTGTGGCAGACCCTGTCACTGAAATGATGGGTTGGTTAAAGTGTGCATGTCCTGTTTTGTTTATACAACATAAGGGTGGGTGGGAGGGCCCAAGGATAATTCCATCTTGCACCTCTTTTTTCTTTTCTTTTTCTTTGCATCATGTGCTGATTGGGGAGGGTTTTTTGGAAGGGACATCCTGCGTGACACTGCAGTGCCACTCCTAGATGGGCCCGGTGTTTGTGTCGGCCACTAGGGTCGCTAATCTTACTCACACAGTCAGCTACCTCATTGCGCCTCTTTTTTTCTTTGCGTCATGTGCTGTTTGGGGAGGGTTTTTTGGAAGGGACATCCTGCGTGACACTGCAGTGCCACTCCTAGATGGGCCCGGTGTTTGTGTCGGCCACTAGGGTCGCTAATCTTACTCACACAGTCAGCTACCTCATTGCGCCTCTTTTTTTCTTTGCGTCATGTGCTGTTTGGGGAGGGTTTTTTGGAAGGGACATCCTGCGTGACACTGCAGTGCCACTCCTAGATGTGCCCGGTGTTTGTGTCGGCCACTAGGGTCGCTAATCTTACTCACACAGTCAGCTACCTCATTGCGCCTCTTTTTTTCTTTGCGTCATGTGCTGTTTGGGGAGGGTTTTTTGGAAGGGCCATCCTGCGTGACACTGCAGTGCCACTCCTAGATGGGCCCGGTGTTTGTGTCGGCCACTAGGGTCGCTTATCTTACTCACACAGCGACCTCGGTGCAAATTTTAGGACTAAAAATAATATTGTGAGGTGTGATGTGTTCAGAATAGGCTGAAAATGAGTGTAAATTATGTTTTTTGAGGTTAATAATACTTTGGGATCAAAATTACCCCCAAATTCTATGATTTAAGCTGTTTTTTAGGGTTTTTTGAAAAAAACACCCGAATCCAAAACACACCCGAATCCGACAAAAAAAATTCGGTGAGGTTTTGCCAAAACGCGGTCGAACCCAAAACACGGCCGCGGAACCGAACCCAAAACCAAAACACAAAACCCGAAAAATTTCCGGCGCTCATCTCTAGAATATGCACACAGCTGAAAACCTCTTACGGCAACTGAGGAAGATCATCGCGGAATGGCTTACCCCAATTGGACTCTCCTGTGGATTTGTGGCATCGGACAACGCCAGCAATATTGTGTGTGCATTAAATATGGGCAAATTCCAGCACGTCCCATGTTTTGCACATACCTTGAATTTGGTGGTGCAGAATTTTTTAAAAAACGAGAGGGGCGTGCAAGAGATGCTGTCGGTGGCCAGAAGAATTGCGGGACACTTTCAGCGTACAGGCACCACGTACAGAAGACTGGAGCAACACCAAAAACGCCTGAACCTGCCCTGACATCATCTGAAGCAAGAAGTGGTAACGAGGTGGAATTCAACCCTATATATGCTTCAGAGGTTGGAGGAGCAGCAAAAGGCCATTCAAGCCTATACAATTCAGCACGATATAGGAGGTGGAATGCACCTGTCTCAAGCGCAGTGGAGAATGATTTCAACGTTGTGCAAGGTTCTGCTGCCCTTTGAACTTGCCACACGTGAAGTCAGTTCAGACACTGCCAGCCTGAGTCAGGTCATTCCCCTCATCAGGCTTTTGCAGAAGAAGCTGGAGACATTGAAGGAGGAGCTAACACGGAGCAATTCCGCTAGGCATGTGGGACTTGTGGATGGAGCCCTTAATTCGCTTAGCTTACTCACACAGCTACCTCATTGCGCCTCTTTTTTTTCTTCTTTGCGTCATGTGCTGTTTGGGGAGTATTTTTTGGAAGGGCCATCCTGCGTGACACTGCAGTGCCACTCCTAGATGGGCCAGGTGTTTGTGTCGGCCACTAGGGTCGCTTAGCTTACTCACACAGCTACCTCATTGCGCCTCCTTTTTTCTTCTTTGCGTCATGTGCTGTTTGGGGAGTGTTTTTTGGAAGGGCCATCCTGCGTGACACTGCAGTGCCACTCCTAGATGGGCCAGGTGTTTGTGTCGGCCACTAGGGTCGCTTAGCTTACTCACACAGCTACCTCATTGCGCCTCTTTTTTTCTTCTTTGCGTCATGTGCTGTTTGGGGAGTGTTTTTTGGAAGGGCCATCCTGCGTGACACTGCAGTGCCACTCCTAGATTGGCCAGGTGTTTGTGTCGGCCACTATGGTCGCTTAGCTTACTCACACAGCTACCTCATTGCGCCTCTTTTTTTCTTCTTTGCGTCATGTGCTGTTTGGGGAGTGTTTTTTGGAAGGGCCATCCTGCGTGACACTGCAGTGCCACTCCTAGATGGGCCAGGTGTTTGTGTCGGCCACTAGGGTCGCTTAGCTTACTCACACAGCTACCTCATTGCGCCTCTTTTTTTCTTCTTTGCGTCATGTGCTGTTTGGGGAGTGTTTTTTGGAAGGGCCATCCTGCGTGACACTGCAGTGCCACTCCTAGATGGGCCAGGTGTTTGTGTCGGCCACTAGGGTCGCTTAGCTTACTCACACAGCTACCTCATTGCACCTCTTTTTTTCTTCTTTGCGTCATGTGCTGTTTGGGGAGTGTTTTTTGGAAGGGCCATCCTGCGTGACACTGCAGTGCCACTCCTAGATGGGCCAGGTGTTTGTGTCGGCCACTAGGGTCGCTTAGCTTACTCAACCAGCTACCTCATTGCGCCTCTTTTTTTCTTTGCGTCATGTGCTGTTTGGGGAGTGTTTTTTGGAAGGGCCATCCTGCGTGACACTGCAGTGCCACTCCTAGATGGGCCAGGTGTTTGTGTCGGCCACTAGGGTCGCTTAGCTTAGTCATCCAGCGACCTCGGTGCAAATTTTAGGACTAAAAATAATATTGTGAGGTGTGAGGTGTTCAGAATAGACTGAAAATGAGTGGAAATTATGGTTTTTGAGGTTAATAATACTTTGGGATCAAAATGACCCCCAAATTCTATGATTTAAGCTGTTTTTTAGGGTTTTTTGAAAAAAACACCCGAATCCAAAACACACCCGAATCCGACAAAAAAAAATCGGTGAGGTTTTGCCAAAACGCGGTCGAACCCAAAACACGGCCGCGGAACCGAACCCAAAACCAAAACACAAAACCCGAAAAATTTCAAGTGCACATCTCTAGTTCCTAGGCAGGCTATGCTATGTATCACTGCTTTCCGTAAGAGGCCCACAGCTGACAACCTATTACGGAAACTAAGGAACATCATCACAGAATGGCTTACCCCAATTAGACTCTGCTGAGGATTTGTGATATCGGGCAATGCCATATTGTGCATGCATTAAATCTGGGCAAATTCCAGCACGTCCCATGTTTTGCACATAGAATTAATTTGGTGCAGAATTTTTTGAATTTTTTTTTTTTAAATGACAGGGGCATGTAGTAGATGTTGTCGGTGGCCATAAAAATTGCGGGCCACATTCGGCATTCAGCCATCACGTGCCGAAGACTGGAGCGCCATCAAACACGCCAGAACCTGCCCTGCCATCACCTGAAGCAAGAGGTGGCAACGAGGTGGAATTTAACACTCTATGTGCTTCAGATGACGGAGGAGAGCAGCAAAAGACCATTCAAGCCTATACATCCACCTACGATATAGGCAAAGGAGGGGGAATGCACCTGACTCAAGCGCCGTGGAGAATGATTTCCGTCTGGTGCAAGGTTCTCCAACCCTTCAAACTTGCTACACGTGAAGTCAGTTCAGACACTGCCAGCTTGAGTCAGGTCATTCCCCTCATCAGGCTTTTGCAGAAGCAGCTGGAGAAATTGAAGGAGGAGCTAAGTTGGAGCAATTCTGCTAAGTATGTGGGACTTGTGGATGAAGCCCTTCATTCGCTTTGCCAGGATTCAAGGGTGGTCAATCTGTTGAAATCAGAGAACTACATTTTGGCCACCGTGCTCGATCCTAGGTTTAAAGCCTATGTTGTATCTCTCTTTCCGGCATACACAAGTGTGCAGAGGTGCAAAGACCTGCTGGTGAGTAAATTGTCAACTCAAGCGGAACGTGACCCATCAACAGCTCCTCCTTCAATTTCTCCCACCACTGGGGCTGCAAGGAAAAGGATAATATTTCCTAACCCACCCGCTGGTGGTGATGCAGGGCAGTCAGGAGCGAAAGCTGACATGTGGTCAGGACTGAAGGACCTGCCAACGATTACTGACATGTCTACTGTCACTGCATATGATTCTGTCACCATTGAAAGAATGGTGGAGGATTGTATGAGTGACAGCATCCAGGTAGGCATTTCAGACAGTCTGTATGTATACTGGCAGGAAAAAGAGGCAATTTGGATGCCCTTGCACAAACTGGCTTTATTTTACCTAAGTTGAACCCCCTTCCAGTGTCTACTCCGAAAGAGTGTTTAGTGCAGCCGGTAACCTTGTCAGCGATCGGCGTTGAAGTTACTTCCACAAAATGTGGAGAAGATGATGTTCATCAAAATGAGTTATAAATTCCTTCGGGAAGACCTGTACCAGCAATTGCCTACAGAAAGTACAGAGGGACCTGTGATGGTGGATTCCATTGGGGACGAATTAATACTCTGTGAGGAGGAGGATGTACATAGTGAAAGGGGTGAGGAATCAGAGGATGAGGATGAGGTGGACATCTTGCCTCTGTAGAGCCAGTTTGTGCAAGGAGAGATTGATTGCTTCTTTTTTGGTGGGGGCCCATACAAACCAGTCATTTCATCCACAGTTGTGTTGCAGACCCTTTCGCTGAAATGATTGGTTTGTTAAAGTGTGCATGTCCTGTTTATACAACATAAGGGTAGGTGGGAGGGCCCAAGGACAATTCCATCTTGCACTTCTTTTTCTTGTTATCATCATGTGTTGTTTGGGGACTATTTTTTTTAATGTGCCATCCTGCCTGACACTTCTGTATATGTCTAGTGGTACTGCCATTTAATTTCAGTGATTTTGCCATATAATTCCAGTGATTTGGACGTATAATTTCAGTGATTTTGCCTTTTAAGTCCAGTGATATTGCCATTTAATTCCAGTGATTTTGACGTATATTCCTGTGATTTGGACGTATAATTCCAGTGATTTTGCAGTATAATTCCAGTGATTTTGCAGTATAATTCCAGTGGTTTTGCAGTATAATTCCAGTGATTTGGCCATATAATTGCAGTGATTTTGCCATTTAATTCCAGTGATTTGGACCTATAATTCCAGTGATGTGGACATATAATTCCAGTGATTTTGCCATTTAATTCCAGTGATTTGGACGTATATTTCCAGTGATTTGGGCGCATAATTCCAGTGATTTGGACGTATAATTCCAGTGGGAATTGTTTGTGTCGCTTGGCTTAGTCATACAGATACCTCTTTGACATCTTTGCATGAGGTGCTGTTTGGGGCCTAGTTTTTGAAAAGTGCCATCCTGTCTGCCACTGCAGTGCCACTCCTAGATGGGCCAATTGTTTGTGTTGCTTGGCTTAGTCATACAGCTACCTCATTGCACCTCTTCTACATCTTTGCATGAGGTGCTGTATGGGGCCTTTTTTAATTTCTGCCCTCCTGTCTGTAACTGCAGTGCCACTCCTAGACAGGCCAGGTGTTTGTGTTGTTCACTTGTGTCGCTTAGCTTAGTCATCCAGCAATCTCGGGGCAACCTTTTGGCCTAAAAACAATATTGTGAGGTGTGAGGTGTTCAGAATAGACTGAAAATGAGTGGAAATGAATGTTATTGAGGTTAATAATACCCTAGGGTCAAAATTACCTCAAAATTCTGTGATTTTAGCCGTTTTTATGGTTTTCTCAAAAATCATCCAGATCTAAAACCAAAACCAAAACACGAAAGGGTGGTTTTGGCAAAATCAAGTAAAACAAAAATACGAAAGTGGAATTAGAACCAAAACCAAAACACAAAACACGAAAAGTGCCAGCCGCACATCTCTAATTATCGCATTTTGGTTTCGGTAAAACCACCCTCAAGTGTTTTGGTTTGTATTTCATTTTTGGTTCACTTATGGATTCCTTTTTATATCGATAAAAACAGCTAATATCATGTACTGTAATTTGGACCTTTTTACATGCAATTCAGAACCTAAGTTCGGTTTATACAGTAAATTTGAGTTCCGAACTAACAACAAACCCAAGCTGGATTCTCTAGGAAATACCTTGCAAGTATGTCCCAAGTAGCCACAAGAACCAGGCAGCACTCACCGGACTATTTCCAAAAAATCAATTATATTAAGAGCTGTAGTTACAATAAGAGGAACCGCATAATCAGTCACACCAACATTTCAACGTCATATAGACATTTTTATCAAGGTGCTGTGCTGCTGTGTTGTAATTTAATTGTCTTTTTTGCAGCACAGCTCCTTGATAAAAACATCTATATGACGTTGAAATGTTGGCGAGACTGAATATGCGGTTCCTCTTATTGTAACTACAGCTCTTAATATAATAGATTTTTTGGGAAAAGTCTGGTGAGTGCCACCTGGTTCATGTTGCTACTTGGGACATACTTGAAAGGTATCCCCTAGAGAACCCTGCTACCTGTTTATCTCGATGGAGGGCACCCCGGCATATACTCATTGACAGAGAGTGCCATTAAGAAAAGGATTTATATATATATATATATATATAGAGAGAGAGAGAGAGAGAGAGAGGGAGTGTATAAATAAATATCTATATTTATTTATTAACAGTGTCTTATGTAGTGCAGCAAATTCCATTGCGCTTTACAATTGGACACAGTGATAAAACAAAACTGGGTAATAAAGGTAAGAGGGCCCTGCTTACAAGCTTACAATCTATAGGGAAATAGGCATTGATACACAAGGATAGGTGCTATCTATTGCATAGTTGTCCACCGGATTGCAAAGGTTCTAGGTGGACTGCATGTTTTCACATCACAGCAATGATGAACCAGGGTCAGAAGGAAGGTCATTTTATATATATATATATATATATATACTAGCTGGAGTACCCGGTGATGCCCGAGATTTTAAGAATGTCTGTTTACAAAAATAAATGTACATATTAAACACACAGTATAAATAACATTGTAGTTAGCTGAATACCCGTGCTTTGCTACGGGATGAGGATGGTAACTTAGAATGATAGTTGTTCGTTAATTTACGTTGGTTGGAGATCTAGTATATAGGCATATCTTGCTTCCCTGACGCACTTTGTGTAGTGGCCAACCCCTTTTTGGTCCCCCAAGGGACCCTGCTCTTCCCATTATACAACTCTCAGTCTGTGGCTTCCTGCTGCCTCCCTTCCCCTCCTCACATCATGTCAGTGCCCCTGTGAAATTATCGTTTTTTTCACAGTTTCTTACATAGCGCAGCACATTATGTATCTTCTGATATACTCTGTGCTGCTGGGGGACTGTGCTACTTCCACTATATAACTCTCAGTGTGTGGGTTTGTGCTACCTGCATTCCCCTCCTCACATCATATCACTGGCCCTGTCACATGCAGCCCTGTCATCACTGACATATCATGCATGTCCTGACATAGTCTGTGCTGCTGGCCCACCCCTCGGGGTGCTAGTGGTGTGTTAGCCCCACAGTGTTTGTTCCCAGAGTGTAAGTCATGGGTGTAGCAAGTTTGGTGTAAATTGCTCCAGCCCTTCCACAGTTATGCTGTCTGCTGACATACTCTGTGCTGCTGTCCCACCCCTAGGGGAGCTAGGGGTGTCTGACCCCCACAGTGTTTGTTCCCAGATTGTAAGGCATAAGTGTACCAATTTCTGAGTACATTGCTCCTGCAATTCCGGAGTTATGCTGTCTCCTGTTATACTCTGTGCTGCTGTCTCCTCCCCTAGGGGTACTAGGGATTTCTAATTTTTTTAGTTGCCTCCACCGTGTTTTAATACGCCCGTATGTAAAATTTCACGATCCTCGCTTGTAATATGTGGATTTGTATAGAAGTACTGACAGAAGGACAAATAATCACTTTTATATAGTATATATATACATATATATATATATATATATTAGTGATGTGCACCGGAAATTTTTCTCGTTTTGTGTTTTGGTTTTGGGTTCGGTTCCGCTGCCGTGTTTTAGATTCGGACGCGTTTTGGCAAAACCTCACCGAAAATTTTTTGTCGGATTCGGGTGTGTTTTGGATTCGGGTGTTTTTTTCAAAAAACCCTAAAAAAACAGCTTAAATCAAAGAATTAGGGGGTCATTTTGATCCCATAGTATTATTAACCTCAATAACCATAATTTCCACTCATTTCCAGTCTATTCTGAACACCTCACACCTCACAATATTATTTTTAGTCCTAAAATTTGCACCGAGGTCGCTGGATGGCTAAGCTAAGCGACACAAGTGGCCGACACAAACACCTGGCCCATCTAGGAGTGGCACTGCAGTGTCAGGCAGGATGGCCCTTCAAAAAAATAGTCCCCAAACAGCACATGATGCAAAGAAAAAAAGAGGCGCACCAAGGTCGCTGTGTGACTAAGCTAAGCGACACAAGTGGCCGACACAAACACCTGGCCCATCTAGGAGTGGCACTGCAGTGTCAGGCAGGATGGCCCTTCCAAAAAATTGTCCCCAAACAGCACATGATGCAAAGAAAAAAAGAGGCGCACCAAGGTGGCTGTGTGACTAAGCTAAGCGACACAAGTGGCCGACACAAACACCTGGCCCATCTAGGAGTGGCACTGCAGTGTCAATCAAGACAGGATGGCCCTTCCAAAAAATTGTCCCCAAACAGCACATGATGCAAAGAAAAAAAGAGGCGCACAAAGGTGGCTGTGTGACTAAGCTAAGCGACACAAGTGGCCGACACAAACACCTGGCCCATCTAGGAGTGGCACTGCAGTGTCAGGCAGGATGGCCCTTCCAAAAAATTGTCCCCAAACAGCACATGATGCAAAGAAAAAAAGAGGCGCACCAAGGTGGCTGTGTGACTAAGCTAAGCGACACAAGTGGCCGACACAAACACCTGGCCCATCTAGGAGTGGCACTGCAGTGTCAATCAAGACAGGATGGCCCTTCCAAAAAATTGTCCCCAAACAGCACATGATGCAAAGAAAAAAAGAGGCGCACCAAGGTCGCTGTGTGACTAAGCTAAGCGACACAAGTGGCCGACACAAACACCTGGCCCATCTAGGAGTGGCACTGCAGTGTCAATCAAGACAGGATGGCCCTTCCAAAAAATTGTCCCCAAACAGCACATGATGCAAAGAAAAAAAGAGGCGCACCAAGGTGGCTGTGTGACTAAGCTAAGCGACACAAGTGGCCGACACAAACACCTGGCCCATCTAGGAGTGGCACTGCAGTGTCAGGCAGGATGGCACTTCAAAAAAATTGTCCCCAAACAGCACATGATGCAAAGAAAAATGAAAGAAAAAAGAGGTGCAAGATGGAATTGTCCTTGGGCCCTCCCACCGACCCTTATGTTGTATAAACAGGACATGCACACTTTAACGAACCCATCATTTCAGTGACAGGGTCTGCCACACGACTGTGACTGAAATGACTGGTTGGTTTGGGCCCCCACCAAAAAGAAGCAATCAATCTCTCCTTGCACAAACTGGCTCTACAGAGGCAAGACGTCCACCTCATCATCATCCTCCGATTCCTCACCCCTTTCACTGTGTACATCCCCCTCCTCACAGATTATTATTTCGTCCCCACTGGAATCCACCATCTCAGGTCCCCGTGTACTTTCTGGAGGCAATTGCTGCTGGTGAATGTCTCCACTGAGGAATTGATTATAATTCATTTTAATGAACATCATCTTCTCCACATTTTCTGGAAGTAACCTCGTACGCCGATTGCTGACAAGGTGAGCGGCTACACTAAACACTCTTTCGGAGTACACACTGGAGGGAGGGCAACTTAGGTAGAATAAAGCCAGTTTCTGCAAGGGCCTCCAAATTGCCTCTTTTTCCTGCCAGTATACATACGGACTGTCTGACGTGCCTACTTGGATGCGGTCACTCATATAATCCTCCACCATTCTTTCAATGGTGAGAGAATCATATGCAGTGACAGTAGACGACATGTCAGTAATCGTTGCCAGGTCCTTCAGTCCGGACCAGATGTCAGCACTCGCTCCAGACTGCCCTGCATCACCGCCAGCGGGTGGGCTCGGAATTCTTAGCCTTTTCCTCGCACCCCCAGTTGCAGGAGAATGTGAAGGAGGAGATGGTGACGGGTCACGTTCCGCTTGACTTGACAATTTTCTCACCAGCAGGACTTTGAACCTCTGCAGACTTGTGTCTGCCGGAAAGAGAGATACAACGTAGGTTTTAAATCTAGGATCGAGCACGGTGGCCAAAATGTAGTGCTCTGATTTCAACAGATTGACCACCCGTGAATCCTGGTTAAGCGAATTAAGGGCTCCATTCACAAGTCCCACATGCCTAGCGGAATCGCTCCGTTTTAGCTCCTCCTTCAATGTCTCCCTTTAACCTCCACATTTTTGTTCTGCATTTTTTAATGTGTGGAATTATATGCCAGTATCAATAGCAATGGCCTACTACTATATTTACTGCGCAAAACTAAAATGCACCACAGGTATAGAATGTAGATGGATAGTATACTTAATGGATGACGAGTGACGACACAGAGGTAGGTACACAGCAGTGGCCTACCGTACTGCTATATATAGTATAATGGTGGACACTGTCAGCAAACTGCTAAACTATTCTAAAAAAATGCACCACAGGTATCCAATGCAGATGGATAGTATACTTAATGGATGACGAGTGATGACACAGAGGTAGGTACAGCAGTGGCCTACCGTACTGCTATATATAGTATACTGGTGGACACTGTCAGCAAACTGCTAAACTAGTCTAAAATGCACCACAGGTATACAATGTAGATGGATAGTATACTTAATGGATGACGAGTGATGACACAGAGGTAGGTACACAGCAGTGGCCTACCGTACTGCTATATATAGTATACTGGTGGACACTGTCAGCAAACTGCAAAACTGTCTAAAATGCACCACAGGTATAGAATGTAGATGGATAGTATACTTAATGGATGACGAGTGACGACACAGAGGTAGGTACACAGCAGTGGCCTACCGTACTGCTATATATAGTATACTGGTGGACACTGTCAGCAAACTGCTAAACTGTCTAAAATGCACCACAGGTATACAATGTAGATGGATAGTATACTTAATGGATGACGAGTGACGACACAGAGGTAGGTACAGCAGTGGCCTACCGTACTGCTATATATAGTATACTGGTGGACACTGTCAGCAAACTGCAAAACTGTCTAAAATGCACCACAGGTATAGAATGTAGATGGATAGTATACTTAATGGATGACGAGTGACGACACAGAGGTAGGTACACAGCAGTGGCCTACCGTACTGCTATATATAGTATACTGGTGGACACTGTCAGCAAACTGCTAAACTGTCTAAAATGCACCACAGGTATAGAATGTAGATGGATAGTATACTTAATGGATGACGAGTGACGACACAGAGGTAGGTACACAGCAGTGGCCTACCGTACTGCTATATATAATATACTGGTGGACACTGTCAGCAAACTGCACAACTGTCTAAAATGCACCACAGGTATAGAATGTAGATGGATAGTATACTTAATGGTTGACGAGTGACGACACAGAGGTAGGTACACAGCAGTGGCCTACCGTACTGCTATATATAGTATACTGGTGGACACTGTCAGCAAACTGCTAAACTGTCTAAAATGCACCACAGGTATACAATGTAGATGGATAGTATACTTAATGGATGACGAGTGACGACACAGAGGTAGGTACAGCAGTGGCCTACCGTACTGCTATATATAGTATACTGGTGGACACTGTCAGCAAACTGCAAAACTGTCTAAAATGCACCACAGGTATAGAATGTAGATGGATAGTATACTTAATGGATGACGAGTGACGACACAGAGGTAGGTACACAGCAGTGGCCTACCGTACTGCTATATATAGTATACTGGTGGACACTGTCAGCAAACTGCTAAACTGTCTAAAATGCACCACAGGTATAGAATGTAGATGGATAGTATACTTAATGGATGACGAGTGACGACACAGAGGTAGGTACACAGCAGTGGCCTACCGTACTGCTATATATAATATACTGGTGGACACTGTCAGCAAACTGCACAACTGTCTAAAATGCACCACAGGTATAGAATGTAGATGGATAGTATACTTAATGGTTGACGAGTGACGACACAGAGGTAGGTACACAGCAGTGGCCTACCGTACTGCTATATATAGTATACTGGTGGACACTGTCAGCAAACTGCTAAACTGTCTAAAATGCACCACAGGTATAGAATGTAGATGGATAGTATACTTAATGGATGACGAGTGACGACACAGAGGTAGGTACACAGCAGTGGCTTACCGTACTGCTATATATAGTATACTAATGGACACTGTCAGCAAACTGCAAAACTGTCTAAAATGCACCACAGGTATACAATGTAGATGGATAGTATACTTAATGGATGACGAGTGATGACACAGAGGTAGGTACACAGCAGTGGCCTACCGTACTTCTATATATAGTATACTGGTGGACACTGTCAGCAAACTGCAAAACTGTCTAAAATGCACCACAGGTATAGAATGTAGATGGATAGTATACTTAATGGATGACGAGTGACGACACAGAGGTAGGTACACAGCAGTGGCCTACCGTACTGCTATATATAGTATACTGGTGGACACTATCAGCAAACTGCAAAACTGTCTAAAATGCACCACAGGTATAGAATGTAGATGGATAGTATACTTAATGGATGACGAGTGACGACACAGAGGTAGGTGAACAGCAGTGGCCTACTGTACTGCTATATATAGTATACTGGTGGACACTGTCAGCAAACTGCAAAACTGTCTAAAATGCACCGCAGGTATAGAATGTAGATGGATAGTATACTTAATGGATGACGAGTGACGACACAGAGGTAGGTACACAGCCGTGGCCTACCGTACTGCTATATATAGTATACTGGTGGACACTGTCAGCAAACTGCTAAACTGTCTAAAATGCACCACAGGTATAGAATGTAGATGGATAGTATACTTAATGGATGACGAGTGACGACACAGAGGTAGGTACACAGCAGTGGCCTACCGTACTGCTATATATAGTATACTGGTGGACACTGTCAGCAAACTGTAAAACTGTCTAAAATGCACCACAGGTATACAATGTAGATGGATAGTATACTTAATGGATGACGAGTGACGACACAGAGGTAGGTACACAGCAGTGGCCTACCGTACTGCTATATATAGTATACTGGTGGACACTGTCAGCAAACTGCACAACTGTCTAAAATGCACCACAGGTATAGAATGTAGATGGATAGTATACTTAATGGTTGACGAGTGACGACACAGAGGTAGGTACACAGCAGTGGCCTACCGTACTGCTATATATAGTATACTGGTGGACACTGTCAGCAAACTGCTAAACTGTCTAAAATGCACCACAGGTATAGAATGTAGATGGATAGTATACTTAATGGATGACGAGTGACGACACAGAGGTAGGTACACAGCAGTGGCCTACCGTACTGCTATATATAGTATACTGGTGGACACTGTCAGCAAACTGCAAAACTGTCTAAAATGCACCACAGGTATACAATGTAGATGGATAGTATACTTAATGGATGACGAGTGATGACACAGAGGTAGGTACACAGCAGTGGCCTACCGTACTGCTATATATAGTATACTGGTGGACACTGTCAGCAAACTGCAAAACTGTCTAAAATGCACCACAGGTATAGAATGTAGATGGATAGTATACTTAATGGATGACGAGTGACGACACAGAGGTAGGTACACAGCAGTGGCCTACCGTACTGCTATATATAGTATACTGGTGGACACTATCAGCAAACTGCAAAACTGTCTAAAATGCACCACAGGTATAGAATGTAGATGGATAGTATACTTAATGGATGACGAGTGACGACACAGAGGTAGGTGCACAGCAGTGGCCTACTGTACTGCTATATATAGTATACTGGTGGACACTGTCAGCAAACTGCAAAACTGTCTAAAATGCACCACAGGTATAGAATGTAGATGGATAGTATACTTAATGGATGACGAGTGACGACACAGAGGTAGGTACACAGCAGTGGCCTACCGTACTGCTATATATAGTATACTGATGGACACTGTCAGCAAACTGCAAAACTGTCTAAAATGCACCACAGGTATAGAATGTAGATGGATAGTATACTTAATGGATGACGAGTGACGACACAGAGGTAGGTACACAGCAGTGGCCTACCGTACTGCTATATATAGTATACTGATGGACACTGTCAGCAAACTGCAAAACTGTCTAAAATGCACCACAGGTATAGAATGTAGATGGATAGTATACTTAATGGATGACGAGTGACGACACAGAGGTAGGTACACAGCAGTGGCCTACCGTACTGCTATATATAGTATACTGGTGGACACTGTCAGCAAACTGCAAAACTGTCTAAAATGCACCACAGGTATAGAATGTAGATGGATAGTATACTTAATGGATGACGAGTGACGACACAGAGGTAGGTACACAGCAGTGGCCTACCGTACTGCTATATATAGTATACTGGTGGACACTGTCAGCAAACTGCTAAACTAGTCTAAAATGCACCACAGGTATACAATGCAGATGGATAGTATACTTAATGGATGACGAGTGACGACACAGAGGTAGGTACAGCAGTGCACTCTGCACTGTACTACTCCTATATAATATGAATTATACTGGTGGTCCCCAGTCCCCACAATAAAGCAGCACACTGTGAGCACAGATATGGAGTGTTTTTCAGGCAGACAACGTATACTGCTGGTCACTGTCAGCAAAACTCTGCACTATACTCCTGCAATAGCTGCTTCCCAGTCCCCACAATTAAGCAGTCAGCACAGATATATCATGCAGCACACTGAGCACAGATATGGTATGGAGCGTTTTTTTTCAGGCAGAGAACGGATAAAAACTGGTGGTCACTTATCAGCAAAACTCTGCACTGTACTCCTCCTAACAGCTGCTCCCCAATTCTCCCCACAAATAAGAAATAAAGTAAACCAATCAACTTCTACAATAAACGGAGAGGACGCCAGCCACGTCCTCTCCCTATCATCTCCAATGCACAAGTGAAAATGGCGGCGACGCGCGGCTGCTTATATAGAATCCGAATCTCGCGAGAATCCGACAGCGGGATGATGACGTTCGGGCGCGCTCGGGTTAGCCGAGCAAGGCGGGAAGGTTCTAACCTGCCTCGGACCCGTGTGAAAAAGGTGAAGTTCGAGGGGGTTCAGTTTCGGAGAAACCGAACCCGCTCATCACTAATATATATATATATATATATATATATATATATATATATTTATATAGTTAGTTCATACGGATCGGCACTCACCTAACCGGTGGTAGATTGCTCCGGTGCCCTCTGAAGATCTATTTCTATAGACGACAAACTTCCAAACAGCGGCACTCGGAAACTTGAGTAAAATCTTAGAAAAGTGCTTTTAATTTAGCATAGTGACGATTTGCATTCCATTCCAACGTTTCGGGGCATAGACCACCCCTTTATCAAGGTGAGCAAACAAGAAGTTATATATGTACACACTGTATTGGAGAATCAGCTGGACCAGTGTAAAGCAAGTATGTCTTCTACTTTGGGGCTTGATTTGTGGGAACATAAAGAAGTCGCAGTGGGCTAGGTCTGAACTGCACGGCGAATGACCAAACTCCTGCATGCGTTCATGGACCAGAAAATCCACAACTTTCCTGGGTTTACAGGCAGATGCATTGTCATGACGGAGAAGGGCACCATGAGTGCAAACTCTGTGCCATGACATTTCAGAATAACTTTAGTAAGATATATATATATATAGAAGTCAATAAAAGAGGAGGCACTCAGAGTCTTTTAAATCATCAAAAAAGTGACTTTAGTGCATAAAGTGCTACATCAACGTTTCGGGGTACTGGACCCCTTCATCAGGTGATGATTTAAAAGACTCTGAGTGCCGCCACTTTTATTGACTTCTGGATATGGGGGCAACACCCTAGTGGAGGGCACCAGAGCAAGCTAGCCCAGGGGGCAGTCTGAGTGCCGGCGCTGTGGGTATATATATATATATATATATATATATAGAAAAAACCTTTTAACCAGGCGCTAATAACATGTGCTTTCAAAAAGTCCTTTTGGATAGTATCAAAATCAGCTGCAGAAAGTTTGATGACCTGGGGTTAGCAGGTCAATCACATTGCACTGGACCACCCCAATGCAATTACCACAAAACTCCAATTTTAAACTCTTGCGCTATAATAAAAAATATATATGATATGGCTGACAATAATAACAAACTCCTAATAATTTAAAATATTTAATAATACATGAATAATCACAAATTGTAAAACAAGACCGGTCTTAATAATTTAAACATCTAAGGTACCAAGTATAAATGTTTTCCATTAAAAGGAGGTGGACTTGAGCATATTCTGTGCACAGAAGTGTATGAACTAGCTCTGTAGGCAAATGACTGAATATATATAAAAGTCAAACTAGATCAAATGTAACTGCTAGTAGAGCCCGTATATTAGATGGTTACCAATGAACAGTCACTTAGTATCAAAGTTCCTTTAAACATGACAATCCAACACAGGACAGTAAACTGAGTTAGAGCCGCTCCAACCGGAATCTTACGTGAGGTATGAGCAAATACTGTCAGCAGGAAAAAGTCCCGACATCTACCACGATGGCTTCTGGCTGCGGGGAAACCGGCACCTGCACTAGCATCTGCTGTAACCTGTCCTGCTCGACCTGAATGCTCCACAGATCTCCACCTCTACGTGCCGTTTGCGGGCACCGATGAGCGGCTCCTCTCCACTCAAAGATCTTTCAACCAGCAGATGGATAATACAGCTGGTATAAGATACGGGTCTGACTCCAGCAGGGGTCCAAAACGTATAGCTGATATTATTCAAGCAGAGACATCTCAAGATCTATTAAGTAAACTTACAGCTGATATAGAGAAGTACCGCCAGGACCTCATACAGTTCAAAAAGACTAAACACAACACTGTGGATAGAGATTACCTGGAGCAGAAGGTGTACGCTTGGGCATACAGCCAGCACCCAGACACTAATAGGAAACCTAAATACAGACGCTATAAGAAATTCAATTTGGAAACTGACAACTCCAGTGCGCTTTCATCTAGCGACGCAGAATGTGTAGAGGCTACAACGTCAAAAAACTTGAAAAAAACCCCAGCGGGGGTCACTACTCGGGCAGCTCGTCAACCCAAAAAAGGCCCTATGCCTGCCGAGGCGGACAATGGGCAAGGCAAATTAAAAAAAGCCAAAAGCAAGAAAACTTAGTTTTCAATTTGTCAACCCGTTTGTTAACACCAGACGAGTTCGCTGTACTCAATAAAGGCTTGTCGTACGTTCCAACCAAGAAACCAGATACATTTACCAACAAAGTGGACTTATACAAATTCGGCCGGAGGGTGCGGCTGAAGGAACACTTTGGAGACGATGCATCCACATTGGTTCGGGACATCCCTCTACACAAACCTTCGAATTTTGATCCGGTTTCCACCAATTTGAATATCAAATGTTTTATTAACCACATGAATAGTGTCTATGATGACTTCCAGCCACAGTTTAAATCCAAAGATAGTAATTTATCTTCTTTGGAGTATACAGCATTGAACAACCTCGCCAAGTATAAGGACATCGTCATCCGCCCGGCGGATAAGGGCGGAGGCATAGTGGTTCAAGACCTACTGGCGTATAAATCAGAGATCTACAGCCAATTGGCGGACGCAGCTACCTATCAACTGTTGCCTACAGATCCAATGGCAGTTTATAAAACAGAAATTGACGAGATCCTGGATGAGGCTGTCAAGGAGAACATCATCAATTCCAGGACCAAGGAATTACTCACAGAGGAATGGCCGGTAATACCTGTTTTATATACCATCCCCAAACTTCACAAGAATCCAACATGCCCCCCCGGTCGGCCAATTATTGCAGCCCGGGATTCCCTTTTCTACAATATATCCAAATTCTTGGATTTTTACCTACAACCCATTGTACAAGATCAGCCAGTATGTTTAAAGGACACGACTGCATTTTTGGTAGAGATTGAAAAATTATCTCCTTTACCTGATAAATATCTGATGTGCACAATAGATGTGATAAGCCTATATACCAACATCCCCCATCGTAGAGGTATTGAGGCTGTCAGGCGTTGCATTACAAGTACCCAGAAATACTCTGGTCCAGATCCAGATTTCTTTATTCAGCTTTTAGAGCTGACCCTGACCCACAACTATTTTTTGTTCGACGGGAAGATGTATAGGCAGAGCTCGGGCTGCGCGATGGGGTCTTGCGTAGCTCCGAGCTTTGCCAACATCTTTATGCGCGAAGTTGAAAATGACCTTTTTTTGTTTAATCCCAAGGTATCGGATAACATTAAGGCATATTACAGATACATTTAAAAAGAAGAAAAACTGCGCTGGTGCCTGGATTTTTGTGTTTCAGCTGCCCTGAACAAAAAGAATAATGGGATAAATACTAACAGATGTGTTAAGAACAAGGCGCTATTGACAATGTATCGTATATTTCCAACAATTAAATGTTGCAGTATTTATAGTGCAATACCTGTGGAAAAAAGGGGGGATTAGTAAATGTTTACAGCCCTTTTATAGTTTTTTCGGTCCTGCCGGGTTTTCTTGCTGCCGGCTCTGTGTCCCGCTATTGTCTTTATGCGGGATAGTCCAAAAAACCTATCTCTCCCTATGCTACCCACCTTGTGCTTTTCAGTGGTGGGGCGGGATCTTCACTCCGGGCGGCTTGGTGTCTCTTCTCCGCGGACGTAACTTGCTGTGGTCGCGTCTTCCGTGTGCAGTGTTCCAGGAGGACAATTCAGACGTATGAAAAGGAAACTGAACCGCACATTGACTTTCTTTTTCTTTCTTCTTACGTAAGAAGAAAGAAAAAGAAAGTCAATGTGCGGAGACTGTGTTGAAGTTAAGAAGTTAAGGACTGAAGCTACCTACCCGTTTGTGGAACTAAAAAGCTGTGTCTTGTAAACCACATTGTGTGTGAGGTAACAGATGTTTGGAAACCGGCTGTGATAGAGAATCAGAAAAAAATAAAAACGTGGATTGGCTACATTCACCCCCAGTTTCCTTTTCATACGTCTGAATTGTCCTCCTGGAACACTGCACATGGAAGACGCGACCACAGCAAGTTACGTCCGCGGAGAAGAGACACCAAGCCGCCCGGAGTGAAGATCCCGTCCCACCACTGAAAAGCACAAGGTGGGTAGCATAGGGAGGTTTTTTGGACTATCCCGCATAAAGACAATAGCGGGACACAGAGCCGGCAGCAAGAAAACCCGGCAGGACCGAAAAAACTATAAAAGGGCTGTAAACATTTACTAATCCCCCCTTTTTTCCACAGGTATTGCACTATAAATACTGCAACATTTAATTGTTGCAAATACACGATACATTGTCAATAGCGCCTTGTTCTTAACACATCTGTTAATATTACAGATACATAGATGACATCTTTGTGTTGTGGTCAGGTACTGAAGAAAGCTTCCAGCAGGCTATGCAAGATATCAACATCCTGGATACTTCCATTAAGTTCACTTTTTCTTCCAGTTTTGAAGAGATTCACTTCCTGGATGTGTCTGTCAGACAAGATATTTCTCATCAACTACACACTTCCCTTTTTGTAAAGGACACTGATAGAAATACAACTTTACATGCGAATAGCTATCATCCTCTGGCTCTCAAATGGGGATTACCCTATTCGCAATTCATTAGGATCAAGCGTATTTGCAGTGAACCATTGGAAGCGATTAAACAAATAGACATTATGACCCGCAAATTCATCCTCAGAGGTTATAAATTAAAACATTTAAGGAAAGCTAAAGAAAGAGCGCTGATGCAGGATCGTTCAAGTCTATTATTAAAATCTCATTCCGCACAGAAGATCAATTGTATAGTATGGCCACAGGACTATTCTACATCAAACACGGAGGTCATGCGTAAGGCAAGACAGATATGGCCGATTGTCACCCAAGACAAACAATTAAGGGCTCTTAAGGACACCTCCATTCTACCCTCCTATCGTCGGGGGCGGAATATTAAAGATGCAGTGGTACATAATGACATCACCAACTTTAGATCTCCGCCGGCTACACACTTTCTAACTCGGAAACCGGGCAACTTTAAGTGTCTTGGCTGCACAACATGTAGTAGCCTGGAACCAGGTGCCACCTTTTATCATCCAAGGTCGGGCAAGGAATTCAAGATCAAGAAATCATTCACATGCTCCAGTCGGTATGTGATTAACTATATCAAGTGCCCTTGTGGTCTCCTATACATCGGAAAGACCATCCGACAATTCAAAGAAAGAATTGCCCTACACCGATCCAGTATAAGAGCAGCCATAGAAGGTCGAGGGGGAGATCAACCGGGGGCCCGACATTTCAAGGAATTTAACCACAGCATCTCTTCTATTCGATATAAAATTATAGACGGGGTGCCAGAATCCTCAAGAGGGGACAACAGAGGCCGTATTCTACTGCAAAAGGAGGCTCGGTGGATCCATACTCTACAGACGGTGAAACCTCTGGGACTCAATGACTTGTTATCTTACACCTGCTTTTTATGATTTAAAGAGATAGATACATCTAGTATACTTCAGGGAGATAATAGGGTCGGATGTTCATTGTTCAGTGTGAATATAGTCTAGTAGTCATAGATTATACTCAGTACAGTTTACCATCTGTTGTTGTGTAATTGGTGTAGGTATGCCCCCGCTAAACGATTCATACATATGAACAACGGACTCATGGTCCCTTGTTTTGGCACTGCTGATTACTATGCATGCAGGCCAGCAGGGACATTTATGATTTAAAGTACAAAGTATTGAGTTTTCGTTATGCAGAGGGTATTTGTCCTTCCCACACACTAGTAAGTGATTGCACAGCAAACTTTATGTTACTAATCAGACATCCATTGCGTTCTCCCACAGCCGATTTTGGTTTTCATGGTGATGGGTCACTGTTTACAATTCTGCCACGCCCCCCTCTGATGCCGGGTCGCCGGCGCTGGCCAGCGCCAATTACGTCATCGGGTCTCTGCGGGCGCCGTGGACGGACTGCACACGCGGTGTTTGGTAATGTATAAATGTCTTTATTCTGTATTTACATGGTTGTCTTGATAAAAGGGGTAATACCCTGAAACGTTGGCATCAAACTGTGTTGTTTGCATGTTTAAAAATAAGTCTCTGTGAGTGTCAGCTCATTTTCATGCCATATACTGATTCCAGAGGGCAGGGCACCGGAGCAGATTGACGTTTATCACTTAGAGTGCCGGACTTCTCTTCATTATATATATTTAGATATATACTATTTTTAATCTGCCTATTGTCTATTTACATTTTAGCATGATCCATTGTCTTTATTAATGTGTGAAATTGTATACTATTGCTAATTTCGGTTATTTTCTAAAAAGCTTCTGGGAATGTATTAAGGTTTCAAGTGATGTATTGTACTCTTATCAATTTATACTTAGATTTATTGGTATATTTTCTTACCTGTTGAACTTTTGTCCGAGACATTGTGAAATTGTTTTGTCTGATAAATGGCCTTATTTCATCAGATGATGCCTACAGAATATTATTAGAGAATTGCCCAAGGGACAGTCTAAATGATGAGTAGGACGTAAGGGAATATTGTAGATCACTGAAAACATAGTAAGACAAGGTAAAAGATTTGTGACTCTTGCCAGTGGCCTGTTTTCATATGCAGTTCATATTACATTTAATCATATTGTGAAATGGATACGAAGCAAAACGGTCAAATGATTTTGTGTATTATAGATTATGAGATTAATTCTGGGAAACATTAACTACTCAGCATGTTTTCAATACTAAATAATGCCCAACTTGAAATTTTGTGTTAAGTGACATAAACAAATAATACATATTGTACAATGATTAGAAGTAAGTATATATTTATTTTCTGCAAATCTGCAACTTCTGTGATTTTAGAAATAGTTTATCCTAGTCAGAGGAAGTTTCACCTTACTTCAAAGGAATGCAGCTTGTCTTGGCAGTTAACCTTGCAATAGACTACCTCATTTATGATAATTCTGACACCCTTCAATTAAGTTTATTGCCAATCAGTGTTAATTTTATCGATGAACATTTTGACTAAAATAATTAGTTGACTGCAGTTTCTTTCAGTATTTAAATTAGACTAAAATGAAAATCGAGATCCACTGACTATATTTTTACTAAAACAAAAGCAAAAAAAAAAAGTGACTAAGACTAAATATAAATTACATTATTTGTCAAAATTTTCACTGTAAGTAGAGCTTTACATTTTGAAAGAACAATTATGTGTTCTATATACAGTATTTGCTGAAAATAAATATGAACTGCTGTCAAGGAAATATGATTGTGCATTGCCCTTGTTTGTTCTAACTAATTTAAGGCATTCATTTATATATGATATATGGGATTACTATGGTAAGTCAGATCCAGTATGTAAAACATTCTCAGCCTACTGAACCTAGAGTACTAAACACATAGTTAAAGGTATGTAAACTTCTCAAGGGAATTTCAGAGAAATGTTCTTAAGCAAAATCCATTACAGTATCATTAAACATTTACTAAAATTAGGCTGAAAACTGAGCACCACTGACTAAATCTTGACTAAAATGAAGCAAAAGAAAAATACTAAAATGTGACTTTAAACTATCTCCAATTTTAAGTAAGTGACTTGCCTATTGCATCCCATATTACATCATTTAGATTGAGATCTGATGATTGTTGAAGAAACCACATTAAGATGAACTCATGATAATCTTTGTAGAAACATTACATGGAACAGTTTCTTACATCTGATCAGGAACAATGTTTATTTATCCCGTGTAGTTGAGATATCTTACAGTCATGTTTAGAAACCCATAAAGATCACCCCTCACCATTATGCTGCCACCAAAAACCTGCATTATTTTCAACTGGCAGCAGGAATAGTTGGACTTACAATATGCAGTTTTTGCCATCTCTTCAGTGTTAAAAAGTTGTAGAAGTTAAAAAAAGCAGTTACACATAAATTGCTCACCTTTTTGGTCAAAAAGGTGGTCCCATCTACCATGTCAAGGTGAACTTCATCAGATGGGTCCCTAACACCCCTTATTTTGGGCCAAACATTTGCTAAGAACTTCACTTATACTCCATGTTAATTGGAAGAGTTTATCAAAATTATTTGGACTATCAGTATTCTAAGTGCTTAGAGTGTGCACCTGCATTTTTCTTTTTCCTGCATGGTAGTACAAGTCTCAGTATGGTAACACCTCTTACAATGTTTAAAATTAGGGAGTGAAGTCCAAGTCCCCCCCTCCCTCCCCTTTCTCATCTTTATTAGTATATATACTGTACACTTGAAGGATGAGAATCCTCCACTTTGATATTAATATCCCTCCTGTGCACTTAGGTGTTTTTAATCAGCACATGTTCCTACACTGTTTTCTCCATATTAAAAGTCTCACTATTATAGGTGAGAAAGCTTGGAGAGAGATACAGTGGTGAAAGATAACGTACCATCCAGTCAGCTCTTAACTATCATTTTACAAGCTGTGTTCTCAGAGAACCAAGCCCACCCGAACTACTGGGATCCAATTGGATCGGAGACAGGACTTGGATCTTTCTGTCTGCTTCAGATCCCAAAACATGCCAAAGATCTCACAGGTTTTGGATTCGGACACCAAATTTCAAAGTCTCATTGATATCAATCAGCTAACCGTTGATTGGCTGATAGAACCGTTCTCATGACTCTCAGCCAATTGGCCCCATGCATTCTTTTCCACCCAGAGGCTGCTACTGTGTTCAGGCACTGAGAGAGTACACTGCAGTGCTTGGACCATCATCATCCTTACAGACACCACCGGGGGCATTGTCATCAGAGGGACCCTCCTGCCTGCTGTAACAGTAAATGCACTGTTGGTGTGTCCAACCCACCTGCACTGTATGCATCCCACACTGTATCTAACCATGAGCGATTGGTCACGGAGAATAGGCATGTGCTGGGGGGCATGTGCACTTGTGTAGGGGGCATCCACGTTTGCTGTTCCTATTTTACACATGGTTTAGGATTTGGGGTTTTTTTTTTTGCTGTTTTTTTTTAACTACTACTACTTAGTAAATTTCTGTGTTGGATTGCTTTCTGTTGAAAGTACTTGCGAATTGGTTCGATTGGTTACTTATTGTTAATACATTACTACTTTGCGAAACATTTGTAAACAGAAATAACTGCCGTGTGTTTGTGCAGCTGCTCTGTTGCTTAGTTTAGCCAGCCAGCATTTGGCCTACAGATGGAGCTATGCTAATCGTGGCTCTGTCTGTGCCTGGGTGCACCCGCCCGGGTGCGCCTATCGCTGCGTCTGGGGCGCGCATGTCATTGACGCGCACCCAGCCCATTCACTAGAATAGGAGTGTCTCTGTGCGCTCCCGGCATGACTAGGTGGACAAATCGTCTTGTCACTCTGGGAGCGCTCGTATGCGATTGAGCCGCACTGTATGTACAGTAGGTGAGCAATATTGTGAGCTGTAACATTGTTAAAATTAACTGGAAATTCCTGGAAATTAATGTTATTGAGGTTAATAATACTGTAGGGAAAAAAAGACCTAAATTATGTGATTTTAGCTGTTTTTTTAATTTAAAAAAAAATACAGCTCAAAACCAAAACACATGAGGGTGGTTTTTCCAAGACCAAAAACAAAGTTGATACAGATCCAAAACCAAAACATGTGGGTCGGACTCGGTACACATCTCTAATAGAAAGACCCCTTAATATTAAACAATAGATTTGAAAAATGATTAATTGACCATCACTATAAAACAGTTAAACATGATTCCTGGAAATGTATAATATGTAAAAAGTAGAGTTTATGCCTAACAAATCTTTTAAATCAGCCGCTGGCTACATAAATAACCACACATTTAAAATCGCTCAAGAACAGTTAAATGAAAGGATTTACAGAGAAGCTAGAAATGGTTTATGATGTCAGAGAATTTTTATTACAGAATGTGATATCATGCTTACAGAATATTAAACCAAACGTTCTAACAGTGAAAAGAAACACCAAAGCCAACACCTGCAATACCTGAGAAAATGTAAATCAATAGGAAACTGAAATTATTGTCTGGCACAAAGTTTCACCCACATAATAGCTAACATTTCAAATATGTGTTACTAGTTTGCTATTAAATGTCCACGTTCAAAGACGTTGTAAAAAAAAAAAAATTTTTTTTCATGCATATAATTCATCTCTTGAAATTTAGTTTCGTAAAGAGTATTCCAAGCTTTAACTGGCAAATTCGTGTTCCAATAATTTGAGTTATAGCTCAGCGGTTTGCCAAATATAACTTGTTCTACTATAATTTGGCCTGATGGAAACCTAACGTGCAATTCTGTAAACTTAATTTATTAAAAGAAAAAGAAATCAAAGGAGCCTAATTCACTGTTGAAGAACAATCTCAATTCGGATTACTATATAGTGGGTGAGGGTAGATGTATGTAACTCAGTACAATGGTTATTTTAATTAGGGTGTATTGATTAGCTTGTCATTTCCGTAGAAGCAAGACTTTGGTTGCATGTACTGAGAGGCGTGCTGGACTCTGCAATCTTCTGCATCAGAAAAATGTAAACTGGCGCTTATGTGTTTCTCCAATATCAATAAATGACTGTGGATTGACTTCAACAAAAATAACATAAAATTTACTACCCATACATCAAGCCAAAAACATCAAAAACATGAAATTCAGATGTGATCGCGAGATTAGGGCACAAATGGAGCTGAAGAATATTTTAAAAGGCCGCTTTTAGTGTCCACAAAGGATCCCGGACTGAGTGCCGTATGCAAAGTTCCCTGGGGAGAGGAAATAAATACAGCTGGTATTACCCGTGTTGATGGAGACTTCCAGAAGTTTGGTGATTTTATCAGCAGGCAAGCTGTGGCATTGTAAACAAACTGGGTCTCTCCAATCGGTGCTGTATTGTTAGGGTCTCCTGCCCAGTGCTGCCACGTCGTCATGGCAACCGGGAGACAAGTGCTAGTGGAGTAACCTGAGCGCAGCTGATACTCCGGTTCGGGTCTTTTGCTGTGCAGTGGTTATAGGCTCTGTGCACGGCAGGGGATCCGGTGCTGGTTTTTGTGCTCACAGTCTGTGAGGTCTGAGTGGGGCGTGGACAGCACCTGCTTTATAAGGCCTCTTTTCAGGGTAAGCAGATGCTGCTGAATCTCTGTTGGTTAGTCAGTTCATGAAAGTTAGCCAGTACTGTGTAGCTTTGTATTTGTTTGTTGCTTACTGCAAATAGGCCTGGGGATTTGGTATTACACTCTGCCAATCCAGACCTAGCAGTAAGACTGGAGTCAGTCGTTTAGCTTGCTGGGGTTCTGTTATTACTCTGTGAACTTAGCAAGTTTGCGGCTGTATTCTAACACTTGCCTGTCTAATCCTTAGAGATGAGCGCCTGAAATTTTTCGGGTTTTGTGTTTTGGTTTTGGGTTCGGTTCTGCGGCCGTGTTTTGGGTTCGACCGCGTTTTGGCAAAACCTCACCGAATTTTTTTTGTCGGATTCGGGTGTGTTTTGGATTCGGGTGTTTTTTTCAAAAAACACTAAAAAACAGCTTAAATCATAGAATTTGGGGGTCATTTTGATCCCAAAGTATTATTAACCTCAAAAACCATAATTTACACTCATTTTCAGTCTATTCTGAATACCTCACACCTCACAATATTATTTTTAGTCCTAAAATTTGCACCGAGGTCGCTGTGTGAGTAAGATAAGCGACCCTAGTGGCCGACACAAACACCGGGCCCATCTAGGAGTGGCACTGCAGTGTCACGCAGGATGTCCCTTCCAAAAAACCCTCCCCAAACAGCACATGACGCAAAGAAAAAAAGAGGCGCAATGAGGTAGCTGTGTGAGTAAGATTAGCGACCCTAGTGGCCGACACAAACACCGGGCCCATCTAGGAGTGGCACTGCAGTGTCACGCAGGATGTCCCTTCCAAAAAACCCTCCCCAATCAGCACATGATGCAAAGAAAAAGAAAAGAAAAAAGAGGTGCAAGATGGAATTGTCCTTGGGCCCTCCCACCCACCCTTATGTTGTGTAAACAAAACAGGACATGCACACTTTAACCAACCCATCATTTCAGTGACAGGGTCTGCCACACGACTGTGACTGATATGACGGGTTGGTTTGGACCCCCCCCAAAAAAGAAGCAATTAATCTCTCCTTGCACAAACTGGCTCTACAGAGGCAAGATGTCCACCTCATCTTCACCCTCCGATATATCACCGTGTACATCCCCCTCCTCACAGATTATCAATTCGTCCCCACTGGAATCCACCATCTCAGCTCCCTGTGTACTTTGTGGAGGCAATTGCTGCTGGTCAATGTCTCCGCGGAGGAATTGATTATAATTCATTTTAATGAACATCATCTTCTCCACATTTTCTGGATGTAACCTCGTACGCCGATTGCTGACAAGGTGAGCGGCGGCACTAAACACTCTTTCGGAGTACACACTTGTGGGAGGGCAACTTAGGTAGAATAAAGCCAGTTTGTGCAAGGGCCTCCAAATTGCCTCTTTTTCCTGCCAGTATAAGTACGGACTGTGTGACGTGCCTACTTGGATGCGGTCACTCATATAATCCTCCACCATTCTATCAATGTTGAGAGAATCATATGCAGTGACAGTAGACGACATGTCCGTAATCGTTGTCAGGTCCTTCAGTCCGGACCAGATGTCAGCATCAGCAGTCGCTCCAGACTGCCCTGCATCACCGCCAGCGGGTGGGCTCGGAATTCTGAGCCTTTTCCTCGCACCCCCAGTTGCGGGAGAATGTGAAGGAGGAGATGTTGACAGGTCGCGTTCCGCTTGACTTGACAATTTTGTCACCAGCAGGTCTTTCAACCCCAGCAGACCTGTGTCTGCCGGAAAGAGAGATCCAAGGTAGGCTTTAAATCTAGGATCGAGCACGGTGGCCAAAATGTAGTGCTCTGATTTCAACAGATTGACCACCCGTGAATCCTTGTTAAGCGAATTAAGGGCTGCATCCACAAGTCCCACATGCCTAGCGGAATCGCTCCCTTTTAGCTCCTTCTTCAATGCCTCCAGCTTCTTCTGCAAAAGCCTGATGAGGGGAATGACCTGACTCAGGCTGGCAGTGTCTGAACTGACTTCACGTGTGGCAAGTTCAAAGGGCATCAGAACCTTGCACAACGTTGAAATCATTCTCCACTGCACTTGAGACAGGTGCATTCCACCTACTATATCGTGCTCAATTGTATAGGCTTGAATGGCCTTTTGCTGCTCCTCCAACCTCTGAAGCATATAGAGGGTTGAATTCCACCTCGTTACCACTTCTTGCTTCAGATGATGGCAGGGCAGGTTCAGTAGTTTTTGGTGGTGCTCCAGTCTTCTGTACGTGGTGCCTGTACGCCGAAAGTGTCCCGCAATTCTTCTGGCCACCGACAGCATCTCTTGCACGCCCCTGTCGTTTTTTAAAAAATTCTGCACCACCAAATTCAAGGTATGTGCAAAACATGGGACGTGCTGGAATTTGCCCATATTTAATGCACACACAATATTGCTGGCGTTGTCCGATGCCACAAATCCACAGGAGAGTCCAATTGGGGTAAGCCATTCCGCGATGATCTTCCTCAGTTGCCGTAAGAGGTTTTCAGCTGTGTGCGTATTCTGGAAAGCGGTGATACAAAGCGTAGCCTGCCTAGGAAAGAGTTGGCGTTTGCGAGATGCTGCTACTGGTGCCGCCGCTGCTGTTCTTGCGGCGGGAGTCCATACATCTACCCAGTGGGCTGTCACAGTCATATAGTCCTGACCCTGCCCTGCTCCACTTGTCCACATGTCCGTGGTTAAGTGGACATTGGGTACAACTGCATTTTTTAGGACACTGGTGAGTCTTTTTCTGACGTCCGTGTACATTCTCGGTATCGCCTGCCTAGAGAAGTGGAACCTAGATGGTATTTGGTAACGGGGGCACACTGCCTCAATAAATTGTCTAGTTCCCTGTGAACTAACGGCGGATACCGGACGCACGTCTAACACCAACATAGTTGTCAAGGACTCAGTTATCCGCTTTGCAGTAGGATGACTGCTGTGATATTTCATCTTCCTCGCAAAGGACTGTTGAACAGTCAATTGCTTACTGGAAGTAGTACAAGTGGGCTTACGACTTCCCCTCTGGGATGACCATCGACTCCCAGCGGCAACAACAGCAGCGCCAGCAGCAGTAGGCGTTACACGCAAGGATGCATCGGAGGAATCCCAGGCAGGAGAGGACTCGTCAGAATTGCCAGTGACATGGCCTGCAGGACTATTGGCATTCCTGGGGAAGGAGGAAATTGACACTGAGGGAGTTGGTGGGGTGGTTTGCGTGAGCTTGGTTACAAGAGGAAGGGATTTACTGGTCAGTGGACTGCTTCCGCTGTCACCCAAAGTTTTTGAACTTGTCACTGACTTATTATGAATGCGCTGCAGGTGACGTATAAGGGAGGATGTTCCGAGGTGGTTAACGTCCTTACCCCTACTTATTACAGCTTGACAAAGGGAACACACGGCTTGACACCTGTTGTCCGCATTTCTGGTGAAATACCTCCACACCGAAGAGCTGATTTTTTTGGTATTTTCACCTGGCATGTCAACGGCCATATTCCTCCCACGGACAACAGGTGTCTCCCCGGGTGCCTGACTTAAACAAACCACCTCACCATCAGAATCCTCCTGGTCAATTTCCTCCCCAGCGCCAGCAACACCCATATCCTCCTCATCCTGGTGTACTTCAACACTGACATCTTCAATCTGACTATCAGGAACTGGACTGCGGGTGCTCCTTCCAGCACTTGCAGGGGGCGTGCAAATGGTGGAAGGCGCATGCTCTTCACGTCCAGTGTTGGGAAGGTCAGGCATCGCAACCGACACAATTGGACTCTCCTTGTGGATTTGGGATTTCAAAGAACGCACAGTTCTTTGCGGTGCTTTTGCCAGCTTGAGTCTTTTCAGTTTTCTAGCGAGAGGCTGAGTGCTTCCATCCTCATGTGAAGCTGAACCACTAGCCATGAACATAGGCCAGGGCCTCAGCCGTTCCATGCCACTCCGTGTGGTAAATGGCATATTGGCAAGTTTACGCTTCTCCTCCGACAATTTTATTTTAGGTTTTGGAGTCCTTTTTTTACTGATATTTGGTGTTTTGGTTTTGACATGCTCTGTACTATGCCATTGGGCATCGGCCTTGGCAGACGACGTTGCTGGCATTTCATCGTCTCGGCCATGACTAGTGGCAGCAGCTTCAGCACGAGGTGGAAGTGGATCTTGATCTTTCCCTAATTTTGGAACCTCAACATTTTTGTTCTCCATATTTTAATAGGCACAAATAAAAGGCACCTCAGGTAAACAATGGAGATGGATGGATTGGATACTAGTATACAATTATGGACGGGCTGCCGAGTGCCGACACAGAGGTAGCCACAGCCGTGAACTACCGCACTGTACTGTGTCTGCTGCTAATATATAGACTGGTTGATAAAGAGATAGTATACTCGTAACTAGTATGTATGTATAAAGAAAGAAAAAAAAACCACGGTTAGGTGGTATATACAATTATGGACGGGCTGCCGAGTGCCGACACAGAGGTAGCCACAGCCGTGAACTACCGCACTGTACTGTGTCTGCTGCTAATATATAGACTGGTTGATAAAGAGATAGTATACTCGTAACTAGTATGTATGTATAAAGAAAGAAAAAAAAACCACGGTTAGGTGGTATATACAATTATGGACGGGCTGCCGAGTGCCGACACAGAGGTAGCCACAGCCGTGAACTACCGCACTGTACTGTGTCTGCTGCTAATATATAGACTGGTTGATAAAGAGATAGTATACTCGTAACTAGTATGTATGTATAAAGAAAGAAAAAAAAACCACGGTTAGGTGGTATATACAATTATGGACGGGCTGCCGAGTGCCGACACAGAGGTAGCCACAGCCGTGAACTACCGCACTGTACTGTGTCTGCTGCTAATATATAGACTGGTTGATAAAGAGATAGTATACTCGTAACTAGTATGTATGTATAAAGAAAGAAAAAAAAACCACGGTTAGGTGGTATATACAATTATGGACGGGCTGCCGAGTGCCGACACAGAGGTAGCCACAGCCGTGAACTACCGCACTGTACTGTGTCTGCTGCTAATATATAGACTGGTTGATAAAGAGATAGTATACTCGTAACTAGTATGTATGTATAAAGAAAGAAAAAAAAACCACGGTTAGGTGGTATATACAATTATGGACGGGCTGCCGAGTGCCGACACAGAGGTAGCCACAGCCGTGAACTACCGCACTGTACTGTGTCTGCTGCTAATATATAGACTGGTTGATAAAGAGATAGTATACTCGTAACTAGTATGTATGTATAAAGAAAGAAAAAAAAACCACGGTTAGGTGGTATATACAATTATGGACGGGCTGCCGAGTGCCGACACAGAGGTAGCCACAGCCGTGAACTACCGCACTGTACTGTGTCTGCTGCTAATATATAGACTGGTTGATAAAGAGATAGTATACTCGTAACTAGTATGTATGTATAAAGAAAGAAAAAAAAACCACGGTTAGGTGGTATATACAATTATGGACGGGCTGCCGAGTGCCGACACAGAGGTAGCCACAGCCGTGAACTACCGCACTGTACTGTGTCTGCTGCTAATATATAGACTGGTTGATAAAGAGATAGTATACTCGTAACTAGTATGTATGTATAAAGAAAGAAAAAAAAACCACGGTTAGGTGGTATATACAATTATGGACGGGCTGCCGAGTGCCGACACAGAGGTAGCCACAGCCGTGAACTACCGCACTGTACTGTGTCTGCTGCTAATATAGACTGGTTGATAAAGAGATAGTATACTACTAATATTATATATACTGGTGGTCAGGTCACTGGTCACTAGTCACACTGGCAGTGGCACTCCTGCAGCAAAAGTGTGCACTGTTTAATTTTAATATAATATTATGTACTCCTGGCTCCTGCTATAACCTATAACTGGCACTGCAGTAGTGCTCCCCAGTCTCCCCCACAATTATAAGCTGTGTGAGCTGAGCAGTCAGACAGATATATAATATATATAGATGATGCAGCACACTGGCCTGAGCCTGAGCAGTGCACACAGATATGGTATGTGACTGACTGAGTCACTGTGTGTATCGCTTTTTTCAGGCAGAGAACGGATATATTAAATAAACTGCACTGTGTGTCTGGTGGTCACTCACTATATAATATATTATGTACTCCTGGCTCCTGCTATAACCTATAACTGGCACTGCAGTAGTGCTCCCCAGTCTCCCCCACAATTATAAGCTGTGTGAGCTGAGCAGTCAGACAGATATATATAATATTATATATAGATAATAGATGATGCAGCACACTGGCCTGAGCCTGAGCAGTGCACACAGATATGGTATGTGACTGAGTCACTGTGTGCTGTGTATCGCTTTTTTCAGGCAGAGAACGGATTATAAATAAAACTGGTGGTCACTGGTCACTATCAGCAAAACTCTGCACTGTACACTACTGAGTACTCCTAATGCTCCCCAAAATTAGTAAATCAAGTGTCTCTCTAATCTATTCTAAACGGAGAGGACGCCAGCCACGTCCTCTCCCTATCAATCTCAATGCACGTGTGAAAATGGCGGCGACGCGCGGCTCCTTATATAGAATCCGAGTCTCGCGATAGAATCCGAGCCTCGCGAGAATCCGACAGCGTCATGATGACGTTCGGGCGCGCTCGGGTTAACCGAGCAAGGCGGGAAGATCCGAGTCGCTCGGACCCGTGAAAAAAAACATGAAGTTCTGGCGGGTTCGGATTCAGAGAAACCGAACCCGCTCATCTCTACTAATCCTGTCTCACTGTGCTAGGTGTCAGGGGTCAGTTTAGTGGCAGTAAGCTTAAACCTGTGCACTGCAAGTGAGAATCAGGATTGTGGAGGCTCTCCTTGTGTCTATCATTCCATCTCTGACCAAGGAGTTTACTGCCACACCCGTTGGTAACCCTTTAGGGTTTTGCTGTTGCCCTTAGCAACAGCATTTCGGGTTCTCTACGTATTAAAACACAACATCTTGCTTTTTACATCTGAGCAGTTCTAATACAAGGGAGATACCCAGTTCCTTAGCCTCTGGGCTTCTCTGTTCACTGTGTGTGTATTTTGTTACCCTATCACCTTCTGTGTACGTTATGTCATATTCCCCAGTTTGTCTGTGAGTCCATTTGTTTTGCATAACAGTTCAAACACCAGTACATTCCTGCAGACACTGGAGTGCATAACAGTTCTGACACTAGTACTTTCCTGCAGGCACTGGTGTGCATAACATATTCAGCAGCCTAATACTCCTGTTGAAATTTTGTGGGAATATGGAGCATACCCCTCAAAATACGTTGCAACAGGTGGTCGATCAGGTGCAGGTCCTGACTCGACAATTTAATGATTTGTCCATTAAAATGCACACCTCCCAGGCTGCTGGCGGAGCTCCCGCAGCAGCAGCACCTGCAGGGGTTAAGGAGCCGAAAGTAAATCTCCCGGATCGTTTTTCTGGAGATCGCTCGCAGTTCTTTTGTTTCAAGGAGAGCTGCAAGCTATACTTCCGGCTTAGGCCTCAGTCTTCTGGGTCGGAGATTCAGCGGGTGGGCATAGTGATTTCCTTGCTACAAGGAGACCCACAGGTCTGGGCATATGGGTTGCAGCCTGACTGTCCGTCGCTTAAAAGTGTTGATGCTTTTTTTACGGCACTGGGCATGTTGTATGATGACCCTGACAAGACGGCCTCAGCCGAGGCTCAGATTTCGATCCTTAAGCAAGGGCGAAGGCCAGTTGAGGTTTACTGTACGGAGTTTCGGAGGTTGGCCCATGATACCCAGTGGAATGACCCAGCCCTGAGACACCAGTACCGAAGAGGTCTTTCTAACCAGATAAAGGACCAACTGGTACAATATCCCTTGCCTGATAGCTTGGATCAGCTCATGCAGTTATCCATCCGGGTGGATAGACGGCTGAGAGAGCGTAGGCTTGAAAGGGAGACTGAGATTTCCTTCCTTCCCAAGGGAACCTCAGACTCTGAGGAATTTTCTGAGGAGCCTATGCAGATTGGGGCTACCCGCCTCTCCTCGCGTGAGAAGACGCGGAGGAGACAGCAGGGGTTGTGTTTGTACTGTGGGAATAAAGGTCATGTGGTAGTATCATGCCCAGAAAAGCCGGAAAACTTCAGGGCCTGAGGGTGATGGGAAATATCCTGTCAGGCCAGAAGTCAGAATTTCCCAAGAAGACTTTTATCATTCCGGTGACCTTGAAGATCCTCGGTCAAACTGTCAAGACTGAGGCCTTTGTGGACAGTGGGGCCGACGGGGTTTTTATGGACCGCCAATTCGCCCTAAAACACTCTGTTCCCTTAGTACCCTTGGCATCGGAAATTGAGATTTGTGGGTTAAACGGGGAACCATTATCCCAAGGTAAAATTACCTCTTGCACTAGCCAGATTTCTTTGTTTATTGGAGCTACACACTCTGAAAAATTGTCCTTTTATGTGACTGTCTGTACTTTTGCCCCATTGGTGTTGGGGTTACCCTGGTTAAGGGCCCACAATCCTCAATTTGACTGGGTCTCTGGGGAGATTCTTAGTTGGGGTACTGATTGTTTCAGGAGTTGCTTGAGCCTTCCAGTCAGGCTCTCGCAGCTAAGTTTGCCAGGATTGCCAGGGTGTTATGCAGATTTTGCGGACGTGTTCTCCAAAAAAGTTGCAGAGGTACTACCTCCCCATCGCCCCTATGACTGTGCCATTGATTTGTTGCCAAATGCTAAGCTTCCCAAGAGCAGGTTGTACTCCCTGTCACGTCCTGAGACTCAGGCTATGGCAGAGTACATTCAGGAGAACTTGGCTAAGGGATTTATCAGACCTTCACAGTCTCCAGTTGGGTCGGGGTTCTTCTTCGTGGGTAAAAAGGACGGTTCGTTGCGACCCTGCATCGACTTCAGGGAATTGAACCGTATCACGATTAAAAACTCATACCCACTGCCTCTCATTTCGGTCTTGTTTGACCAGCTTCGTACTGCCACCATTTTTTCTAAGATTGACCTACGCGGTGCGTACAATCTAATCCGAATAAGAGAGGGGGATGAATGGAAGACTGCCTTTAATACCCACTCAGGGCATTATGAATATTTGGTGATGCCTTTTGGGCTCTGTAATGCCCCGGCAGTCTTCCAGGATTTCATGAATGATGTGCTCAGGGAATATTTGGATAGATTCTTAGTTGTATACTTAGATGACATCCTAATCTTCTCCCATTCCCTGGAGGAACATCGGAAGCATGTACGCTTAGTCCTCCAGAAACTCAGAGACCACCGGCTTGGGGCAAAGCTGGAGAAGTGCGAATTTGAAGTTCAGCAAATCGCATTTCTAGGATATATTATCTCCCCAGAAGGTTTCCAAATGGAGGGTTCCAAGGTACAGGCAGTCCTGGATTGGGTGCAGCCCACTAGTTTGAAGGCGCTTCAGCGTTTCCTGGGCTTTGCGAATTTTTATAGACGATTTATCGCTGGATTTTCGTCTATAGTGGCGCCCTTGGTGGCACTCACTAAGAAAGGGGCGGATGTTGCTCACTGGTCTTGTGAGGCTAAAGCGGCTTTTGCCCGTCTCAAAAGGGCATTTGTTTCGGCCAAGGTGCTGCGACACCCAGATCCAGAGCGTCCTTTTGTGGTGGAGGTGGATGCCTCTGAGATGGGTATTGGGGCAGTGCTTTCTCAGATGGGAGTGTCTGATAATCGCCTTCATCCCTGTGCTTACTTTTCCCGTAAATTTTCGCCTGCCGAGATGAATTATGACGTGGGTAACCGGGAATTGTTGGCTATTAAGGATGCACTCGAGGAGTGGAGACACTGGCTTGAGGGGGCTAAGTTTGTGGTCTCAATTCTCACTGACCATAAGAATCTGGCATATTTAGAGTCAGCGAAGCGTCTCAATGCCAGGCAGGCACGATGGGCTTTGTTTTTTGCTCGCTTTAATTTTTTGATAACATATCGCCCTGGGTCAAAAAACATCAAGGCTGATGCGCTCTCGCTGAGTTTTGCTCCAATCCAGGAGACCACCGAGGAGCCGTTGCCCATTGTTTCCCCATCATGTATTAAAGTGGGCATTACCCAGGACCTCTTATCATTAGTCCTTAGAGCACAGGAGCAGGCTCCTCCAGACCTTCCGGTAGGTCTTTTGTTTGTGCCTCCTAGGTTAAGACAGCGAGTGTTCCTGGAATTCCATGCCAAGAAGTCGGCAGGTCACCCGGGTATTGCCAGAACTCGGGAGTTGCTATCTAGGGCGGTGTGGTGGCCCTCGGTGGCTAAGGATGTGGATCAGTGGGTTCGGGCATGTGACATCTGTGCCCGAAATAAGACTCCTAGAGGGGTTCCTGTTGGCCCATTACATCCACTCTCTATCCCATCTAAGCCATGGACCCACATATCAATGGATTTTGTGGTGGACTTGCCCAAATCCTCGGGGATGACAGCCATCTGGGTTGTCGTTGACAGGTTTTCGAAGATGGCGCACTTCGTTCCACTGGTTGGGCTGCCATCAGCCAGACGCCTGTCTGAATTATTTATGCTGCATGTTGTGCGTCTCCACGGGTTGCCACTTGATGTGGTCTCTGACCGCGGATCCCAGTTTGTGGCCAAATTCTGGAGGGCATTTTGTTCCGATCTCCAGATTTCTGTCAGCTTGTCGTCAGGCTACCATCCGCAGTCTAATGGGCAGACTGAAAGGGTGAACCAGTCCTTGGAGCAGTTCCTCAGGTGTTATGTCTCCAAGTGTCAGACTGACTGGGTTGCTCATCTGTCCATGGCGGAGTTTGCCTATAACAACGCGGCTCACTCTGCTACAGGGATCTCTCCCTTCCTTTGTGTGTATGGGCATCATCCTAAGGCCAATTCTTTTGACCCCCTGGACTCCACGCCTGGTGGTTCCTCTGTGGTTTCGGTCCTTAGAGGTATTTGGCGGAAAGTGAAGAAAGCCCTTGTGTCTGTGTCATTAGTGACCAAAAGGGTTTTTGATAAGCGGAAAAGACCTTGCAGCTTCAAATTAGGAGACTTCGTCTGGTTGTCTACCAAGAATTTGAAGTTGAGACAGCCATCTCATAAGTTAGGGCCCCGGTTCATCGGCCCTTATAAGATCACCAGGGTTATCAATCCGGTGGCTTTTCAGTTAGATCTGCCCCGTTCTTTGGGTATCAATAAAACATTTCATTGTTCCCTTTTAAAACGGGCGATTAGTAATCCTTCTTCCAGTGGAAGACCTTCCCCTCTTCTGATACGTGGCCAGAGGGAGTTTGTTGTTGAAAGGATTCTTGACTCCAAGGTGGTTCGGGGTCGGCTGTCATTTTTGGTGCACTGGAAGGGGTATGGCCCGGAGGAGCGGTCGTGGGTGCGCAGTTGTGATCTTCATGCCCCCAGACTGATACGCTCTTTCTTCTCGCAGTTCCCCGATAAACCCGGTGGTAGGGGTTCTTTGACCCCTCGTCAGAGGGGGGGTACTGTTAGGGTCTCCTGCCCTGTGCTGCCACGTCGTCATGGCAACCGGGAGACAAGTGCTAGTGGAGTAACCTGAGCGCAGCTGATACTCCGGTTCGGGTCTTTTGCTGTGCAGTGGTTATAGGCTCTGTGCACGGCAGGGGATCCGGTGCTGGTTTTTGTGCTCACAGTCTGTGAGGTCTGAGTGGGGCGTGGACAGCACCTGCTTTATAAGGCCTCTTTTCAGGGTAAGCAGATGCTGCTGAATCTCTGTTGGTTAGTCAGTTCATGAAAGTTAGCCAGTACTGTGTAGCTTTGTATTTGTTTGTTGCTTACTGCAAATAGGCCTGGGGATTTGGTATTACACTCTGCCAATCCAGACCTAGCAGTAAGACTGGAGTCAGTCGTTTAGCTTGCTGGGGTTCTGTTATTACTCTGTGAACTTAGCAAGTTTGCGGCTGTATTCTAACACTTGCCTGTCTAATCCTGTCTCACTGTGCTAGGTGTCAGGGGTCAGTTTAGTGGCAGTAAGCTTAAACCTGTGCACTGCAAGTGAGAATCAGGATTGTGGAGGCTCTCCTTGTGTCTATCATTCCATCTCTGACCAAGGAGTTTACTGCCACACCTGTTGGTAACCCTTTAGGGTTTTGCTGTTGCCCTTAGCAACAGCATTTCGGGTTCTCTACGTATTAAAACACAACATCTTGCTTTTTACATCTGAGCAGTTCTAATACAAGGGAGATACCCAGTTCCTTAGCCTCTGGGCTTCTCTGTTCACTGTGTGTGTATTTTGTTACCCTATCACCTTCTGTGTACGTTATGTCATATTCCCCAGTTTGTCTGTGAGTCCATTTGTTTTGCATAACAGTTCAAACACCAGTACATTCCTGCAGACACTGGAGTGCATAACAGTTCTGACACTAGTACTTTCCTGCAGGCACTGGTGTGCATAACATGTATAGATGAAATCCCTCAGAGTTCCAATGGCAAAATTTGAAAGTCCATATCTGGATCCGTCTTTAGAGTGGGACACTTGTAGTGGTCGTAGCAGCTTCAACACTTAACGCGTTTCCCTAGGCTAGATCACCTAGCTTCATCAGAAGTATAGCTCAATCTGATTTTTGGGATCTATTTAAACCCCATTTAATGACCTGATGCCCCGCAGGTGTGATGTAAAACTATTTAATCATCCACAGTCATGTTTAAAACGAAGAAATTCTATAGACAGTATACTTATAATATATATAGAGATCAATGGGAGGCAAACCCATATTAAAAAGAAACTTTAATCTAGCCTAGGGAAACGCGTTAAGTGTTGAAGCTGCTACGACCACTACAAGTGTCCCACTCTAAAGACGGATCCAGATATGGACTTTCAAATTTTGCCATTGGAACTCTGAGGGATTTCATCTATACAGCACCGATTGGAGAGACCCAGTTTGTTTACAATGCCACAGCTTGCCTGCTGATAAAATCACCAAACTTCTGGAAGTCTCCATCAACACGGGTAATACCAGCTGTATTTATTTCCTCTCCCCAGGGAACTTTGCATACGGCACTCAGTCCGGGATCCTTTGTGGACACTAAAAGCGGCCTTTTAAAATATTCTTCAGCTCCATTTGTGCCCTAATCTCGCGATCACATCTGAATTTCATGTTTTTGATGTTTTTGGCTTGATGTATGGGTAGTAAATTTTATGTTATTTTTGTTGAAGTCGATCCACAGTCATTTATTGATATTGGAGAAACACATAAGCGCCAGTTTACATTTTTCTGTTTTAAACATTTCCAGGGACTGACAATCCCTACTGGCAGCTGTGACAGCGCGTCTGGGTCATTTTCCTTGTTTTGGTTTTTTCCTTGTCTTTACCCAGATGCAGCAGCCATGAGTTGTTTCTCCAATTTTAAAGAGAGGAGTGATAGGATGCAAACCTATATGACAGATTGGGGAGATTCACTGACAGACAAATCAGGTTCTGAATTACATGATATGAATAAGGATTTTTATGCTTTAGAAGATCTCCTCAAAAGTGAATCAAGAAATTGGTTAGACAGTACTAACTTACAGAATTATCTGGACAAAGGGATGGTACCTAGGGGACTCAGGTTATTCAAGAACTCAATTTTTTCTGATTACCCTGAGTTCCAAAAAGAATGGGACAATCTGTTGGATAATTGCTCATTAGCCCTTATGAAAACCATCATAAAATTTAGATCTTATAAGGTTCAACAAATAGAGAAGGAAATAGATGTTTTGAAAAAATCAATGGATAAATATATGTCTTTAACAGAATTTAAGGAGAAAGACAGACGTATTAATGAGAGAGTTATAAATTTTGAAAAGAACTTGATGGATAATAAATATAGAAAGTTTAAGAGAGACTGCTTTGACTATAAAAATGATCAAATTAGAAGCTATAGGAATAATTCTAAACAAATTCGAAGGCCAGGTACCCCCAGAAATAACCTAGGGAGGGAAAGGGAATACTCACGTCACCAACAGGATAGACGAGAAACTTTGGAACATTCTAACAGATTTGAAGCCCTCAGTTATACAACTGATCTAAAGAGGTCACCAAAACAATTAGGAGCCAGGAAAAAGGATTACAAAAGTAATTCAGGTTATCATCAAGACAAACCAGAATCAACCATCACAGACTCATATAGAGGAAGAATCCGTAACAGGGAGGATCATTTTTTAGACAGGGAGTACAGACACAACAGGTGGGAATCTCCACCAAAGAGACAGAGTGCAGACTTCAGAAACAAAAGGGTCAGAAACCCAAGTGCAGAGGCACTAGAGGAGGACGCTTGAGACATAGACATCCACCTAAGAATGAACAAGCCCCTCCATCAGATTCAGATAGGGACTTTAAGAAAGTAATTAATTTATCCTCAAAGCAACTTACCAAATCAGAACTAACACTCCTTGGGAAGGGACTTAAGTTTGCCCCTACAAGTGGTCCCAATCTGTTTGATTTATATGTTGACTTAAACAAATTTGTTCGCACACTTTGTCGTAAACGTTACTTTGCGAATAAACGATTGAAAACCATACAGGATACCTCCATTCCTATAGTGCTGGATAGCACAGACACTATTCTACTAAATACTTTGGAAAGTTTGTGGCAGGAGGGTAACGTAGATTCAGAGGATTCCAACAATACTGGAGTCAAAATCTATGATATCAAAAATACAGCTAGATTTAAGAAAAAATCTGAGTTCTTTCCAATTAGCGCTAAAAGCAGCTCCATTGAAACTTTTTACTGCATTACCTTGGATGATTTCAAGGATATGTGTCAAAAATACTATGATAAAAAACAACCATCTAATCTAAATAGGAAAGAAAAAGAAGCCCTTAAATCACTGGTAGATGATTCAACTATTATAATAAAAGAAGCAGATAAGGGGGGGGGGTTTAGTAATTCTGAATCGTGTTGACTATATAGCGGAATCCCTCAGACAATTGAATAATCAAGAACATTATTACATCTTAAAGGGAGACCCGACATTAAAATTCCAGTCAGAACTAAAAACTTTACTAGAAGGAGCCTTAGACTCAGGAATTATCACCAGAGATATATATCATTTTCTTTTTTCCACTCACCCTCACATTCCGGTTTTTTATTATTTACCCAAAATTCACAAATCCCTCACTACACCTCCCGGGAGACCTATTATTTCAGGAATTGATTCTTTAACTTCAAACCTTTCTTTTTATGTGGACTCTTTTCTTCAATCCAGAGTGTCCTCATTGAGGTCTCATATTAAGGATACCACACATTTTTTAAATTTACTAAATACCATCACGTGGAAAGAATCATATGCGTTTCTCACTTTGGATGTATCTGCGTTATACACAAATATCCCTCATTCATTGGGTTGTGAAGTAATTAAAAGGAGATTGGATATTGATGATGACCTCAGTGAGGAACAAAAATCCTTTCTCATCTCTTCCATATCCTTCATTCTATCACACAATTATTTTTTGTTTCTTGGTGACTTTTTTCTTCAGGTAATGGGCACGGCCATGGGGACCAGGTTCGCACCCAGCTATGCCAACCTCTACATGGGGGAGTTTGAACAAACCCATGTGTGGGGTGGCGGCTGGGGGGCGAGCCTGGTCCTCTATGGCCGCTACATTGATGACCTTTTTATTATTTGGGATGGGGATCTACACTCCGCCACACAGTTTATTCAGTCACTGTCACACAACAAGTACAACCTCACTTTCACTTCCACTTTTCACACCACAAAAATTAATTTTTTAGATATCGATATAGAGATTATTAATAATAAAATAGTCACGTCCACATTTAGTAAAAAGACCAACACCAACTCTTTTCTACACTTTACCAGTGCACATTTCAAACCATGGAAGCAAAATATTCCTAAGGGACAACTTATCCGCCTTAGAAGAAACTGCTCCAACTTTGCCACTTTCACCGAACAAGCTGACACCCTACTCACTTCTTTTAGAGAGTGTGGGTATCCAGATAATATTCTTCAAAAGGCCCTCATGGAGGTTTCTGATTTGGATAGAAATAGTCTCCTACAATACCATCCTAAAAAAGAAGATGATCTCACCAAAAAAGATAGGAGTTCCGCATTTATATGCAAATTTAATAGTTGTGCAGGACAGATACGTAGTATAATAAACAGAAACTTCAAAATTTTAAAACAGGACCGTATCTTGGTGGAGACACTTCCCGAGGTTCCACAAATCATTTATAGAAAAAATAAGTCTTTAAAAACCCTTTTAGCTCCGAGTCTGTTGAAAAAAGTAGAGAATAAAGACCGCACCAGAAAACAGGAATCAGGTTCTGAATGGTTGACAAGTAAACCATCTGGCTTCTTTCATTGTGGCAAGAATAAATGCCAAGTTTGTTTCCATACACCGAGGAAAACAGTGTTTTTCGAATTACCAAATAAAATAGATACTTATTGTATCAAATCATTTATGAACTGTGATTCCTCCTATGTAATTTATCTTCTTTGGTGCAGTTGCCACTTATATTATGTGGGCCGCACCACCAGAAAATTGCGTACCAGGTTCATGGAACATAAAAGAAATATTGCCAAAGGCTTTCTCAAACATAGTGTGTCTCGACATTTCTATTCCATACATCAGAAAGATCCTGGTTGTCTCTCTATCTTAGCGTTGGAACACATAGCCCCTACGGGGAGAGGCGGTGACAGATTCTCGCTATTATGTAAGAGAGAAATTTACTGGATGCTTCAGTTTAACTCAGTACACCCTTCTGGTCTAAATGAGACAATGGAACTGAATGTAGTGGTTTAAAATTCAAAGAATTCATGAGGAAATATGTCATATGATAAATGCTTTCATGATAATCCCCTGTTATCAACCACCCCCGAACCCAGTAGGTACAGGTTACAAATCCGTGTCACCAGTGTGTGGTCTGTATGGCCCTGGAGGCTTCCACGCAACCCTTGACGGGACAGTGGTCACACCTGTCAGCACGTTCAGGGTGAGCGGTCATACGAAATTATTCGATTGTTTGGGAACTCCTGTCAACTGGAGTCACTCCACGGCTGTACAGCCACCCTCTGCTTTCGTTTGGGTGGGGATAACTTGGGTTTAATATGTCCGATGAATACTCCCAGTATTAAAATGTATTTATAATTACCTCCTAAGATTCGTTATGAGACAGTTTTCTCCAGATACTGAACATCACTAAAGATCCATTGCTGTGACAAGCTCACTTACAACTACAATGAATACTATTATTCCATCAATTATTACTGTATTTACCCCTTCTAGCGATCCTAAAGGGTTTATCATGAGATAAGGACATCCACATTTAAACGTCACCGATAGGGGTTAAATATTTTTTTAAAAATATAAAAAATAATAAAAAAACATAAAAAATAAAAAATAATAATACAAAATAATAAACATATAGTGTTCTCTCTCTAAGTGGGATGAGTGTTATCGTACTTTCTATAACCTATATGTAATATATCATGTGTTCCTAATAAGTTTCTATCATATGACTAATGTTGGTCATGGGGGCTATGTAATAATATATTTTAGATCGATATATCTAACAGAAAATGATTTTCAGTAATTGTCGGTATAATGATTATGTTATATTAAATGTATATGTTTATTTTTTATTTGTGCTTGATTAGCCCATTAGTGGGAATATGTTTTCACCGCTATATAATTGTAAACCTCTGAGGACTGGTCACATGACAGCGGGACGCAGGCTACGTACACCACGTCGGTGCATGTTAAGGTTGCTTAGCAACCGGTTTTGTCAACTTGTTTCCAATGTACTATACCTCTAGTCCTCCGGAGTCCCGGTCACATGACAGCGGGACTACGTTCTCGTGCACCACGCTGGTGCACGTACAGGTCGCCTAGCAACCAGGGCGCCCCTCTAAATCAATTTCATTGGTTACCACCTGTCACGTGACCGGGAAGGAGTGCACAGTGCTCTACGGAGTCCCGGAGATTAACCTCCCTACCTCCATACATCAGATTGGGGATATTCTTGTAAGTAATATAGATTGCAGGGATACTAGAATTCCGGAAATCGGGGGAGGGAGTGTAAGGAATCAATCTTGTTTAATTAGAGGATGATGTCCACAATACTCAGGGGGCGAGTCATGTGACTATATTGACCTTTGATCCTCCTAATTATGGGTATATATTTTATTGATGTGTTGATTTTTTAAAGTTTCTTTTTAATATGGGTTTGCCTCCCATTGATCTCTATATATATTATAAGTATACTGTCTATAGAATTTCTTCGTTTTAAACATGACTGTGGATGATTAAATAGTTTTACATCACACCTGCGGGGCATCAGGTCATTAAATGGGGTTTAAATAGATCCCAAAAATCAGATTGAGCTATACTTCTGATGAAGCTAGGTGATCTAGCCTAGGGAAACGCGTTAAGTGTTGAAGCTGCTACGACCACTACAAGTGTCCCACTCTAAAGACGGATCAAGATATGGACTTTCAAATTTTGCCATTGGAACTCTGAGGGATTTCATCTATACAGCACCGATTGGAGAGACCCAGTTTGTTTACAATGCCACAGCTTGCCTGCTGATAAAATCACCAAACTTCTGGAAGTCTCCATCAACACGGGTAATACCAGCTGTATTTATTTCCTCTCCCCAGGGAACTTTGCATACGGCACTCAGTCCGGGATCCTTTGTGGACACTAAAAGCGGCCTTTTAAAATATTCTTCAGCTCCATTTGTGCCCTAATCTCGCGATCACATCTGAATTTCATGTTTTTGATGTTTTTGGCTTGATGTATGGGTAGTAAATTTTATGTTATTTTTGTTGAAGTCGATCCACAGTCATTTATTGATATTGGAGAAACACATAAGCGCCAGTTTACATTTTTCTGTTTTAAACATTTCCAGGGACTGACAATCCCTACTGGCAGCTGTGACAGCGCGTCTGGGTCATTTTCCTTGTTTTGGTTTTTCCCAATCTTCTGCATCAGTTTTACTGGAGTATCATATCACAGCTCAGTTGGAGGTCCGTACGTTATTACAAAACTCATAGAAACATAGATAGCGTTCTCTATTATATAGGTAGCGCTGTCTACAGGGACTGGAGCCTGCAGTGAATTGGCAGAGCTCCAGCTATGTTGTGTGACAACAGCTGGTGGGTCAGGGTCAGACTCATGATATTCAGCTGTCTACAGCATGCAGAATCAGCATTCACTGGTGAGTCCCATCTCACCATCCAGCAGCAGTGACGGGTGCACTGTTTCTTGCTGCAGCGCAGGCTGTACGGTACCAGACAGGAGCCGCCCTATCCCCAGTTGCAAGTCTTAGCATGGTTCCTGGGACAGGAGTGCCACAGAGCTCCATTGGAAGTGCAGCGGATCCTATTGTGAACCGCACGAGTGTACATACAATTGCCCCTTCAGGGCTTGGAGTTAATTGTCTCTGGGAGTTACGCCCCTGGTGACGACAGATAAGAACCTCTTGGAGCATCTTTCCTGCATATGTACATACACACACTTTACACACTAGGGTTATTTTTTTATTCTGGAGCCAATTAACCTATCAGTATATTTTTGGATTGTGGGAGGAAGCCAGAGTATCCGGAGGAAACCCACGCAAGTAGGGGGAGAATATACAAACTGTACACAGTTAGGGCCATGGTGGGAATCGAACCCATGACCTCAGTGTGGTGAGGCAGTAATGCTAACCATTACACCATCTGAACTCAATTTGTGTCCAGTTAGCCTCCATCTTCTCCTCCCATAATGACAATGCCCCATCGCATTCAACCTTGTCCTCACTAACATAATTACTTGAGTGAAGAAGAAGTGGAATGGAAGAGACTCTGAAATCACACTGTTGTCAGCTAAGTGCAAGCCTTAGACTGCAGACCACTGGCACTGCAGTCTCCACATAATTCTATGGGGCTGCAATAAGCTGGTATGCCTCTATACAGCCAGCTGTGGAAAGCATCTTTAAAGTCTATAGGGGAAATGTAATAGGGTTTAAGTTTATAAAATGTATTAGTTCAGTACAAAACTACAGTAGCACATTTTTACATCTCGGACAATGTAATAGAATGCGAGAACATGCGTACTCACATGTTTCCCGCAATCACGCAACATGCAATGGCAAAACTCTAATCCTTATGTTTTGCTATTGCAATTAAACAACTCAGGCAATGAAATAGGGTGCGAGTTATAAACTCACACCTAAAACATTACTGAAAAATCACAAAAACAACAGCTTGTGGCTGACGAGTTTGACAGAAGCATGCACAGATCAGCGAGATCTGTGCATGCCTCTGTCCGTTAAAGTCTAGAAATATTACTCACATTACAAGGTGCGAGTTTAAATAGGGAAAAATGCACACTGTAATAACTTTGAACTTAAAAACTCACTAGCTATTACAAGTTGCAGGACAGACTTTCCCTTCAAGTGTGCGGGAAGGTGCGAGTTTGTCCCGTGCACAATATTTGAACCCTATTGCATTTCCCCCTATAAGTTATGTGATGGTGATGTCACATCTGCAGGATCTGCTCTGGGTATCTGAGCCTGTGTAGTTCTGGTGTTCACAATTGGGGGCTACTACCTGGACTCTGCTCCTCTTGCTGTGGACTGATGACCTGCACAGAGTTCCACTGCCTCATACGCTGCATCTGGTCTTGAGCTGCTATTAAAAACCCACTGAGACAGTTTGTTGCTTGTCAGTATTGTTTCATGCTTGACATGTTATATTTTGTGTTCTGTCTGGGTTGGACTCTCTGGGGTAAATTTACTAAGGTGAGAGTTTTTGAAAACTGGTGATGTTGCTCATAGCAACCAATCAGATTCTACTTAACATGTATCTAGCTGCTTCTAGAAGATAATAAACATAATCTGATTGGTTGCTATGGGCAACATCTCCAGTTCTAAAAAATCTCCCACCTTAGTAACTAATTTTTTATGTTAGTTAACAGTGCTATCCTCAACTTATGCACTGGTCCATAGCATTCAGCATACCTGCACCAGTGCTATCCTGAACTCTTGCTCAAATATTGTTCCATAGCATTCAGCATACCTGCATACTTCAACCAGTGCTATCCTGAACTCTTGCTCAAATATTGGGGGTCATTCCGAGTGTTTCGCTGGCTGTTTTCGTTCACAGCGCAGCGATTAGGTAAAAAAGCGGCACTTCTGCGCATGCGATGTACTTTCACAACAGCCGATGCAGTTTCACACAAGGTCTAGCGACGCTTTTCAATCGCACTGCTGGCCGCAGAGTGATTGACAGGAAGTGGGTGTTTCTGGGTGGTAACTGACTGTTTTCAGGGAGTGTGTTTAAAAATGCAGGCATGTCAGATACAAACGCGGGCATGGCTGGCCGAACGCAGGGCGTGTTCGTGATGTCAAAACAGGAACTAAACAGTCTGAAGTGTTCGCAAGCTAGGAGTAGGTCTTGAGCTGCTCATAAACTGCACAATCTTTATTTGTAGCAGTGCTGCGATCCTTTCGTTCGCACTTCTGCTAAGCTAAGATACACTCCCAGAGGGCGGCGGCTTAGCGAATGCACGGCTGCTAAAAGCAGCTAGCGAGCTAACAACTCGGAATGAGGGCCCTTGTTCCATAGCATTCAGCATACCTGCATACTTCAACCAGTGCTATCCGGAACTCTTGCTAAAGTATTGTTCCATAGCATTCAGCATACCGGCACACTTCAACCAGTGCTATCCTGAACTCTTGCTCAAGCATTATTCCATAGCATTCAGCATACCTGCATACTTCAACCAGTGCTATCCTGAACTCTTGCTCAAATATTGTTCCATAGCATTCAGCATACCCAGCATACTTCAACCAGTGCTATCCTGAACTCTTGCTCAAGCATTGTTCCATAGCATTCAGCATACCTGCATACTTCAACCAGTGCTATCCTGAACTCCTGCTCAAGTATTGTTCCATAGCATTCAGCATACCTGCATACTTCAACCAGTGCTATCCTGAACTCTTGCTCAAGTATTGTTCCATAGCATTCAGCATACCGGCATAATTCAACCAGTGCTATCCTAGACTTTTTCTGAAGCAATGGGGGTCATTCCGAGTTGTTCGCTCGCAAGCTGCTTTTAGCAGCTTTGCACACGCTAAGCCGCCGCCTACTGGGAGTGAATCTTAGCTTATCAAAATTGCGAACGAAAGATTAGCAGAATTGCGAATAGACACTTCTTAGCAGTTTCTGAGTAGCTATAGACTTACTCGGCATCTGCGATCAGTTCAGTGCTTGTCGTTCCTGGTTTGACGTCACAAACACACCCAGCGTTCGCCCAGACACTCCTCCGTTTCTCCAGCCACTCCCGCGTTTTTCCCAGAAACGGTAGCGTTTTTTCACACACACCCATAAAACGGCCAGTTTCCGCCCAGAAACACCCACTTCCTGTCAATCACATTACGATCACCAGAACTAAGAAAAAACCTCGTAATGCCGTGAGTAAAAAACCTAACTGCATAGCAAATTTACTTGGCGCAGTCGCACTGCGGACATTGCGCATGCGCATTAGCGACTAATCGCTCCGTTGCGAGAAAAAAATAATGAGCGAACAATTCGGAATGACCCCCAATGTTCCCAGCGTTTATTATACCTGCATATTTCATGGTTAATTGTCAAGTGTTTCTGCGTCTATTTCAGGTCTCCTGTAGACATGCATTTTCCTGTATTTTGTATTGATTTGTGTACTATGCAGCCTGCAAGGGCTTTGCATATAACTGCATTCATGTGTGATTTTGTTAAATAAACTAATTTTGCCCCTGCAAATGGTTCTGGATCAGCAGTTTGGTTTATGCACATTATGAAACTACTGTATAACAATATTATAAGCAGTGGCGAATCAGAGAAAAGCCACTCACAGAGTACTACAGATGATAGGCTGTGACTTCAACTGCACAGAAACTGGTAACTTACATACAAAGTTGCAGATTAAGCACAATGGAAAATGGACTGAGGGCACCTGGAGATGTCCGCCACAGCTGCCGAACTACTGCCCCACTAACCTCCAACCTCACATCTGGCTATCCTCTTGAAATGTCTGCAACTGTGCCCCATGGGTGGAAAAGGTACAGGTAGTTTATACCCACACGTTCCGTTGGTGCCTTTGGTGAATTATTTTTATAGCCAAGCACATGTATGTTTAACACCACAACATTCCCTCTGCAGTCCGTGGCTACCAACCTGCTTCTATTCACCTCTACAAACCGTGTAACATGCAGCTCTGTCCTCACTAATACTAGCACAAGTATGGATGGGTCCCCACCTCCCACAAAAGCCAGCCCACTCACCTCTCTGTGCTGCTGTGATAGGCACAACTTGGTTTTGGGAGAATGTACATCACACTTGCAATATGAAATTAAATTACAAGCAAACATAAATGCTAATTAATTTAAGACCAAACACATGCTGTTATCCTATTCCATACTTGCCGATATTGTGTCTGCCCAGATCAGCAAGGCAGGGGGCGTGGTGCAGCACACTGGGACAGTGGCCACGTGGGTGATGCTGGGTAGGGGCGGGGGTTGGGTGTCTGCAAAATTGTGTCACCGTGGACTCGCCCCTGCCACACAATGCTGATATTACAGGCATTGTGAGGCAGGGGGTGGGGCCACAATGACACAAATCAAGTCATCGCACCCCCTTGGCTGTGGGAGGCTGTGAGTGGTGGCGGGGGTCTGCAGGCAGGTTGCGGTGGGCCGGGAGACTTGCCCACTCTTCCGGGGCACCAGGAGCGCCACCTGATTTTCGGGAGCCATTCTGGGACAGTAGGCAAGTATGTCCTATTAATGGGAATCTTATTTCGTTTATAAGTAGAATTGGAAATGTTTTAAGTGATATCTGCTGGAGAGATGAATCCACAAGCAGAGAATTAGAAGCAGCTAAAGCCAGTCCTCCTGATAGTCATCATTATTATTGCATCATGTTGTGACGATATGTAATCAAAAGGATGACAATAACAATGTCAATGTGTAAATTGACAGTTATGATGTCAATATTGTTAAAATGTCAACAGGCTATGTGTTGACATCCTCAGAATGTCGACATGTGAGATGTTGGTATTGTCAGAATGTTAACATAAGGGTTAGGCTGCAGGGGGAGGTTAGAGTTATGCTGCGGGGGGTGGGGGAGGTTAGAGTTATGCTGCGGGGGGTGGGGGAGGCTAGAGTTATACTTCGGGGGGTGGGGGAGGTTAGAGTTATGCTGCGGGGGGTGGGGGAGGTTAGAGTTATGCTTCGGGGGGTAGGGGGGTTAGAGTTATGCTGCGGGGATGGGGGAGGTTAGAGTTATGCTGCGGGAGGTGGGGGGGATTAGAGTTATGCTGCAGGGGGTGAGCAAGGTCAGAGTTATACTACAGGGGTGGGGGAGGTTAGAGTTATGCTGCAGGGATGGGGGAGGTTAGAGTTATGCTGCGGGGGTGGGGGAGGTTAGACTTATGCTGCGGGGGGCGGGGGAGGCTAGAGTTATGCTTCGGGGGGTGGGGGAGGTTAGAGTTATGGTGTGGGGGGTGGGGGGGTTAGAGTAATGCTGCGGGGGATGGGGGAGGTTAGAGTTATGCTGCGGGGGGCGGGGGAGGCTAGAGTTATAATTCGGGGGGTGGGGGAGGTTAGAGTTATGGTGCGGGGGGTGGGGGGTTAGAGTTATGCTGCGGGGGGGTGGGAGAGGTTAGAGTTATGGTGCGGGGGGTTAGAGTTATGCTGCTGGGGGTGGGGGAGGTTAGAGTTATGCTGCGGGGGGTGGGGGAGGTTAGAGTTATGCTTCAGGGGGTGGGGGAGGTTAGAGCTATGCTGCGGGGGGCGGGGGAGGCTAGAGCTATGCTGCGGGGGATGGGGGAGGTTAGAGTTATGCTGCGGGGGGTGGGGGAGGTTAGAGTTATGCTGCGGGGGGTGAGGGAGGCTAGAGTTATGCTGCGGGGGTGGGGGAGGCTAGAGTTAAGCTGTGGGGGTGGGGGAGGTTAGAGTTTGGCTGCGGGGGTGGGGGAGGTTAGAGTTATGCTTCGGGGGGTGGGGGAGGTTAGGGTTATGGTGCGGGGGGCGGGAGAGGCTAGAGTTATGCTGCGGGGGGTGGGGTGGTTAGAGTTATGCTGCGGGGGATGGGGGAGGCTAGAGTTATGCTGCGGGGGGTGGGAGAGGTAAGAGTTATGCTGCGGGGGTGGGGGAGGTTAGAGTTATTATTCGGGGGGTGGGGGAGATTAGAGTTATGGTGCGGGGGGCGGGGGAGGCTAGAGTTATGCTGCCGGGGGTGGGGTGGTTAGAGTTATGCTGCGGGGGTGGGGGAGGTTAGAGTTATGCTCCGGGGGGTGGGGGTGATTAGAGTTATGCTGCGGGACGTGGGGGAGGTTAGAGTTATGCTGCGGGGGGTGGGGGAGTTAGAGTTATGGTGCAGGGGGTGGGGGAGGTTAGAATTATGCTGTGGGGGTGGGGGAGGTTAGAGTTATGCTGCGGGGGGTGGGGGTGGTTAAAGTTATGCTTCGGGGGGGGTGGAGGTTAGAGTTATACTTCGGGGGGTTGTCAGAATGTTAACATAAGGGTTAGGCTGCAGGGGGAGGTTAGAGTTATGCTGCGGGGGGTGGGGGAGGTTAGAGTTATGCTGCGGGGGGTGGGGGAGGCTAGAGTTATACTTCGGGGGGTGGGGGAGGTTAGAGTTATGCTGCGGGGGGTGGGTGAGGTTAGAGTTATGCTTCGGGGGGTGGGGGTGTTAGAGTTATGCTGCGGGGATGGGGGAGGTTAGAGTTATGCTGCGGGAGGTGGGGGGGATTAGAGTTATGCTGCAGGGGGTGAGCAAGGTTAGAGTTATACTACGGGGGTGGGGGAGGTTAGAGTTATGCTGCGGGGATGGGGGAGGTTAGAGTTATGCTGCGGGGGGCGGGGGAGGCTAGAGTTATGCTTCGGGGGGTGGGGGAGGTTAGAGTTATGGTGTGGGGGTTAGAGTAATGCTGCGGGGGATGGGGGAGGTTAGAGTTATGCTGCGGGGGGCGGGGGAGGCTAGAGTTATAATTCGGGGGGTGGGGGAGGTTAGAGTTATGGTGTGGGGGGTGGGGGGTTAGAGTTATGCTGCGGGGGGTGGGAGAGGTTAGAGTTATGGTGCGGGGGGTTAGAGTTATGCTGCTGGGGGTGGGGGAGGTTAGAGTTATGCTGCGGGGGTGGGGGAGGTTAGAGTTATGCTGCGGGGGGTGGGGGTGGTTAGAGTTATGCTTCGGGGGGTGGTGGAGGTTAGAGTTATGCTGTGGGGGGCGGGGGAGGCTAGAGTTATGCTGCGGGGGATGGGGGAGGTTAGAGTTATGCTGCGGGGGGTGGGGGAGGTTAGAGTTATGCTGCGGGGGGTGGGGGTGGTTAGAGTTATGCTTCGGGGGGTGGTGGAGGTTAGAGTTATGCTGTGGGGGGCGGGGGAGGCTAGAGTTATGCTGCGGGGGATGGGGGAGGTTAGAGTTATGCTGCGGGGGGTGGGGGAGGTTAGAGTTATGCTGCGGGGGGTGGGGGAGGCTAGAGTTATGCTGCGGGGGGTGGGAGAGGTAAGAGTTATGCTGCGGAGGGTGGGGGAGGTTAGAGTTATTCTTCGGGGGGTGGGGGAGATTAGAGTTATGGTGCGGGGGGCGGGGGAGGCTAGAGTTATGCTGCCGGGGGTGGGGTGGTTAGAGTTATGCTGCGGGGGTGGGGGAGGTTAGAGTTATGCTCCGGGGGGTGGGGGTGATTAGAGTTATGCTGCGGGACGTGGGGGAGGTTAGAGTTATGCTGCGGGGGGTGGGGGAGTTAGAGATATGGTGCAGGGGGTGGGGGAGGTTAGAGTTATGCTGTGGGGGTGGGGGAGGTTAGAGTTATGCTGCGGGGGGTGGGGGTGGTTAAAGTTATGCTTCGGGGGGTGGTGGAGGTTAGAGTTATACTTCGGGGGGTTGTCAGAATCTTAACATATGGGTTAGGCTGCAGGGGGAGGTTAGAGTTATGCTGCGGGGGGTGGGGGAGGTTAGAGTTATGCTGCGGGGGGTGGGTGAGGTTAGAGTTATGCTTCGGGGGGTGGGGGGGGGTTAGAGTTATGCTGCGGGGATGGGGGAGGTTAGAGTTATGCTGCGGGAGGTGGGGGGGATTAGAGTTATGCTGCAGGGGGTGAGCAAGGTTAGAGTTATACTACGGGGGTGGGGGAGGTTAGAGTTATGCTGCGGGGATGGGGGAGGTTAGAGTTATGCTGCGGGGGGCGGGGGAGGCTAGAGTTATGCTTCGGGGGGTGGGGGAGGTTAGAGTTATGGTGTGGGGGGTTAGAGTAATGCTGCGGGGGATGGGGGAGGTTAGAGTTATGCTGCGGGGGGCGGGGGAGGCTAGAGTTATAATTCGGGGGGTGGGGGAGGTTAGAGTTATGGTGTGGGAGGTGGGGGGTTAGAGTTATGCTGCGGGGGGTGGGAGAGGTTAGAGTTATGGTGCGGGGGGTTAGAGTTATGCTGCTGGGGGTGGGGGAGGTTAGAGTTATGCTGCGGGGGGTGGGGGAGGTTAGAGTTATGCTTCGGGGGTGGGGGAGGTTAGAGCTATGCTGCGGGGGGCGGGGGAGGCTAGAGTTATGCTGCGGGGGATGGGGGAGGTTAGAGTTATGCTGCGGGGGGTGGGGGAGGTTAGAGTTATGCTGCGGGGGGTGGGGGAGGCTAGAGTTATGCTGCGGGGGGTGGGGGAGGTTAGAGTTATGCTGTGGGGGGTGGGGGAGGCTAGAGTTATGCTGCGGGGGTGGGAGAGGTAAGAGTTATGCTGCGGAGGGTGGGGGAGGTTAGAGTTATGGTTCGGGGGGTGGGGGAGATTAGAGTTATGGTGCGGGGGGCGGGGGAGGCTAGAGTTATGCTGCGGGGGGTGGGGTGGTTAGAGTTATGCTGCGGGGGTGGGGGAGGTTAGACTTATGCTCCGGGGGGTGGGGGGGATTAGAGTTATGCTGCGGGACGTGGGGGAGGTTAGAGTTATGCTGCGGGGGGTGGGGGGGTTAGAGTTATGGTGCGGGGGGTGGGGGGTTAGAGTTTTGCTGCGGGGGATGGGGGAGGCTAGAGTTATGCTGCGGGGGGTGGGGGGGATTAGAGTTATGCTGTGGGGGGTGGGGGAGGTAAGAGTTATGCTGCGGGGGGTGGGGGGGTTAGAGTTATGCTGCGGGGGTTTGGGAGGTTAGCGTTATGCTGCGGGGGGTGTGGGGGTAAGGGTTATGCTGCGGGGGTGGGGGGGGTTAGGGTTATGCTGCAGGGGGGGGGAGGTTAGAGTTATGCTGCAGGGGGTGGGGGGGTTAGAGTTATGCTGTGGAGGGTGGGGGAGATTAGAGCTATGCTGCGGGGGGTGGGGGAGGTTAGAGTTATGCTGCGGGGGGTGGGGGGGTTAGGGTTATGCCCTAGAGGGAGGGTTAGCAGAACAATACTTACTGGAATGCTGGAGGATCAGAAGTTTGACCTGGAAGTGATGGTCACATGGACTTGAGCTGCTGCAACCACAAGGAGCAGATAAGTCACTATTGGTCCAACAGGGATGATATGGCGACATTCTAACCAGGACATTCCATCACTGTCTAAATGATCAACGTCGACATTATGACCATATTGATATTTGATGTCAGCATTATAACTTTCGACATATCATACCCAGCCCACTGCAACAGCACTCCAGCACTCACTTTCTTGTAACAGAGTTTGTCTCCAAGAGGGGAATGTAATAACATGCAAGAGGTGGGAAGTGCGAGACTTTATGCGAGTTCTCCTGAATTTAAAAAAAAAAAAAATCAGAAGTCTCACACTTCCTGCTTCTCGCAGCTATTACAATCCCCACCAAGTCTATTTGAGTCTCAATTTCGTGAACACACCTTTACTATACTCCAACAATGCCTGCCTACCTCTTCCCTCCCCCATTCTGCCTCTCTACAGGTAATCAGGTCATTATTTATCAATGAGTGATAAATTTCACGGTGAGTGATACATTTCACCAGCCAATCAGCTTCTAACTGCCATGTCACAGACTGTGTTTGTAAAATGACAGTTAGGAGAGGATTGGCTGGTGCAATTTATCACTCACAGTGAAATGTATCACTCATTGATATATAAGGGCATATAAGTGTAGAATGTAATAAAATCTGCATAAGGACATATACTGTAAATATGCATACAGCGATATCCAATTAGCTGGGGTAAATTACCACAGCTAATGGATTCTCTGGGGGCTATCCAATTAGCCCCTATACTTGGCACTAATTGGGAATTATGCTTTAGGCGCCACAGGCACCTAAACATAATCTGTGATAAGCAACATGCGGATCCGCAATAACACATGGGATCGGGAACTTATTCCAGATCCCATGTGTTATTGCCTGAAAACGGAACCCTTTTCACCCTAAAAAATAAGCAGTAATTGGATAGCCAGATAATGACCATCGGTCATATATCATGCGATCAGTCCGTTTTTTTCGAGGTGAAAAAGAATCTGGGCTAATTGGATATCCTTAGTGTTACACATTCCAAACATGATTTTTTTAAGAGGCGAGGGAGAAACCAGTTTAAACGATTCATGTTTCCAAATACTGTAGGTTATAAAGAATATGTTGGTAATTCATTGTACCCAAAGAAGTCAGTGGATAAATACTCTGTCATTGAATATATCTAAACACTGGAGTAACACTTGTTTAGCAACTTTTAAGATTCAAAAACAGAATTTTATTTAGTTCACAGAGTAAATTGTTCATCGCTTCCAAAAACCATATAAAATATTAAGAGTCTCACATTTTCTGAGCATTTCATCTACTGAGATTGTAGTTCTGGTGTCTGCCACAAAACAACCAGGGAATCTTCTCAAAGAAGAAAGACACTTAAACTTGTGGAAAGTTTGTCAAACCACTTTTTAATAATGCAAAGACAGAGTTTAAAAATTGATGTTGAACATATTTATTAAGTGTCCTGAGACAGCGGATTGACAGTAAATTGGAGGACATCTTTTTTACCCAAGTTTTTTGTTATATGTACATGACAAGAGTCGGATGATGTGTATTTTTTTATTCATCTTATAAAAGGATACGCTTGACTGTCTGGAAAAAAAAACACTGAATAGAAAAAAAACTCATTTATAATTACAAAGTGAAAATTTCTCATTCCTCACCGCTGGAATTACAACCGAAAGACATAAAAAGTATAAAATCTAGACAAAACAGACTGTAGTAGAGTATTTGCAAAATAACAGACCTCTTGGGGTATATTTACTTAAAATCGTATTTTTCCGAATGAGGTTAAAGTTCAATCACGAATGACATCGAAAGTGTAAAATTGCAACTTTGGCTGTGTGCTCCTGTAGTGTATGTCAGGCAGCACACGGCAGTGATACAATGTAGCGCCTATGCGCTCCATTGTAACCAATGGTGGGAACTTTGTGGTCAGCGGTGAGATTACTTTCGGTCAACCGCTGACCACAAAGTTCCCATCATTGGTTACAATGGAGCGCATAGGCGCTACATTGTATCACTGCCGTGTGGTGCCTGACATACACTACAGGAGCACACAGCCAATCAGGAGGGTGCCACAATGTGGCGCACCCTGATTGGCTGAAGGAACCCTCTTAGACAGAAGTCAGGGGGGGTTTCTGGCAGTCGGGGAAAGGGGTCCCGTGTGAAAACATGGGGCCCCTTTCAGTGCGTGGTCGGGTGTCCGTTTTTTAATTTTGCAAAGTACGTGGATTACAAATAGGACAGAAGAGGACCGATCTACACTTGATTATGTGAGTATATTTTTTCCAACAGGTACCACATGGATTCTACATGGAGAAGAGGACCGACCCTCGTGTGAACATAGGTAAGTATGTATGTTTGGTGGTGTGGATGTATGAATTAAACTTTTACTTTCAAGGTGTGTGTCTTCTGTTTTTATTGGGGTATTTTTTAGTAGTAGTACTACAGGTACCAGCGGGCCCGGTTTTCCACCGCATGCTGGTACTTGTGGTTCTCCAAGTACCAGCTTGCGGGGGAGGCTTGCTGGGACTTGTAGTACTGCTACTAAAAACAATATTCAAATTTTGACAAAAAGGCTATCAGCCCCCCATCCGCCGCCCTTGGATGGGGGGACAGCCTCGGGCTTCACCCCTGGCCCTTGGGTGGCTGGAGGGGAGGGACCCCTTGATTGAAGGGGCCCCCACTCCTCAAGGGTACCCCGGCCAGGGGTGACTAGTTGGGTATGTAATGCCAGGGCCGCAGGGACCAATATAAAAGTGTTCCCCGGCTGTGGCATTATGTATCTGGCTAGTGGAGCCCGGTGCTGGTTTCAGAAATACGGGGGACCCCTACGTTTTTTGTCCCCCGTATTTTTGGAACCAGGACCAGGCGCAGAGCCCGGTGCTGGTTGATTAAATATGGGGGAACCCCGGTCAATTTTTTCCCCATATTTTTTCAACCAGGACCGGCTCAAAGAGCCCGAGGCTGGTTTTGCTTAGGAGGGGGGACCCTACGCATTTTTTTTTGCCAAATTTAACTCTTTCCCACCCCTTCCCACTGATAAACATGCACGGATCTCATGGATCCGTGCATGCCTATCAGAACACGGTAAAAAAAAGCAGGTCTGTTTTATTTTAGCACTTTTTCACGATTGGTATTTTTTCACGGCAGTGTTTGGCTATTGTCGGCAGAGTTTGTGAATTACACTTTTTTAGTAAATGACCGTGTTCTACCAAATTACAGGCGAATTTGACCGATGGTGTATTAATTCGTATTTTTTTACTTGGACTTCCAAAAAAATACGAATGCCCTCATCACTGCCGTGATTTGAGTTTAGTAATTTCCCGAGATGACACTTTGAAGAAAAAACACCATCTCGGTCAAAATCGGGACCTTAGTAAATATACCCCCTTGAATGCATTCTTTGGCTTATAGCAAGTTGGTTCCAGTTATTTACACTGATAAAGGACGGTAAGTGGCGGACCTGGATATAGCTTTTAGCTTGTCTTCATTACATTCCCTATTCCTCCTACATAACAGAGCTCCAAGGCTAAAACCTCCGCTATGGTCCATAGACTTTTTACGAAGTCAGTAAAACAAAAGTTATTAAAAAGGTGAGGCGAAAAACGAGCAAATGTATTTTAGAAGAAAGGTGAAAACAAGTTAAGCACAGAACAGCTGAGAGTAAAATCTGGCCTTGATGCTGCCACATCTGGAGGCACCACCCAGGATGCCCTCCAGTCTAGGCAGAAGACAATGTCACACATGTAGCCTAGAAGGTATGTGACCGTGCTGACCAATAGGAAATTATTACACTATATAGGCATTATTCTGTAGTTTAGGAGTAAACCGGAGCTCCATTCACCCCCACCATAAACAGCCAGGATTGGGCCCTTGGACATATGTATCTGCTTTCCTGAACTACCGGAATTCTCCTAGATGTTGGGATGCCTCTCCCAGACTCCCAGAACAGTAGGTAAGCCACCCACAAGCACCTCACTGTCGCCTGCTGCTGCCACTACCCAAATGTTCTAGGACATCTTGGGGATGTGACTTGTGCTACATTGCATCAATGTGGTCTCATCTTTCTCCTTCCAATGATGGAATCATAGTGTGTATAGCTGGGTTAGAGTTGGACCATGATGATGCATTTACAGCACATGCCCTCACCCCCCCTGAACTACTACACCACAAACGTGAAACCGCACACCTGGCTGAATTTGTGTTATAGCAAGGCCCAGTAGGTTTGACACCACAACATTCCCTCTGCAAACTGTGGCTTTCAAACTGCTTCTATTCACCTTCCCAAACCTTGTAACATGCAGGTCTGTCCTCACTAATATTAGCACATAAGTGGATGGATTCCCACCTCGCACAAAAGCCAGCACACTCATCTCTTGAAACACTCTGTGCTGCTGTGACATGTACAAATTAGTTTTAGGAGACTGCACTAAGGGCCTAATTCAGAGCTGATCGTAGATGTATCAAGCCCCGCCTCCCTCGCAGAGGTGCGAAAACATCGCACGGCAGTGATGTTTTGGCACCCGGCGAGTAGCTCCCTGCCTACGCCGCCCAGCTACCCGCCATGTTTTGGATTGCAGCGGCTGCGTGTGACATAACGCAGCCACCGTTGCCTACCCCAGCAATGGGCCGGACACGCCTGCATTGTCTGGACCACGCCCCCCCCAACGGTGTTGAAATGCTGCTGGCATGCCACCTCCGCCGCGGGCCCATAACCCAATGTCAAAGTCAGAAAAATATCTCTATGCACACTACCATATTTGCACCTCACACAGGTCCGTGCTGCGCATGCGTACGCTCTCCCGTACGTGCGCATACTCACAGTCGCGGGCACCCGCAGGCGCATGGTATGCGTATTTACGGTAGAGTTTATGCGATCGTAGCGTGCGACTCAATCATTACATATTTTCACTAATAAGGTATTTTATAGATCATGGTCCCTTTGATAGATTCTAAAAGTTTGGTTAATATAGAATGTTCATGAACAGAGAAATCCCTCTTTGTTTGATACGAAGGGTCAGACAGGAGTAATACAGTGGTGTTTAGTATCCATCGGAAGAATATTTAATTAGAAATATTACGGTGTTGGTTTGAAGCAGATCAATCGCTCGTGCGAATAGTTATGGACATAAGAAGTTTATGAACATTTACTTTATTTGCACTTTATTACCCATGCGGCGGGAAACCTAGTTTCCCTCCCACCTGAGCAGTTGGAAATAGTCACAGCCCACCTGTATGAATCAACCTATGACCTTTTGTTATAATGCGAAGCCGAATTCCTGTGTCCAATGAACAATGAGATTGTAGGGACCATTGAATTGTATTGTGTGTGGGGCATAAATAGGCAGGCCGACCGTATCCAGTTCACTCTCTTCAACGGTTCTCATTGCTGATAATCGGGAGCTGGATATCGAGGCGCATGCGATCGTTTCCCCTTGTGCGTAAGTTTTCTCCGTAATCATATTGTCTTACTGTGAGCCATCTCTCTCTCTCTCTCTCTCTATCTCTCTCGTATTTTCCTTTAATTGTATTGTATTGTATTTCCTGTGTAGTTTATCTGGTTAGTTGGTTTATGTTATATTGTAGTGTATCATTTGCACTGTGATTCCTTTTGCAAGTATAATAGTTATAATACATATAATAGGTTTTGGACCCTAAGCCCAGGTATCTGTGTATTCTTTATAAGGGTTAAGTATTCTCTGAGCGTCGGTGACGCTCAAGCAGCTTTGTAGTTAATCAGGTTACACCAGGTTGCACTTACACTCTGTCTCTACACTAAGGTATACTGTGTATCTCATCGTTAAAGGTATAGATATAAAGGTTTAACGTTGTAAGCGTCTCCACCGCTGGTGATCTCCTCGTGGTCCCGAGCGTACGCTACGCTATAGCGAATCATTACGTTAGTCGGCAGCCAATAGCGTGCCTGCCTGTGATCACTGGGCCGTAAGCGAACGTGACGCTTGAGCGTCTCGACTACGGTTGAGCGATCGCTACACAACTTGCGTACCCTTACGGTACTTCTTACGTAGATAGCGTACAGTGTTCTTAGACCTCTTAAAGTGTTTTATATACGATAAATATTTAGTTTTATCACCAAAGGGCTTCAGGCTGCGATCGTTGCCATTGCAGCGATCGGGTCTGAATAGGCCTGTAGTGCCATTATACTAACCCCTCCCCCTACATTGTATATATGGTAAAACATTGGTTACTTTAGGTTGGTGTGTCAAGCGTGGCAAGCGTTACTAATGCTGTCTGCGTATCACAAATGTGCTCCATCTGCTGTATACAATAATTGTAGCCAACAACTTATTGCATTGCTCTGGATGCAAAGTCTTTTCCATGAAACATAAATCTGGCTAATTAAAAAAAGTTACTCTAAGTAATACATGGTAAAACATTTCTTAAATGACAGATTTTTTTTTATTCCATTAATTTAGGTGAGCTCATTGTATGCAATCTGATCCTTTATATGGATTATAGATTTAATTTACCAGAGGAATACAAAGAAAGACTCACCTATAAGCTTACTTCAGTCAATGTAGTTAGCATCAGGTGGTCTTCAGGTTGCCGGCGGCCGGACTCCCGGCGACCACCATACCGGCGCCGGAATCCCGACTGCCGGCATACCGACATCTTTTCTCCCTCTTGGGGGTCCACGAACCTCCTGGAGGGAGAATAGATAGCGTGGCGCGCGTAGCGCACCACCGTGCCCACAGCGTGGCGAGTGCAGCTAGCCCGCAAGTGGCTCATTTGCGCTCACCCAGCTGTCGGTATGCCAGCGGTCGGGATTCCGGCGCCGGTATGCTGGTCGCCGGGACCCCGACTGCCGGCAAATATTGGCGTAAGTATAACAAATATTATGTGAGACTATTCCTTATAGTAGTGTCTAGTACATTGAACATGTGGTATAAAATGTGAACAGCAAATGTGTTTTAATTAGAGATGAGTTGGTTCAGTTTTACTCTGTTTCACTCGGATTTACTCAGTTCTCAAAACGGCATCTTATTGGCTCAAGGACGTCATGTGTTTTGGATAGCCAATAAGAAACATCCGGATAAAACCGAACTGGCGTCAATTCTGGCGTTACAGTCGAACCCGCTCATCTCTAGTTTAAATGTTTATTAAACATATTAAAAGTGTTTTTAACATTTTGAAACACTGAAACACTTGTTAGCTACTTTATTATCGTCACTAGGTGGCTAATTCAGACCTGATAGCTAGGGTGCGTTTTTTGCATCACTGCGATCAGGCAGTTACCGCCTACAGGGGGAGGGGGAAATCTCTGTGCAGGGGTGAGCTCGCATGTGCAGGAGAGCTGCACAAACAGAAGTCTGTGCAGTCTCTGCACAGACCAGGACTTACTCTTCCAGTGCGATGATCGGGGCCGGAGCTGACGTCAGGAATCCTCCCTCCAAACGCCTGGTCCCTCCTGCGTTTTTCCGGGCACTTCTCAAAAACGGTCAGTTGCAACCCACAAATGGCCTCTTCCTGTCAATCTCCTTGCGTTCACCGGTGCAATGGGGTTTTTCGCACCATCGCTTCGCAGCGGACCATTGCGTCTGCGCATTGCGGTGCATATGCATGCGCAGTTTAGACCTGATCGCCCGCTGTGTGAAAACGCACAGCAGCGATCAGGTCTGAATCGGCCCCTAGATACGTTGCTCTGCTATAGACTATTCTAGGGCAATACATGCAGTTTTCTATATGCCACTAATTCATGCATTTGGGTGTTTCTGTAGTGCTGTGTTATTTCATTAGCTGTATATATGCCTCAGTATCAATGGGCCTGATTCAATGGTGGCTGCTGAACATGTCTGTGTCTTCATGTGCAGCGCATGTGCCAAAAAATCAAATGTTTGTACTGAGATGCCCAGATTTGGCGTCTCAGATCCGCCACTTGCGTATGAAGTGGGCTATTCAGTAAGGATTGCAGATTCTGCTTTTTAGCAGAGTCTGCAATCTTTTCTATCACATGCTGGGGGCCGCCCATCGCAGGGAAAGGCCACCCAGCATGCTAAATAGCCTGCTTAGTGGCTGCGACTCACTGATGTGCGGTGGGGTGAGGCTGAGCCTTTCCTGTCATACTAACGTTTGCGCCAGAGTTTTGACTGTATAAAGTATATGAAAAATACAAAGAATACAGTATGTTTGAAAATGCCGCCCACCAGCCCCCGTTTACGGCACACCGCCCCCTCAACGCTCTGTCGCCTCCCCCGCCCAATCAGGAAAAGTCATTCACAGCCAATGCAATCAAATCACATTGGCTGCTAGCACACACTGGGACCTGCGCGTGTGCTGTAGTGCCACCAACAGGGTTATTTTGGACACATTGATTAGCGATGTGACCTGAATAACAGCCAGAGTCATACCATCGGAGGTACATCAATCGCACCATCGGAGGCACTTCAATCACACCATCGGAGACACATTGGTCACACCAGAGGACATCTAAGAAATCCAAAGGGCCATTTTGACTGTGTACAAGGACGCAGTCGCTGGCTATGACACACCGGCATTTTTGCAAGCACTCCTTGCTACCTCCCCCAACTGGCCACTGTCTGTCAATCACACTGCGTCACATGACCATCACGGCACTTGCATAATGCGACCATCTGCGAGAACATTAATATTGTGTCCACTCAGACACACAGTTCTCATACAAAGTTCAATTAACCTTTAGTCATAATTATATTGCTTTAAAGCGAGCTGACTAAATATATTGCATTATATTTCCCTTTTTTCGGTCCAATAAATGTTACTGTTTTGAGTAATTCTTCTTTCATCTATTAATTATCTCTATTACAGTATTTTGCTAAAGCATTGTTAGCTCCTTTGTGGCTCTATTTCACTGAATACCACAGCAGCATTTATATACAGACATTGACTTAGTGTCATCAAGGAGCAGGAGGGGAACCGATGTGTTCCAGGAATACTGTTATCACTCTGTAATGGATATAGTGCATCTTGCATGTGTTGTTATGCACATACATATGAGCAGCAAAATACAGGGCACTTACATATCGCCCAGGATAATGAGCTGACATTGCATTTGTACTAGTTATCAAAATGTATAACTGATTGCATTTGTCTTCTATTATAATCAATATATGGCTCTCGCCACTTATTAACCACGTCAGTGGTAAGAAACATCCTCAGCATGTATATAAACAAAATGCTGATATGCTCTTCCTCAACCAGTGACCTACTCAACTCCCTACCTGAACCCTCTGGTACTTTCTCTTCATTTGATCCCACAAGTGAAGATGAAGTATTAACACTCTTCTCATCCTGCTACTCTACTACCTCTCCTCTTGATCGTTTACCCTCACAAGTAAGTAAAGCTCTGTCTCCGGTGCTCATCCAACCTTAACTAACATCTGTAATCTCTATTTCTCTACTGGTATCTTTCCATCCCTGTTCAAACATGCAGTGATTACTCACATTCTGAAAAAACAAAATTCTGACCCTAAGTCTCTCTCAAACTACCGTTCTATCTCTCAGCTCCCTTGCCTCTCTAAGCTATATGAGAAACTTGCCTACACTCGCCTCACACACTTTCTTAACTCATACAACTTTTGGACCCACTTCAGTCAGGCTTTCGCTCCCAGCACTCCACACAGACAGCACCGACTAAGGTAGTGAATGATCTGGTTACTGCGAAGTCTAAAGGCCATTACTCACTACTTATTCTTCTAGATCTTTCTGCTGCTTTTCACACTATTGACCACTCTCTTCTCATACAAACACTGCAATCCCTAGGTCTTCAGGACATAGCCCTCTCTTAGTTCCTATCCTACCTATCTATTTGCTCTTTCAGTGTATGTTTTTCTGAATCCACCTCCTCTTCGCTACCTCTTTTAGTTGGAGTACCGCAGGGCTCAGTCTTAGGTCCTCTGCTTTTCTCAATCTAAACCTCATTTCTTCAGAAACTAATCAGCTCTTTTGGATTTCAGTATCATTGGTACGCAAATGATACTCAAATCTACGTATCCCGCCTGATTTGTCTCTATCTGTATTGGGCCAGGTCACTGAATGCCTCTCTGCTGTTTCATCTTGGATGTCATCTCGCCACCTCAAACTTAATATTTCTAAAACAGAGTTAATTATATTTCCACTGTCCAATAGTAGTTACCAACCTGATATTTCTATCACTCTTGAGAACTCAACAATCAACCCTACTCCACAAGCTTGCTGCCTAGGTATCATAATTGACTCTGTCCTTTGTTCCCCACATTCAATTGTCTCAAAATCATGTTACATGCATCTAAAAAAACATCCAAAATACGATCATATCTTACACAAGACACTGCTAAAACTCTAAACATTATCTCCCGCATTGATTATTGCAATAGTCTTCTTACTCGTCTACTAAGAAGAGACTCTCACCACTACAATCCATTCTGAATGCAGATGCGAGGCTAATTTTCCTCACTAGACGTTTGTTGTCTGCAGACCAGCTATGTCAGTCCCTCCATTGGTTACCTGTATTCTACCGCATTCAATATAAAATACTTTTACTCACACACAAGTCTATTAACCATACTACACCAACATACATCTCTTTGCTTATCTCAATATATCTCCCAACCCGGCCCCTTCGCTCTTCACAATATCTACGTCTCTCATCCACACTCATTAATGACACATTCATGTACAATAAAACTCTCCTCTAGTCTCCAAAACTTCAAGCGTTCCCTGAAAACTCACCTATTTAGACAAGCTTATCAAACTCCAGAACTGCTCACATAACCTTCATAAGCTTTCCTATCCAATTATGGGGGACATTCCGAGTTGATCGCATGTAGCAACTTTTTGTTGCTTGTGCTATCAACTAGACGCCGCCTATTGGGGAGGGCTTTTTTGCATAGCAAGGCTGCGAACACTTGTGAAGCCCTGCTATGCAAAAAATGTTTTGTGTAGAAGTAGACCAGGGTAAGAGTTACTTACCCTGTGCGATCGATCCAGCGATGCAAGTCCCAGAATTGACATCAGACATCCGCCCTCCAAACGCCTGGACACGCCTGCGTTCGCTGCACCACTCCCAGAAAACGGTCAGTTGACGCCCTGGACGCCTTCCTCCTGACAATCTTATTGCGGTCGCCGCTGTGACCGCTTTCTTCGTTCGAGGCATGGCTGCTCGGCGACGGCTGTTGCCGGGCAATGACATGCTTGCACAATGCTGCCACCGCGCATGCACATTTTCAACCCAATCGCACGGCTGCAAAGAAGTGCAGTGTGCGATCGGGTCGGAATGACCCCCTATATCCCCACTGTACAGTCCACAAATATCCACCAGATATTTTCTTTCTTCACTTTCAACTTCCTCCTGACCCTGTGTCACAGACCCCGGCCGCCTCACTCTCTGGATACACCAATCCGAGAGTTGCGCCGGCGCCGTGCGAATCTCCGCTGCCACCAGCAAAGACTTTTCAACGTATTGCGGACGTTGCAGGTGTCTTTAGCTTCACCTGTGATCACCAATCTCAATATCTCATGAAAACCATAGGTAACGTACTTGGCTTGACTTGGGTTCAAGAACACAGCAGTCAGATCTAATTATATGTTTATTATAATCAAGAAATATCTTCGGGTTTACAATGGTAAAAAGATTACAAATAATATAAGGAGTTTAGAAAAGATATACAGGTTACTAGCAGTCTCAATAAACAAAAAGAGAATAATTTCAGAAGCCTAACTTACTCAACCTGTTAGCCTTCTGTGTGGAGGGATCTCACAATGTAAGATATATGGTGCATTCCCAGCTCCTGGCTGCTTCCCTCAGAGAATGAACAAAACAGTGTGTGTGTGAGGGGCAGATATAGCCCCCTCATAGCTGCAGGCCCCCCACCCTTTCTTTAACTCTCTCAATGCTGTGTACCTGGGCAGTAACAACCAGGCTTCATTTGGTTTCACTTTCAACAACTGTCTTTCTTTTAAGTTTCAAGAGGTCAGGTTTCTCTTGGCCTGGCCTGGCTTTTGTAATGTTGTTTTATAGCTTGTTAGATAAGGTAAGAGCCATAAAACTAACCTCTGACTCCCCCACTATACACATCAGTGTCCTCTACTCCCATATCTATGTAACTATGGGTTCATTTAAAGGACAGGTTGGATACCATTTTGTGTCACAGACTCCATTACAATATACATGTAGACATTACATACAATTCTTATATCGCTGGATACAAATTAATGTCCTATTTGCCACACCCTGGTTCATCACTGCTGTGATGTGATGTAATGCAGCCCACCAAGAACCTTTGCAATCTGGTGGACAACTTTGCAATAGATAGCACCTATCCTTGTGTATACATGCCTATTTCCCTATAGATTGTAAACTTGCGAGCAGGGCCCTCCTACCTCTATGACTGTGTGTTATTACCCAGTTTTGTCTTATCATTGTGTCCAGTTGTAAAGTGCAACAGAATTTGTTGCGCTATATAAGAAACTGTTGTTATTATTATTATTATTATTAATAATAATAATATTAATACTAATAATTACAATAAACTTTTAATTTTCCAGAGATACAGGGTTTCAACGACCAAATCTTTCCTATCCTGAGTTAAATATCAACAGGGCACTCTTAGTTTTCAAATGGTATGCCACATTATTATTCCTGCACATTGTAAGAGTTTAATTTAAGATAACACTTTTTTAACCATTGTAAGTAAGAAGACTAATCTTTGTTTTCCCAAAACAACAAAATATAAAAAGTATAATTTGTGGGGCTGGTGCGTTAAAAAAAATTAATAAAATAGATTTTGGAATGTGACCCAAAAAGTGCCAAGATAGACTACAGTAGGTGGTAAGAAAATCATCGGTGGAGAAACGGCTCATATAACTTGTGCTGCAGAGACTGGGTTTGTTTATCAAAATGGCAGTTTTTATTATACAGAAAGTTATTGCACACAGTATTTACCTAGGCTTTCTGCCCAATAAACCTACTAAGGTCCTGATTCAGGGGATGCATGCAGTTCCTTGTGTAGCCGTGATTTCATTCGCAGTGAGAATATGCTAATGACTTAGCACATTGGGGGTCATTCAGAGTTGATCGTAGATGTGCTAAATTTAGCACATCTACGATCATTTACTCTGACATGCGGGGGGACGCCCAGCACGGGGCTAGTCCGCTCCGCATGTCAGGCCCTACCTCCCCGCACAGGTACAAAAGCATAGCACAGCGGCGATGCTTTTGTACTTGACAAGTAGCTCCTTACCTGCGCAGCTCCTGTGCTCTGGTAGGGAGCTACTTGTCGCATCCCGGGTCACAGCGGCTGCGTGTGATGTCAAGCTGCCAGCGTGGCCCACCCCCCAACAGCATTAGAACGCCGTTGTCGGGTCGCGGTCCAGACAACAGAGGCGTGTATGGGCCATGCCCTGCCAATGGCGTTCTAACGCTGTTGGAAGGCCCCCTTCCGCCCCGCGACCGCCTCTGCCTGTCACTCAGGCAGAGGCGATCGCACCAGTGACATGCTGATAGCACCTCACTGGCTGCATTGCACATAGTAATTCAGACTGCGATCGCTGCCCCTGCAGCGATCCAGTCTAAATTACCCCCATAGACGCCCATTGCCAGCGTCTCACATTCACTCATCTACATAACTGGAAACATCAGGTATATCTTGTACACACCAATTGCACCTTCAGAGCTTTCAGCAACTCTACGCTGTCTCAGACAAAGCGCCTCTCAAAAGACGCCGTTCCTTTTTAGTTGTGGACAAATTTTTAAGTGGCTATCTAGGGAACACCCATAAAACCATCCCAATACTCCTGTGTTTTTCTTGTCACCCCCATTACCTGCCCAAACGATGAGCACCTGTGCCTTACTTGGTAAATACATGCTCTGCTATTGCTAATCAATCTTTGCAACTAGGCAATGGCACATGCCTAGTGGCAAAAATAATTGGTTATGGATCAATGGGTCTACATGGATTAGGTCAACAGTCGACCATTATAGGTCGACATTGCCATGGTCTACACAGGAAACAGGTCAGCACATAAAAATGGTCGACACGGTACAGGCTGACACAGAAAAAGGTTGATATGACATTTAAAAGAAAAATTGGTGATATGTTTTACAGAAAATAACCAGGAACCCCAATTAGTGCACTGCGTTCCCTTGCATGGCGAACGGCTGCAGGAAAGGTGCCTCGCTATACTACCACTGCGCTCGGCACAGGTTACTATTCACAATCATAGTCCACGTGGATGGTAAAGTCTGAAAACATTAAAAATGTAAATTAAAAAGTCATGCCGACCTTTGCATGTGTCGACCTGTCCGGTGTTCATCATTTTAATGTGTCAACCATTTTCCTGTGTTGACCATGTCAATAGTGATCGACCTATTGACTGTCGTCCACTGTGTCTGACATTGACATTGAGTGCACATGTCAATAAGCCCCTCGGTTAGCATATTTACTAAGCTGCAAATGTCTACTTACACTGCTAAACACAACAGCTGCAAAAACATACTGCATTAATCATAGATTCTTACTGTGCTGTAGGTGTCATGTAAATAATAATTTGACTTTGCAATCATGTGAAAAATCTATTTCAGACATGTCTCACTGCACAGGGCTGTTTTCAAGAAACTGTATCCTTAGCAGAAGTGAGAGCTCCTACATGGTTAATGCTGGACCGGAAGCTTAGTGATGTTCATGTGTCTGATTGGCACGTAACATAACCAAAGTGCAGTTACATTATGCATACTGTATATGCATACAGCGTATATGCATACAGCGCATATGGAGAATTGAATTTAGGTATTTTTGTTCTTCTCTGTCTGATTCTGATGGATCTTAGCTGGATCTGTCTTTGCGAGGGAAGCATGGTGCAATGCATCCGGTGACACATTGAATGCATATCAGCATTTATTAACCACGTACTGTATGCATGATTATTTACCTAGGGCATTACCATACCTCCTAACTGTCGCGATTTTCGCGGTACAGTCCCGTTTTTTTGAGACTGACCCGCTGTCCCGCAGTGTGTGTGTGGTGGTGGTGGTGGGGGGGGGGGGCAGTTTGGAGGCTCCTGTCACTCACTGCTCTGCTTAGCACCGTTGAATAGACGCTGTGCGCATGCGCACAGCATCTATCCAATGGAGACATAGGGACTGGAGGCATGCCAGCAGCTCACAGAGCGCTGGGCATGCCCCCTTAGTGATGAAAATGTGGGCGTGGCTTGCGATAGCGGCACTTTCGTGAAATCACATACCCTTTTGCTCTGGCCAATCCCCCCCCCCCCCTTCCCTTTGGAGTCCCATTTACAGTTATTGGAATGTTGGGAGGTAAGCATTACTATGGTTCAAAACCTAACTAGGACTCTATTAAGGTGCATAAAAAGAAGATCCACTGTGGAGAGAGATGTCTCAATAGAAGCACTGGGGCAAGCCCCCTTCAAATGTTGCTATGGGGTCCACAAAGTTCTGAATACTCCCGTGGCTATCTGCATTAGGGCTTAGCAATTCTTGTACTTGGTTTTCAGACATTGAACTCTTCCAGCTATAAAGGATGTTGCTGTGTAATCTGACGCATTTTATCTTCATTTAAAAAACTTTATCAAATCTCCAGTATTATTTATTAGAAAAGGCTGCTTTTTGAATGAGCAATGCCTTCGGTGTGTTATATAGGAGAAATACCATTTGTTACGAAATATTGACTGTAACTAATGCTGGAATTGACAGTCTCTTCAATAAAAGATACAGTATGTCTTTGATTACTGATTGGAAAATGGGTCTTTGATGAGCGTTACTTTCAGCCTGATAATTCAGGAGTAAAATCTAGTTTGATATACAGTAGTGTTCATTGGTATTGGTTTCCATTTACTGATCAGCTGTAATTATTGGCCTTTTCCATACCCGACGTGCCTGTGATCACTGAATAGTCAGTCATACTGGTATGTGTAACACTGAACTACCACAAGAGACACTGGAAATAACATTTTAGTTTTATGCAGTTAGAGGTAGAGACCGTCTTGCTTTATGGCTGTATGCAGCCTAGACAGAATGCATGTCCAGGAAGGTTTCACTTTATCGATGTTTTCAATTATTGTGGTGTATCATTGTCATAAAATATTTCTTTTAGTTCTTAACCACTTAACTGATACTTTTTTGCCATCAAACTGGTCAGAATTTTTTTTTTAATGTAATATAGTTTAAAAAGCATTTTTACTATATCTATCTATATATATATATATATATATATACATATATATATATACACAGTATATATATATATATTGAAATATGCTTAGGGGGTGTCTCGCACCACCCCGTGTCTATTAGCCCCCATTATAAAATTACTTTCCACCCACCATTTTTTGCACACACCCACCCCCTCCCTCCTTCTCCTCCTCCTGTGGTCAGTGTATTTTTTTATTAATCCCCCCCCCCCCCCCACAGAGTCATATTACAATTTTACCCCTCCACCACCACCACCATCAGTATTACAGCCCCCCCTCACCCACCATATGCAGTCTCCCATGTTTGACTCAGGCTTTACTAGATTGCCTGGTGGCTACTGCTCTCCGCACCCACCGGGTTACATTCACGGGTGCAGCGCTGAAATCCCAGCGGCTGCTGCTCTCTGCAGCTACCGGGTAACATCAGTGGGCATAGGCTTCCCCGGTGACTGCTGCTTTTAATAGCCGCTGGGTGGGAGGGGGTGATGCCAGGCTTCCTGAGCACTGTTGCCACAGTGATCAGGACACACTAGGGGAGGAGCCATAGCTGCACAGGGGCCAGAAGGTCCCTCTTACATTGGCAGCTGTATCAAATATCTCTTACCACAATAGCCTAGTGGGTGTTTCTGACTGGTCACATCAGATGTGACCATGTCAGGGAAAGCCCAGCATGGTGTGGTCACATCTGATGTCCTCCCTTTCCCTTCCCTGCTCTAAATTATACATACAGTATTGAGATTTTTTTTATCTTTCTGGGTAAGTTTTGTGATGTAGGCCATGCACTATTTTAGTTGCCCTTATTTGTACAGTCTCTAATGTATCATTATCCTTCTGAAGATATGGCTTCCAGAATTGAACACAGTATTCTAAATGATGCCGTACCAATGACCTATACAGTGGCATTATTACTTCTTTCTTTCTGCTGCTGATTCCTCTCCCAATGCAGCCAAGCATCTCACTAGCCTTCCTCATTGCCTTGTTACATTGCTTACCTGCCTTTAAGTCACCTGAAATAGTGACTCCTAGATCCCTTTCCTCCTCAGTAGTTTCCAGCATAGTGCCATTAATATATTTTTTTGCTGATGGGATCATTTTTTTGCGATGAGTATAAAATAATCTTTTTCAAACCAATGCAGAGTGATTGTTATACTCGTTACTAGGACATACTGTACTGTGTCACTATTTTCTTTCTTCCAACCTAGTGTACCCTTTATTTCTTTCTTCTTGTTACTGTCAAAGTCGAAAAATATTGCAGTACATACATTACGTACAAACTACACACAGATGGCCTCCGTGCGCGTACTTGCTCTGCCGTACGTGCGCATATTTGCAATTTGCGTATGGTCGCTCCCGCGGACCTGCGTATTAGCACGTGGTATGAGTATTTACGGTAGAGTTTGTGAACGCATGGAAAAGCCATCAAAACACATTTCATATTTAATCCAAATAGTGCACATTTTACACATAGCCTCCCTGCACTACAGCAGCAAGTTACAGCAGTTTAAATGGTTTCAGAACAAAGGGATTCACCTTTACAGGATAGGAGGGGACAGAACAAGGTTATAAGGTGGTGTTTGGTATCCAGCTGAAGGGTATTTTAAGGGTAACATTCCGGTGTTGGTTTGAGAAAGATTGCATATTCTTGCGGATAGTTATGTGCAGGAGCAGAATATAGATATAAACTGTATTTACTGTACATTATGTATGCGGCGGGAATCCAGAGGAGACCACCCACAAGAGCAATTGGAACAGACATCGCCTACCTATTCAAACCGACCTATGACCTCTCCTGTACTGTAAATGACCATCTCTGTGTCCAATGGACAAAGAGATTACAGTATCCATTGTGTTATGTTTTGGATGAATTGTATAAAGAGAGCCTGCAGCAGGCCTGGTCAGACACAAGACTCACAAAGTTATCTATTAGATGACCGAGGACCGGACCAGGTAGCGCGGCAAATCCAATCACGTATGTACCATTGAATGTAGCCATTATTCTGTTGTATTGTATTGTTTATATTGTAACCCCCTTTCAGCAATAAGACACTGTGGTGTCGGAACCCAGTGGTTTAACTGCAGACTGGTGTCGTGTCTTTCTTTCCCTGCTAAGGTTTAAAGTGTAATAGCATCACACTGCATTGCTGCATAAGGTTTAAAGTGTAATAGCATCGCACTGCATTGCTGCATAAGGTTTAAAGTGTATCCATTGGGTGTGTACCCGCTGTGTGTACTTTGTACCGTCAGCACGGCATTTGTACACAAAGTCCGTACACGGTACGGGACTCTGTACGCTAACAGCGTAAAAGGTGCGTAGAGTATGTATTAAGTTTAGCGGCCGCAGCGGCTCTATGGTAAAGTGTATTTAAAGTGTGTATAAGGTATAGCTTTTCATTCCTGTATATAAATCAGCATTATCAATTGGGGGCTCCTTTCGGTTTTCCACATACTCACAGCCTAACAGTTCACAGCAGACTTAATCTATCAGCAAAAGGGTTGACAGAAAGCATCCTACGTATCCTTTTCCTGGTTGATGGATACACTGAAAACCCAACTTATTTGCTGATTAGATGGCGTCTGCTCTGTATGGTTTGTAGAGATGCTGGTAGAACCCGTAAGGTAAACAGGAAAAAAGCTATTTAAAAATCTGTGAAAAAAAATTTGGCGCCAAAAGCGTACACAGCACCCATACTCTTTGTATACCCTCACATTGTTGCCATAACACTCAGATTGCTAGATTCATTTAGACCTGTGTGAAACCGGAGATATTTGTTGCTATATAGTTAAAACTAAAATAAATATTTAAGGAAGTAAGCATAAAGCACAAACGTAGTCTGCCTAGTTGTAAAGGTTTATACAGAAAAAAAACTGTGTTGTGTTTAGTGGGCAATAGTAGTTTTATTGCTCACATTTATAGAGTTGTATGATTTGTGCTATTGCGGATGTACGGTTTTGTACACGTGTCTCGGACAAAGTACGGAACTGCACACGCGGTGTAAGAGACACGCACGTGTTTACGCAAATTGTGTAAGAGTACAGGCGCTAAGTACAAATTACACAATAGTTCGTTTAGTTTAAAGGTGGGACAGTAGCCACGCTACAATAGCACAAAACTACCCGGTTTCTAAAAATTTTTTGTATAAAAACAAAATTTAGTATAAATAATTTTTATTTAAATTGCCTCTGGGGGTAAAGCTGCCAACCTGAATGAATCCAAATTTTCTGTACAGAAAAACAAAGTATATTTGAGTGAGCGAATGTTAGAGTGAATGTATTGAACTCCGGAAATCGGGTCCCGTGGTACACCAAGTAAGTAGAGGCTTGGTAACGTGAGGCGGCTGACTCACGTTACTATAGATTGAAATAACCAAATCGTGAGGTGATTTGCAAAGGAGCGTGATAGTGCATAAGTATTGCGAAAAGGTTTTTGTATTACGCTCCGATTGGGTTTGTACATCGACCCGTGGTCGTACGGCAGATAGGTAACAAGTACCTATATGCTGTGCGATTGGACCGCGCGTTTGTGGGTGCGATAGATAGCGCAATGTGATATCCTTTTTACGAGCTTTTGCGCAAAATCGCGGTATCATTAGCGCTGTATAGAGCATACGCAAGCGTGATTTGTGGACAATAAAGTGCATAGGGAGTTTTCGCTGGTCTCTCTCAGGATAATCTCCAACAACCGATACTTTACTGGAAAGGGTAAGTTATTCCTAAAAACTTCTAGTAAATATAGGTCAGATAGGGCCGTAGGTTGGGTACATTGCCTTTGCTATCGACAGTGTATGGTAGTACTGGCCAACGTGGGCGTGAGCGAGTGAAAGCGCTAGGTGTCTTTCACCGTTTATCTGCGGTGTGAATTGGGGATTGTGTTTATTGGCAAAAAGTCCGCGATGGGATCCAATTGCACAAGCAGTGGGCGTTTAGTAGCTAGGGTTCAGGCTGAAGAAGTGGGACCGAAAAAGTCAGATTTGCGACCGAGAGGGTCAGCAAGGTTTATTATGTGTGAAAAGTATGGTTCACACATGGAGGCTTTTTGCAATGAATGGGTATGTATGACTAACAAAGATAGGGTACTATACCCTAGGGTGGGCAGCTTTGAACCAGAGGTATTGCAGATCTTAAGGAAAAGGATATGTCTGCTAACATCCAAGAAACAAAGGATTAGACATACTGATTGTTTAAATTTATGGCAGCAAGAGGGGGATGTGCAAAGGGAATTAACTCGTAAAGCAGGTTCCAAAACTAGCAGGAATGGAGACACAAACACACCATTACCGACACAGGTCGAAGAAAAAAAGATGGCTACAATCAATGGTACATCTGTAAATGATAATAGTATGCAAGAGCAATGTATTAACCCTAACCTTTGCAAGTTGTATCCTGTTTTGAAGTCTTTTCAAGGTTATAGGTCACAGGAAGATGAAGGATCCAGCCAAATCGCAGCTCTCCTCCAAGCAGTCACTTTGCAAGAAACTCAGGTGGGGCCTGTCCAACCAGGTAGAGCAGTAACAATATTCCCCAATGAAAGATCTAGTGAGGTCACAGCTACCGGTAAGTGTAAGACAGTTCATTGCACAGAGACAACAACACCTCACAGTAAACAGATTAGGAACGGAATGGTAGAATTACATCCTGTCTTGGAATTAGTAACTCCCAATGGGGGAACCGATAGTCAGGGAGTAGTCCTCACCAGGAATAATGCAATGTATTGCCCGTGGCCCAGAGATGAGCTGCGATCAATCATCTCAGAATTCCCCGACCCTCGGAAGCATTTAGCCAGATGTCAGCAATTTATCAGAGATCTGGGTAATACGTATGAACCGACAAATAAACACTGGCGGATATTTCTAAAAGCATGCCTACCCCCTAATATTGACACCCCAAAATGTATCACTGATTGTAGATTAGAGTTGGATAGTCATATGAATGACAAACACAATCAGGAGAACTTAGAGCAAATTAACATGCAACTAGAGTTGTATTTCCCCACAACTGTTAAGTGGAGAAGAATTTTCTCCATAAAACAGAGGGAAAATTAAATGACATCTGAATATTTCCATCGGGCCCTGCAAATAATGGACAGATATATTGGGGTATCAGATACAGGGAACGATGCGAATTACAGGGAGGTGGCTGTCTCTGTGCTAATGGACGGACTCAATAAGACAGTTAGGGACAGGGTACAAACATCTTTGCCTAATTGGAGAGGGGTCACAGTAGCTTGTCTTAGGGAGTGCACAATAGAACACCACAAGAATATTGTTAGGCGTAGAAAACAACAGGAGGAGAGGCTGAGGATTGAAAGTAAACAGGCTCTTACACCAAAGTCTCATCAGCCTAAACCCCAAACCCTGATAGTAAGAAAAGACCTAGGATATGTTACACTTGTGGGAAGGAAGGGCATTTTGCCAGAGATTGTAGGTATAGTAGAGCACATAGCCAATATAGACCCCTAGACAGAGAAAACAAGCCATGTTATTAAAACACAGACGGGATCAAGGGACATATAGTAAGGAATCACGAGCCATATAGAAGACACAGATTCGGTTAATGGGAAGAACAGAATAAATGCAACCTTACCCTTTTGACAGAACTTGCTGGGGTTAGGAGGAGGCCTCTAAACTTTTGCTTCTCTCTCTAGCAGAAGTGACCTCTAATTAACTTAACAGAAGTTTTGTTAGAGATGGTATACATATAGAGTGCTCCCGCCCAGGAAGCACAAAGTATGTTGGATACCCACAAAGACTAATGTTGCATTTCACTGTTTTAGATGCATGTCCATCACAGGTAGAGGAAATTATCTCAAAGATACCGGGTTCCCTATGAACTTAGAATGGACAGGACACTGGATTGATGTCTGGGATAGTCCCAGTAGAGATATAACACACATAGAATTTTTTTAAGGGAACAGACCGAGTAGAGAATCATTCCCCCGTAGTGCCCAATCCAGATGTCAAATTTTGTAAAATATTTTTTTTGCCTCTACAAACTTATCTGTTACTAAATTCTATGAGATTTGTCTTCAAAGTTTCCTCTTCATCTCTTACGTTCACCGACAGGATTACAGTTCGAACGCCACATGCCTACTCGGTCTTTTAGAGCTCTGCCCAAAACCAGTATACCTCACCAGCATAAGGACATAAGGACACCAGTATTTATGCAGTGAGTCTGGTCATGCACAAAGGGCGGAGAATGAGAATACTGGTGAAGGGAAACTGTGCATAGACACCGATATGCATGATGGTGTGACAGCCTGATGGTGAATGCAAATCTGACAAATTTTCTTTTTATTTCCCCTCTCTTTTCGCATTCCACAGACGGTTTACTTCACACAACTGATAAAACACAACAGTTAAACGCATTGAAATGCAAGATTTGTGTTCTTTACAGGAAAAGGCAGTCTGGAGGTCAAAGGGATATGGCCAGGAATCCTCAGGACTGTGGACAGGTGGACAAGGTAAGCCAGTGGCCCCCAGAGCATATCTTCCAAGCCTATCTGAGGCGGCACATGGTCTGACTCACCTGGGTGAAGAGGGTATGTGTAAGCTGATGAGAGCCTACTGGTGTGCACCAGGATTCTCTTCTCATGCAGGTAAGAGAGCAATTACATGTTTTACTTGCTTGAGGAAGAATATTGGAAAGTCAATACCAACAGAGCCATCCCATATCCCTCTGACAGACGGACCTTTTCAGGTAATACAAATCGATTTCATACAGTTACCACCCTGTAGGAATTTAAAATATGTGTTAGTTTGTATTGATGTATTTTCCAACTGGGTAGAAGCATTCCCTGCTGCCACAAATACTGCTACGTTCACTGCAAAGAAAATTGTGCAGGAATTTGTGTGTAGATATGGTATCCCTAGAATAATTGAAACTGATAGGGGTACCCATTTTACAGGTGAAGTCTTTCAGGTCATGTGCAAGCTGATGGGAATTAATAGCAAGCAGCATACTCTGTACCGTCCACAGGCAAGTGCAAAGGTGGAGAGAGTGAATAGCACTATTAAGAACAAGCTGAGCAAATTAATGGCTGAAACTGGATTGTCGTGGCCAGAAGCTTTGCCACTAGTGTTGTACAGCATCAGAACCACTCCCAGGTCTCCCCTTAACCTATCACCCTTTGAAATTCTTTTAGGTCGACAACTTCGTGTAATGATAGACCCCCAGGATGATTTTGAAATGTAATAATGAAGTGACTGTGAAATATTTGGTTGGGATGAGCCAGCAGCTGAGAAATCAACAAAGAAATTTAAAGCTGGTGATTCCTGACCTACCGAACAGTAATTGTCATGACATTGAACCTGGGGATTATGTGATGATTCGAAATTTCTTACGCTCAGGTTGCCTCATAGACAGGTGGGAAGGACCATATCAAGTCTTGTTAACCAGCACAACAGCATTGAAGGTCGCCGAAAGAGAGACTTGGATCCACTCGTCCCACTGCAAGAAGGTCGCTGACCCGGAGAGAACTCGTGACAAAGAGTGTGGAGAATCTCGTATCACTGGAGTGTCTGTTCCGGGAAAGTTAAGAGGCAGGACTGTTGAAAGGCATCTGAGCACAGAGAGTAACAAGTGCTAGAACGGTTGTCGTACCACTTTCTTTTTTCATCTTCCCTTGCATTTTTCCTTTCTTTTTTCCTTTTTCCTTCTTATTTTCCTCCTTTCCCCTAACGAAATGGATCAATCACAAGAGACTGCGTTTCGGGTTAGTAATTCTGGTTTTGATAAGGACAGTTTGTTTTGGTGAGGGTCCCAGAGAGGTCGAGCAGGGATCTGGAATGGGTTCTGATGACAAGTATGAATTTGTAGGATCTCAGGATCAGCACATCACTTTAGTAAAGGCTGGCATCAGTAAGCGCTCTGGTAGTCAGGGAGCTCGGAGGCATTGTGAGGGGTTATTGTCTGATGAATATTGTATTTGTAGGAATTGTGAGAATATAGTTGAGGATGGGTGCATCCAGAGATGTCAGTCCAACCTTAATATCGACATGGACCGTCATCCGTTGAGTGATTACCACTCACTAGTGGGTAAGGTCTTAAACCAGACAGAATGCTGGGTGTGCTCACAGGTACCTCAAGGTCAGAGCAAGTCAGGATTAGTACCATTCCCTTTAGCAATAGATGAGGTACTCGAATTACGGGGTGGGAGACCGGTGGACAAGAAATTCAATATTTTTAGGCCCCCTAGTTTGAAGCTCCACCAGTGTCATGTAGACAGGTCCTTATTGTGTTTTAATATTTCCAATTACCGAAAACAGGGAAATTGGGAAGTGACGTGGAATAACCAGACAATGACCTTTTCACACAGAGCTGATAGGATACCCATAGACTCTGAACTTGTACGCCAAATAGCCAACAGTGGGAGGTATTTTTGGTATAGGTATACTCGTGGAAGCAAGACCATGTGGGTTGGAAAAGTATCGCCAGGGTATTGTGCTCATATCATCCTGCCCGATACTTGTACTGAGCAGATGTGAGAACTAGGGATTTGTTTCTTCACTTGGAAAGTTTGTAATATGGTGATGTTATATTTTGTCCCCTATGTTCTCCCAGATGATGCCTATTTCATATGTGGGAGGAAGGCGTACAAGTGGCTTGCCCCGAGCTCAGAGGAATTGTGTTATATTGGGACAGTACTGCCAGAGGTCCTGACCATAACCCATGATAAGATGAAAGACGTTCACCGCAGTGCTCAGGCTCCTTATACTCATACTCACTATGACCACATCATCAAGAGACACCTCATAGATAGGACAGAGCACGCAGCCTCTGATTTGATCCACGAATCCACCGGGATTCAATTCCTTCTCGCATTAGACATCACCCGTACTGCCAGAGGAATTATAAATTATAGGTATATCCATGCGCTAGCGAACTTGATAGATAATATCACTGAGATGTATGACGACACCTTCAGGTATACGGGAAGGGAGTTACAAGCTTACAAGAAGGAACTGATTCAGCACAGGATGGTCCTTAATTATATCACAGCCGTGACAGGTGGGTACTGTGTTACTCTGGCAACTCAATATGGTGTGAAGTGCTGTATGTATATTACGAACAGTACTGACAACCCCACGGAGATCATCGATCAAAAGATGGACGATATCGTGCAGTTGAAGTGGGAGTTCAGGAGGAAGCACAACCTTACCTTAGCGACTGTGAGTAATGAACTGACCAGCTGGGTCTCATGGTTGAACCCACGAAATTGGTTCTCAGGTTTAGGAGAGTGGGCTCAAAATGTTATTATGAGTGTAGGGAAGTTTCTCCTTTGTATCCTGGGAGTCGTCATAATTATTGGTTCGATATTTAGGTGTGTTCGAATTCTGACGTGGCGCAAGCACGGCACAAAGTTGATGAGTCTAAGGAGCGAGGGCGCTGTTATAGCAGCAGATTTCATTTATGACCCATCCATAGAGACAGTGTTATCATAAGGATTGCAAATGAAGAGACAAGTACTCCATTCCGTCCTCCCACTTCTTTATGTATCTCCAAGTGAGACATTATCTACTATCATTGCGCCTTGACTCTTTTCTCCCGACCCCCTCCTCCCCACTAGCCAAAGTTCTAAAGCGCTGGGAATCCCATCCCTACAAATTAAAACAAATTTACTCCCTCATCGTGAATATCCCCTCCAAACCATTCATCCCCAGACTGGTTGCCTCCTGGCAAGCAGACATTCCGAGTGTGACCTCTCATGACCTTCTCTTAGACCATCACACCATGTCAATCCTAAGCTCTGCATATTTACAGGAGGTACACATTAAATCCATCCACAGAGCATACTTGCCCCCCTATGAACAGATTTCCACAGATCCTGGGATCCCTAATAAGTGCCCTAAATGTAAAGGGGCTAGAGCCTCTTTCTACCACTGCTTCTGGAGCTGTACCAGGATTCAACGCTTCTGGAACAAATTGTTTGTGTTCATAAATACCCATTTTCATACGTCTCTAAGACCTGACCCGCTGGCCTGTCTTTGCATTAATTTTTCCGTTTGGAGCTCGGTGAGAGGGATTAACCTACTTTTCCCCATGCTGACCATGCTGTTTACCATCTCCAAAAAAGCAATTCTGAAACATTGGGCTGTCAGATCGACCCCCTCCTTAGCTGAAGTTCTAAAAACTATGTTACAATACTTGTATTTTGATCGGAGGTCCACTCTCCTTACGGGAGCCTCTGGCCTCATGGGGTTTTACAAAAAATGGGGTCCCTATATGGCTACTCTAGACCAGGCCACTCAATCCACGATAATTGAAGCCTTTGAAAATCCCCAATGGAAATTGTCCAAATAACGTGGTTTCCTGCTCCTTTTTTTTCTCTCTCTCCCTTTTTCTCCTTATCTCCCTCCTGGAAACCATCTTCTTTATTCTCTATACATATTTTCGCCATACCTAGCCTGTCTCTCCATTATAAAAATGCTATTATTTTATCTCAACTGCAGTACTTTGCTCAATGACTATGTATAATGATATATGGTTTTATGTTCATGACCCCACATTTATGTGATGTTTCATCCTTTGTTGGGTTGACAGCACTCTAACCTCCCTCTTCTCTCCCCCCCTCCCCTCCTTTTCTCCATCCTATCCCCCCCCCCCCCGCGTTTGACTGTATTTTTCTCGTTGCACATTGTTATTTGACTTATGTATACCAACTCTAATTCATCTTATGGTGCATTCCCTATGTTCTGTTGGTCGCAATGTCTCAATACTGGTGTCATGTTGTCAAACGTATATTTCTTCTGTTATGAAAAACCCCAATAAAAATCAGTTCTTAAAAAAAAAAAAGGATTGCAAATGAATTTCATCGCTTGTTTCTTTCACCCGTTTTTCTTTTGTTTCCCCCTCTGCCCAGATACATCCATCCGGAAAAGACATCAGCCCTACCCAAAATGTTTATGTGAATGTATTTTAGATATGTGTCTTATCTTCATCTCTGCAACCTCCAGTTAACAGCACACATAGTCGACAGGTGATATCCACATATACTAGCACTCACTTATGTTTCCCCCTCCATGTATCATCAACTAAATGTGCACCCCATTTTTTGGAACAAGAAGCCGAAAAGAGCTCGCTAGTGTTTGTTGGCCCATTTACAGACCCTTATATGGGATGAGAAGGCTTTAACGTATACTTCGCAATACCTCGAAGCTTATTTAGAACATATACGGCACAATGATACATGCCCCTCAGACATGGATTCATACATACATGCTTTCAACTATCCCATTAGGTCATACATTTACCACCTACAACTGTCCCCGATCATCAAAGCTTCTGTAGATATTGTATAGATATTTTTCTGTTTAGTGATTAGATAGTGGCAGTTATTGGTGACTGCCAAAGGGTGGACTGTCAAAGTCGAAAAATATTGCAGTACATACATTACGTACAAACTACACACAGATGGCCTCCGTACGCGTACTTGCTCTGCCGTACATGTGCATATTCGCAATTTGCGTATGGTTGCTCCCGCGGACCTGCGTATTAGCGCGTGGTATGAGTATTTACGGTAGAGTTTGTGAATGCATGGAAAAGCCATCAAAACACATTACATATTTAATCCAAATAGTGCACATTTTACACATAGCCTCCCTGCACTACAGCAGCAAGTTACAGCAGTTTAAATGGTTTCAGAACAAAGGGATTCACCATTACAGGATAGGAGGGGACAGAACAAGGTTATAAGGTGGTGTTTGTTATCCAGCTGAAGGGTATTTTAAGGGTAACATTCCGGTGTTGGTTTGAGAAAGATCGCATGTTCTTGCGGATAGTTATGTGCAGGAGCAGAATATAGATATAAACTGTATTTACTGTACATTATGTATGCGGCGGGAATCCAGAGGAGACCACCCACAAGAGCAGTTGGAACAGACATCGCCTACCTATTCAAACCGACCTATGACCTCTCCTGTACTGTAAATGACCATCTCTGTGTCCAATGGACAAAGAGATTACAGTATCCATTGTGTTATGTTTTGATGAATTGTATAAAGAGAGCCTGCAGCAGGCCTGGTCCGACACAAGACTCACAAAGTTATCTATTAGATGACCGAGGACCGGACCGGTTAGCGCGGCGAATCCAATCACGTTTGTACCATTGAATGTAGCCATTATTCTGTTGTATTGTATTGTTTATATTGTAACCCCCTTTCAGCAATAATACGCCGTGGTGTCGGAACCCAGTGGTTTAACTACAGACTGGTGTCATGTCTTTCTTTCCCTGCTAAGGTTTAAAGTGTAATAGCATCGCACAACATTGCTGCATAAGGTTTAAAGTGTAATAGCATCGCACTACATTGCTGCATAAGGTTTAAAGTGTATTCATTGGGTGTGTATTAGTGATGAGCACCGGAAATTTTTCGGGTTTTGTGTTTTGGTTTTGGGTTCGGTTCCGCGGCCGTGTTTTGGGTTCGAACGCGTTTTGGCAAAACCTCACCGAATTTATTTTGTCGGATTCGGGTGTGTTTTGGATTCGGGTGTTTTTTTCAAAAAACCCTAAAAAACAGCTTAAATCATAGAATTTGGGGGTCATTTTGATCCCAAAGTATTATTAACCTCAATAACCATAATTTCCACTCATTTTCAGTCTATTCTGAACACCTCACACCTCACAATATTATTTTTAGTCCTAAAATTTGCACCGAGGTCGCTGGATGGCTAAGCTAAGCGACCCAAGTGGCCGACACAAACACCTGGCCCATCTAGGAGTGGCACTGCAGTGTCACGCAGGATGGCCCTTCCAAAAAACACTCCCCAAACAGCACATGACGCAAAGAAAAAAAGAGGCGCAATGAGGTAGCTGTGTGAGTAAGCTAAGCGACCCTAGTGGCCAACACAAACACCTGGCCCATCTTGGAGTGGCACTGCAGTGTAACGCAGGATGGCCCTTCCAAAAAACACTCCCCAAACAGCACATGACGCAAAGAAAAAAAGAGGTGCAATGAGGTAGCTGTGTGAGTAAGCTAAGCGACCCTAGTGGCCGACACAAACACCTGGCCCATCTAGGAGTCGCACTGCAGTGTCACGCAGGATGGCCCTTCCAAAAAACACTCCCCAAACAGCACATGATGCAAAGAAAAAAAGAGGCGCAATGAGGTAGCTGTGTGAGTAAGCTAAGCGACCCTAGTGGCCGACACAAACACCTGGCCCATCTAGGAGTGGCACTGCAGTGTCACGCAGGATGGCCCTTCCAAAAAACACTCCCCAAACAGCACATGACGCAAAGAAAAAAAGAGGCGCAATGAGGTAGCTGTGTGAGTAAGCTAAGCGACCCTAGTGGCCGACACAAACACTTGGCCCATCTAGGAGTAGCACATCAGTGTCACGCAGGATGGCCCTTCCAAAAAACACTCCCCGAACAGCACATGACGCAAAGAAAAAAAGAGGCGCAATGAGGTAGCTGTGTGAGTAAGCTAAGCGACCCTAGTGGCCGACACAAACACCTGGCCCATCTAGGAGTGGCACTGCAGTGTCACGCAGGATGGCCCTTCCAAAAAACACTCCCCAAACAGCAGCACATGACGCAAAGAAAAAAAGAGGCGCAATGAGGTAGCTGTGTGAGTAAGCTAAGCGACCCTAGTGGCCGACACAAACACCTGGCCCATCTAGGAGTGGCACTGCAGTGTCACGCAGGATGGCCCTTCCAAAAAACACTCCCCAAACAGCACATGACGCAAAGAAAAAAAGAGGCGCAATGAGGTAGCTGTGTGAGTAAGCTAAGCGACCCTAGTGGCCGACACAAACACTTGGCCCATCTAGGAGTAGCACATCAGTGTCACGCAGGATGGCCCTTCCAAAAAACACTCCCCGAACAGCACATGACGCAAAGAAAAAAAGAGGCGCAATGAGGTAGCTGTGTGAGTAAGCTAAGCGACCCTAGTGGCCGACACAAACACCTGGCCCATCTAGGAGTGGCACTGCAGTGTCACGCAGGATGGCCCTTCCAAAAAACACTCCCCAAACAGCAGCACATGACGCAAAGAAAAAAAGAGGCGCAATGAGGTAGCTGTGTGAGTAAGCTAAGCGACCCTAGTGGCCGACACAAACACCTGGCCCATCTAGGAGTGGCACTGCAGTGTCACGCAGGATGGCCCTTCCAAAAAACACTCCCCAAACAGCAGCACATGACGCAAAGAAGAAAAAAAAGAGGCGCAATGAGGTAGCTGTGTGACTAAGATAAGCGACCCTAGTGGCCGACACAAACACCTGGCCCATCTAGGAGTGGCACTGCAGTGTCACGCAGGATGGCCCTTCCAAAAAACACCCCCCAAACAGCACATGACGCAAAGAAAAAAAGAGGCGCAATGAGGTAGCTGTGTGAGTAAGCTAAGCGACCCTAGTGGCCGACACAAACACCTGGCCCATCTAGGAGTGGCACTGCAGTGTCACGCAGGATGGCCCTTCCAAAAAACACCCCCCAAACAGCACATGACGCAAAGAAAAAAAGAGGCGCAATGAGGTAGCTGTGTGCGTAAGCTAAGCGACCCTAGTGGCCGACACAAACACCTGGCCCATCTAGGAGTGGCACTGCAGTGTCACGCAGGATGGCCCTTCCAAAAAACACCCCCCAAACAGCACATGACGCAAAGAAAAAAAGAGGCGCAATGAGGTAGCTGTGTGAGTAAGCTAAGCGACCCTAGTGGCCGACACAAACACCTGGCCCATCTAGGAGTGGCACTGCAGTGTCACGCAGGATGGCCCTTCCAAAAAACACTCCCCAAACAGCAGCACATGACGCAAAGAAGAAAAAAAAGAGGCGCAATGAGGTAGCTGTGTGACTAAGATAAGCGACCCTAGTGGCTGACACAAACACCTGGCCCATCTAGGAGTGGCACTGCAGTGTCACGCAGGATGGCCCTTCCAAAAAACACCCCCCAAACAGCACATGACGCAAAGAAAAAAAGAGGCGCAATGAGGTAGCTGTGTGAGTAAGCTAAGCGACCCTAGTGGCCGACACAAACACCTGGCCCATCTAGGAGTGGCACTGCAGTGTCACGCAGGATGGCCCTTCCAAAAAACACCCCCCAAACAGCACATGATGCAAAGAAAAATGAAAGAAAAAAGATGTTGTATAAACAGGACATGCACACTTTAACCAACCCATCATTTCAGTGACAGTGTCTGCCACACGACTGTGACTGAAATGACGGGTTGGTTTGGACCCCCACCAAAAAAGAAGCAATTAATCTCTCCTTGCACAAACTGGCTCTACAGAGGCAAGATGTCCACCTCATCATCATCCTCCGATATATCACCGTGTACATCCCCCTCCTCACAGATTATCAATTCGTCCCCACTGGAATCCACCATCTCAGCTCCCTGTGTACTTTGTGGAGGCAATTGCTGCTGGTCAATGTCTCCACGGAGGAATTGATTATAATTCATTTTAATGAACATCATCTTCTCCACATTTTCTGGATGTAACCTCGTACGCTGATTGCTGACAAGGTGAGCGGCGGCACTAAACACTCTTTCGGAGTACACACTTGTGGGAGGGCAACTTAGGTAGAATAAAGCCAGTTTGTGCAAGGGCCTCCAAATTGCCTCTTTTTCCTGCTAGTATAAGTACGGACTGTCTGACGTGCCTACTTGGATGCGGTCACTCATATATTTATTTATTTATTTATTTATTAGCAGTTTCTTATATAGCGCAGCATATTCCGTTGCGCTTTACAATTAGAACAACAATTATAGAACAAAACTGGGCAAAGACAGACAGACAGACAGACAGAGGTAGGAAGGCCCTGCTCGCAAGCTTACAATCTATAGGGAAATAGGCATTGATACACAAGGATAGATGCTACCTGTCACATAATGGTTCCCCAGGTTGCTAGGTTCTTATATGATATGATCACCCAGCAATGTTGGAAGACAAAATGTGAGTTTATGTGGACTGTACAGAGGGGATGTAACTTGATAGGGAAGCTGTGAAGGTTATGTGTGTGGGTCTGAAATTTGGTAGGCTTGTCTGAAGAGATGAGTTTTCAGAGAACGTTTAAAGGTTTGGAGACTAGAGGAGAGTCTTATTGTGCGTGGGAGTGCATTCCACAGAGTGGGTGAAGCCCGGGTAAAGTCCTGTAATTTTGAGTGGGAACAGGTAATACATGTGGATGAGAGACGCAGATCTTGTGCAGAGCGGAGAGGTCTGGTAGGGAGATATTTTGAGATGAGTGAGGAGATGTATGATGGTGCAGTTTGGTTAATAGCCTTGTATGTAAGTAAAAGTATTTTATATTTGACACGGTAGAATACCGGTAACCAATGGAGGGACTGACAGAGCGGATCAGCAGATGAAGAACGTCTGGCGAGGAAGATTAGCCTCGCAGCTGCATTTAAAATGGATTGAAGTGGTGATAGCCTATGTTTGGGAAGACCAGTAAGGAGACTATTACAATAATCAATGCGGGAGATGATGAGTGCATGGATTAGAGTTTTTGCAGTGTCTTGTGTAAGATAAGGGCGTATTTTGGATATGTTTTTAAGGTGCATGTAACATGATTTAGAGACAGATTGAATGTGTGGAACAAAGGACAGTTCAGAGTCAAGGGTGACACCTAGGCAACGAACTTGTGGGGTGGGGTGGATAGTTGCATTGTCAACAGTTATAGAGATATCAGGTTGGTAACTACTCTTAGCTGGTGGGAAAATAATTAATTCGGTTTTGGAAATGTTGAATTTGAGGTGGCGAGATGACATCCAAGATGAAATGGCAGACAGGCATCCAGTGACACGAGCCAATACTGGTGGTGACAAATCTGGGGAGGATAGGTAGATTTGAGTATCATCAGCATACAAATGATACTGAAATCCAAAGGAGCTGATTAGTTTACCAAGAGAGGAGGTATAGATTGAGAAAAGCAGAGGACCTAAGACTGAGCCTTGCAGTACTCCAACTGATAGAGGTAGAGAAGAGGAGGTAGAATCAGAGAAGTGAACACTGAAAGAGCGATTAGATAGGTAGGATGAGAACCAAGAAAGGGCTGTGTCCTGAAGACCTAGGGATTGTAGTGTTTGTATGAGAAGAGAGTGGTCAACAGTGTCAAAAGCAGCAGAGAGATCTAGAAGAATAAGTAGTGTGTAATGGCCTTTTGATCTAGCAGTGACTAGATCATTCACTACTTTGGTCAGTGCCGTCTCTGTGGAGTGTTGGGCACGAAAGCCTGACTGAAGTGGATCCAATAAGTTGTGCGAGTTAAGAAAGTGTGTAAGGCAAGTGTAGGCAAGCCTCTCAAGTAGCTTGGAGGGACTGGGTAGCTGAGAAATGGGACGGTAGTTAGAGAGTGTGTTTGGGTCAGAGTTGTGTTTTTTTAGAATGGGAGTAATGACTGCATGTTTAAACAGAGAGGGAAAGATACCAGTAGAGAGAGAGAGATTACAGATTTTAGTTAAGGTTGGGATAAGCACAGGAGACAAAGTTTTACTGACCTGTGAGGGTATAGGATCAAGAGGAGAGGTAGTGGAGTAGGAGGATGAAAAGAGTGTTGATACTTCATCTTCACTTGTGGGATCAAATGAAGAGAAAGTGCCAGACGGTTCAGGTAGGGAATTGAGCAGGTCACTGGCTGAGTTAGAGCATACCATTTCATCTCGGATTTTATCAATCTTATCCTTGAAGTAGGAAGCAAGTTCTTGTGCACGGATAGTAGCTAGTGGGGGAGGTGAGGGAGGGTAAAGAAGTGATTTAAATGTATTAAAAAGTCGCTTGGGGTTGTTGGCATGATAAGAGATGAGAGATTGGAAATATGTTTGTTTGGCAGTGTCCAGGGCCTGACGATAGAAGTGGTAGGTAGTCTTATATGTGAGAAAGTCACTTGGATTCTGAGATTTCCGCCACTGACGTTCTACTTTACGTGACAGTTTTTGTAGGTGTCTTGTTGATTTAGAGTGCCATGGTTGGCATCTAAGCCTACGTGGAGTGTGATGGGTAGCTGGAGCCACTTCATCAAGGGCACTCTCTAGGGTCTGGTGCAGGTGTGATACAGCAGTGTCAGGTGTAGTAAATGTCGAGATTGGTGAGAGCAGTTGTTGCAGAGAAGTGGAAAGTTGTTGAAAATGTATATTGTTAGTATTTCTGCGGGTTAGAGGAGGCTTGCTTGGTTTTAGTGTCCTAGAATTTAAACGAATAGAAGAGATTGTGAAGGTGATCAGGTTGTGATCAGAGAGAGGGAAAGGAGTGTTAGTGAATTCGGAAACTGAGCAGAGCCTGGTGAACACAAGATCAAGGCAGTGGCCCTCATGGTGAGTAGAGGAGCCGGACCATTGGGTTAGGCATAATCGTCCACCATTCTTTCAATGGGGACAGAATCATATGCAGTGACAGTAGACGACATGTCCGTAATTGTTGTTAGGTCCTTCAGTCCGGACCAGATGTCAGCATCAGCAGTCGCTTCAGACTGCCCTGCATCACCGCCAGCGGGTGGGCTCGGAATTCGTAACCTTTTCCTCGCACCCCCAGTTGCGGGAGAATGTGAAGGAGGAGATGTTGACAGGTCGCGTTCCGCTTGACTTGACAATTTTGTCACCAGCAGTTCTTTGAACCCCAGCAGACTTGTGTCTGCCGGAAAGAGAGATCCAAGGTAGGTTTTAAATCTAGGATCGAGCACGGTGGCCAAAATGTAGTGCTCTGATTTCAACAGATTGACCACCCGTGAATCCTTGTTAAGCGAATTAAAGGCTCCATCCACAAGTCCCACATGCCTAGCGGAATCGCTCTGTGTTAGCTCCTCCTTCAATGTCTCCAGCTTCTTCTGCAAAAGCCTGATGAGGGGAATGACCTGACTCAGGCTGGCAGTGTCTGAACTGACTTCACGTGTGGCAAGTTCAAAAGGTTGCAGAACCTTGCACAACGTTGAAATCATTCTCCACTGCGCTTGAGACAGGTGCATTCCACCTCCTATATCGTGCTCAGTTGTATAGGCTTGAATGGCCTTTTGCTGCTCCTCCAACCTCTGAAGCATATAGAGGGTTGAATTCCACCTCGTTACTGTTATGATTCCTGTACTCCAGACCGGAGGAGATCTTATGGCAGAGGTCTGAGTACAGGGAAAATAAGCTGGTTGTGGGAGCAGGAGAGCCTAGTAACCCCTGGCTCCCTAACTCCGTTGTCTCGCCCGTGTTATCAGAAATCCCCTGCGATACTATGGTTGCTTGAGCCCATGGCAGCCGCGTTCGAAGGGCGGATTATGTCTGCCCAACCCCGATGCCCCCGCAGGTCTTAAAGGGAGACAAGGGGAAGTCCGAGACAGGGTGATAACAAGGGGCCCTCTGACTAAGCAACCAGGCCAGGGGTTACAAGCTAACTAACTTAAACCAAAGGTATGTGCGGACTAGCCGCCAGGGAAAAGGACAACCAAAGATCCCCTGATCCGTTACTCCTATCCAGCACCGCTGGATACCAGAGTGGATCTGTGGGAGCGGAATCCTCCGCAAAAGCTCCAGAACACAAGTAAACTAAATAATAAACAGTAAGCGGACAAGCCGCAACACACGGCTGAGCCGCGACTCACGAACACCACAAGATGTTAAAGGTGCTCGGTCAGACTCCAGGAACAGATGACAAACTTCCGAGTACAGGATCTCTGAGGACAGGAACAACCGGATTGAGCAGGACTGGAAACTCTCTGTAGCAGACACAGGCAAACAGGAAGCTATCACCGGCGTCTGTAAGGAGTCCTGAGGGTGCCTTTATTCAGGAACCCTCCAATCAAAATCCAGACAGGGTAATCAACTGAAATGCCGTGCAGCTTGCATCCTGCACGGCCAGCACACCATGAGGTAATCAGGACAGACCCAGCAACGGGGAACGCGGCTGAACGTGGCGTCCCCGTTGCTAAGGTCAGAGCGGCTCCGTGCGCCCGGCGTCTAGCGTTGCCAGGGAGCCGGCGGCTGTACGCGCATGGCGTCCCTGGTTGCTAGGCGCCGGGCCGCACCGACGAGCGGACCCCGGCGCCTAACAGTACCCCCCCCTTGAGGAGGGGTCAAGGAACCCCTAAAGCCGGGTTTCTGAGGAAATTCTCGAAAAAATGCCCTTTTGAGCCTCGGGGCATGAAGATCCTCATCCAGGACCCAAGACCTTTCCTCTGGCCCATAACCTCTCCAATGTACCAAAAAATAAAGCCGACCCCGGGACAACTTGGAATCGAGAACCTTCTCCACCAAGAACTCCTGCTGACCCTGTACATTTATTGGTGATCTCCCCTGAGATATTTTACGAGGAAATCTACTGGACGAAACATATGGTTTCAGTAATGAGCAATGGAAGGTATTTCCGATCCGTAAAGTTTTTGGTAAACGTAACCGGAAAGCAACTGGATTGACTTTTTTGATAATGAGAAATGGTCCAATAAATCTAGGACCCAATCTGGCTGAGGTTTGTCGAAGTTTAATGTTGCGAGTCGACAACCACACCCTGTCTCCTACTTTAAAAGTGCACGGCCGCCGGAGCCTGTCAGAAAATCTTTTTTCCCGGAATGCTGCTTTTCTGAGAGCCAAGTGCACTTTTTTCCAAATAAGTTTAAGATGAGAGGTCAGGGCCAGAGAGGAGACAGAGGAATGTTGAAAAAATGAATTAGCTCTGGGGTGAAAACCAAAAACTGCAAAAAATGGAGACACATTGGTGGAGGAATGACAGGCATTATTATAAGCAAACTCCGCCAATGGAAGAAACTCAGACCAGTCATTTTGGAGTTTGGCCGAGTACAAACGCAAATATTGTTTTAGAGATTGGTTAACTCGCTCAGTCTGCCCATTGGATTGGGGATGATAACCGGACGTTAAAGATAATTTCATCTTTAACGAAGCACAAAAAGACTTCCAAAATTGTGCAATGAATTGTGGACCCCTATCAGAAACAATATCAGTGGGTAAGCCATGGAGTCTGAAAACATGGCGGAGGAACAAGACTGCCAATCCCTGGGCAGATGGCAATCGGGGAAGAGCAATGAAATGGGCCATTTTGCTAAAACGATCCACTACCACCCATATGACTCGGCATCCGGCTGACAGAGGGAGGTCCACCACAAAATCCATGGAGATATGCGACCATGGCCTAAGGGGAACATTCAAGGGCATAAGTTGACCTATAGGCAAAGAACGGGGAACTTTATGCTGTGCACAGACCTGACAAGAAAAAACAAACTCTTTAATGTCTTTGGAAAGACCAGGCCACCATACTGAGCGGGAGACTAATTCCAAAGTCTTAGCGATTCCCGGATGCCCGGCAACCTTGCTATCATGAAACTCCGCCAAAACAGTAGCTCTCAAAAACTCAGGGACAAAAAGACGACCAGCAGGAGTATTTCCAGGAGCTTGATGTTGAAGCAGCTTTAACTGGGTAAATACATCCTGTGTGAGGCCTGCCCGAATGACTGAAGACGGAAGTATGGGAGTAACAGGACTATTGTCTTGAACTGGAAGAAAACTGCGTGACAGGGCATCTGCCTTAGTATTCTTGGAACCTGGCCTGAAGGTGATAATGAATTTGAAACAAGTAAAAAATAAAGCCCAACGAGCCTGCCGGGCATTCAGTCGTTTAGCAGATTCAATGTATTGAAGATTTTTGTGATCAGTCAAAACTGAAATGGTATGGGTCGCTCCTTCAAGCCAATGCCTCCACTCCTCGAAAGCCCATTTAATAGCCAGCAATTCCCGGTTACCAACATCGTAGTTGGATTCTGCAGATGAGAATTTCCTGGACATAAAGGCACAAGTATGTAATTCAAGGGAATCTGGATCCTTCTGAGAAAGGATAGCCCCAACTCCAACCTCCGAGGCATCAACCTCAACAATGAAAGGCAATTCTGGGTTGGGATGTCTAAGGACAGGGGCTGAGACAAAGGCTTGTTTCACGGCCTGAAAAGATAACTCAGCTTCACATGACCAATTGGTAGGATCTGCTCCCTTCTTAGTAAGTGCCACAATGGGAGCAACTAGGTCAGAGAAAGAGTGAATAAATCTTCTATAGTAGTTCGCAAACCCTAAAAAGCGCTGAATTGCTTTTAAGTTGGTGGGTTGCGCCCAACTAAGGATGGCTTGGAGCTTCTTTGGTTCCATACGGAATCCCCGAGGGGAAATAATGTACCCTAAAAAGGATACCTCCGTGACATGAAATTCACACTTCTCCAGTTTGGCATATAGGTGATTTTCACGTAATTTCTTTAGCACCTGACGCACCTGGGTAACATGTTGTTCTACAGAGTCAGAATATATCAAAATATCGTCTAAGTAGACTACAACGAATCTTCCAAGAAATTCACGGAGCACATCATTAATGAGATCCTGGAAAACTGCCGGAGCGTTTGACAGGCCGAATGGCATAACCAGATACTCATAGTGGCCTGATTGAGTACTGAATGCCGTTTTCCACTCATCCCCTGACTTGATTCTGATGAGGTTATATGCTCCTCTAAGGTCAATCTTAGAAAAAATCACAGCCGAACGTAGCTGATCAAAGAGGACAGAGATCAGCGGCAGAGGGTAAGTATTCTTTACTGAGATTTTATTCAAAGCTCTAAAGTCAATGCAGGGTCTGAGTGAACCATCCTTCTTCTCTACGAAGAAGAAACCTGCACTTAAAGGGGATTTAGATGGCCTGATAAAACCTTTCCCAAGGCTTTCTTTCACATACTCATTCATGGCCACAGTTTCAGGACCAGACAATGCATATAACCTTCCTTTAGGCAACGTGGCACCAGGAATTAGCTCAATGGCACAATCGTAAGGCCTATGGGGAGGCAGAATATCCGCATTGCCCTTGGAAAACACGTCAACAAAATCCTGATATTCCTCAGGAATGGGTGCAGGAACGGCGGCAGCTACTCGGATAGGAAGCGTAATACATTCTTTATTACAGATGGTACCCCATTGTAAGATCTCCCCCGACTGCCAATCAATGATGGGATTATGAAAGGCCAGCCAAGGGTGACCCAGAACCACAGGAACTGCTGGACAATGAGTAAGGAAAAACTCAATCTTTTCAGAATGCAGGGCTCCCACCGAGAGTAAAACAGGAGGTGTACCTAGAGAAATAACCCCATTGGACAAGGGACCCCCATCTAAACCATGCATGGTGACACACCTACCCAAGGTTAACTGAGGAATACCTAAGGCCTTGGCCCATGTTAAATCCATAAAGTTCCCTGCAGCTCCACTGTCCACAAAAGCAGAGACCGAGGAACAGAGGCTGCCAAAGGAAACTTTAGCAGGAACTAACAGTGAGTTATTTGAGGAGATGAGCTGCAGACCAAAGTGAACCCCCTCACAATTCACTTGGTCAGGAAGTTTCCCGATTTGTTCGGACAACTACGGGCAAAATGTCCCTTACCTCCACAGTATAAACAAAGACCAGAATTTTGCCTCCTGGTTCTTTCTTCAGGAGACAGTTTGGAGAGACCTATCTGCATAGGCTCCTCCATGTCTACAGGAATGGAAAGCACACAAGGAGTAGACCCGACAGATGCCCCTTTTTCAGCCCTCCGCTCTCTGAGCCGACGATCTATCTTAATAGAGAGCTCCATGAGTTTATCGAGAGTCTCAGGAGCGGGATACTGAAGGAGACTGTCTTTTATAGATTCAGATAAGCCGAGGCGAAACTGACTGCGCAGAGCTGGGTCATTCCATCCACAGTCGTTCGACCAACGGCGAAACTCCGTACAATAATTCTCTGCGGGATTCCTACCCTGTCTAAGAGCACGCAACTGACTCTCAGCGGACGCCTCTCTATCAGGGTCGTCATACAATAGCCCTAAAGATTTTAAAAAGGCGTCTACAGACGATAAGGCCGGATCGTCTGTCTTTAAACCAAAAGCCCAGGTCTGAGGATCCCCCTGAAGCAGAGAAATAATAATTCCAACCCGCTGAGCCTCCGTACCTGATGAGACTGGTCTTAAACGAAAATAAAGTTTACAAGACTCTTTAAAATTAAAAAACTGTTTTCTATTCCCAGAAAAACGGTCAGGCAGATGCATTTTTGGTTCAGGGATGACCCTCGGGGAAGTCCGTAACAGATCTTCCTGTGACCTCACCCGGAGGGACAGATCCTGAACCATCTGAGTAAGTTCTTGAATCTGACTAACTAGAAGCTGGCCAGGATTTGGCCCAATACCGGCGGGATTCATGAGGCCGACAAAATCTCCCAACTGAATAAGTGAAAAAATTAACTCCTGTTAATTAAAATTTTTTCTTTTGTCGGGCCGGTGATAATGTTATGATTCCTGTACTCCAGACCGGAGGAGATCTTATGGCAGAGGTCTGAGTACAGGGAAAATAAGCTGGTTGTGGGAGCAGGAGAGCCTAGTAACCCCTGGCACCCTAACTCCGTTGTCTCGCCCGTGTTATCAGAAATCCCCTGCGAGACTATGGTTGCTTGAGCCCATGGCAGCCGCGTTCGAAGGGCGGATTATGTCTGCCCAACCCCGATGCCCCCGCAGGTCTTAAAGGGAGACAAGGGGAAGTCCGAGACAGGGTGATAACAAGGGGCCCTCTGACTAAGCAACCAGGCCAGGGGTTACAAGCTAACTAACTTAAACCAAAGGTATGTGCGGACTAGCCGCCAGGGAAAAGGACAACCAAAGATCCCCTGATCCGTTACTCCTATCCAGCACCGCTGGATACCAGAGTGGATCTGTGGGAGCGGAATCCTCCGCAAAAGCTCCAGAACACAAGTAAACTAAATAATAAACAGTAAGCGGACAAGCCGCAACACACGGCTGAGCCGCGACTCACGAACACCACAAGATGTTAAAGGTGCTCGGTCAGACTCCAGGAACAGATGACAAACTTCCGAGTACAGGATCTCTGAGGACAGGAACAACCGGATTGAGCAGGACTGGAAACTCTCTGTAGCAGACACAGGCAAACAGGAAGCTATCACCGGCGTCTGTAAGGAGTCCTGAGGGTGCCTTTATTCAGGAACCCTCCAATCAAAATCCAGACAGGGTAATCAACTGAAATGCCGTGCAGCTTGCATGCTGCACGGCCAGCACACCATGAGGTAATCAGGACAGACCCAGCAACGGGGAACGCGGCTGAACGTGGCGTCCCCGTTGCTAAGGTCAGAGCGGCTCCGTGCGCCCGGCGTCTAGCGTTGCCAGGGAGCCGGCGGCTGTACGCGCACGGCGTCCCTGGTTGCTAGGCGCCGGGCCGCACCGACGAGCGGACCCCGGCGCCTAACAGTTACCACTTCTTGCTTCAGATGATGGCAGGGCAGGTTCAGGCGTTTTTGGTGGTGCTCCAGTCTTCTGTACGTGGTGCCTGTACGCCGAAAGTGTCCCGCAATTCTTCTGGCCACCGACAGCATCTCTTGCACGCCCCTCTCGTTTTTTAAATAATTCTGCACCACCAAATTCAAGGTATGTGCAAAACATGGGACGTGCTGGAATTTGCCCAGATTTAATGCACACACAATATTGCTGGCGTTGTCCGATGCCACAAATCCACAGGAGAGTCCAATTGGGGTAAGCCATTCTGCGATGATCTTCCTCAGTTGCCGTAAGAGGTTTTCAGCTGTGTGCGTATTCTGGAAAGCGGTGATACAAAGCGTAGCCTGCCTAGGAAAGAGTTGGCGTTTGCGAGATGCTGCTACTGGTGCCGCCGCTGCTGTTCTTGCGGCGGGAGTCCATACATCTACCCAGTGGGCTGTCACAGTCATATAGTCCTGAGCCTGCCCTGCTCCACTTGTCCACATGTCCGTGGTTAAGTGGACATTGGGTACAACTGCATTTTTTAGGACACTGGTGAGTCTTTTTCTGAGGTCTGTGTACATTTTCGGTATCGCCTGCCTAGAGAAATGGAACCTAGATGGTATTTGGTACCGGGGACACAGTACCTCCAACAAGTCTCTAGTTGCCTCTGCAGTAATGATGGATACCGGAACCACGTTTCTCACCGCCCAGGATGCCAAGGCCTCAGTTATCCGCTTTGCAGCAGGATGACTGCTGTGATATTTCATCTTCCTCGCAAAGGACTGTTGGACAGTCAATTGCTTGGTGGAAGTAGTAAAAGTGGTCTTACGAGTACGACTTCCCCTCTGGGATGACCATCGACTCCCAGCAGCAACAACAGCAGCGCCAGCAGCAGTAGGCGTTACACGCAAGGATGCATCGGAGGAATCCCAGGCAGGAGAGGACTCGTCAGAATTGCCAGTGACATGGCCTGCAGGACTATTGGCATTCCTGGGGAAGGAGGAAATTGACACTGAGGGAGTTGGTGGGGTGGTTTGCGTGAGCTTGGTTACAAGAGGAAGGGATTTAGTGGTCAGTGGACTGCTTCCGCTGTCGCCCAAAGTTTTTGAACTTGTCACTGACTTATGATGAATGCGCTGCAGATGACGTATAAGGGAGGATGTTCCGAGGTGGTTAACGTCCTTACCCCTACTTATTACAGCTTGACAAAGGCAACACACGGCTTGACAAATGTTGTCCGCATTTCTGTTGAAATACTTCCACACCGAAGAGCTGATTTTTTTGGTATTTTCACCAGGCATGTCAATGGCCCTATTCCTCCCACGGACAACAGGTGTCTCCCCGGGTGCCTGACTTAAACAAACCACCTCACCATCAGAATCCTCCTGGTCAATTTCCTCCCCAGCGCCAGCAACACCCATATCCTCCTCATCCTGGTGTACTTCAACACTGACATCTTCAATCTGACTATCAGGAACTGGACTGCGGGTGCTCCTTCCAGCACTTGCAGGGGGCGTGCAAATGGTGGAAGGCGCATGCTCTTCACGTCCAGTGTTGGGAAGGTCAGGCATCGCAAACGACACAATTGGACTCTCCTTGTGGATTTGTGATTTCGAAGAACGCACAGTTCTTTGCTGTGCTTTTGCCAGCTTGAGTCTTTTCATTTTTCTAGCGAGAGGCTGAGTGCTTCCATCCTCATGTGAAGCTGAACCACTAGCCATGAACATAGGCCAGGGCCTCAGCCGTTCCTTGCCACTCCGTGTGGTAAATGGCATATTGGCAAGTTTACGCTTCTCCTCTGACAATTTTATTTTAGATTTTTGAGTCCTTTTTTTACTGATATTTGGTGTTTTGGATTTTACATGCTCTGTACTATGACATTGGGCATCGGCCTTGGCAGACGACGTTGCTGGCATTTCACCGTCTCGGCCATGACTAGTGGCAGCAGCTTCAGCACGAGGTGGAAGTCGATCTTGATCTTTCCCTATTTTTGGAACCTCAACATTTTTGTTCTCCATATTTTAATAGGCACAACTAAAAGGCACCTCAGGTAAACAATGGAGATGGATGGATACTAGTATACTTATGGATGGACGAGCGACTGCCGACACAGAGGTAGCTACAGCCGTGGACTACCGTACTGCGTCTGCTGCTAATATAGACTGGATGATAATGATATAAAAAATATATATATATCACTACTGCAGCCGGACAGGTATATATTATATAATGACGGACCTGCTGGACACTGTCAGCAGCACTGCAGACTCCTAAAGTAAGCTACTAGTAGTATCAAGAAGATAGAAAAAAAAAACACCACAGGTAGGTGGTATACAATTATGGATGGACGAGCGACTGCCGACACAGAGGTAGCTACAGCCGTGGACTACCGTACTGCGTCTGCTGCTAATATAGACTGGATGATAATGATATAAAAAATATATATATATCACTATTGCAGCCGGACAGGTATATATTATATAATGACGGACCTGCTGGACACTGTCAGCAGCACTGCAGACTCCTAAAGTAAGCTACTAGTAGTATCAAGAAGATAGAAAAAAAAAAAAAAACACCACAGGTAGGTGGTATACAATTATGGATGGACGAGCGACTGCCGACACAGAGGTAGCTACAGCCGTGGACTACCGTACTGCGTCTGCTGCTAATATAGACTGGATGATAATGATATAAAAAATATATATATATCACTACTGCAGCCGGACAGGTATATATTATAATGACGGACCTGCTGTACACTGTCAGCAGCACTGCAGACTCCTAAAGTAAGCTACTAGTATCAAGAAGATAGAAAAAAAAAAAACACCACAGGTAGGTGGTATACAATTATGGATGGACGAGCGACTGCCGACACAGAGGTAGCTACAGCCGTGGACTACCGTACTGCGTCTGCTGCTAATATAGACTGGATGATAATGATATAAAAAATATATATATATATCACTACTGCAGCCGGACAGGTATATATTATATAATTATTGACGGACCTGCTGGACACTGTCAGCAGAATGCGTTTATAGAATAAAAACACCACACGACGAGTGTTTAACTTTTTCAGGCAGACAATCACAATATACTGGTGGTCAAACAGTGGTCACTGGTCAGTCACACTGGCAGTGGCACTCTGGCAGCAAAAGTGTGCACTGTTAAATAATATGTACTCCTGCTACTGCTCCCCAGTCTCCCCCACAATTAAGCTGTGTGAGCACTGAGCACTCAGCACAGTCAGATATACATAGATGATGCAGCACACTGAGGCTGAGCACAGATATGGTATACTGTTACTGTGTCACTGTGTATCGTTTTTTTTTCAGGCAGAGAACGGATTATATTAAATAATAATATAATAAAACTGCACTGGTGGTCACTGGTCAGTCACTATTAAACTCTGCACTCTCTGAGTACTCCTAAGCTCCAGTAAATCAAGTGTCTCACTCTCTCTCTTCTAATCTAAATGGAGAGGACGCCAGCCACGTCCTCTCCCTATGAATCTCAATGCACGTGTGAAAATGGCGGCGACGCGCGGCTCCTTATATAGAATCCGAGTCTCGCGATAGAATCCGAGCCTCGCGAGAATCCGACAGCGGGATGATGACGTTCGGGCGCGCTCGGGTTAGCCGAGCAAGGCGGGAAGATCCGAGTTTGCCTCGGATCCGTGTAAAAAGGCTGAAGTTCGGGGGGGTTCGGATTCCGAGGAACCGAGCCCGCTCATCACTAGTGTGTATGCGCTGTGTGTACTTTGTACCGTCAGCGCGGCGTTTGTACGCAAAGTCCGTACACGGTACGGGACTCTGTACGCTAACAGCGTAAAAGGAGCGTAGAGTATGTATTAAGTTTAGCGGCCGCAGCGGCTCTATGGTAAAGTGTATTTAAAGTGTGTATAAGGTATAGCTTTTCAATCCTGTATATAAATCAGCATTATCATTACTGACCACAAACCAGCCACTCGTCAGCTGTAATAAAAAGCTTCCATCAGCTGATGATGATCTATTTATGAACTGAAGTTATGGCCTCTACATTGGGCCACCAGGTGCATGGACCTTCCAGTACCTTTGTGCATGGTTTCTGAGGACGGAAACTGGGGTTAGGGTAACATAGCTCCACCAGCTTATAACGTCACGTTTGACATGGATGTAGTTATGTGACCGGCACTCAGGAGACCGGCGGTCACTGGTGGTCATTCTGAGTTGATCGCTAGCTGCTTTCGGTCGCTGTGCAGTGATGAGGCAAAAAAATGGCACTTCTGCGCATGTGTATGCGGCGCAATGCACACGCGCAACGCACTATTACAACGAATGATGTAGTTTCACACAGGGTCTAGCGATGCATTTCAGTCGCACTGCTGGCCGCAGAGTGATTGACATGAAGTGGGCGTTTCTGGGTGTCAACTGACCGTTTTCAGGGAGTGTTTGAAAAAATGCAGGCATGCCAGGAAAAATACAGGCGTGGCTGGACGAACGCAAGGCGTGTTTGTGACGTCAAAACAGCAACTGAACAGTCTGAAGAAATCGCAAGCGCTGAGTAGGTTTTGAGCTACTCTAAAACTGCACAAAAAATTATGCCGCCGCTCTGCGATCCTTTCGTTCGCACTTCTGCTAAGCTAACATACACTCCCAGTGGGAGGCGGCATAGCGTTTGCATGGCTGCTAAAAACTGCTAGCGAGCGAACAACTCGGAATGACCACCACAATACCTCCTCCTGCATCCCGAACACTGACAATCCCAACAGTCAGCATGCCGACTATAAGGGACTATTCCCACTCGTGGGTGTCCATGACACCCATAGAGTGGGAATAGAACCTGTGGCGAGCCCGCAGTGTGGTGAGCACAGCAAGCCCACAAGGAGATTTGTTGTACTTGCCCCCCATCCTGCTGGCATTGTGCAGCCAGAATTCCGGCATCGGAATGCTGACTGCCGGGATCTCGGCCACCGGTAGCACATACCCAACCCATTGGACACCATGATATAAACATACACATTTTTAAAATAGTATTAATGTATCCCTTTTTTCAAATTGCTGTAGTGCCAGCCATATTTTTTATGTTTAGACATACTACGGGACAGATGTACTAATCTTTGGAGAGTGATAAAGTGGAGAGAGATAAACTACCAACCGATCAGCTCCTGTAATTTTTCAAACGCAGCCTATAACGTGGCAGTTAGGAGCTGATTGGCTGGTACTGTATCTCTCTTCACTTTATCACTCTCAATGGCTTAATACATCTCCCCCATATTCTGCAACAGGTGCAGGGTGTGATGGACTGGAAATTTCTAAGTATTACCTGGGAGGATTTAGTCTGACTTACTGCATGCAGATAAATACTGTATATACAAAACAGAAACACTATTACTATCTGAGCCAGGGGCACCACAACGTCATCTGGTTGGGGGGGCATGAAAAAAAACCTTTGGCTTTCCCCTAATTATTACACCAACCCCCCCCCCCCCCCCTACACACACACACACACACACACATGTGGGAAATACTTACCGCCAGATCACCATGGAGAGGCGGAGGCTTCAGTCTCACTTTGGAAAGTCTGCCGCCGCTGCGTTCTTCCCCATGTCCTGTGTCTTGGCCGGCTCTTCACACAGATGCATTACTGATAGGGGGCGTGCCCATTATGAGCCTGCTGGGACATCCCCGCCTCCTCCCAGTAATGCATCTGTGTGAAGTGCTGGCCAGGACACAGGACATGGGAAGAACGCAGCGGCGGCAGACTTTCCAAAGTGAGCCTGAAGCCTCCGCGGTGATCCACTGCTAAGCGCTCTCCCTCCCCAGCCCCTGCGCCTCTGTCAAGTTTTGGAGTGGCATGCTGCCCCCTTGCCCCCCCCCCCCCCATTCCGACGCCCCTGATCTGAGCTAACAACAATATACTGAAAGTTTGTATCTATCAAACAAAACATGGGGATTTTGTCCATATTTTGATCAGAATATTTAAGTTTAGAGCCCAGTGTCAATGGATCCCCAATCGCTGCAAGGCCCTACCTTAGCATTTATGTTGCATCACACAACAATGGATTGCAGTTAAGATGGTCTCAGCCATAATCAGAGCAGGAAACAGAAAATTAATATGCCTACATTAGGTTTTACCCACATTGCACATGCCACAAGCTATGTGGCAGTATTAGTGTGTTGGGATTGCTTGACCAGAGGCCAGGATCCTGGCAGTCAGACTCACGATCCCGGCCGCTAAAATGCTGACGGGGGGGTGAGCGCAACGAAGCCCATTGGGGCTTGTGGTTTGCTGTGCTTGCCACAGGTTCTATTCCCACTCTATGGGTGTTGTGGACACCTATGAGTGTGAATAGTCCCTGTGTGTCGGTATTCTGACGGCTGGCATTTCAAACAGTTGGGATCCCAGCGTTGGTCTACTGACCGCCGGGATCCCAAGTGCTGGTAACGTGACTACATCCCATATTAGTGCCATATCTATACAAAATGGAAGAAAGCTGTTGGTGTAAAGTGAAGAGGTGTGGAGAGTGTGGTGCAGATGTAGCCACGCACCTACTGTACCTTGCTGTGCCAACTCTCACCTCCATGCATCTCAGGTGTTGGAACGTAGATCAGACACTCTGGAAAGAGAAATATGTTAAGACATGACAGATATAGGGCCTAATTCAGACCTGATTGTAGCCCTGCAAAATTTTGCAGGGCTACGATCAGGCACACAGACATGCGGGGGTATGCCCAGCACAGCACTAGTCCGCCCCGCATGTCAGGCCCGACCCCCTTCCCCACAGAAGTACAAAAGCATCGCACAGCAATGATGCTTTTGTACTTCAGGAGTTGCTCCCGGCCAGGGCAGCTCCTGCGTGCTGGCCGGGAGCTGCTCATTACTGCCCAAGTTAGAGCGACTGCGTGTGACATCACGCAGCCGGCGCAGCCCACCCCCCGGCATAGTCCGGTCAAGCCTGTGTTGGCCGGACAGCACCCCCTAAACAGAGGCTTAATGCCAATGTTCCGCCCCCTCCCACCCAGCGTATGCCTCTGCCTGTCAATCAGGCAAAGGCGATCGCTAGGCTACGACAGCCGTCAGCTGTCAGCCATGTGCCGGCGCACTGCAGCGCCGGTGCATGCGCACTTCAGACCCAATCACTGCAGTGCAAAAATGCACAGCAGCGATCGAGTCTGAATGACCCCATAAAAAGGTAAGACAGTGATAACAAAGAAGGAAACAGCCAACTCAGTTCATGGGTTGGACGAGTGTCATCACTCAACTGTGACCAAGGGGTCTATTCACGAAGCAGTGATAAGAGTGGAGAAGTAAGCCTGTGGAGAAGTTGCCCATGGCAACCAATCAGCTGCTCCGTACAACTGTATAGTATGCAAATTATAAATGTTACGTCAATGCCTATTGGTTGCCATGGGCAACTTCTCCACTGGCTCACTTCTCCACACATTTCACTGATTCATGAATAGACCCCCAACTGACCACCGAACCAGATTGTGGGTAAACCCACTAGTCTGTGCAAACACCCATGTGCACTGGGCTGACTTCACCTATAGGGGGAAAACAAACAGGGGATACACAAAAGATGTGTATTTTTTCTGTAATTTTAGTCACTATAATACTGTATTTCAGTATATTTTAATATATATAAAAGATAAAGGGTTCCCTATGTATGTATTTAAAAAGAAAATGTGATTAAGTATTGTTAAATAATAAAGTTTAGATTTTCAGTGTATTCCTGCCTTGCTTGGATTCCAAATCAAGGCGAAACGTCATCAGTCTGGTATTGCATTCTCATGGGTTTTGGATTCCATATAAGACCCTGTGATTCGGTGCCAAGTCACACCCAACCGCTGCTCTGTGCTGAATCTACTCAAAAGATGCTAAGTTGACCTACGGTATCTGCCAGGGTCCATTCACTCCAGTGCTGCTGAGCTGATCTACAGATGTAGCCATGCTCATCTATCATGGCTATGTTGCAGGCGTGCACTCTTGGTGTGGCTAGGCAATCTGGTGCCTAGCCGCGCTGTGGCAGTGTACAGAGACGCTTCCATTCATGCAAATGGGCCGCGTGCGTGTCCAAGATGTGCTGGTGCCCACAAATGCCCCGTTGTGCCAGGGTGCAGATGTAGCCATGATGAGCGTTGCTATATCTGTATCTGCCACTGTCCATCTACTCCAGTGCTGCTGAGCTGATCTATCTGTCCAGTGTCCATCCACTCCAGTTCTAATGAGCTGACCTATCTGCCAGTGTCCAGCCACTCCAGTGCTGCTAAGCTAACCTACTGTATCTCCAGTGTCCAGCCACTCCAGTACTTCTAAGCTAACCTATCTGCCGGTGTCCATCCACTCCAGTGCGTCTCAGCTGACATACAGTATCTGCCAGTGGCCAGCCACTCCAGTGCTTCGGAGCTAACCTATCTGTCCAGTGTCCATCCACTTTAGTGCTTCTGAGCTTAACCTATCTGACCAGTGACCATCCACTCTAGTGCTATTGAGCTGACCTATCTGCCAGCGTCCAGCCACTGCAGTGCTGCTAAGCTAACCTACTGTATCTGCAGTGTCCAGCCACTCCAGTGCTATTGAGCTGACCTATCTGTCCAGTGTCCAGCCACTCCAGTACTTCTAAGCTAACCTATCTGTCCAGTGTCCAGCCACTCCAGTGATTCTCAGCTGACCTACAGTATCTGCCAGTGTCCAGCCACTCCAGTGCTTCTGAGCTGACTTATCTGTCCAGTGACCATCCACTCCAGTGCTTCTGAGCTGACCTATCAGTCCAATGTCCATCCACTCCAGTGCTTCTGAGCTTAACTATCCGTCCAGTGTACATCCACTATTAGAAACAATAAATAGTGCACACAGAACTCATTCTATAACAACCATCCATTCACTTTCCAAATCTTACAGGTTCAATAAAAGATATACCTATAATTATATTTGAGATGGAGGAAGGTGTACCCTGCAGTGTATGGTATTAGAGGTCTAGAAAAAAAACATATTAAAATTACCTTTATTAGTCCATCTAAAATGACGTAAAAGCCAGTGACGTATTTTGAAAATATATTTATATGTCAATACATTTTGAATTGGTGACCAATCTATTTACTGTATATAAATGTAAAAACACTCACTTACTCACTCACTCACTCACTCACTCACTCACTCACTCACTCACCACTAGTTCTCTTACTTCCTGATATGTCAGGAAGCTGAAATTTAACATAGGTATTCTTCAGGTGAGAAATAGGAAAACTGTGTAATCAGAATTTTAATAAACCTATCCATAAGGGTATGAAAAGGGTGTTGACATGATGATGTCATTACCGATGTGTGGATTGTGTTGCATGAACGATAACGCTCAAACGGTCAATCAGATCAAAATTGGGATTGTACCTCCAGTGTGTAGAATTTAATAAACCACAAAAATGTTCCTGTCTCTTTTTACCATATCTGCTACGGGTGCTCCTGGATAACGCCAGAACCATGGATTAATATTTACTTACATTAAGATGGTCAAATTTACATCTTTATAGATTTACCAAATTTTGAACACTCATATATATTTACAACCATGAAAATCAGAAACTCCCATGCGAAGAATGGGTAGAACAGCTAGTATTGTTATAAATTTATATTAATGTTATATTAATGATTCCTAATATATCATATAAATTGTAGTGAACGTTAATATCCATTATAGAACTTACATGAATTTCTAAACAGCAAACTATTCAAGTTGCTAATTGCCATACTGAAAATACTCCAGTGTGGTTATATATTCACCATATTTATTTGTTATAAGCGTTGTAACACAGATCTCTATTCATAAACTGGATTAGGCAGTGAATACAAAAATTACAAAGTTTCCTGTAGTGTTATAAAATGTATCAATATAATTGTAACACATTGACTACTATGTAGCTTTAAGACCACAGTTAGCGCCCAAGGCTGAACACACAGGGGTAAATTTACTAAGGTCACGATTTTGACCGAGATGCCGTTTTTTCATCAAAGTGTCATCTCGGTAATTTACTAAGCAATAATCACGGCAGTGATGAGGGCATTCGTAATTTTAAGGAAGTCCAACAAAAAAAATACAAATGAATACACCATCGGTCAAAACGCGGCTGTTTAAGTATGAATCTCGGTAATTTACTAAGAAGTGCAAAGCCCAAAAAAAAAAAAACACTGCCGTGAAAAATTACAACTCATAAAAAAGTGCTAAAAAAAACCAGACCTGCTTTTTTAATCCGTGATTGTATAGGCATGCAGGGATCCATGAGATCCGTGCATGTATATCAGTGGGAAGGGGTGGGAAAGTGGTTATTTTATTAAAAAAAATTGCGTGGGGTCCCCCCTCCTAAGCATAACCAGCCTCGGGCTCTTTGAGCCGATCCTGGTTGCAGAAATATGGGGAAAAAATTGACAGGGGTTCCCCCATATTTAAGCAACCAGCATCGGGCTCTGCGCCTGGTCCTGGTTCCAAAAATACGGGGGACAAAAAGAGTAGGGGTCCCCCGTATTTTTAAAACCAGCACCGGGCTCCACTAGCTGGACAGATAATGCCACAGCCGGGGGTCACTTTTATATAGTGCCCTGCGGCCGTGGCATCAAATATCCAACTAGTCACCCCTGGCCGGGGTACCCTGGGGGAGTGGGGACCCCTTCAATCAAGGGGTCCCCCCCCCCGCCACCCAAGGGCCAGGGGTGAAGCCCGAGGCTGTCCCCCCCCATCCAATGGGCTGCGGATGGGGGGGCTGATAGCCTTTTGTGATAATGAAAAGATATTGTTTTTAGTAGCAGTACTACAAGGCCCAGCAAGCCTCCCCCGCATGCTGGTACTTGGAGAACCACAAGTACCAGCATGCGGCGGAAAAACGGACCCGCTGGTACCTGTAGTACTATTACTAAAAAAATACCCAAAAAAAGACAAGACACACACACCGTGAAAGTAAAGATTTATTACATACATGCACACAAACATACATACATACTTACCTTATGTTCACACGCAGGTCGGTCCTCTTCTCCAGTAGAATCCAAGGGGTACCTGTTGAATAAATTCTACTCACCAGATCCAGGGTCCCAGGGTCCGCGGGGCAACCATTTGTAATCCAGGTACTTGAATAAAATAACAAAACGGAGAGCCGAGCCACGCACTGAAAGGGGCCCCATGTTTTCACATGGGACTCCTTTCCCCGAATGCCAGAAACCCACTCTGACTTCTGTCTAAGTGGGTTTCTTCAGCCAATCAGGGAGCGCCACGTTGTAGCACTCTCCTGATTGGCTGTGTGCTCCTGTACTGTATGACAGGCGGCACACGGCAGTGTTACAATGTAGCGCCTATGCGCTCCATTGTAACCAATGGTGGGAACTTTCTGCCCTGCGGTTGACCTAAAGTGACGTCCTAAAGTGACCCCCCCCCCCCTTTGCTATATTTAAAAAAAAAAAAACTGCGTCCCCCTCCCCCCATATAGCTATAAAAAGAAAATGCATGTGCTCGCCGAAGGCGCGCGCGCTCCCGACAAGGGTGTGTGGCCTGATTAAAATGGGTGTGGTCTCATTAAAGTGGGCATGGCCTCATCTGATATCATCACGCCCACCACAGGGGGAAAAAAATAAAAATAAAAAGTCCCCATTTTACACATTACAGCAGGCAAGTGTCCCAATTTAAACACAGTGCGGCAGGCAGGCATCCCAATTTAAACACAGTGCGGCAGGCAGGCGTCCCCATTTTACACAGCGCGGCAGGCAGGTGTGCCCATTTTACACAGTACGGCAGGCAGGTGCCCCCATTTTACACAGTACGCAGGCAGGTGTCCCCATTTTACACAGTACGCAGGCAGGTGCCCCCATTTTACACAGTACGGCAGGCAGGTGCCCCCATTTTACACAGTACGGCAGGCAGGTGCCCCCATTTTACATAGTGCGGCAGGCAGGTGTCCCCATTTTACACAGTACGGCAGGCAGGTGCCCCCATTTTACACAGTACGGCAGGCAGGTGTCCCCATTTTACACAGTACGGCAGGCAGGTGTCCCCATTTTTCACAGTGCGGCAGACAGGTGTCCCCATTTTACACAGTGCGGCAGACAGGTGTCCCCATTTTACATAGTGCAGCAGACAGGTATCCCCATTTTACATAGTGCGGCAGACAGGTATCCCCATTTTATATAGTGCGGCAGACAGGTATCCCCATTTTATGTAGTGCGGTAGGCAGGTATCCCCATTTTATATAGTGCGGCAGACAGGTATCCCCATTTTTCACAGTGCGGCATGCAGGTGTCAAGTGGGGGGGAAGGAAGAGGGAGAGAGATTATACTTACATGTTCCCGCTCTTCAGGTCCGGCCGCCTCACGTCCGCCGGTCGCCTCCTCCTTCCACGCTTATCTTCTCTCCTCCCTCTTCCCGAGCGCTCCTGCTCGGGGGGGGGCGGAGTTTCGCGGAATGAAGCGTTTGCGTCGTGACGTCACGACGCAAACGCGTCATTCCGCGAAATCCGCCCCCCGAGCAGGAGCGCTCGGGAAGAGGGAGGAGAGGAGAAAAAGACCCACGAAGTGCCGCGGCGGGCGCCCCGTGCGGTTGCACGGCTCGCCCGCCGCTAGAAACGGCACTGATGATTAGAGATAGTAAGAGACACTGGATACCAAGGCTTCTTTGTTGGCTATAAAGTTTTATACTGTTGGATATAGTTGGCTTTTTAGAAACCTCGCAATAGCGCACTGCATAACGCTGAGTATTTTTTTATAGGCACAGTGTGCTGTCATTACGATTGGGGGCCAGTGGCATCACAGCATAGGGTGCAAGGAATGCAGACAATCCCCAGGTGTCAACCGCTAAGGGGTGACATCAAAGTGCCGACTCCTGCTCCATGACAGGAGCCGGGTGCTACACTGTAACATTACGTGCAGCACCCGGCTCCTGTCACCATGCATTGTGACGCCACTGATTGTAAACGAGTATTGCCTTAATAGGCGACGCTGTATATTAAAGAGACCCGACCTAGGAGGCTGCTTATTATCCTATAATGCATTTGGTGAGTGGCAGATCTGTCTGGGTGACTCTTATCATCTGTTACTAACTAGCACAAGTAATGCAGCTGTACTTATTAATGTGTGCTGAAGACTAACCATCTAATGTATAAAGAGATTTTTTTCAAGGAAACAGCATATTATCTAACTCCCCTCCCCCCCAATAATACATCTTTTCACTAACACATCGGGTTATATATACTAAGGTGGGAGTTTTTACGTTTTTTTTTAGAAGTGGAGATGTTGCTTATAGCAACCAATCAGATTCTACTTAACATTTATCTAGCACCTTCTAGAAGATACTGAGATAGAATCTGATTGATTGCTATGGGTAACATTTCCACTCATACCTTAGTAAATACACCCCATTGAGATCAGCATTAGACTGTTTTGTGCAGGCTTTTGGATTTTTGATTTTTATTCTGTTGATTTTGTGGCCCCGGATTAATCAATTTTAATTGTATGCTTTCATGCATTGTGCTGCTATCCAGTTCTATGGGCTAGATGCATCATCACTTGGAAAGTGATAAAATGGAGAGTGAAAAAGTACCAGCCAATCAGCTCCTAACTGCCATTTTTCAAACACAGCATGTGACATGGCAGTTAGGAGTTGATTGGCTGGAACTTTTTCGCTCTCCATTTTACCACTTTCCAAGTGATGATGCATCTAGCCCTATATGTGTTGTTCACTTCATGCATATTTCATATTTGAATAGATTTATTAATATCAATAAATAACATATTTTTATTGGTAACAAACCAACAGCCGCAGTTTTATTTTCCTTTTCTGATTGACTTATTTCATGCAAGATTTAAGGTCTTTCTATTATAGAGTGCTGTACACATCTTATATCTAATAATAACACAATCACTGTTTTATTCTTTGGACACACAGAACTAAAAATGGATAAATGCTACACTGCTCAACTTCTATAACACAGAAACAAACAAATAGCGCTAGCAAAATAGTATCAGCAGACAGGTGTGTGTAATAAAAACATATAGAATTTATTTAATATTTCCCATAAAAATAGTGGTAATTACTATTACCCAACACAATTGCACAATTGAGAAGCAATAAAAATGGAGCTGTTTATAGAAAAAAAAAACAGTCTCTGGTATCAACTTGGACATATATGGACAATAGCAATAATATCCAGTGGTAAGTGGACCTTAGTAGTAGTTAGCCTTTTACTGATGGGACCGTGTAATCCACAATAGTTACCAATCCTGGAGATAGTTCACTTCCCTTAGCTATGGTCCAAATAGCAGTGGCTCCAGCGCACAAATGAGGGAGTTAGGTAGATGATTCACAAGGATGGCAAACCAATAAGTGCCAGGCTCTGTAGGTCCACAGTCCAATTGTCTGGATGTCACAAATAAGTCCTTTTAGGTCCAAGATATTGATCCTTATGCGTTTCGCTATCGCCAGGGACAGCTTTGTCAAAGGTAAAGCTCCTTCCTCCATTTGTCCCTTTTATAGGGCTAGTAATCACATAACATCACAACACCTGTCTGCAATCATCATAATTTTGTATATACAAAATTATTTGTTAAAATTAAATTTATGAAACACTTATAGTGTGTTGAGGCAAACTCATTTGTTGTCAATTTATTTTTTTTATAAAAACGAGTGATAGCAATACTTAAGGGTAAAGAAACTTGTAATATATATATAGTCATGTGACTCATCTCTTAGTCACTAGATAGATACAGAATTATAGGGCTAATGGTCTCCTTTGTCCCCCGCTGTATTTTCTATACATTGCCCCTGCTCTAGTGTCCGGGATCAGTCCGTTACGGGATGTACACGTCATCCGTCACGTTACCGGCAATATTCATCCTGCGTTTACATGTAAGCGTTTGGCCACTGGACCGCAGATAACGTGATCTAAACTAAGCTGCAGCGCTGTCATAGTAAACTAAGGGGGACATTTACTAAGCAGTGATAAGAGCGGAGAAGTCAGCCAGTGGAGAAGTGCCCATGGCAACCAATTAGCACTGAAGTAACATCTATAATTTGCATACTATAAAATTATACAGAGCTGCTGATTGGTTGATGGGGCAACTTCGCCACTGGCTCACTTCTCCGCTCTTATCACTGCTTAGTAAATGTTCCCCTTAGTCTCCTATTAGTCCTGTGGCCCATGTCCTGGTCACATGTTCCCCAGAGTTTGGGATTCGATTGCCATAGCAACCCGTGTCTTCTAAACTAACTTTCTGTATATTTTTAATCAAAGATAAGCATGATAAATATCTAATATGGTGTACATATAACAGTAAATACAACAGGTAAGTATAAACAGAACACCAAGTCATATAGCAAGATAGAACCTCATTAGCATACATAACCTGATTCCCATTGGTCCCAGCCTATTTAACCCAATATTATAATTTTCACAAACGAAATTCCATTATTACAGTAACTTGTATTTACTATAATCCTTGTTTTCCTTATAATAACTACCACTTCAATGATCATTCAATTCCCCTAGGAAAACGATAATGAACCTAAGATAACATGTGTATGGGTATAGAGCACTATGGGGGTCAGTCTGACCCGATCGCTCATTGCAGTTTATCGCAGCGCAGCGATCGGGTCGGAACTGCGCATGCGCCGGCGCATGCCGGACGGCCGTAGGTTGTCGTTGCCTAGCGATCGCCTCTGCCTGATTGACAGACAGAGGCGGTCGCTGGACGGGAGGGGGCTGGACGGCAGCATTAAGCTGCCGTTTAGTGGGCACGGTCCAGCCAACACAGGCATGACCGGACCATTGGGGGGGCCAGCCACGGCGGCTGCGTCAAGTCACATGCAGCCACTGCGACCCGTGGCAGTGAAGAGGTTCTCCCGGCCAGACGCAGGAGCTGTGATGCCCGGGAGTTACTCCTCAAATGCAAAAGCATCGCCGCTGTGTTCGGCACGCAGTGTCAGAATGCCGAAAGTGGCCCGCAATTTTTCGGGCCACCGACAGCATCTCCTGCACACCCCTGTCATTTTTCAAAAAATTCTGCACCACCAAATTAATTTTATGTGCAAAACATGGGACATGATGGAATTTGCCCAGATGTAATGCACGCACAATATTGGTGGCATTGTCCGATATCACAGATCCCCAGGAGAGTCCAATTGGGGTAAGCCATTTTGCGATGATGTTTCTCAGTTTCCGTAAGAGGTTGTCAGCTGTGTGCCTCTTATGGAAAGCAGTGATACATAACATAGCCTGCCTAGGAACGAGTGGGCGTTTGCAAGATGCTGCTACTGGTGCCGCTGCTGTTGTTGCTGCTGGAGGCCATACATCTACCCAGTGGGCTGTCACACTCATATAGTCCTTAGTCTGCCCTGTTCCACCTGTCCACATGTCCGTGGTTAAGTGGACACTGGATACAACCACATTTTGTAGGACACTGGTGACTCTTTTTCTGACGTCTGTGTACATTCTCGGTATCGCCTGCCTAGAGAAGTGGAACCTAGATGGGATTTGATACCGGGACACACTATCTCCATCAAATCTCTAAGTGCCACTGAACTAATGGTGGATACCGGACGCACCTCTAACACCAACATAGCTTGCAAGGCCTCAGTTATCCGCTTTGCAACAGGATGACTGCTGTTATATTTCATCTTCCTCACAAAGGACTGTTGGACAGTCAATTGCTTACTGGAAGTAGTACAAGTGGTCTTCTGACTTCCCCTCTGGGATGACGATCCACTCCCAGCAGCAACAACAGCAGTGGCAGCAACAGCAGGCGTACCACTCAAGGATCCTATGGAGGAATCCCGTTTAGGAGAGGACTCTTCAGTCTTGACAGTGACATAGCCTGCAGGACTGTGGACGTTCCTGACTGAGGAGGAAGTTGACATTGAGGGAGTTGGTGGTGTGGCTTGCAGGAGTTTGGGTACAGGAGGAAGGAGGGATTTAGGTGTCAGTGAACTGCTTACGCTCTTACCCAAAGTTTCACAACTTCTGATGTATGTGCAGCAGTGGACGTATAAGGGAGGATGTTCCTAGGTGGTTAACATCCTTACCCCTACTTATTACAGATTGACAGAGGCAACAGATGGCTCAACACATGTTGTCCGGGTTTGTGAAGAAATAATTCCACACCAAAGAGGTGGCTATTTTGGTAGTTTGCTCAGGCATCACAATGGGCTTCTTCGTCCCAAGGACAAGAGGTGTCTCCCCCAGGTGCTTGACTTAAACAAACAACATCACCATCAGAATCCTCATCGTCAACTTCCTCCTCAGCGCCAGCAACACCCATATCCTCATCCTGGTGTACTTCAAAAGTGACATCTTCAATTTCAATATCAGGAACTGGACTGTGGTTGCTCCTTCCAGCACTTGCAGGGTGTGTGCAAATGGTGGAAGGAGACAACTCTTCCCGTCCAGTGTTGGGAAGGTAAGGCATCGCAACCGCCGACACATTTGGACTCTCCTTGGGGATTTGTGATACCATCTCAGAGCGCACAGTTCGTTTCTGTGCTCTTTCCCGCTTAACTCTTTTAATTTTTCTAGTGGGAGGATGAGGGCTTCCATTGTTATGTGAAGCTGAACCACTAGCCATGAACATAGGCCAGGGCCTCAGCCGTTCCTAGCCACTCCGTGTCGTAAATGGCATATTGGCAAGTTTACGCTTCTCCTCAGACGATTAAAAATTGTAATTTTACTGAACTTTGGCTTTTTGGATTTTACACGCCCTCTACTATCACATTGGGCATCGGCCTTGGCAGATGACGTTGATGGCATTTCATCGTCTTTGTCATGGCTAGTGGCAGCAGCTTCAGCACTAGGAGGAAGTAGTTCTTCTTGATCTTTCCCTATTTTCTCCTCAAAATTTTTGTTCTCCATTATTGTTTGGGAGTTATATGAGACAATATGCGGCACAACAATTACTGGAATGACTGATGAGACAGGACACTACCACTGGTCTGATGCTTGCTACAACAGCAGCTGGGAGAGGTTCCACTTTGGGTGCACTGCATGGTGTACCCTGAATAAATGTTATTAATCAGTTTTAAAGTGATAATGCATGCCTGCATAACAATGAAATACTAACTGCTTCAAAAAGTGCAACAAATCTGGAATAAGCTGTTTATGAGATTAATTGTGTTTATAAACCACCATTGCATATTTGGAATGAAACCATCAAAAGTGGATAGAAAGGTGGGACGATTATAAGTGGAAACCCCACTGGGTCTGAGATATAATATAATTCTCCACTAGAGACACCAGATAAATAAACTACCTGTGTATGCTGCTAAGCCTGATAGGCTTGTTTAGAACATCCCCACATGTCATGCATTTTGGTCTATTACATAAAAAAAAAAAACCTTTTGGTCTAACTGGTGACCATGTTTCTCCTTTATTAGATTCATCTTGAATTTCATTTCTTAAAAAACTTAGGACTAGTTTTTCTTTTATGGTTCTGTTCTTCTTAAAGATAATCCGCGGAGTATCTGGAATCAATTCTCTCATTATTGACTCTTGTTTCAGTATTGAGTAATTCTGCTTAACAATTTTTTGAATTTCAGCCGATTTGTTATTATACACTGCTCAAAAAAATAAAGGGAACACTAAAATAACACATCCTAGATCTGAATGAATGAAATATTCTTATTAAATACTTTGTTCTTTACATAGTTGAATGTGCTAACAACAAAATCACACAAAAATTATCAATGGAAATCAAAGTTATTAACCCATGGAGGTCTGGATTTGGAGTCACACTCAAAATTAAAGTGGCAAAAAACACACTACAGGCTGATACAACTTTGATGTAATGTCCTTAAAACAAGTCAAAATGAGGCGCAGTAGTGTGTGTGGCCTCCACGTGCCTGTATGACCTCCCTACAATGCCTGGGCATGACCCTGATGAGGTGGCGGATGGTCTCCTGAGGGATCTCGTCCCAGAAAAAACAAAAAACTGGATATCTGCACACTCAAAAATCAATATTGTAATAATCTGGGTGAATGTATATGATTCATCACCATACATTCACTCACAAAAACCCCTATTCAGTATTAAACACAATGTTGATTTAATTAGGGAGTGCAGTCAACTACAGTATGTCAGAACTAGAATGTTTGAAGAAAAAAGAGAAGGAATTCTGTATTGTTGACGCACTGGAAGAAACTAATTCTAAAATATAACCTTTATTAGATATGTATTAAAATATGATTATGATTAATTCATTTTCCCAAACTACAGTGAAACATAGAATTAAAATCACGGACAAACAAGTAAGTGAATCTAAACAGAAGATTGAAAAATTGTGAATAAAGACTTTAAAAAGCGTGTCCACGTGTATTTATAAGTGTGTCCTTATACTCGGGGTTACTATATAGGTATAAATACCATCAGCATTTCTACACCCATCCAATATTATTCGACTACTATCAGTATCTATAGTGTCGATACATACATATAATGTCGACCACTATTAGTATCTATAGTGTCGGTATCCACTACTTTGAGTTCAGGGACTTAGGGATCATATATAATATGAAACTTCCAAATAAAGGTTACTCTATTTTATTGACAATTACGGTGACTGTGAGTCATCTATAAGTGTATTCTGAGATCTAATTCCCCTGAAATTAAATCCCCATATATTGAGAACCTCTCACACTGGCTATCAATATTATTAGAGTATCTATTTGTGCATGGGGACACGTTGCTTTGAGGGGTATGGCAATCCCTACTTGCATAGAAAGCAACTGCCTTATACAGTAATGTTATTCAATTATGTAATATCCAACTCTGTTGCACAGATTTCGGAGATACTGCTTATATTAGGGGTGTTGCAACCCCAGTTATACTTCCAAAGCAAGCCGTTTATAAATACGGTTTATTTCTTATGCATCAGTTGTTATGCATACCCTCAGTTGCCATAGTTTGTCTCCTGTCTATAGTACCAGAGTAGGTTCACCTATGCTGTGAATTCCTATGCAGCATAGGCTTCCATATATCGTAACAATTTGAAAAATTCACTGTTGTGCCTATTGAAGTTCCTTATTTAATTGGCTAACAGTGCTGTTTATACTGTATAGCGGTCTCAATTTTTAAATAAAAGTGATCCGCATGCATAGTACTCTCGAGTAACAATAAGGGATAGATCCTATTCACCAGTGTGAGTCAGGTAAAGAGTCCTTATCTTGATGCAGAGTAACCCATATACATATTTAATAGACCCAAATTTATTGGACTCAGAATAATGTATGTTTTATTTCAAATATTTATTATTGGATGGAATTTTATATTCAAGTTTACAATATTCCCAGAATATAAGGTATCTGTTTTTGCTGATAGTTATTGCATCATAATAAATTTAATATACATTGATAGGATTTGTGAACTTCTCACACACTGCTTTGACAGTAATTACTTCAGGTTACTGTGTCTGTCTGTTGATATGACTGACTTCTTTGCTACAATATATGACACTTAGTATGTCTTATTCAGAGCATGCAGCTGCTATGCTGCTGAATGTTACCAATTGTTGCAATGTAATAATTCTTGAAGAATAAAGATTGAAGGACAGTATAGGCCCTTTAAAGGACAAACTTGGAGTCTTAATCAAACACGATAAAGACATAGATAAATTAAATTAGTTTTTCTCATCTGTATTCACAAGAGAGGACCAGATGCAGGGATTAACACAAAATCTTAGCAACGATAATGCCCCACTGCTACGTGCTTATATAAGGGATGAAGTAGTCTATGGCCGATTAAAAAAAATTAAGATTAATAAATCACCTTGTCCAGACGGAATTCACCCAAGGGTTCTTAGGGAGCTACACTCTGATCTAGCAAGACCGCTATTTTTGATCTTCAAAGACTCACTTACATAACACATGGTTCCCAAAGACTGGCGTATAGCAGAAGTAGTCCTGATATTCAAAAAGGGAAGTAAATCTTAACCGGGCAACTATAGACCAGTTAGTCTTACATCTGTACTGGGGAAAGTACTGGAAGGTATTATAAGGGATAATATACAGAAGTTAATTGAAGCCAATAAGGTTATTAATAGGAACCAACATGGATTTGTGAAGGACAGATCATATCAAACAAACTTACTAGGCTTTTATGAAACAGTTAGCGCGAACCTAAATCAGGGTAAGGAGGTGGATGTAATCTTTTTAGACTTTGCTAAAGCTTTCAACACAGTATTGCATATCAGACATCCATAAGTCACAAGAACTGCACAATATGCACTTGGGTTAGAAATTGGTTAGACAATAGGGAGCAGCGAGTTGTGGTTAATGGAACTTTGTCAAATTGGACTGTGGTGTGCCACAGGGGTCTGTACTTGGACCACTATTATTCAACATTTTCATAAATGATCTAGCAGTAGGTCTGGAGAGCATGGTGTAAATTTTTTCGGATGATACCAAACTGTATAAGGTTATAAATACGGAGGGAGATGCTGTGTCTCTTCAGGATGACTTATATAAACTGGAAGCATGGGCAGCAAAATGGGAATGAGGTTCAATACAGATAAGTGTAAGGTAATGCACTTTGGTAGCAAGAACACAAATACAACCTACATACTAAATGGGGCAAAATTAGCGGTTTCTGTGCTGGAAAAAGACGGGTGTTAACATAGATAACAAACTTAGTAGCAGTACCCAAAGTAGGATTGCAGCAAAGAAGGCAAACAAGGAATTAGCATGCATAAAGCACGTAATTGATGCAAGGGATGAGAGTGTTATACTCCCATTATATAAATCACTAGTAAGGCCACATCTCGAATACTGTAGACAATTTTGGGCACCATACTATAAAAAGAATATCCTGGAACTAGAAAAGGTTCAGAGGAGGGCTACCAAACTGATTAGGGGAATGGAGACGCTGGATTATGGGGAAAGCCTTGCGAGGCTAGGTATGTTTACACTGGAAAAGAGGAGATTAAGAGGAGACATGATTAACATTTACAAATATATAAGGGAACAATACACAGAGCTTGCGGGGATCTGTTTTTGGTAAGATCAACTCAGAGGACACGTGGACATCTGCTTAGGTTAGAAGAGAGGAGATTTTGCACACAGAGGTGAAAAGGTTTTTTCACAGTAAGGACAATACGTGTTTGGAATTACCTTCCAGATAGAGTAGTAATGGTGGACTCGGTCGATACTTTTAAGAATGGCCTAGATAAATTCCTAATGGATAAGGATATACAGGGTTATGGTGGGTAGGTCATGCACTATAATAATTATAAAATAAAAAAATAGATAAAAATAGTCCTAAAATAATACAGCGTAGGAGCCCCCACATAGGTTGAACTCGATGGACAAATTGTCTTTTTTTAACCTCAGAAACTATGTAACTATTTCTTATTATTTCTTTTATTTGGTATTATGTTATACAAGAGCATTTTAAAAGAGGAGGGGTCTCCCTCCTCTCCACAGTGCAGTAGGCTCCAGCATTGTGATGGCGTCTACTGTGCATGCACGAGGTCTCCGGAAACATGGCGCACGTCATGTTCTGGAGACTAATTTTACTACTGCACATGTGCGGCAGCTATTCTAGCAGTGATTTTTGTTGCGGCTGCAGCCCCCGACGCTGGACTCTGGAAAGGTAGATATTAAAACATGGGTGCAGTGTGTGCAGGGTGGGCCCCCCTGGACCCAGGGGCCCGTTTGCACCGCACACATTACACCCATTATAGAAACGCCAATGATTTATGTTCATGTACAGTATTTCCATGCATATATAAGTCTTTCCATATTGTTCTTACTAAACTAATTAAATCTACTGATTTTGATTCAAGTTCTCACACAGTGGCATGTGTTGACTATAAGTTCTGGGAGTTCCACTGTTCACTTCTCCTTTTCTGCAATTTCATATCAGTTTGCAATCAAAAGAATTTGTAACCTTCAAACTATTGTTTTGCATCATATACTAATGACCATAATTGCATTATTTCTATACTGTAGCTACCAGAAATTGGGGTCTACTGTTTATGCAGGCAGCAGATTTGTAGTCCACATGGTATTTTTTATCCTTTGCATCTGTACTAGAATCCTGCCATAAGAATAGGGCCTACCTTATATATTTGTCAATAGATTTGTTTTCTGGGTGTCTATGATGATCAATGAAATGGGATCTAGTTTGACAGCTAGGATAGGCACAGCTTCTCTCCGCTTCCTCCTTACCTCTGCCCCACTCTTAGTAGTAGTGGACACAGGTCCCTTTGTAAGATTTATGGATGCAGTCATGTGACCATTGAATGCAGCCCAATTCAAATCTGCCTCAGTCTTTTTAATCTTGCTCTAGTACACAGTGTGATAAAAGAGTAATAGATTTCTACCTGTACTCCAGCATACTGTAACTGTGTACTCTACTGGCTGTTCCCTATGATTTTGACCAGGACTAACCCAGGCATATTTTTTGCTTGCTGTTTTTGATACTGATCGGCTTCTGATCATTGCTGATATGGCCTGTTCTAACTAGTGGTGGATCCCACTTTTTTAAGAGTATGTGACTGCAATTAATTTAGACAGTGTGGTCCACCCAGACCTTGTTCCTCTGTGCATGCATGAAAAATCTAAGAGGGAAGCCGGGAAGGAAATGTGCATGCAGTCACTAGAAGCCAGTTGACACTGGCATGATAGATGCCAGATTGGTAGCACTTTCAGCCAATGGCAGTACGGATTGTCAGTTCTAGGAGGAGAAAACAGCTGTCCCGGGACATACAGTCCAGCATATGTTTCCAATGTGAAGCTTGCAGACTTCCACTGCAGACTGAGAACTGGGGGTTACTGTGTATGGTGGTAGTGGTCCTGACACTCCTGATTCACGCCTGCCAATTTACAGTCTGTTGGGTTAACGAACTAACTCTGTTGACCTGTCCTGGTACCAGCTCATCACACTTAGATGCATGGAAAGTGGAGGTCCCTTGTGAAAACCATGATCTTGTTAGTCCTCTGTTTCTGCTAGCACTAACCAACAGTAGGTTGGTGATATAAAATCAACTATATGGATTGACTCAATTATGAGATGAAAGGACAATTACATACAAACATTGCTAATTTCAAATGATAAAGTATAACTTTTGGTGTTCTTGCTAGCTAGATGTGCGGCGGGCACTTTTCGTGTTTTGTGTTTTGGTTTTGGTTCTAATTCCCCGCTCGTGTTTTGGTTTTGGGTTGGTTTTGCCAAAACCACCCATTCGTGCTTTGGTTTTGGTTTTGGCTTTGGATCTGGATGATTTTTGGAAAAACATAAAAACAGCTAAAATCACATAATTTGGGGGTAATTTTGATCCTACGGTATTATTAACCTCAATAACATTCATTCCCACTCATTTCCAGTCTATTCTAAATACCTCACACCTCACAATATTGTTTTTAGGCCAAAAGGTTGCACCGAGGTGGCTGTATGACTAATCTAAGCAACACAAGTGTTCGGCACAAACACCTGGCCCATCTAAAAGTGGCACTGCAGTGTCAGACAGGATGGCAGATTTAAAAAATAGGCCCCAAACAGCACATGATGCAAAGATGTAAAAGAGGTGCACCGAGGTTGCTGTATGACTAATCTAAGCGACACAAGTGTGCGGCACAAACACCTGGCCCATCTAGGAGTGGCACTGCAGTGTCAGACAGGATGGCAGATTTAAAAAAATAGGCCCCAAACAGCACAAGATGCAAAGAATAAAAAGAAGTGCACCGAGGTTGCTGTATGACTAAGCTAAGCAACACAACCACCTGGCCCATCTAGTAGTGGCATGCAGTGGCTGAATGTCGAAAGTGGCATGCAATTTTTCAGTCCACTGACAGCATCTCCTGCACGCCCCTGTTATTTTTAAAAAATTCTGCAATTGGTGGACTTATATGGCAGTACCCCTGGACTAATACGGCAGTACCCAATGACTTATACAGCAGTGTCAGACAGGATGGCACTTTAAAAAAACCATGCCCAAAACAGCACATAATGCAAAGATAAAAAAGGGGTGCACCAAGGTTGCTGTATGACTAAGCTCAGCGACACAAGTGTGCGGCACAAACACCTGGCCCATCTAGGAGAGGCTCTGCAGTGTCAGACAGGAGGGCAGATATAAAAAAATGCCCCAAACAGCATATGATGCAAAGATGTAAAAGAGGTGCAATGAGTTAGCTGTTTGACTAAGCTAAGCAACACAAGTGTGCAACACAAACACCTGGCCCAACTGGGGTTAGCACTGCAGTCCCACTGCATTAATGGCGGATACCGGATGCACGTCTAACACCAGCATAGTTGTTATGGCCTCAGTAATCTGCAACAGGGTATATATATATATATATATATATACGGCAGTATCACTGGACTGGACTTATACGCCAGTACCACTGTAATTATACAGCAGGATCACTGGACTTATACGGCAGTATCAATGGACATATACGGCAGTATCACAGTACATATACGGCAGTATCACTGGATTGGATTTATACGCCAGTACCACTGTAATTATACGGCAGGATCACTGGATTTATACAGCAGGATCACTGCATTTTTTTATGGCAGGATCATTGTAATTATATGGCAGGATCACTGGAATTATACGGCAGGATCACTAGACTTATATGGCAGGATCACTGGAATTATACAGCAGTACTGCTGGACATATACAGCAGTATCAATGGACATATATGGCAGTATCACGGGACTGGGCTTATACGCCATTACTACTGTAATTATACAGCAGGACCACTGGACTTATGCGGCAGGATCCCTGTAATTATACGGCAGGATCACTGGAATTATACGGCAGGATCACTGGAATTATACGGCAGGATCACTGGAATTATACGGCAGTACCACTGGACATATACAGCAGTATCACTGGACATATAAGGCAGTATCAATGGACATATACGGTAGTATCACTGGACATATACGGCAGTATCACTGGACATATACGGCAGTATCACTGGACATATAAGTCTGTATCAATGGACATATATGGCAGTATCACTGGACATATACAGCAGTATCACTGGACTGTACTTATACGCCAGTACCACTGTAATTATACAGCAGGATCACTGTAATTCTACGGCAGGATCACCGGAATTATATGGCAGGATCACTTGAATTACACAGCAGGATCACTGGAATTATATGGCAGTACCGCTGGACATATACAGCAGTATCAATGGACATATACGTCAGTATCACTGGACATATACGGCAGTATCAATGGATATATACGGCAGTATCACTGGACATATACGGCAGTATCACTGGACTGTACTTATACGCCAGTACCACTGTAATTATATGGCAGTATCGCTGTAATTATATGGCAGGATCACTGGAATTATATGGCAGGATCACTGGAATTATACACCAGTATCACAGGAATTATACGGCAAAATCGCTGGAATTATACGGCAGTATCACAGGAAAAATATACGGCAATATCACTTGAATTATACGTCAGTTTCACAGGAATTATACAGCAGTATCACTGGACTTATACGGCAGTATCACAGGAATTATACGGCAGTATCACAGGAATTATACGGCAATATCACAGGAATTATACGGCAATATCACTGGAATTATACGACAGTATCACAGGAATTATACACCAGTATCACAGGAATTATACGTCAGTATCACAGGAATTAGAAAACAGTATCACAGGAATTATACGGCAATATCACTGGAATTATACGCCAGTATCACGGGAATTATATGGCAATATCACTAGAATTATACGCCAGTATCACGGGAATTATACGCCAGTAACACTGGATATATGGCAGCAGAGGACACTCCCACTGTGACTGGTCACTGGACTGATGCTGAACAATACACTACCCCTGGTCTGATGCAGGACAACACAGCACCACTGAAAGGGACTTATACAGCTACACCAGATATATGGCAGTAGAGGACACCACCACTATGACTGGTCACTGAACTGATGCTGCACAAGACACTACCCCTAGTCTGATGCAAGACAACACAGCACCACTGAAAGGGACTTATACAGCTACACTGGATATATGGCAGCAGAGGACACCACCACTGTGACTGGTCACTGGACTGATGCTGTACAAGACACTACCCCTGGTCTGATGCAAGACAACACAGCAAAACTGCAAGGGACTTATACAGGAGCACTGGGGATATATAGCAGCAGAGGACACCACCACTGTGACTGGCTGGACTGATGCAGCATAAGACACTACACTGGACTGAGCAGTACAAGACAGCACTGGAATCACCACCCCACTTTCCCGCCCACACAGACACTGAGGACGGACACACTCTCTGAGACTGGAGTGAAAATGGCGGCGACATGCGGGTCCTTATATGGAATCCAAACCCCACGAGAATCCGACAGCAGGATGATGATGTTTTGCCTCGTTCTGGTTTTCGAGTCAGGCCGAAAAACCCAAGCCTGACTCGGATTCAGACTCAGGTAGGGAGGTTCGGTAGGGTTAGGATCTCAGGGATCTGAACCCGCTCATCTCTTGCTAATATACAGTATTCCAATTTTGGCTCAAATTAAGGTAACATTACTTTTTGTTTACAATGTTTAATTTCAACACCGAATTAAGCAACATTCCATAGTAAATTCAATTTTGTGAACACTCTATATTATTTTTTATAATAACCTCTATCTCATTTTAGGGTGTATAACATTTTACAAGTCTAAAAATTGCTTCTCAGCCAACTACTGTGCGTTCTTTGAAATCATATTTGGTTGGATCTCCAATTCTTACTTGGATCAATTGCAATTACTTTAATTAAATCACTTTCAAATACCTTCCCCATAAGTTTATTTCCCACAGTAGCTCTTGAGTTGAAAGTTTTGACTGCAGAAATGAGGCAGTCTGGAAAGCATTCAGAGTCAGAGAGGGTGGAATATGATTACTGGTGAGCCACGAGAAACCACGTCACCTTCTCCACTTAACAATCAGATGTCACCCTCTTTAGGTGAACATGACCTTGTTCAAAAAGATTGGTGTTAGAAGAGTGATTAACATTTAACCTAACAGAATATACCAGCACTTTAACGATCTTGTTCTTGATTTGAGTGAATACTATAAATAATGTACCACGGACTCGGAGCATTTGAAAGTACAGAGTAAAATATTGTGCAATAGTAAAAAGGTGTACAAGTAATATAAACATTTATTTCAAGCAAAAAAGGTTGGTAGAAAAGATCATGGCATTTTCTCTAAATGTTGTTAAATCCTTTCTTAATATAAAATAGTCTAAGAATATTATTTCTTAATGAGAACTGTTAATTGGACATTCTTCCAAAACTCCTGTTTCCAAAGCTGTTTTTGATCATTTAAAAAGCCATTTTTGAAACAAATCTTTTCTTTTCTTTTAAAAAAAAGTTATTTTCAAGCAAAGCTGTACAAAGGTACTTGTAAGGTAAAATGCTCTCATTTTGGGACTGTAGAACACTCTATACATTCCATTTTGGTGTACATTTTTATATATTTATTTTATCTGGCTCAAGTTACCAACAGAGCCACCAGGTGGCAGCTTCTCATAGCTGCAGATGGCTAACTAGTAACTTGCTTTCCAATAGGAAATTCAAAAAGTTGGTTTGTCTCCCTTCATAAAAAAACTAAACAATACAAATACCATATTTTCTTGCGGAAAAAGCTGCACCAAGATACAGTAAATCGCATACCCTGAGATCGGAGGGGAGTCTTGCTTTCAGCTCACAACAAAGATCCACTGCAAACACTGCATCTTTCTAAATGCCGCACAGGTGGACACAAACATTTTAAGCACATAAATATAAAATACATAGGGGCGTGGCTTCGTGGGGAAGGGGTGTGGCCACAAAATAATACCAATTCATAAAACGGTGCACAGTAGTCTCCATTATTCAAATTACGCCGCACAGTAGCACCACTACATCAGGTAGAGACCCTTTTACACCTTACGGTGGGCAGATTCCTCTTTTTACACATTATGGCAGACAGCGTCCCCTTTTTAGTTTTTACACATTACAGCAGACAGCGTCCCCCTTTTTACACATAATGGCATACAGCGTGCCCTTTTTACACATAGCGGCAGACAGCGTGCACTTTTTACACATAACGGCAGACAGAGTCCCCTTTTTACACATAACGGCAGATAGTGTCCCCTTTTTACACATAACAGCAGACAGCGTGCCCTTTTTACACATAGCGGCAGACAGCGTGCACTTTTTACACATAACGGCAGACAGTGTCCCCTTTTTACACATAACGGCAGACAGTGTGCCCTTGTTACACATAGCGGTAGACAGCGTACACTTTTTACACATAACGGCGACAGCATGCCCTTTTTACACATAACGGAAGACAGCGTCCCCTTTTTACACATTATGGCAGACAGCGTCCCCTTTTTACACATAACGGCAGACAGCATCCCCTTTTTACACATAACGGCAGACAGCATCCCATTTTTACACAATACGGCAGACAGTGTGCCCTTGTTACACATAGCGGCAGACAGCGTCCCCTTTTTACACATAACGGCAGACAGCGTGCCCTTGTTACACATTACGGCAGACAGCGTCCCCATTTTTACACATTACGGCAGGCAGATTCCCCCTTTTTACACATTGCGGCAGACAGCGTCCCCTTTTTACACATCACGGCAGGCAGATTCCCCATTTTTACACATTACGTCAGGCAGATTCCCCCTTTTTACACATTGCGGCAGGCAGATTCCCCCTTTTTACACATTACGGCAGACAGCGTGCCCTTGTTACACATTACGGTAGACAGCGTCCCCTTTTTACACATCACGGCAGGCAGATTCCCCCTTTTTACACATTACGGCAGGCAGATTCCCCCTTTTTACACATTGCGGCAGGCAGCGTCCCCTTTTTACACATCACGGCAGGCAGATTCCCCCTTTTTACACATCATGGCAGGCAGATTCCTCCTTTTTACACATTACGTCAGGCAGATTCCCCCTTTTTAGACATTGCGGCAGACAGCGTCCCCTTTTTACACATCACGGCAGGCAGATTACCCCTTTTTTACACATTACGGCAGACAGTCCCCCTTTTTGCACATGAAGAAAGAAAGAAAGAGAAAGAAAGAAAGAAAGAAAGAAAGAAAGAAAGAAAGAAAGAAAGAAAGAAAGAAAGAAAGAAAGAAAGAAAGAAAGAAGGAAAGAAAGAATTATACTTACTGTCTCCGCTGGCTCAGGCTCCTTGGTGCAGCTTCTGGCAGAGATCCCGGGAAGGAGAGAAGGAGGAGGAGGGAGGTGGAGGAGGGAGCTGCAGCAGCGCTGTGTTATTGGTGGAGGCGCTGCTGCTGCTGTCCCTCTGCTTCACTATACGCTGTTCTCCGCCGCTCTGAATGGCTGGGATGCGCTTCACAGCGGCGGAATACAGCCTATAGTAAAGCAGAGGGACAGCAGCAGCAGCGCCTCAACCAGTAACAAAGCGCTGCTGCTGCTCCCTCCTCCACCTCCCTACTTCTCCTCCCCCCCGTGACCGCTTCGCTCCTCTCCTGTGTCCTGCGGGCGGCTGTGTGCTGCGGGCAGTGGTTGCCCACAGCACAGAGCGGCATGTAATGAGTCAGTTTGACTCATTACATGCTTTGGGCCCCTGGACAGTGGGGGGCTCCAGTGCAACGCACTGGTTGCACTGGCGGTAGTTCCGCCTCTGGTTGCAGCCCTGACTATAGTGGAGATGTTCTAAGCCTTTGAGGATGACAAAGTGGAGAGAGATAAAGTGGAAGGAGATAAAGTACAAATCAACCAGCTGATAACTGTAATTCGTTGGCTGGTACTTTATCTCCATGCACTTTATCTCTCTCCAAGGCTTAATAGATAGACCTGAAAGTACCAGCCAATCAGCAACTACAGTAACTGCCATGTTATAGGCTGTGTTTGAAAAATGACTGTTAGGAGCTGATTGGTTGGTAGTTTGTCTCTCTGCACTTCATTTCGCTCCAAGGCTCAGTACCCTGTGTCTTTTTGCCAGTGCGACTTTGTCTCTATGCTTATGAGCTTTCTAAGATTCTAGAAAAATTGCTGGTACTATAAGTTTATTTAAATCAATGAAAATCACTGTAAACCGCATGAGTTCGGATCAAAAACAAATGTTTAGCATAATCAAATCTTGGAACAATTAATTCCTAGTGTTGTTTTGCCAATTTCTAGCAAGTTTAATTCATTTTAAAAGTAATCGATAGGAAAAACAAACTCAGAAGTTCAAGACAAAAATCAGCCTTATTTTGTGGTACATGTATGAAACAGTGAAAAGAGTGAAGAAGTGAGCCAGTAGAGATGTCCATGGCAACCAGTCAGCTTTTAAGTAACATCAATCAAGTGCATTCTATAATATTATAGGTATCAGCTGATTGGTTGCTATGGGCAACTTCTCCACATTTTTCACTGCTTCATACTGTACATCTACTCCAGTCTGTACTTAAATTATATCCAGTTAATATTCCATTTACAATTTGCCTTTGAATGGCTTGAAAATATATAGCGCTTGTGTGAGTCCATTTTTCTGTAAGCACTGTCTACAAAAACAAATTGTACAGTAGCAGCCTTTCTCTATCGTCCTAGTGGATGCTGGGGTTCCTGAAAGGACCATGGGGAATAGCGGCTCCGCAGGAGACAGGGCACAAAAAGTAAAGCTTTTGGATCAGGTGGTGTGGACTGGCTCCTCCCCCTATGACCCTCCTCCAAGCCTCCGTTAGATTTTTGTGCCCGGCCGAGAAGGGTGCAATCTAGGTGGCTCTCCTAAAGAGCTGCTTAGAAAAGTTTAGCTTAGGTTTTTTATTTTACAGTGAGTCCTGCTGGCAACAGGATCACTGCAACGAGGGACTTAGGGGAGAAGAAGTGAACTCACCTGCGTGCAGGATGGATTGGCTTCTTTGGCTACTGGACATTAGCTCCAGAGGGACGATCACAGGTACAGCCTGGATGGTCACCGGAGCCTCGCCGCCGGCCCCCTTGCAGATGCTGAAACGAGAAGAGGTCCAGAATCGGCGGCAGAAGACTCCTCAGTCTTCTTAAGGTAGTGCACAGCACTGCAGCTGTGCGCCATTTTCCTCTCAGCACACTTCACACGGCAGTCACTGAGGGTGCAGGGCGCTGGGAGGGGGGCGCCCTGGGAGGCAAATGAAACCTTTTTTGGCTAAAAATACCTCACATATAGCCTCCGGGGGCTATATGGAGATATTTAACCCCTGCCAGAATCCGTTAAGAGCGGGAGACGAGGCCGCCGAAAAAGGGGCGGGGCCTATCTCCTCAGCACACAGCGCCATTTTCCCTCACAGAAAGGCTGGAGGGAAGGCTCCCAGGCTCTCCCCTGCACTGCACTACAGAAACAGGGTTAAAACAGAGAGGGGGGGCACTAATTTGGCATTAGAAATATATAAAAAAGATGCTATAAGGGAAAACACTTATATAAGGTTGTCCCTGATAATTATAGCGTTTTTGGTGTGTGCTGGCAAACTCTCCCTCTGTCTCTCCAAAGGGCTAGTAGGTCCTGTCCTCTATCAGAGCATTCCCTGTGTGTGTGCTGTGTGTCGGTACGTGTGTGTCGACATGTATGAGGACGATGTTGGTGAGGAGGCGGAGCAATTGCCTGTAATGGTGATGTCACTCTCTAGGGAGTCGACACCGGAATGGATGGCTTATTTAGGGAATTACGTGATAATGTCAACACGCGCCAAGGTCGGTTGACGACATGAGACGGCCGACAAACAATTAGTACCGGTCCAGACGTCTCAAAAACACCGTCAGGGGTTTTAAAACGCCCGTTTACTTTAGTCGGTCGACACAGACACAGACAGGGACACTGAATCCAGTGTCGACGGTGAATAAACAAACGTATTCCTTATTAGGGCCACACGTTAAGGGCAATGAAGGAGGTGTTACATATTTCTGATACTACAAGTACCACAAAAGAGGGTATTATGTGGGATGTGATAAAACTACCGTAGTTTTTCCTGAATCAGATAAATTAAATGAAGTGTGTGATGATGCGTGGGTTCCCCCCGATAGAAAATATGGGCGGTATACCCTTTCCCGCCAGAAGTTAGGGCGCGTTGGGAAACACCCCTTAGGGTGGATAAGGCGCTCACACGCTTATCAGAACAAGTGGCGGTACCGTCTATAGATAGGGCCGTCCTCAAGGAGCCAGCTGACAGGAGGCTGGAAAAATATCATAAAAAGTATATACACACATACTGGTGTTATACTGCGACCAGCGATCGCCTCAACCTGGATGTGCAGAGCTGGGGTGGCTTGGTCGGATTCCCTGACTAAAAATATTGATACCCTTGACAGGGACAGTATTTTATTGACTATAGAGCATTTAAAGGATGTATTTCTATATATGCGAGATGCACAGAGGGATAATTGCACTCTGGCATCAAGAGTAAGTGCGATGTCCATATCTGCCAGAAGATGTTTATGGACACGACAGTGGTCAGGTGATGCAGATTCCAAACGGCACAAAGGTGTATTGCCGTATAAAGGAAGAGGAGTTATTTGGGGTCGGTCCATCGGACCTGGTGGCCACGGCAACTGCTGGAAAATCCACCGTTTTTTACCCTAAGTCACATCTCTGCAGAAAAAGACACCGTCTTTTCAGCTTCAGTCCTTTCGTCCCTATAAGAGTCATATCTGCCCAGGGATAGAGGAAAGGGAAGAAGACTGCAGCAGGCAGCCCATTCCCAGGAACAGAAGCGTTCCACCGCTTCTGACAAGCTCTCAGCATGACGATGAGACCGTACAGGACCCCTGGATCCTACAAGTAGTATCCCAGGGGTACAGTTTGGAATGTCGAGACGTTCCCCTGCGCAGGCTCCTGAAGTCTGCTTTACCAAGGTCTCCCTCCGACAAGGAGGCAGTATGGGGAAAAAAAAAAAAAAAATTCACGAGCTGTATTCCCAGCAGGTGATAATTAAATTACCCCTCCTACAACAAGAAAAGGGGTATTATTCCACACTATATTGTGGTACTGAAGCCAGAAGGCTAGGTGAGACCTATTCTAAATCTAAAAAAATTTGAACACTTACAAAGGTTCAAATCAAGATGGAGTCACTCAGAGCAGTGATAACGAACCGGGAAGAAGGAGACTATCTGGTGTCCCGAGACATCAGGGATGCTTACCTCCATGTCCCAAATTTGCCCTTATCACTAAGGGTACCTCAGGTTCGTGGTACAGAACTGTCACTATCAGTTTCAGACGCTGCCGTTTGGATTGTCTACGGCACCCCGGGTCTTTACCAAGGTAATGGCCGAAATGATGGTTCTTCTTCGAAGAAAAGGCATCTAAATTATCCCTTACTTGGACGATCTCCTGATAAGGGCAAAGTCCAGGGAACAGTTGGAGGTCGGAGTAGCACTCTCTCAGATACTGTTACAACAGCAGGGGTGGATTCTAAATATTCCAAAATCGCAGCTGATCCCAACAACAACAAGTCTCCTGTGCTTAGGGATGATTCTGGACACAGTCCAGAAAAAGGTGTTTCTCCCGGAAGAGAAAGCCAGGGAGTTATCCGAGCTAGTCAGGAACCTCCTAAAATCAGTGCATCATTGCACAAGGGCCATGGTAAAAAAATGGTGACTTCCTTCGAAGCAATTCCAGTCAGCAGATTTCATGCAAGAACTTTTCAGTGGGATCTGCTGGACAAATGGTCCGGATCGCATCTTCAGATGCATCAGCGGATAACCCTATATCCAAGGACAAGGGTGTCTCTCCTGTGGTGGTTACAGAGTGCTCATCTTCTAGAGGGCCGCAGATTCGGCATTCATTTTTGGATGTTGGTGACCACGGAGGCCAGCCCGAGAGGCTGGGGAGCAGTCACACAAGGAAAAAATTTCCAGGGAGTGTGATCAAGTCTGGAGATTTTTCTCCACATAAATATAGCTAAGGGTAAATTTATAATGCTCTAAGCTTAGCAAGACCTCTGCTTCAAGGTCAGCCGGTATTGATCCAGTGGGATAAAACATCACGGCAGTCGCCCACGTAAATAGACAGGGCGGCACAAGAAGCAGGAGGGCAGTGGCAAAAACTGCAAGGACTTTTCGCTGGGCGGAAAATCATGTGATAGCACTGTCAGCAGTGTTTCATTCCGGAAATGGAAACTGGGAAGCAGACTTCCTCAGTAGGCACGACCTCCACCCGGCAGAGTGGGAACTTCATGGGGAAGTTTTCCACATAATTGTAAACCGTTGGGAATTACCAAAGGTGGACATGATGGCGTCCCGTCTGAACAAAAAACGGGACAGGTATTGCGCCAGGTTAAGAGACCCTCAGGCAATAGCTGTGGACGTTCTGGTAACACCGTGGGTGTACCAGTCGGTGTATGTGTTCCATCCTCTGCTTTTCATACCTAAGGTACTGAGAATTATAAGACGTAGAGGAGTAAGAACTATACTCATGGCTCCGGATTGGCCAAGAAGGACTTGGTACCCGGAACTTCAAGAGATGCTCACAGAGGACTTATGGCCTCTGCCGCTAAGAAGGGACTTGTTTCAGCAAGTACCATGTCTGTTCCAAGACTTACCGCAGCTGCGTTTGACGGCATGGCGGTGGAACGCCGGATCCTAAGGGAAAAGGCATTCAGGAAGAGGTCATTCCTACCCTGGTCAAAGCCAGAAAGGAGGTGACCGCACAACATTATCACCACATGTGGCGAAAATATGTTGCGTGGTGTGAGGCCAGGAAGGCCCCACGAAGAAATTTCAACTCGGTCGATTCCTGCATTTCTTGCAAACAGGAGTGTCTATGGGCCTCAAATTGGGGTCCATTAAGGTTCAAATTTCGGCCCTGTCGATTTTTCTTCCAGAAAGAATTGGCTTCAGTTCCTGAAGTCCAGAAGTTTGTCAAGGGAGTATTGCATATACAACCCCCTTTTTGTGCCTCCAGTGGCACTGTGGGATCTCAACGTAGTTCTGGGATTCCTCAAAACACATTGGTTTAAAACCAGTCAAATCTGTGGATTTGAAGCATCTCACATGAAAAGTGAACATGCTCTTGGACCTGGCCTGGACCAGGCGAGTGTCAAATTGGTGGTTTTTTTCTCAAAAAAGCCCATATCTGTTTGTCCATTCGGACAGGGCAGAGCTGCGGACTCGTCCCCAGTTCTCTCCCTAAGGTGGTGTCAGTGTTTCACCTGAACCAGCTTATTGTGGTGTCTTGCGCCTACTAGGGACTTGGAGGACTCCAAGTTGCTAGATGTGGTCAGGGCCCTGAAAATATAGGTTCCAGGACGGCTGGAGTCAGGAAAACTGACTTGCTGTTATCCTGTATGCACCCAACAAACTGGGTGCTCTTGCTTTTAAGCAGACTTTTGCTAGTTGGATGTGTAATACAATTCAGCTTGCACATTCTGTGGCAGGCCTGCCACAGCCAAAATATGTAAATGCCCATTCCACAAGGAAGGTGGGCTCATCTTGGGCGGCTGCCCGAGGGGTCTCGGCTTTACAACTTTGCCGAGCGGCTATTTAGTCAGGGGCAAACACGTTTGTAAAATCCTACAAATTTGATACCCTGGCTAAGGAGGACCTGGAGTTCTCTCATTCGGTGCTGCAGAGTCATCCGCACTCTCCCGCCCGTTTGGGAGCTTTGGTATAATCCCCATGGTCCTTTCAGGAACCCCAGCATCCACTAGGACGATAGAGAAAATAAGAATTTACTTACCGATAATTCTATTTCTCGGAGTCCGTAGTGGATGCTGGGCGCCCATCCCAAGTGCGGATTATCTGCATTATTTGTACATAGTTACAAAAATCGGGTTATTATTGTTGTGAGCCATCTTTTCAGAGGCTCCGCTGTTATCATACTGTTAACTGGGTTCAGATCACAGGTTGTACAGTGTGATTGGTGTGGCTGGTATGAGTCTTACCCGGGATTCATAAATCCTTCCTTATTGTGTACGCTCGTCCGGGCACAGTACCTAACTGAGGCTTGGAGGAGGGTCATAGGGGGAGAAGCCAGTCCACACCACCTGATCCAAAAGCTTTACTTTTTGTGCCCTGTCTCCTGCGGAGCCGCTATTCCCCATGGTCCTTTCAGGAACCCCAGCATCCACTACGGACTCCGAGAAATAGAATTATCGGTAAGTAAATTCTTATTTTAGCCAAGATTCTAAAACATTTTTGATTTAGTTGGCTCAAAAATGAACTCAATTTTGAATATTTGAAACATAATTACATTTGAAGTTAGCTAAACAGCAATAAGTAAGACGAAGAACACTCACCGTATGATGAAAATAGAGTAACAGATGGGAAGTATTTATCTAAGAAATGATTTTTTAGTTAGGAGGGCTAAGCAATACAGAAGGGTACACAGTATAGACAATGCTTAAATAGCTCTTCAAGCCAACAACACAGAGTTGTTAAAAGTTCTCGGCTTAAGAACAACCAATGTGTTATGACATAACATGGTACATTCTTACTTACGATATTTATATGGCAAGAAATACAGCATTTCCAGATGGCGTATAATAATTCTGTCAAAAACACAATTAGGTTCTTTAAGTGATTGTTTATGCAGCTGTGGATTGAAAATCAATTTAGTCACACATGTAGATGTTTCAAATAATGTGTATGCAGGTGTTATATTGCAGCATTATTTTGGCACACTCAAACTATGAACTGCCAAGTTACTTAACCAGTGATGTTGGTTTATTGCTAGATAGCAGGTACAGCCGTGCTCACTGTTACATGCACACTGATGATGGAGCTGAGTTTGAGCGGGGTAGGGTTTCATACAGTACACACGCTGGTGAGTGTATGCTGCAAACAGGTTGTCGAGTAGGGATGCTGCAACAGTGTTTTAGCAGGTATTAATTAGGTATCTCAGGAGCTAAGCAGGAGATTTATGTGTCCCGTCATGTCACTCTATACAGTCATAGAATAAGATAGCCCCTACATATGCTTAGTGGACTTCTCGGTTGCCATCTTGGGATAGGGCATGAAGCCTCCCTGGAGAACAAGAAGCCCGGAGCCCTGCACAGTATAGTGCACTCCCCTGTCAACAGTAGATAGGAAAATAATGCTGCATTCAGATCGCAAATGCCGGATCCTACCCGGTAAGAGAAACGTGTACTTACCGGGTGGGATCCGGCATTTGCGCTCCGTTGCTGGCTTTCCGACCCGGCAATATACCGGCAGGGGCGGGGGTGGAGACGACGCTGGGAGATGAGCTCATCTCCTGCGCCGCCTCTCCCTATGCTGTGAATGGGAGCCGTGCCGCATCGGAACGGCTCCCGTTCACACTGCGCCTGACCCGGTAATCAACCCGGTAATAACCCTTCTTTTTTACCGGGTTGAATTACCGGGTCAGGTGACCCGCTAATTCTGAAAAGGAGCTTTCACATCGCACACTGACCCGTTTCGACACGGCAATATGCCGTGTCGATACCGGGTTTTTAGTGCGATGTGAAAGGGGTATTAGAATGATCAGCCCCTGTTCCACTCAAACAGCGACTGATTAACAGGAGGAGTGTTTGGTTAGTGATGTTAGAATTTTGCCCATGCTCATGGGCAAATTGCAGTAACATATCAATGGCTTTTAAGAACATGCACAATAATGATTATATTAATTTAAAATGGACCATTACTGTTTATTTCAGCTTGTTGTGAGATCACACACATGACAATATTGGGTCATTTTATTGATATCACATAATTCAACGCATGTTTAGCCAAGTTACCTGAGAAGAACAAAATTGCATGTTTGCAATTTGCAGTGAATCTGTCCAGAAAGGGAAAACAGTCTTTTGTGGGCTACTGTAAGTTAATATTTATGACAATTGTGATAAAATTACTGGTAAAATGATAAATGGGAGATATGTTTGTCCCAGGTTTTTGACCTATGTGATTTAAACCCCCAGAAAATGTCTGTTCTGTTTAACAGACTTGCGTTTAAGTTTTTACTAAAAGTCACATAAAGGGTCCTGGGAGTATGGGTGTGAGAGAGAAGGGAGGGTTCCACCCATAAAACCCTTTTCAGGTTTCTATGCCTTCGGCTTGAGAGCAAGTTAATTAGTGCCTGCACCTGTAAGAGGCTGATATTAGCTGAGTCAGGACTTGGCTCAGGGTCTGACTACCTGAGGAAACAGGCAAGAGGCCAGTTCTAAGACACTGTGATTTACTGACTATAAGTACTGGGCATTTGCCTGTGTTTGTGGTAGGGGAATTATGTCCTACCACTCTGATGAAGGGAATCTGTTATGTTTGGTTAGTACCCAGACAGGCTAGGATTTATTTTTATGTTTTTTTTTATTTTGTACTGCACAATAAAACTAGCTATAGCTAGATTTCACGAAAAAAAACATGGACTGGTATGCTGTTTTCCTCGCTGCTGTTTGTTTGGAGGGTCCCATCTACCCCAGGAGAGGGTACCGCTATCCTGATCTCCCCACACAATGTAATAATGTAGCCATTACCTAGGATCCTTTCCATGAATGTTAGTTAGGTCGTATAAATATTAGTCAGGCAGTAGCTCACCAGTTCCTAGCAAACTGATAAGCTGCATAGTGATTTAGCAGATAAGTTTAGCTTCTAAAGGGAAATAAAGTGATTGGTTATGTACAATGAGAACATGAATTCATACATATGTGACAGTAGTAGCTAGTTTTAAGCAATATTCAGGAACTGGAGGATGACAAACAATACACAACATCCAAGTTCAAACTATCTAGGAAACCACCTTAAGGTTAGTATGTTTAAATAACATTCTTAACAGCAAATAACATCTTGCCTACTGTATCTATCTACTTTACACTGGCATTACTTGAATGAGTGATACCCAGTGAGACAGTGTTAGGGATATGCGAGCATGCAAAAGGGGCATGGCCTCGTGTCTGCAAAATCACGTCCCCTTGTTTAATGTTTCTGGGGCTTGTCCACATGCCACTTTCACCGTTCACATCATGCTGTGCGCTTGTCCGGTGTCGAATCAGAGCAGCTCTACTATTCTGAATCACCCCCTCAGAAGGTGTCTCTCAGTGTGGCCTGCTACCCACACACACCCTTGTGACTCCACTACTTTTTTATGTTATCCTTACATGGACCATTGTGTTAAATGATGCGTGCACTACTGTGCAGACATCAATCTTCCTGTTCCCCAAGGAGGCTTTATACCCTACCCCAAGATGGCCACCAAGATCTATACTGAGCATGTGCAGTGCCCATCTTGTTTCTTTATGGTGTGAGACTGTAGTGTGACTCTATGGGAGACAGAAGACTCCTACTTTGCTTCAGAGAGACCTGCAATTCGCAAGCTGTTTCAGCAGGGTTGGGTATGCGTGACCGGCAGTCAACATACCTCCGCCGGGATCCCGGCAGTGAAATGCTAGCGAGGTAGGGGGGGGGGGTTTGGTGAGCCCATGCTGTGGTCTCGGTGGCGACCGCAGGTTCTATTCTCACTCTATGGGTGTCGTAGGAGTAGTCCCTGTTGGTTGGCATGCGGACCGTCAGGATTTTCAGGGGAGGATGTAGGGGGAGGGGTTGTGACCAGCGTTCTCCTGATCACCGGTCACATAACCGCATCCCGTTCCAGCATCCCTGCACCACTATTCATTTGCAGAATACACTCACCAGCTAGTGAGCTGTATGAAACCCCACTCCACTCAAGCTCCGATCCATCACCACTGTACATGTAACAGTGAGTACAGCTGTGCTGGCTATCGACTTATAAATGAACACCACTTATTAAGTAACTGGGGTGTTCATAGTTCGAGTCATCCGCTGGTGTGTTCCTATGTAACTGCAATATTAACACCTGAATGCACATCATTTCCAAAGCACTGAATGTGCCTTAGAAAAGGTTTGTCACCTGATACATACGGCTGCAGTTGAATTGGCTCCAGGGAACTTCTGCAGGCACAAGGTTTTCATGATTATTTAATCTCCTAGCAGGCATAAGACACTATATTATAAAGCTTGCCATATATTTCCATGTTATTCTTCTGTGTTATGAAAGCGAGAACAAAAAATAATAAGACAGTTCAAAGGAAAAATAACATGAAAGTATGGTTGTTCAATGGCAAAGAATGCAGATCTGAAATTTGTGCTATAAACACAGCAGCTTTTGGAACCCTGAAGTGCATTTTCCTCTACCACATCTTCCAATTCCCGCTGTTTCCACTTATTCACAATGTATTGCTCATTACTTCTTTTAAAATAAAATATTTTCACGTACAATGGTACAATAAACTGCCACGGTTATGTTTGAGCTAGGTTTATTAGAGAAACTTTGAAAGTAGTTTCAGATGCAATTGTGCAGCCGTGTTCAGTAAGGATTTAAATGTACTTTCCAAAGAGAAAATCTGTTCCATTTGGAATGTGAGCGCTTCTCCAATGTGTCACAGTGGTTACAGGATATGAAAAGATTGGGCCTGTTTATGAGTCCTATGCAGTTGTGGATGCTTCACGCAATTGGCAGCAGACTGCGCATGTGCCGTAAAAAGGAATGGAAGACTGCGCTTGCAGTACACCTTGATGGTAAATATAACAGTGGCCATTTTGCTTCGTGCATGGTTGTATTTTCCAGTCCATGAAATGGGCATCTACCTTGTGCACGCATGGAAAAAATCCAAGAAGAGTTGTCTGTTTATGATGGATCTTTTGCACCCAACAGGGGTTAGGTGCAATACTAAGGATGGTGAATGTGGCTGTGGACGGAAAAATCAAAGGCATGCACAATAATATATATGAAGATGGATGGGTACTTGCATAAGCCAGAAAATCTGGCTGCAATGTCCGTGCGCATCTGCGGCTGCTCTGTTGGTGACTCATGCCCATACACCAGTGTGAAGGTGTTTTTCAGCTTGCTCCACATCCTGTATCATTTCCTTAAAGCTTCAGATTTTTATGTTTTCCCTGGTACAAAACGAAACAACAGAGATTTACAGAGCTTTGGCATCTGGTTTACTGATATGGTTTTCAGCCATCTCTCAGTATTTTTTTTTTTTTATATGAGTACATTTAGGGGTACATTTAGTAAGCAGTGATAAGAGCAGAGAAGTGAGACAGTGGAGAAGTTGCCCATGGCAACCAATCAGCACTGAAGTAACATCTATAATTTGCATACTATAAAATGATACAGAGCTGCTGGTTGATAGGGAAATTTCTCCACTGGCTCACTTCTCCGCTCTTATCACTACTTAGTAAATGTTCCCCTTAAAGCGGTCCAGTATGTAATACCGACGATCAGGATCCCGGAGGTCAGGAGACCGACTCTGGAATAAAGGCTGCCAGAATGCAGGTGGCGAGCGCAGCGAGGTTTGCTGCGCTTAGGGCCCAGTGGCAAGCTTCGCTTGCCACACTATTATGTTCCCCCTTGGGTGGTGGCGTTGACCTGCAGCATTTCGCCGGCTGACGTGATTCCTGCGTCCCTCTTCTGATCGTCGGGATCCTGACAGACGAAAAATTAACTGCATCCCATTTAAAGGGGTTGTTCACTTTGGGTAATCCCTTCTATTTTAATAGAGCTCAACAAAGAGCCATTTGGCATTGTAAACTGTTTGCAGCATAACAACTAACATGTATTTAACTGACAACAGAGCTGTAACTACTGTAGATATTTTAGGATGCTGGGCAAGAGAGAACACTGCCTCTGGTTCACTTTCATTTTGATAGGCACCCTATCTTTGGCAGGGAGGTTCAACAGGGGTGGTTGCACCAGGGACTCCACACATTAGGGACAAGTTCCTCAGAGGATTGGGGGTCTGCCTGAATCACCCACTTTTGCAGACCCTAGTCCAAATTCCGGACACAGGGGGTGATTCCGAGTTGTTCGCTTGCTAGCTACTTTTAGCAGCATTGCACACGCTAAGCCGCCGCCCTCTGGGAGTGTATCTTAGCTTAGCAGAATTGCGAACGAAAGATTCGCTTATTTTCCCGTAACGATTACCCCGCAGTTTCGGAGTAGATCCAGACTTACTCTGCCATTGCGACCAGCTCAGTCCTTTTCGTTCCTGGTTTGACGTCACAAACACACCCAGCGTTCACCCAGCCACTCCCCCGTTTCTCCAGACACTCCCGCGTTTTTCCCTGAAACGCCTGCATTTTTCCGCACACTCCCAGAAAACGGCCAGTTTCCGCCCAGAAACACCCACTTCCTGTCAATCACACTACGATCAGCAGAACGATGAAAAAACTTTGTTACGCCGTGAGTAAAATACCAAACTTTTGTGCTAATTTACTTGGCGCAGGCGCGCTGCGTACATTGCACATGCGCAGTTTGCGACTAATCGCTCCATAGTGAAAAAAAATGACCCCCACAGTTGTCAATTGCCAGTAGCTCCACCATCCGATGGGGCAAGTTTTTCTCCGGTTCTGGCCACTTCTGCAGTATCTTGATTAAGTTTTCCAACTGAGTACTGACTGGAGTTTTTGTGGCGATAAGCCACTCGTGGAAGAGCTGTGCTCAGCTTGACACAGAAACATGGCCAGTATCTTGGCTTTTAAGGTTGAGTACACTGATGACTCCCTCTCCTTGATGTCCACATAAACCCACTAGGTCTCAATAGACAGGAATAGTGTTAGCTTCTCCACCCAGACTTCCAGTGGCTATTTCATCCTATTTGCCATTCTCTTGAAGGTAGCATGGTAGGCTTTTATGTCACTGTCAGTTTTCTGGATCTTGGGCTCCTCTTTTAGTTCCAGCTGTTGTCTGTTATTGCTGGCACTGCAGTAGTAGTGGTTAATGCAACAATTCTTACTGCTGTTGCATCTAAATCAGGCGTTTCTGAAACTGTTGCTGCTGACTCTGCTGCTGACCCGCTCAGGAGAATTTTCACCATTTTCTCCACTTTGGCTTTTATGTGGCTTGCGAAGTAGAAGTTCAGTTCCCTTAGCATAGCGTGGACATGTGCACTACGTTTTTTTTGTTAGGATAACTGCACACCGGTAACAATCATACAGTTCATGTTCATACCAGCCACTGACAAAGGTTCTCAGTTCATCACAGAGGTTTTCTAAATGGCCCTATCACTATCTAACAGAGACCTTGAGGTATATTTACTAATGTTCGATGTTGGAGTTTGGTGATTTTGTATTCGATTTGCATTTGATTTTGCATTTGGAGATTTACTAAAGGAAAATTAATCTTAAAATTTAATTTAAAACCAAATTCCACTCACAATCGAATATCGGCAAAACATTGTTACTTTTACATACACAAATATAGGATCCCCTGATTTACTAGCATCCGAATTGAAAATAGAGCACAAATCGAACACAAAATCAAACTACAAATCCCCAAAATAATAGACAAATAACATACAGGTGATTTTAGCTTCTGGACAACATTCTGTTCCCTAAACCTTCATAATGATGTCAATAAAAGTAGAGATGAAGGACGCTATGCCAAAGTCTAATATCGATGCCACTTACTGCATTTACCTTTACACAGAGTGATTGGCAGGCAGGCACCGTTTGTGAGCGTTGATGGGGTGGTGGCAAAACACAGGCGGGTTGTGGCCATTATTGGGACATGTCGTTGGGTGCACTTGCACATACTCAAGCGGCATGCCTACGGCGTCCCTGTTCAGACTGCCATGCTTCCTAGCCATTGATTTAATCGAGCTGATGATTATCAAAGGATGTGCATGTGCACTGGGAATGCGCAGTTGATGAGCCTTTGGGATTGCTCCATTGGGCATCTCTGTACTTTTCAGGGCTGTTGGGTTTTTTAAATAGTTTCACACATCCTCAATGTGCACAATCGCAGCTGCAATTGCCGTGGCGTCTAGGCCAGATGTTATTAATACACCAAGGGGTACATTTACTAAGCAGTGATAAGAGCAGAGAAGTGAGCCAGTGGAGAAGTGCCCATGGCAACCAATCAGCACTGAAGTAACATCTATAATATGCATACTATAAAATTATACAGAGCTGCTGATTGGTTGATGGGGAAATTTCTCCACTGGCTCACTTCTCCGCTCTTATCACTGCTTAGTAAATGTACTCCTCAAGGCTCTATGGGACAGGTCCATATAACAGGATTTTAAATGTCTTTATTAATTTTTAAATAAAGCAAGAAACACTTGAGGATCTGCGCATGTCTCTGATAAAAAGGGATCCAAACATGTGGTTCATTGTGGCTGTAGGAATTATGGGCCTCATTCAGAGATGGAAGCAGTGGGCTGCGGCTTAGGGGGCACCGAACAGGTCCAGTGCATGCGCAGGTGCCTAACCAACAGAGATGAACGCAAACCATAATTAGAGGAACCACAGCAACTTCTTGCAAGTGATATAGTTGAACCATTGGGAATAAATTTGAATTTTTTATTTTTATTTTGTATTCGATTTTATAGGTAATTTTATTGGAGATTTTAAAATGAATATCCTGAAAAAAGCACATAAAATCACTAGTCAAAATCGAACATCAAATGTGTGTATGTGTATATACAGGTTGAGTATCCCATATCCTAATATTCCGAAATACGGAATATTCCGAAATACGGACTTTTTTGAGTGAGAGTGAGATAGTGAAACCTTTGTTTTCTGATGGCTCAATGTACACAAACTTTGTTTAATACACACAGTTATTAAAAATATTGTATTAAATGACCTTCAGGCTGTGTGTATAAGGTGTATATGAAACGTAAATGATTTGTGTGAATATAGACACACTTTGTTTAATGCACAAAGTTATACAAAATATTGGCTAAAATGACCTTCAGGCTGTGTGTGTAAGGTGTATATGTAACATAAATGCATTCTGTGTTTAGATTTAGGTCCCATCACCATGATATCTCATTATGGTATGCAATTATTCCAAAATACGGAAAAATCCCATATCCAAAATACCTCTGGTCCCAAGCATTTTGGATAAGGGATACTCAACCTGTATATGTATATGTAAAGATATATATATATATATATATATATATATATATATTTATTTAGATATTGTATCTCTCTCTCTCTCTCTCTCTATATATATATATATATATAGTGTATATCTATCTATCTATCTATCTAATAATAAAAATATCTAAGAGTTAAAAAAAATAGCTGTGTCCATTTCTTTTGTTTATTTTTGGACTGATAGTTGCTTAGCCAACCTTACATGATTTGTAGCAAACAATTTTCTAAGAGTCAAAGCCAAACTGATACCACAAATCTTACTTAACTGTTACCTACAAGTCTTATTGCTTCATATAATGTCAGTGATTTTATTTTCAAGAGATTGCAAGTGTCTGAAGAAAAGATCAATGACTGGATTGTAAAAGCAAGTGGCATTTTCCACTTGCTGCCTATTGCTTTTTTAATTATTGTTTGTTACACTATGTTTATGACCAAAACTATTTCTGTAAGTTCTGTAATATCGAGACAAGTAGTTCTTAAAACAATTTTGAAAAAATCAAGAGATTTTGGTAGTCAGAATATATCACAAAATACGAATAATAGTAATGGCCAGTTAAATTCGCTGATGTCTCAAAGAGATCACAGTACCCAGGGGAAGATGTACAGAAGCTTGGAAAGAAATAAAGTGGAGAGAGATAAAGTACCAGCCAATCAGTCCCTAACTGGCATTTTTCAGGAGCTGATGGGTTTCCACTTTTTGTCGCTCTACTTTATCTCTCACCAAGTTTTGATAAATATCCCCACCAGTGAGAAAAATTAATGGCGCAGTGTGATCAATAATTGGTCACATGCCCAAATCAGCGTTCAATAGTAATGTTGCTAAAATGGAAAACATGCAAACATTTGATGTATATGAATTATAAAGAATGCCTCAGTGGGGGTCTTCATTCCCACTCTCCACAATCGTCCCATAGTTGCAGCCTAATTTGCAGGCTCAGGCACTGGACCTGGCTTCTCATCCACAACAGGAATTAGGGTTAGATGCTCCTCTTACTCCTTCACATAACTTCAGGCTGGCTACTCCCCCTGTGTATGTTGTTCTGTAAAGACTAATCATTTAATATTTAAGTTTCTGTGTCATATATGTGGCTGTTCAAAAATGAAATGACATCATGTAACTGGATGAGAATGCAGCGAAAAACTTTATACACTACATACATACTAATCACTATAAAATGCATTTGTGTTGCAACCTCTGTAATCTTATGATATAATATGTCTAAGAAACTTGAGATCCTGTACTTTGGCCCATATGGAGCAATCTGTGACCACCCATCTACTGCAGCCTACAGTACAGCAGTGATGCCCCTTTTCTGCATATTCACTAAATATAGGTGAGGTTGATTGAATTGTTTGTTCTTTTTACTCTTCATTTTTTTTTTGTATTATGCAATAAACTTTTGAAAAGCTGTGTCAAATTTAAAGTTAATGGGGTATATGTAATAGGGTCTAACTTTTCAGGAGGTGAGGGATTTTAGCTGAGAATGGCCATATTTTTAAAGCAGTAATCATTTACAAGGCAAATCCAAGTTGGTTAAAAAGCAGAACAAACATAGTAACATAGTAACATAGTTGTTGAGGTCGAAAAAAGACAATTGTCCATCGAGTTCAACTATAGAGCCATATACTATATTACATCATTATGACAGATCATATCCTTGGTTGCTGTTTTCGGCTAAAAAACTGTCTAACCCTTTCTTAAACCCATCAATTGAGTTAGACATTACAACCTTCTCTGGCAGTGAATTCCATAATCTTACTGCCTGCACTGTGAAGAAACCCTTCCTACGCTTGGTGTTAAACTTCCCCTCCTCTAACCTTAGAGGGTGACCTTGAGTCCTGTGTATAGGTCTCACGATAAGTAAATCACCTGAAAGTTCCTTGTATTGTCCCTTGATGAATTTGAAGATACTGTATTAATCATGTCTCCTCTTACATGCCTTTTTTCTAGTGTAAACATATCTAACCTAGATAGTCTTTCCTCATAATCCAAAGCCTTTAATTAATTTTGTGGCTTTTCTCTGAATGTTTTCAAGTTCTACTGTAGGGGGTATTCAATGCATGTTGGATCCTCTCCAACTGAGAGGATCCGACAGTGCAGTATTCAATTCTCTGGCAATTCCGACAGGTTTTGGCCATTTTTCAATAATACCGATCCAACTTTTTTTTTAAGACGGATCAGCATTGTCGAAAACGAGCCAAAATCCTGTCGAAATTTGCAGTGAATTCGACAAAACCTGTGGATCCGCAGCTAATCCGCCGGTCCACGTGGTTTTCAACAAGTGCTGTTTTTTCAGACAGTTGGAAAAATGGCACTTGCATTGAATAGGTCGAATGCAAATTCGACCTATTCCTGTCGAAAAGTGCCGGTATTTCCGACTGTCGGAAATACTGGCACTAATTGAATAGAACCCTGTCTTTTTTATAGTGAGGTGCCCACAAGAACAAAAGTTAGAGAATTCCAAGATTTGGTTTATGTACCAGAGATGGGAACAAATCTTATTGCCATAAGTGTCCTAGATTAGAGTTGCTACAGAATCCACGTCACTAAAAAACAGTGCATTGTGAGAAAAAGAAAAGGGAACATAGAAACATAGAAACATATAATTTGTCGGCAGATAAGAACCACTTGGCCCATCTAGTCTGCCCCTTTTTTTTTTTTTTACATTATTTTTATCTCTAACCTTATTTGATCCTTATTTCTTTGTAAGGATATCCTTATGTCTATCCCATGCATGTTTAAATTGCTCTACTGTCTTAGCCTCTACCACCTCTGATGGGAGGCTATGCCACTTGTCCACTACCCTTTCTGTGAAATAATTTTTCCGCAAATTTCCCCTGAACCTCCCCCTCTCCAGTCTCAGTGCATGTCCTCGTGTCCTATTGCTTCTCTTCATTTGGAGAATGTTTCCCTCCTGGACTTTGTTAAAACCCTTGATATATTTGAAAGTTTCTATAATGTCCCCCCTTTCCCTTCTCTGCTCCAAACTATACATATTGAGATTTCTTAGTCTTTCTGGGTATGTTTTGTGATGTAGGCCATGCACCATTTTAGTTGCCCTCCTTTGTACAGTTTCTAATGTATTAATATCCTTTTGAAGATATGGCCTCCAGAACTGAATACAGTATTCTAGATGAGGCCGTACCAATGACCTATACAGTGGCATTATTACTTCTTTCTTTCTGCTGCTGATTCCTCTCCCAATGCAGCCAAGCATCTGACTAGCCTTCCTCATTGCCTTGTTACATTGCTTACCTGCCTTTAAGTCATCTGAAATAGTGACTCCTAGATCCCTTTCCTCCTCAGTAGTTTCCAGTATAGTTCCATTAATACTATATTTAGCTTTAGGATTTTTGAGACCCAAGTGCATGATTTTGCATTTTTTGGCATTAAACTGTAATTGCCAAACTCTTGACCATTCCTTTAGTCTACCTAGATCCTCAATCATTTGTTTTACCCCACCTGGTGTGTCTACCCTGTTGCATACCTTTGTGTCATCTGCAAAAAGGCACACTTTCCCTTTAATGCCATTTGCAATGTCACCAATAAAGATATTAAAAAGCACTGGTCCAAGTACAGATCCCTGGGGTACTCCACTGGTAATATTTCCCTCCTGTGAACATCGTAGCTACAGGCACAAGATATCATCAATTGTACATCTTTGATACACAGCACTGTTACTCAATGATGACAAATGAGACACAGTCACTGGAACTCTAGCGTAAAAGATTTGGTCACCTTGGATATTACAGTGTTCAAAAGCTGCAGAACAGGATGGTCAGAGGAATGTCGGTGACTAACACAGAGAAACCCGTATGTAAGAGCTGTTTGTGACACACGTGCATTTTATACGAGAAAAAAACAAACATATGTATCTGTATACAAAATCACCGAAGTGCATCATGCTTGGCTAATGCCATGAGAGCTAAGGTTGCAAATTGTCATAAATATCAGAAAGCTTGTTAAGCCATGAGATGTAATCTTTAAAGAAAAAGCACAAATTGAAGAAAAGCTGGAAGTTGATACGCAGAACAAGTATGTGTCACTGGACATGCCAGCAGCTGAGGATATATCTGAGTCAGAGACTATCAGTGTCGAAGTTCAATCACAGAGGAGATCTTCTGCAAGATGAATTATTGGCAAACCACCTAAGAGGTACGATGAAGAATTTGCCAACATTGCAGTCAGTGAGCCTCAAGTTATCCAAGATACTGTAGAAAAAGAGACTTTGCAAGATGTAAAAACCACAAGTGTGAAAAGCATCAAGAATCATGACAGTGACAGCGGTACCAAGTGCGTGAGTCAAGAGACTGTTGTTATGGCCCATGCTGTCAGCAAAGGAAATTGCAAGTTTCCAGTGAAATACAGTATATCTCACTGGTACAGTGAGGTTACGGCAAGTGTGGTCTGCAACTTTCTGAATTTAATATGTGGCGATTTATTAACAACCTACCAGTGATGTGTGGTGGGTTATGAAGCCACACAGCAACAGGTATTCCACAGTATCTCCACCATGTTTCCTGGAAATATTGACATAATGTAAAGATAAAAAAAATGTAAGTTCCCCTTCCTAAACATAACCAGCACTAGCACTAGACTGATAATGGAATAGTCACAGGAACAAAGAGTGTGGTGTTTCAATTCATTTTTCCATTACCATCACTAAGATTGACCAGAAAGTGCTAGTGGAACCATAGAGGGATCCACAAGCATAGGCCAAGGTGGTTTCCCCTGAGGAGTGGGTCCAGGAAAAAGTTATGTGGGCCCCCCCGCCTTTTGAGTGCAAATGGTCTTGGTGTGAATCTTGGAGGGTCCTGGGAGCGTCATAGGCATATACAGATGGAGCCATCGGCCGTGTCAGACGACGTTGATGGGATTTCATCGTCTATGTCATGACTAGTGGCAGCAGCTTCAGCACTAGGAGGAAGTGGTTCTTGATCTTTCCCAATTTTATACTCAACATTTTTGTTCTTCATTATTTTTCTGGGGTTGTATAACACAATATGCGGCACAGGATAGCGTATCCCTACACTACACAGGGCAAACCCTGTAAAAATTATTTGGATAAAATATTAATAAACCCTGTAAATGGCGTAAATAATATACAGCTCAGGACAGTACCACTGGATTTATATGGCAATACCAATGGAATTATACAGCAGTATCACTGGACTGGATTTTTACACCAGTACCACTGTATTTATACGGCAGTACCACTGGACATATACGGCAGTATCACTGGACTGGATTTATACACCAGTGCCACTGGATTTATACGGCAGTACCACTGGACATATACGGCAGTATCACTGGAATTATATGGCAGTACCACTGGACAGATACGGCAGTATCACTGGATTTATAAGGCAGCACCACTGGACATTTACGGCAGTATCATTGGAATTATATGGCAGTACCACTAAACATATACGGCAGTATCACTGGATTTATACAGCAGTACCGCTGGACACATACGGCAGTATCACTGGACATATACAGCAGTATCACTGGACTTATACGGCAGTACCACTGGACTTATACAGCAGCACAGGGACACCACCACTGGACTGATGCAGGACAACACAGCACCACTGCAATGGACTGGACATATGGCAGCAGAGGACACCACCACTGTGACTGTACTGATGCAGCACAACACACCACCACTGGACTGATGCAGCACAACACACCACCACTGGCCTGGATTTATACAGCAGCACTGGACATATGGCAGCAGAGGACACCACCACTGTGACTGGACTGATGAAGCACAAGACACCACCACTGGACTTATACAGCAGCACAGGGACACCACCGCTGGACTGATACAGGACAACACAGCACCACTGCAATGGACTGGACTTATACAGCAGCACTGGACATATGGCAGCAGAGGACACCACCACTGTGACTGTACTGATGCAGCACAACACAGCACCACTGGACTGATGCAGCACAGCACACCACCACTGGCCTGGATTTATACAGCAGCACTAAACATATGGCAGCAGAGGACACCACCACTGTGACTGGACTGATGAAGCACAAGATACCACCACTGGACTTATACAGCAGCACAGGGACACCACTGCTGGACTGATGCAGGACAACACAGCACCACTGCAATGGACTGGACTTACACAGCAGCACTGGACATATGGCAGCAGAGGACACCACCACTGTGACTGTACTGATGCAGCACAACACACCACCACTGGACTGATGCAGCACAACACACCACCACTGGCCTGGATTTATACAGCAGCACTGGACATATGGCAGCAGAGGACACCACCACTGTGACTGGACTGATGAAGCACAAGACACTACCACTGGACTGATACAGCACAACACAGCACCACTCGACTGGGTTTATACAGCAGCACTGGACATATGGCAGCAGAGGACACCACCACTGTGACTGGACTGATGCAGCACAAGACACCACCACTGGACTGATGCAGAACAACACAGCACCACTGGACTGGACTTATACAGCAGAAACATATAGAAACATAGAAACATAGAATTTGTCGGCAGATAAGAACCACTTGGCCCATCTAGTCTGCCCCTTTTTTTTTTTTTTTAATATTATTTTTTATCACTAACCTTATTTGATCCTTATTTCTTTGTAAGGATATCCTTATGTCTATCCCATGCATGTTTAAATTGCTCTACTGTCTTAGCCTCTACCACCTCTGATGGGAGGCTATTCCACTTGTCCACTACCCTTTCTGTGAAATAATTTTTCCGCAAATTTCCCCTGAACCTCCCCCCCTCCAGTCTCAGTGCATGTCCTCGTGTCCTATTGCTTCTCTTCATTTGGAGAATGTTTCCCTCCTGGACTTTGTTAAAACCCTTGATATATTTGAAAGTTTCTATCATGTCCCCCCTTTCCCTTCTCTGCTCCAAACTATACATATTGAGATTTCTTAGTCTTTCTGGGTATGTTTTGTGATGTAGGCCATGCACCATTTTAGTTGCCCTCCTTTGTACAGTTTCTAATGTATTAATATCCTTTTGAAGATATGGCCTCCAGAACTGAATACAGTATTCTAGATGAGGCCGTACTAATGACCTATACAGTGGCATTATTACTTCTTTCTTTCTGCTGCTGATTCCTCTCCCAATGCAGCCAAGCATCTGACTAGCCTTCCTCATTGCCTTGTTACATTGCTTACCTGCTTTTAAGTCATCTGAAATAGTGACTCCTAGATCCCTTTCCTCCTCAGTAGTTTCCAGTATAGTGCCATTAATACTGTATTTAGCACAACTCTCTGTTTTCTGTCCTTCAACCAAGATCTTATCCATTCAATAATCCTAATATCCAATCCCAAACTTTCAAGTTTATTTAGCAGTCTGCGATGTGGAACTGTGTCAAAAGCCTTACTAAAGTCTAGATAAGCTATATCCATGGCTCCACCTTTATCCATCACTTTAGTCACACAATCAAAAAAGTCAATAAGATTTGTTTGTTTGACATGATCTCCCCCCAGTGAATCCATGCTGTTTGGGATCCAGTAAATTGCAGGATTTGAGATAATCTACAACTCTTTCTTTTAAGAGTGTTTCCATCAATTTCCCTACTACTGATGTAAGACTCACTGGTCTGTAGTTGTTTGCCTCTTCCTTGCTTCCACTTTTGTGCAGTGGGACTACGTTTGCTCTTTTCCAGTCCCCTGGAATTTCTCCTGTAGCTAATGACTGGTTGAATAATTCTGTCAATGGTGCTACCAGCACCTCTTTAAGTTCTTTTAATATCCTTGGATGTATCCCATCTGGCCCCATAGATTTGTCCACTTTCAGCTTTGAGAGTTCTGTTAGGACCTTCTCCTCTGTAAATGTACTTGTTTCATTTTCCTGAATATCCCTGCAACTTAACTGTGGCCCCTTCCCCTCTCTTTCAGTAGTAAATACTGAGCAAAAATAATCATTAAGATGATCTGCTATTAAATTGTCTCCTTCAACAAGACTCCCAGTGTCCGTCTTTAGTTTTATAATTCCGCCTTTTGTTTTTCTCTTTTCGCTTATATACCTAAAAAAGTTTTGCCTCCTTTACCCACTGACTGGGCCATTTTCTCCTCAGCTTGTGCCTTTGCACATCTGATTACCTTCTTTGTCTCCTTCTGTCTAACAAGATATATCTTTTTGTCTTCATTATTTTGTGTCTGCTTATATTTCCTAAAAGCCATCTTTTTTGCTCTCACAATATTTGCTACTTCTTTTGCAAACCACACTGGCTTCCTTTTCCTTGTGTTTTTCCTAACAGTTTTGATACAAAGGTCTGTTGCCTTCAATATTGCACATTTGAATGTTTCCCACCTCTCCTGCACTGTTTCCAAGTTCCTCCACTCTGCCAAAGAATCGCTTACACATTTTCCCATCCCTACAAAATCAGCCTTCCTAAAATCCAACACCTTTGTTTTTGTATGGGACGAGTCAGTCTCTGTCTTAATGCTGAACCATACTGCTTGATGATCACTGGATCCCAGGTTTTCACCCACTTTTACGTCCGATAATCTGTCTCCATTTGTAAGTATTAAGTCTAATATTGCGTCTTTCTGAGTGGGCTCCCTCACCAATTGGTGGAGGGATGCTCCCTGAAGGGAATTTAAAATGTTCCTACTTCTAGTGGAACTAGCAACAGACACCTCCCAGTTTACATCAGCACTGGACATATGGCAGCAGAGGACACCACCACTGTGACTGGACTAATGCAGCACAAGACACTACCACTGTACTGATGCAGGACAACACAGCACCACTGCACTGGACTTATACAGCTACACTGGACATATAGCAGCAGAGGACACCACCACTGTGACTGGACTGATGCAGCACAACACAGCACCACTGGACTGGACTTATACAGCAGCACTGGACATATGGCAGCAGAGGACACCACCACTGTGACTTGACTGAGGCAGCACAAGACACTACCACTGTACTGATGCAGTACAACACATCACCACTGCACTGGACTTATACAGTTACACTGGACATATGGCAGCAGAGGATACCACCACTGGACTGATGCAGTATAAGACACTACACTGGATTGAGCAGCACAAGACAGCACTGGAATTGCCACCCCACTTTCCCTCCTGCACAGACACTGCGGACGGAGACACGTCTTCTCGTTACACTCTCCGGGACTGGAGTGAAAATGGCGGCGACGCGCAGCTCCTTATATGGAATCCAAAACCCGCGAGAATCCGACAGCGGGATGATGATGTTTTGCTTCATTCTGGTTTCAGAGTCAGGTGGAAAATCCCGAGCCGGGCTCGGATCCAGGGCTTGGGTAGTGAAGTCTGGTAGGGTCCGGTTCTCAGGGAACTGAACCCACTCATCTCTAATAGGAACAAATACATTTGTTAAAAAACCTATGATGAGATGGATATCCCCTTGCCATCAAATTGAAGGCAGTGGATTCATTCTGGTATCTTAACCGCATCCCATTTATATGTGCTGCCTGGCTCCCCCCTGCAATGTGTAGTCGAAGGTGCAGCCCAGGGGCAGCAGCCACCACTGCTCAGATGTTGCTACTGTATCTAGACCTGCTGTTGGCCAGCATTATAATGCCAATCTGTTGCATCAGCCCTTTGAGAGGTAAACTTTTCAAAAGGTATATCTGAGAATGAGTCTAATTGTGTTGCACTTAGAAGAACGTGTCCTTCCTGTATTCAGATGATGCTTGGCTGCCCCCATTCCATCTATCCACACCTAAGAGAAAGCAAATCTATAATATATAAAAATCTAGATCCGGGTACACATCATAATTTCTTTTTTTAATCAAGTATTTTTTTATTGTTTTAGTATTTTTTTATTGTTTTACAAGAGAAAAGAAAAAGAACATTACAATAAACAATTCTAATAAACATCTACAAAATCAAGATCGTGCTTTATAGGTAGTTCTTCAAAATATTGCGGTATGTGGATATAGGACATGGGGGCAATTCCAAGTTGATCGCAGCAGGATTTTTGTTAGCAATTGGGCAAAACCATGTGCACTGCAGGGGAGGCAGATATAACATGTGCAGAGAGAGTTAGATTTGGGTGGGGTGTGTTCAATCTGCAATCTAATTTGCAGTGTAAAAATAAAGCAGCCAGTATTTACCCTGCACAGAAATAAAATAACCCACCCAAATCTAACTCTTTCTGCACATGTTATATCTGCCTCTCCTGCAGTGCACATGGTTTTGCCCAATTGCTATCAAAAATCCTGCTGCGATCAACTTGGAATTACCCCCATAGTCACATCCACTCATCAGAGCAAAATAAAACAGACATAGAAGAGAAAACAAATGAATCAAATGGCGTGCTAGAGAACAAGGGGAGATACTGAAGGAAGGCGAGCTGGGCCGTACCAGAAACAGTGCATTGCAGCAATTGACACACATATTCATTCTTTAAAGAGGGGGGTCAATAGTGTACGGAGAGTTCCTCCAGAGAGCCCAAATCTTATTAAATTTCAATAAAGAATTACGCTTAGTGTACATAAAGTGCTCATGGGAAAGGGTAGAATTTACAAGGGCAACCCATTCAGCAGATGATGGAGGAACATGAGCCATCCAGGTGCGAGCGATACACACCCGGGCTAGTGCTAGAACAATATTCACATAAAGGTAGGAGTGAAGTGGGAGGCGGTCCCTCAAGTCAAGGCCGAATATACAAATACGCGGAGTCAACAACGGGAACCGAATACCCGTATGGGCAACAGATGTCGTGACATCCTCCCAAAAGGCGTACACCCACGGGCATTGCCAGAGCAAGTGCCAGAACCCAGCAGCCGAAGCAGAGAATTTCGGGCATTTATCAGAGGTCGAGCCTCCAAATTGAAACAGACAAGAAGGAGTCCAGTAGACCCTATGTAAAATATAAAGCTGTATTTGCTGGAATCTAGCACTCGCCGAGGTCGCACGCGGGGATGCCAATATATAATTCCAATCCTCCTCATCAATTTCACCTAAGTCCTGCATCCATTTAGCCCTGAGGGTGGACAGCCCATCCAATCCAGAGGAGGAGAGAAGGGAGGAGTACAAAGTTGAAACCCTCCCACGAGAAGGCAGAGTACGAATTAATTTGTGAACAGGGGATTCAGAAAGCTGTGGAGCAGAGCCCCACCACTGTGCAGTCAGAGCATGTCGGAGCTGTGAATAGCGAAAAAAATATTGTCTAGGGATACTATATGTAGTGGACAGGTACTCATAACTATTGAGTACCCCATCCTGGTAGAGTTGCCCCACTACAGTGATAAAGATGGAAGCCATATTTGTTCATAAGACTCCATTTTATCTGACAAATTGTTTCAAATTGTTTTTCAGCTTAGAATTGAAACAGGAAAAAGTACAGACACTGCATTTCTGCTTGAACCCACATTGTGAAGTTATGACCTTTATCTAAGATATTTTTTACGGTAATTTCCTAGCAGAAATATAATGTCAGCAGCTAGACATGTGAGCTTCAAAGGGTATTTGTCAGTTTGCGGTATAGCAGGTGTAAAAATATAACCAGACATATGGAGGTTTCGAATCCGAGATCCCACATCACCTGTTGAACAGCGGACGACTGGGCGGACGGTTCCTGGACTGAGACTCAAAACCCATGCATGGTACGTAGAGATATTTCTCTGTAGACTCTCATTCCTGTTAACTATCCACTATGTTCCGCTGGGAGACAGGCATCGGGATCGCACGCACAAAGTTCACTCAGTAAACAGGTTTTTCTCATTTTCATTCTATCTCTTGCTTATATGTGCTTATATATGTGTTATAAAGGCGTAACAATGAATGAATGTGGAAGTAAATGAATTCTGAGTATTTAGAGTGTGTCTGCATATAACCAACTGATGGATTGTTAAACTAAACTTTGCTGCGATCACTGTCTTGTTTTGTCTTATATTGAGAATTAAATCGTAGGTTAAATTTGTGTTACTGCAGTCTATATGTGTAGGATATTGTAGAAAGACTTTAAAAAAATAAGTCAGAGTTATGAAACAGACATGTCCCCTTTGTAAGTGTTTAGTACTCTTAGTAAAGGCACACCACGATCAGAAATTTTATTTACATTATATTTGTAATCCAGGAGAATCAACCTTATTCTCTGAACCGTGGGAAGAGGGGTTTAACATTTTTGTACCAATAGGTTGTCATTTCATTCCTACAGTAAGAGACATTGGAAGGAAGTGGTCTGATATATTGTCTGAATTAAAAGATTCAGAACAATATATTGTACATAATATAAAAGTCTAAGTTGTACTCACAGTAGAATATCATTGCATCTGACTTGCATATATTGCTAGCACCTCAACAAAACACGTCCTGTCGCTTTAAAAATTATAGCGTACAGAGTTAAGAAAAAAAAATCAGAAACGGAAGCCGTTTAAAATTTCTTTTTTTTTCTCTCTCTTCCGTGAGCTGTAACCACAAACTGCTGCAAGCAATGAAGGCAAGTTGAATGTCCTGTCAGGATTGTGTCTGCATAGCAATCATACATAAGTTAGGGGAAGGACATCCATGTGTTTTAAAAGCAGTAGTGTACTTTGCAGAAGAAGGGGTTTGGGAAAATAGAAAAAACCCAGATGATGTGTTCATATTAATGGGATGTCATTTCATTCCAAAGGATAGTGACATAGGTAAAAATTGGTTACAAATCACCTCTGTTTCAGGCAATTTTCCTCACAGTTATATCTCTGAGGATCCGTTAGATCCAGGCTACTGATATTTCCCGGATTTTATTGAATACTTACTGGCCATAAGTATTGGGAAATACAAATACTTATCCTTCGGATGAAGCACCTCAGAGTGCCATGGACATTATGAAGAATGTACATGGTGAGCAATGCTTGAAGGGTATGAGACGATTGTTTCAATGGGCAAAAGTGACTACTAATGGCACTAGACCCGGATAGGTTGAAACAAAATAGAGTAACCTATGGGGGATATGTTAAGGATAATAATCTGGAACAGAGTCTTAATTTGTGAATTAAAACAGGTAAATTATTTCAGTATAAAAAAAAGTTAGAAGAGTTAGGACAAACTCAAAAACAAATGGCTCTAATTAATATGGATGATTTTAAAGATGCAGACATATCTGGACAGGAAACAATGATACATAGAGGTCCCAAGAAAACCAAAGGGTATCCTTATTGGGCATGTCCAAATTGTGGACATTGTAACCCACCAGATGACACAATATGCCCAGTTTGTCAAACACCCTGGTCTTATAAATGTAAACCCTGTGAAAGACCAATTGTTAGAAAATCCGTTAGGTTTAGGAAATCTATCAGTGAATGGCTGCCATTACTTAAAAGTAAGAAACCTACAAAATATACTTGGAGATGCGGATGACCTAAACTTATACATTGGCATCTGCACCTCCAGCATATACTGTACCCGAAGGATCAGTCCCTTATGGATTGTATCCGGTATGTACACAAGATTCAATCACACCTGCTGTAGCAGCTGCGAATGGTAACGCAGCACAGGCAGAGCGGCGCAAAACCACAACATGGTACAAGCCATAAACAAATTCAGAACTATTAACATAACAGTTACAGAACTCCCTGATGTTAAACAACAATTTATGAAGTTCATTAAACATGTAAAAAAAAAAAAATTTAAAATAATTTAAACCTAGAAATAGAATCCAAAAAGGGTTATAAGTTTTCAGGATCCTGCTTAGTGATGGACAATTGGACTCAGGTGGCATGGAAATGCAAACATAAAACCAGCTGGTGGTAATCTATTCTTTACTTCTTTTTGCCTTCCCATGTGGGCTGGTCTGGTCCGTCATTAAGTAAAACTGGGGTCCAAAAGTCTCAGTTTCAGGCTGCTTTTGTCTCTGAAACTGCATGCTTATCAAATGGTGTAAAGAAATTATTCATAAATTGTAATCAGTGTGTTTGCACTTTTCTGTCAATTTGTGCCACAGAATAGCAAAATATATAGTCTGTAAATTACATTGGTAAATATGTATTTAATCAGTGGCTACAAATGACTTGTAGACTTCAATGGAAGTGTGTAATATAATGTATTATGTAAGTTCTAATGGTTTATCATTAAACTCCAGCTAACCCCTGTTCGGAGTTGGGAGAGTGCTGGCTCACTCTCAGTGTTTTATTTGTGTGTGTAAAATAGTATTATCTTAATATAAAGTTTTGGAAAAGTATAATAAAATGTGTTGTGGCCAAATAAATATTGCCCCAGCCAATAGCAAAGGGCTGTCATAAGACTAAAAATATAACATGTATTTGTATTAAAAAAATCTCCACAGTAAAATTAATATCTCTGTGTCTAAAACAGTAACAGTTCATAGGTAGATAATTAAAAATATGTTACAGATGTAAGAAAATATTTTCTTTAATGTACAGCTCGTTACTGTTCCAGTGACAGTGTGTAATGAAATGTCAGAGAATCAGGAAGTGTTTGGGTAACTATTACAAGGGGTGGGGCCAAGTGATGAGGTAAACTAGGTATGAGTAGTGGGCAGAACTGTAGTCATAGTCCATACCCCTAAAATAAAAGTCTGCCCTCATGATACAATTACTTTTACATGGTATAAAATCAAGATTGTAACTGTAAACTGTAACAATGCATAAATGATACCTCTGAAAGATGTTAGGTGAACATACATTAACATTGCATCACTGTTGATGCTTGGCATATAACAGTAAAGGAGGGAGGTTTATTTTAGAAATATCTCTATGACGCACCTTACAACAGCTTAAGTCATTTCTAAAATTAATCACCTATTGTACAAAATACATTCCAAGGGCATCACAAAAGACTAAGTTTTATATGATGCCATCAAAAGAACAACAAGTGTAAGGTATTTTTAAATAGAACCCAAATGTCAAGCCTTATTGCTATTCATATATTAAAAAAAGAAATGTAGGGTACATAGAAATAAGTTACAATATGCACCAGACAAAGTACAATTTCTAGGACACTGCATTTCTGCTTATAGTAAGCATATCACTACAAAAAGGAGGAAAATTATTTCAGAAGTTAAACCTCCTCAAACATGTAAACAACTTATATCCTTTTAGGACTAATCACTTATTGCAGAGAGTGGATTATAGGCGCATCACAGAAACTACAAGTGTCATATGATGCCCTAAAGGGACAAAATGCACAAGGTGCATTACTCATGACACAAGAAAAGCTAGATGCTTTTTGTCAGCTAAAAACAGACATAATATCAGCACCAGCATTAGGACTTCCTAATTATGCAAGGCCTTTCAACTTGTTTTGTTGTGAAGTTTCAGGCCATGCGCAAAAAAAAAATATTAACGTAGGTACATGGTCACAAACAGCGACCCCTAGCGTATTACTCAGTACAGTTAGACCCAGTCATACGGGCAGCACCAACATGTGTCAAGTCAGTAGCAGCAGCAGCGTTATTGTTAGACAAGGCTGCTGATATTGTTCTGGGTCATCCCTTAACTGTACAGGTGCCTCACTCAGTGACTGAAATTCTGAACCAAGCGCAGACTAAACATTTATCTGCTGCTAGACTAACCAAATATGAAGTAGCATTGCTTACACCATCCAATGTCACTATCAAACGTTGTACTTCTTTGAACCCAGCTACATTATTGCCGCTGGTTTCAAAAGAGGGGAATGGTGCGAGTGATGATAAAATGACAGGCACAGAAAACCAATCAAATTTTTTAATTTCTACACATGCTCAAGAACATGAATGTATAGAGTGAATGACCCTTGAAGCCGCAAGTACACCAGAAATACAGGAACATCCTCTACTAAATGCAGATTTACATTTATTTGTGGATGGCTCCAGGTACTATGTGGATGGGGAACCTCATACAGGTTTTGCAGTTACCACAGAGACAGACATCTTAATACAAGAACCCTTGCCATCAGGTAGTTCAGCACAGGAGGCAGAACTTAGGGCACTGATAGCAGCCTGTATTTATGCTGAAGGTCAAACAGTTAACGTTTATACAGACTCAAGGTACTGCTTTGGTATTGCCCATGACTATGCAGTTATCTGGAAGAGCAGAGATTTTATAGGTTCTTCAGGAAAACCAATAAAACATGCAAACTGTATTAGGGCATTATTTGCTGCCTTTCAATTGCCAAAGAAATTAGCAGTTATAAAGGTCAAAGCGCACACTAAAGAGAATACTGCAGAGGTCAGAGGAAACGCTCTAGCTGATCAGGCTGCAAAAGCTGCAGCAGTCCAGCCTCTGCCAGACACTCAGGTGATGTTAACTGTCACACCAGAGTCATTAGACTTACAGTTATTGTGCAAATTACAAGCACAGGCCTTAGGCAAGGAGAAAAAGGATTGGGAAAAATTAGGTGGGCGAATACACGGTGACAGGTGGATGGTGGAGAACTGTATCTGTTTACCACGCTCACTTTACCCAGTCTTAGCACAAATATTGCATAAAAAACTCACCAATCAAGAGATGCAATGGTGAGGATTCTGAACCAGCATTGGGTGGCACCAGGTTTCACACAGGCAGCACAGGCTTATGTTGCAGGGTGTGTAACTTGTGCTTTACATAACCCAGGAAAGGTTGTGAAGGTACCAGCAAAAAGTACCCCACAAACCTGCAACCCCTTTCAGCGATTACAAATAGACTTTATCCAGTTACCTAAATGTTCTGGGTATAAAAATGTACTTGTGTGCAAAGACCTATTCTCAAATTGGGTTGAAGCTTGGCATTGTAAAGCAGCAAACGCCAAAAACAGTTGCAAAGAAGTTAATGCAAGAAGTAATATGTAGATATGGAGTACCTTAAGTTATTGAAAGCAACAGAGGTACCCATTTCACAGGAGAAGTATTAGGCAAAATTCTGTCAGATTTAGGTGTTACTCAGGCCTTTTACACTCCCTATAGGCAAAGTAGTAAACATGTAGAAAAACGTATCTATTACCTTAAAACTAAAGCTATAAAAATAAGTTACAGAAACAGGCAAAACATGGCTAGAAGGTTTATCCATTGCTTTGTTCTCACAAATACTTCAAGTGGAAAGCATGGGTTAATACCATATGAAATCTTATTTTGGTATTGTTGCTATGACAGTATGCTATTTTCCACAGCAACTGAAACATGAGCATGGTAACTTAACTTATTATGTAATGCATATATAACAGCAACTAACCAAATTGCACGGCAAAGTTTTTAATTATATTCCAGATGCCAACTGTTCCCAAGACTCACATGAACTAAAGCAAGGTGATTGGGTGGTCACTAAGAAAAAGAAAGTCTCTTGAACCCAAATTCAAAGGACCGTTTTAAGTTCTGTTGACTACCGCCACTTCAGTCACGTTAAGTGAAAGAAACTCGTAAATAAACGCATCTCATTGCAAGAAAGTGACAAAGGAAGTATTATCCAATCACGATACATAATCAAAATATATAGATACAATTTAATAGGCCCCAGGCCATATAAGGGTCTGGGGGATGTATAATGTGTTACTTAGTTCTTCTTGTTAGCATGATTATTCTTATATAAACAGTAATGATTGAACCTTACTTATATAAGGAGCCAAGTGATAGTGCAATAATCAGTAACTATGCCAAAAATAACAGAACAAAAGGGAATACACATAGGATGTCAACAATTACCCAGGTAAAGACAAATAGGCATAGAAGATGCTAGTCATTGAATGTAAAACAGGACCAATATAAACAGTTGTCACCAATTGTTTACTGTATCTGCAGGCTAGTATGTCACTTTGCAGACCATCTATGAAGTAAAATGTTGTACTTATTTAATAAATTATACTAGCCCAGAAGATATCATTGATGAAAAGATGAATGAAGTAATACAGTTGAAAAATCAGTTCGCTACTAATCATAATTATACCAGTGTATTTCCAGATTCTTTCTTTTCTTGGTTTTATAAACACTATACAACCAATTGCTTTTCAGAAATATTAGCTATTGTTGCTAAGGAACTTGTTTTGCTATTAATTGCATATTTTAAGGCTTATTATGTGAATACTGACACTAAAATGTTTTTCTACCTAAGGCATTGCTGAAACTGCTAAACCGCAACCAATTTATATGAAACTTATTGGAAGAGCTATAATATATAACTCCACATCACACTACTGTGAAAGCTGCCATACAAGATACTCAGAAGCTGTCCCTGCTGTTATGATGATGTGATCTAAAGAAACATTGCTGTCACAATATTTAGTCAAAAAGACTTTCAAAAACTACTGAGCAAGGACTATGAACATTATCACGATCTCATCTTCAGAAAACGCTTCTCCTTTATGAACTTTCTTTTGTGGTTAGGGATAAGAAAATAGGGAACATTGGTTCTGCCCAAGCATAGGGATGTTGAATGGACTAGCCCATGCCTGGAGTGCCCTTATGGTACACCAGTCGTGAAAGTAGGTGTCCCTATAGAATCAATGACCAGGTAAAGGAAGGGTAAATTAAAATTAGAAACAAAGAGGGGAAGTTGATAAAGATGGAAGCCATATTTGTTCATAAGACTCCATTTTATCTGACAAATTGTTTCAAATTGTTTTTCAGCTTAGAATTGAAACAGGAAAAAGTACAGACACTGCATTTCTGCTTGAACCCACATTGTGAAGTTATGACCTTTATCTAAGATATATTTTACGGTAATTTCCTAGCAGAAATATAATGTCAGCAGCTAGACATGTGAGCTTCAAAGGGTATTTGTCAGTTTGCGGTATAGCAGGTGTAAAAATATAACCAGACATATGTAGGTTTCGAGGTTAGCAAAACCCCCTAGTTATTTCACTTAAGAGCACATATAAAAAATATAGACGTTGGCAAAATATATTACGTATAAGAAAGAAGTTTTATTAGCCAATAGGATTAAGCTTCGTGTCAGGAAACGACGACACGATATGTTAATTGGTATCACTTTATAATGTACTGCTGGTAGGAAATAAAGCTCTCTCTCTGCTCTATTACTTTCCACTATATACACGTGTGGCTAGTTATTACAAAGGTTATTTTGTTGACTGGTCACTGGCTGCAGCCGTGTATGAACCTGATGCTGACTGACTGAATGCGTGCTTGAACTTGGCTAAGCAAAGGGTGCCCTTTCCTGGGCTCCCCTTTATCAATAGTCACCTCATACGAAATCCAAATCGAACCACCCTCCATTTTAAAGAGCTCGGAGAAATTTGTATTATTCCAAAGCGGAGAGCAGGGATGCACCGTGTGATCTCCCAGCAGCTTCTCAGCCGCCAACCATACTCTATGAGCCTGTTGTAATAATGGGGGGAGAGAGGTCAGAGGAGTATTTGCTAATAAAAAATGTAACGGAGAAAACAAGAGGCCAGCCCTATCTAAGAGAGCCACAGGGAGGCTCCCAAAATCCCCCGGAGTAACCCATTCATAAAGTTGTACTAGTTGGGCAGCCAAATAGTACAAACGTATATCCGACAAGGCCAGGCCACCTTTGGCTCTGGGTCTACTAAGCGTTTTATATGCAATACGTGCCCGCTTAGCACCCCAGATAAAGGAAGTAATATATCGGGAAATCAACGAAAATTGTGAGGCAGGGATATAAACAGGTGAATTCTGTAATATATAAAGAAATTTGGGTTGAATAATCATTTTGATAATATTTACACGACCCGTCACAGTTAAAGGGAGTTTCTGCCAGATGCATGCCTTCATACGCAGATTATCAATCTGAGGGGTCAGATTCAGGGTAACAAAATCTTTAGGGCAATGAGAAATTTGAAATCCAAGGTATTTAAATTGAGTGCACCATTGGAGGGGAAGGTCATAAGAGGATGGAGGTGATGCAGAGGGACTTAACGGAAACACCATCGATTTGCCCCAGTTAATACAGATACCTGGAAAAAAAAAACAAATTCCCATAACAATTCTAAAAGGGCAGCCAATGAGGGGGATACATTCCTTAAGAATAATTTTATATCGTCTGCATACAACCCAATTTTTTCCTCCTGCCCGCAACCCAGAGCCCCGCTATATTCGCTGCGGCCCTAACTGCGCAGGCCAAGGGTTCCACAGCGAGAGCAAAAAGTAGCGGGGACAGAGGACACCCCTGTCGAGTACCCCTCTGCAACAGAAAAGATTCAGTAGTGAAACCATTAACCATTACTCTTGCAGCAGGACAGGAATATAAAAGTTTAACCCAGGATAAAAAGCTCGGGCCTACCCCAAATCTGGTAAGGGACTCCCAGAGATAAACCCATTCTACGGAGTCAAAAGCACGGGCAGCATCGAGAGAGGCCACTATCGCACCGTCCAAATCATCCCCCGCCAACTGCATATACGTAAATAGTCATCTGAGATTAATGGTGGTAGATCTGCCCGGCATAAAGCCAGTTTGATCACAGTGTACTAGCTCCAAGACCACAGTATTAAGCCAGAGCGCTAAAAGTTTAGCAAGAATTTTTATGTCAGTTGACAGTAGGGAGATAGGGCGGTACGAGTCTAAAAGAAGGGGGTCTTTACCCGGCTTCGGTATTATTACCAGTGCCTCCGTCATAGATGGGGGAAGGGTGCCACCCTGTAACAACAACTCAAAACACATCATATTTACCTACTTTTCGTTAGTCCCCTGTACCCTCAGAAGAGCGGGTTGATCTCCTGGATTGGTATATAAACCAGGAATCGCAGGTCCGCATGGAAGGGGTGGGATTAAATGATGCAATTTGCATCATATTAGCCTAGTCCTTTCCATACGGACCCACGATACACGGTATCATGCCACAACAAGGCCGGGGCCTAATGATGCAAAGAGCCTAGCACCAGGCCTCAGATGGTCGGCTCCATCTTCTTTCAGGGCTTCTCCCGAAGATGAGCACCTAGAAGCTGGCAAGGATGGTGCAAAGAGATGCATAGTTCCATTCTTATTACAGAAATGAGTGTCTTACATAAATAAATGTGACAATTGTTCTACGTTAAGTAAGGCCCAGAGTGATTTGTAGACAATTTCTTTGACTGTAGATTAATGTATCCATATATGTGGCAGACATAAAAGTACTTGACTAAACAGATCCTAAGATTGCAAGATAATTTATTTCAAATACAACGACAAAGAATACATTTGTCCGTTCAATCTGCACAAACATGTTTTGTGTGTTCATTCATTTCAATCACGTTTATGAGTCAGTAAGGTAATCTGCATGCCAGGCTGGCAAGCTAGGTTCACAGGTCCCCATAGGCACAAGAGTTACAACTGTTTACGTGTCACTCTTGAAAAGGCAATTAAAGCAAAGCATTTCTCATTATCACAGAATTCTCTTTGCCCTCAGTTTAAACAGAATGTTACTTTGAGGGACGGCTCGCCACAGATCACAATAAACAAAGGCCAGATTGTTCAACTGAATAAAGAAAACTTCACCCAAAATAAAGGATTTCATTACAGGTGGAGGTCACTGCATTTATTATGTTAGAGTGCTGTTGTGTTCTTATGATCCTGCCTATGGTCATACCTCCCAACTATTTAATGGTTGATAATGAGACGCCTATCCCCCCCAATCCCCCAAGGGACGCTGTGGCACATTGGACGGACAGAGAGACAGTGGCCCTCATTCCGAGTTGTTCGCTCGCTAGCTGCTTTTAGCAGCAGTGCAAATGCTAAGCCGCCGCCCTCTGGGAGTGTATCATAGCTTAGCAGAAGTGCGACTGAAAGGATCGCAGAACGGCGTCTAAATTTTATCAAGCAGTTTCTGAGTAGCTGCAGACCTACTCCTACCTTGCGATTACTTCAGACTATTTAGTTCCTGTTTTCACAAACATGCCCTGCGTTCGGCCAGCCACACCCCCGTTTCCCCAGGCAAGCCTGCGTTTGTATCTGACACGCCTGCGTTTTTCAGCACACTCCCAGAAAACGGTCAGTTACCTCCGAGAAACGCCCACTTCCTGTCAATCACTCAGCGGCCAACAGTGCGACTGAAAAGCGTCGCTAGACTTTGTGTGAAACTGCATTTTGTGAAAGTACGACGCGCATTCGCACTGCTCCCCATACGCATGCGCAGAAGTGCCGCTTTTTGACCTAATCGCTGCGCTGCAAACGAAAGCAGCTAGCGATCAACTCGGAATAAGGGCCAGTGTCTGAATAGCGGGACTGTTCCTCTGTAATTTGCAACACCCATATACAGTACATAAATAGGTAGTTCATCAGGAAGAAGCAACAACAGTAGCTTGGCCTGGTACAGAGCAGCAGCACAAATCAGATCAAATATGTATATACTGTAGAGCCTAACTCTGAGTTAGATACACGTGGAAATGTTTATGGATTGCTTTAGAAAGCGGTATTCCACTGCATAAGTGCCACGCAACTCGTACGCACATGGAAGGAGCTTGCTAGTGAAGATGGATTGATCTATTCATTTACGGTTTGCTCTGTCTGTGAATTGGTCATTTCTGGGCAGTAACTGGGCACCGACCTTGTGATCACATGGAACTGATCCTTCTCTGGGAGTGTCATGGACAGGCCAGTATCTAGCGGTGTACAAGGTTGCAGCTTGCAAGATACCAATAGATACCTAATATACACTGAATTTATGCTCCTGAGGAAGCTGGATCACTTTGTTGCCAGCGAAACGCGTTGAGCCTATTCACCGACCTGGACACCACTCTCTGATATCACACTGGGACTCTGATACTTTTGGCTACAATTGGACACTGTTCCTATCACTGGGAAATTACCACAAATAAAGACCGATCCACATCTGCAGCTAGCAATGGACTTTTCCTAAAGCTGATGCCATCATATACGTCTAATGTGGAACTGGTAACTATTTCTGCTACAGTGAGTGCTATCTGGAGATTGTCCTAGCCTTTACAACACATGTCTCAGAGAAGAGTGGACTTTTAATACATCTCTCCAGGGAGAGATTATGATTGCAAGTGTTATCTATCAGATAATAGTGTTAGGCGCCGGGGTCCGCTTTATGGTCTGCGCGGCCCGGCGCCTAGCAACTAGAGACGCCGTGCACGTACAGCCGCCGGCTCCCTAGCAACGCTGGACGCCGGGCGCACTGAGCCGCACGGACCCTAGCAACGGGGACGCCACTGGCGGACCGTGTTCCCCGTTGCTAGGCTTTAGGAAATTAAGATATTCACCTGCTCTCTGGCCGTGCAGCAAGGCAGCTGCACGGCATTTATTCTAATCAGCGTTTAGCAGCTGATTGGAGGACTCCTTGTTAAATACACTCCCAGGGCTTCTCACAGACGCCGGTAATAGCTTCCTGCATGCTGCCTTTGTTTGCTGAGAGTCTGTTTCCAGTCCTGCTGTATCCGGTCATTCCAGTCCTCAGAAGTCCGGTATTCGGGAGTTGTCATCTCATCCCAAGAGGTCGTTTGGTTCCCTGGAGTCCTGACTGATCACCGTTTTATATCCAGTGGTGTTCATGAGTTGCGGCTCTGCCGTGTGTTGCGGCTCAGCCGCTTTACCTTTTATATTTTGTGTTTGGAGCATTTGCGGAGGGTTCCGCTTCCACAAGTCCTCTCTGGTACTCGGCGGTGCCGGGTAGGAGAATTGGACAAGTGGATATTTTGGTTGTCCTTTTCCCTGGCGGTTTCTCCGCACATATTATAGTTTTGAGTTTGCTTAGCCCCTGGCCTGGTTGTTTAGTTAGAGGGCCTCTTGTTATCACCCTGTCTCGGGTTTCCCTTTGTCTCTCATTAAGACCGGGGGGCATCGAAGTTGGGCAGACATAATCCGCCCTTCAAACGCGGCTGCCAAGGGCTCAAGAAACCATAGTCTCGCAAGGGATTTCTGACAACACGGGTGAGACAACAGAGTTAGGGCGCCAGGGGCTATTTTCCTGTCCTGCTCCCTTCCCCAGCATTCCGTTCCAGTGCTCCGGTCCTTGCCATAAGATCTCCTCTGACCAGAGTGCTGGAATCATAACATTATTACCGGCCATACCAAAACTTAAAATTAAACGGGGTTTAATTTTTTCTCATTCAGTTTTGTGAGAGTTTATCGGCCTCATGAATCCAACAGGTTTAGGGCCAAATCCTGGTCAGCTCTTAGTCAGCCAGATTCAAGAACTTACTCAGATGGTTCAGGATCTTTCTCTTCGGGTGAAGTCGCAGGAAGATCTTTTGCGAGCTTCCCCAGGGGTAGTCCCTGAACCAAAGATGCATTTGCCTGACCGTTTTTCTGGTGATAGAAAAGAGTTTTTTAATTTTAAAGAATCCTGTAAACTTTATTTTCGTTTAAGACCGACTTCCTCGGGTACTGAATCTCAGCGGGTCGGGTTTATTATTTCTTTGCTCCAGGGGGATCCTCAGACCTGGGCATTTGGTTTAAGAGCAGAGGATCCGGCATTGTTGTCAGTTGACGCTTTTTTTGAGTCTTTAGGGCTCTTGTATGATAACCCTGATAGAGAGGCGTCCGCTGAAAGTCAGTTGCGCGCTCTCAGACAGGGTAGAAATCCTGCGGAGGATTATTGTACGGAGTTTCGCCGTTGGTCGAACGACTGTGGCTGGAATGACCCAGCCCTGCGCAGTCAGTTTCGCCTCGGCTTATCAGAGTCTATAAAAGACAGTTTCCTTCAGTACCCCGCTCCTGAGACTCTCGATAAACTCATGGAGCTTTCTATTAAGATTGATCGTCGTCTCAGAGAGCGGAGGGCTGAAAAAGGAGCACCTGTAAGGTCAAGTCCATGTGTATATTCCATTCCTGAAGACGTAGAGGAGCCCATGCAGATGGGTCTCTCCCGGCTGTCTCCTGAAGAAAGAGCCAGAAGGCAAAATTCTGGTCTTTGTCTGTACTGTGGGGGTAAGGGACATTTTGCTCGTAATTGTCCGAACAAGTCGGGAAACGCTTTGACCAGGTGAATTGTGAGGGGGTTCACCTAGGTCTGCAGCTTATCTCCTCGAATAACTCCCTTTTAGTCCCAGTTAAAGTTTCCTTTGGCAGCCTCAGTTCTTCGGTGTCGGCTTTTGTTGACAGTGGAGCTGCAGGAAACTTTATGGATTTAACTTGGGCTAAGGCCTTAGGCATTCCTCAGTTACCTTTGGGTAGGTGTGTCACCATGCATGGCTTAGATGAGAGTCCGCTGTCTAATGGGATTATTTCTCTCCGTACACCCCCTGTACTACTTACAGTAGGAGCTCTACATTCCGAGAAAATCGAGTTCTTTCTTACACATTGCCCAGCAGTTCCAGTTGTTCTGGGTCACCCTTGGCTGGCCTTTCATAATCCCACCATTGATTGGCGGTCGGGGGAGATTTCACATTGGGGTACTTTTTGTGATAAGGAATGTATCACGTTTCCAGTCAGAGTAGCAGCTATCATTCCAGAACTCATTCCGGTGGAATACCAGGAGTTTGCTGATGTTTTCTCCAAAGGCAATGCGGACATTCTGCCTCCCCATCGGCCTTATGATTGTGCTATTGAGTTAATTCCTGGTGCCACATTGCCAAAGGGAAGATTATATGCATTATCCGGGCCAGAAACTGCGGCTATGAATGATTATGTAAAGGAGAGCCTTGAGAAAGGATTTATTAGACCATTAAAATCTCCTTTAAGTGCAGGCTTCTTCTTTGTGGAGAAAAAGGATGGCTCGCTTAGACCTTGCGTTGATTTTAGAGCCCTGAATAAGATCTCAGTTAAAAACACCTATCCTTTGCCATTGATTTCTGTACTCTTTGATCAGTTACGTTCTGCTGTGATCTTTTCTAAAATTGACCTTAGAGGAGCGTACAACCTCATCCGAATTAAATCTGGAGATGAGTGGAAAACGGCCTTCAGTACTCAGTCGGGTCACTACGAATACCTGGTGATGCCGTTCGGCCTGTCCAATGCTCCGGCAGTTTGTCAAGACCTCATTAACGATGTGCTCCGTGACTTCCTAGGGAAATTCGTGGTCGTTTACTTAGACGACATCCTGATTTTTTCTGAATCAATGGAACAACATGTTACCCAGGTGCGTCTGGTTCTTCAAAAGTTACGTGAGAATCATTTATATGCCAAGCTGGAGAAGTGTGAGTTTCATGTCACGGAAGTATCTTTTTTAGGGTACATAATTTCCCCTCAGGGATTTTCCATGGAACCAAAGAAACTCCAGGCCATCCTTAGTTGGGCGCAACCCACCAATTTAAAAGCAATTCAGCGCTTTTTAGGGTTTGCGAATTATTATAGGAGGTTCATTCATTCTTTTTCTGACCTGGTTGCTCCCATTGTAGCTCTGACAAAGAAAGGAGCAGATCCTACCAACTGGTCGCGTGAAGCTGAGTTGTCCTTCCGGGCCTTGAAACAAGCCTTTGTCTCGGCTCCAGTCCTCAGACATCCTAATCCGGAATTGCCCTTTGTGGTGGAGGTTGATGCCTCGGAGGTTGGAGTGGGAACTATCCTTTCTCAAAAGGATCCGGAGTCTCTGGAGTTACATCCTTGTGCCTTTATGTCCAGGAAATTCTCCTCCGCTGAATCCAACTATGACGTTGGTAATCGGGAGTTACTGGCGGTAAAGTGGGCTTTCGAGGAGTGGAGGCATTGGCTGGAGGGAGCAAAACATACTATTTCGGTATTGACTGACCATAAGAACCTGCAATACATTGAATCGGCTAAGCGGCTTAATGCCCGGCAGGCACGTTGGGCATTATTTTTTACGCGTTTCAAATTTATAATCACTTTCAGGCCTGGTTCCAAGAATACTACGGCTGATGCCCTGTCACGTAGCTTTCTTCCGGTTCACAATAACAATCCTGTTACCCCCATACTTCCATCTTCGGTCATCTGGGCGGGCCTCACACAAGATTTATTTACCCAGTTAAAACAGCTTCAACACCAAGCTCCTAGAATTACTCCTGCTGGTCGTCTTTACGTCCCTGAGTTTTTGAGAGCTACTGTTTTAACGGAATTCCATGATAACAAGATTTCAGGGCATCCTGGAGTCTCTAAGACATTGGAGTTAGTCTCTCGCTCAGTATGGTGGCCTGGTCTTTCTAAAGACGTCAAGGAATTTGTTTATTCATGTCAGGTTTGTGCACAGCATAAGGTTCCCCGTTCCTTGCCCATCGGGCAACTTATGCCCTTAAATGTTCCTCTCAGGCCGTGGTCTCATATTTCCATGGATTTTGTGGTTGACCTTCCCCTTTCAGCCGGATTCCGAGTCATATGGGTGGTTGTGGACCGTTTTAGTAAAATGGCTCATTTTATTGCTCTTCCCCGATTGCCTTCTGCCCAAGGGTTGGCAGTTTTGTTTCTCCGCCATGTATTCAGGCTTCATGGGTTGCCTACTGATATTGTTTCTGATCGGGGTCCACAATTCATCGCACAATTCTGGAAATGTTTTTGTGCCTCATTGAAGATGAAATTGTCGTTAACATCCGGTTACCATCCACAATCCAACGGGCAAACCGAACGAGTTAACCAATCATTGAAACAATATTTGCGCTTGTATTCAGCCAAACTCCAGAATGATTGGTCCGAGTTTCTTCCGTTGGCTGAATTTGCTTACAATAATTCTTGTCATTCCTCCACTAAAGAGTCTCCATTCTTTTCAGTTTTTGGTTTTCACCCCAGAGCTAATTCTTTTTTTCATCATTCCTCAGTCTCCTCGCTTACCTTAACCTCCCATCTCAGAGCCATTTGGAAAAAGGTGCACCTTGCTCTTAGAAAAGCGGCCTTTCGAGAGAAGAAATTTTCTGACAGGCTCCGACAGGCACTTTTAAGGTGGGAGATAGGGTGTGGTTGTCGACTCGCAACATCAGGCTTCGACAATCCTCGGCTAGACTGGGACCCAAATTTATTGGGCCATTTCTTATTATTAAAAGAGTCAACCCAGTTGCCTTTCGGTTAGTGATGAGCGGGTTCGGTTCCTCGGAATCCGAACCCGCCCGAACTTCAGGTTTTTTTACACGGGGCCGAGCGACTCGGATCTTACCGCCTTGCTCGGTTAACCCGAGCGCGCCCGAACGTCATCATCCCGCTGTCGGATTCTCGCGAGGCTCGGATTCTATCGCGAGACTCGGATTCTATATAAGGAGCCGCGCGTCGCCGCCATTTTCACACGTGCATTGAGATTGATAGGGAGAGGACGTGGCTGGCGTCCTCTCCGTTTAGACTAGAGTACTAGAGAGAGACACTAATTTTGGGGAGCATATTATTAGGAGGAGTACTACTTGCTGCTGATAGTGTGACCAGTGACCACCAGTTTAATTAATCCGTTCTCTGCCTGAAAAAAAACGATACACAGTGTGACACAGTCACATACCATATCTGTGCTCAGCCCAGTGTGCTGCATCATATGTAATACTGTATATCATTATCTGACTGTGCTGAGTGCTCACTGCTCACACAGCTTAATTGTGGGGGAGACTGGGGAGCAGTTATAGCAGGAGTACATATTTTAAGTACAGTGCACACTTTTGCTGCCAGAGTGCCACTGCCAGTGTGACTGACCAGTGACCACTGACCACCAGTATTGTGATTGTCTGCTGACCACCAGTATATTGTGATTGTCTGCCTGAAAAAGTTAAACACTCGTCGTGTGGTGTTTTTATAAACGCATTCTGCAGACAGTGTCCAGCAGGTCCGTCATTACATAATATATACCTGTCCGGCTGCAGTACTAGTGTGATATATATATATTTTAATTTTATCTCATTATCATCCAGTCTATATTAGCAGCAGACACAGTACGGTAGTCCACGGCTGTAGCTACCTCTGTGTCGGCAGTCGCTCGTCCATCCATAATTGTATACCACCTACCCGTGGTTTTTTTTTCTTTTCTATCTTCTTGATACTAGTAGCTTACTTTAGGAGTCTGCAGTGCTGACAGACAGTGTCCAGCAGGTCCGTCATTACATAATATATACCTGTCCGGCTGCAGTACTAGTGTGATATATATATATATTTTAATTTTATCTCATTATCATCCAGTCTATATTAGCAGCAGACACAGTACGGTAGTCCACGGCTGTAGCTACCTCTGTGTCGGCAGTCGCTCGTCCATCCATAATTGTATACCACCTACCCGTGTTTTTTTTTTTTTCTATCTTCTTGATACTAGTAGCTTACTTTAGGAGTCTGCAGTGCTGAGTCTGACAGACAGTGTCCAGCAGGTCCGTCATTACATAATATATACCTGTCCGGCTGCAGTACTAGTGTGATATATATATATATATTTTAATTTTATCTCATTATCATCCAGTCTATATTAGCAGCAGACACAGTACGGTAGTCCACGGCTGTAGCTACCTCTGTGTCGGCAGTCGCTCGTCCATCCATAATTGTATACCACCTACCCGTGTTTTTTTTTTTTTTCTATCTTCTTGATACTAGTAGCTTACTTTAGGAGTCTGCAGTGCTGAGTCTGACAGACAGTGTCCAGCAGGTCCGTCATTACATAATATATACCTGTCCGGCTGCAGTACTAGTGTGATATATATATATATATATATTTTAATTTTATCATTATCATCCAGTCTATATTAGCAGCAGACACAGTACGGTAGTCCACGGCTGTAGCTACCTCTGTGTCGGCAGTCGCTCGTCCATCCATAATTGTATACCACCTACCCGTGGTTTTTTTTCTTTTCTATCTTCTTGATACTAGTAGCTTACTTTAGGAGTCTGCAGTGCTGACAGACAGTGTCCAGCAGGTCCGTCATTACATAATATATACCTGTCCGGCTGCAGTACTAGTGTGATATATATATATATATATATTTTAATTTTATCTCATTATCATCCAGTCTATATTAGCAGCAGACACAGTACGGTAGTCCACGGCTGTAGCTACCTCTGTGTCGGCAGTCGCTCGTCCATTTATAATTGTATACCACCTACCCGTGGTTTTTTTTTTTTCTATCTTCTTGATACTAGTAGCTTACTTTAGGAGTCTGCAGTGCTGAGTCTGACAGACAGTGTCCAGCAGGTCCGTCATTACATAATATATACCAATCCGGCTGCAGTACTAGTGTGATATATATATATATATTTTAATTTTATCTCATTATCATCCAGTCTATATTAGCAGCAGACACAGTACGGTAGTCCACGGCTGTAGCTACCTCTGTGTCGGCAGTCGCTCGTCATCCATAAGTATACTAGTATCCATCCATCTCCATTGTTTACCTGAGGTGCCTTTTAGTTGTGCCTATTAAAATATGGAGAACAAAAATGTTGAGGTTCCAAAAATAGGGAAAGATCAAGATCGACTTCCACCTCGTGCTGAAGCTGCTGCCACTAGTCATGGCCGAGACGATGAAATGCCATCAACGTCGTCTGTCAAGGCCGATGCCCAATGTCATAGTACAGAGCATGTAAAATCCAAAACACCAAATATCAGTAAAAAAAGGACTCAAAAACCTAAAATAAAATTGTCGGAGGAGAAGCGTAAACTTGCCAATATGCCATTTACCACACGGAGTGGCAAGGAACGGCTGAGGCCCTGGCCTATGTTCATGGCTAGTGGTTCAGCTTCACATGAGGATGGAAGCACTCAGCCTCTCGCTAGAAAAATGAAAAGACTCAAGCTGGCAAAAGCACAGCAAAGAACTGTGCGTTCTTCGAAATCCCAAATCCACAAGGAGAGTCCAATTGTGTCGGTTGCGATGCCTGACCTTCCCAACACTGGACGTGAAGAGCATGCGCCTTCCACCATTTGCACGCCCCCTGCAAGTGCTGGAAGGAGCACCCGCAGTCCAGTTCCTGATAGTCAGATTGAAGATGTCAGTGTTGAAGTACACCAGGATGAGGAGGATATGGGTGTTGCTGGCGCTGGGGAGGAAATTGACAAGGAGGATTCTGATGGTGAGGTGGTTTGTTTAAGTCAGGCACCCGGGGAGACACCTGTTGTCCGTGGGAGGAATATGGCCATTGACATGCCTGGTGAAAATACCAAAAAAATCAGCTCTTCGGTGTGGAAGTATTTCAACAGAAATGCGGACAACATTTGTCAAGCCATGTGTTGCCTTTGTCAAGCTGTAATAAGTAGGGGTAAGGACGTTAACCACCTCGGAACATCCTCCCTTATACGTCACCTGCAGCGCATTCATAATAAGTCAGTGACAAGTTCAAAAACTTTGGGCGACAGCGGAAGCAGTCCACTGACCAGTAAATCCCTTCCTCTTGTAACCAAGCTCACGCAAACCACCCCACCAACTACCTCAGTGTCAATTTCCTCCTTCCCCAGGAATGCCAATAGTCCTGCAGGCCATGTCACTGGCAATTCTGACGAGTCCTCTCCTGCCTGGGATTCCTCCGATGCATCCTTGCGTGTAACGCCTACTGCTGCTGGCGCTGCTGTTGTTGCTGCTGGGAGTCGATGGTCATCCCAGAGGGGAAGCCGGATAACCCCTTGTACTACTTCCACCAAGCAATTGACTGTCCAACAGTCCTTTGCGAGGAAGATGAAATATCACAGCAGTCATCCTGCTGCAAAGCGGATAACTGAGGCCTTGGCATCCTGGGTGGTGAGAAACGTGGTTCCGGTATCCATCATTACTGCAGAGCCAACTAGAGACTTGTTGGAGGTACTGTGTCACCGGTACCAAATACCATCTAGGTTCCATTTCTCTAGGCAGGCGATACCGAAAATGTACACAGACCTCAGAAAAAGAGTCACCAGTGTCCTAAAAAATGCAGCTGTACCCAATGTCCACTTAACCACGGACATGTGGACAAGTGGAGCAGGGCAGGGTCAGGACTATATGACTGTGACAGCCCACTGGGTAGATGTATGGACTCCCGCCGCAAGAACAGCAGCGTCGGCACCAGTAGCAGCATCTCGCAAACGCCAACTCTTTCCTAGGCAGGCTACGCTTTGTATCACCGGTTTCCAGAATACGCACACAGCTGAAAACCTCTTACGGCAACTGAGGAAGATCATCGCGGAATGGCTTACCCCAATTGGACTCTCCTGTGGATTTGTGGCATCGGACAACGCCAGCAATATTGTGTGTGCATTAAATATGGGCAAATTCCAGCACGTCCCATGTTTTGCACATACCTTGAATTTGGTGGTGCAGAATTATTTAAAAAACGAGAGGGGCGTGCAAGAGATGCTGTCGGTGGCCAGAAGAATTGCGGGACACTTTCGGCGTATAGGCACCACGTACAGAAGACTGGAGCACCACCAAAAACGCCTGAACCTGCCCTGCCATCATCTGAAGCAAGAAGTGGTAACGAGGTGGAATTCAACCCTATATATGCTTCAGAGGTTGGAGGAGCAGCAAAAGGCCATTCAAGCCTATACAATTGAGCACGATATAGGAGGTGGAATACACCTGTCTCAAGCGCAGTGGAGAATGATTTCAACGTTGTGCAAGGTTCTGCTGCCCTTTGAACTTGCCACACGTGAAGTCAGTTCAGACACTGCCAGCCTGAGTCAGGTCATTCCCCTCATCAGGCTTTTGCAGAAGAAGCTGGAGACATTGAAGGAGGAGCTAACACAGAGCGATTCCGCTAGGCATGTGGGACTTGTGGATGGAGCCCTTAATTCGCTTAACAAAGATTCACGGGTGGTCAATCTGTTGAAATCAGAGCACTACATTTTGGCCACCGTGCTCGATCCTAGATTTAAAACCTACCTTGGATCTCTCTTTCCGGCACACACAAGTCTGCTGGGGTTCAAAGACCTGCTGGTGAGAAAATTGTCAAGTCAAGCGGAACGCGACCTGTCAACATCTCCTCCTTCACATTCTCCCGCAACTGGGGGTGCGAGGAAAAGGCTCAGAATTCCGAGCCCACCCGCTGGCGGTGATGCAGGGCAGTCTGGAGCGACTGCTGGACCTGCCAACGATTACGGCCATGTCGTCTACTGGCACTGCATATGATTCTCTCCCCATTGAAAGAATGGTGGAGGATTATATGAGTGACCGCATCCAAGTAGGCACGTCAGACAGTCCGTACTTATACTGGCAGGAAAAAGAGGCAATTTGGAGGCCCTTGCACAAACTGGCTTTATTCTACCTAAGTTGCCCTCCCACAAGTGTGTACTCCGAAAGAGTGTTTAGTGCCGCCGCTCACCTTGTCAGCAATCGGCGTACGAGGTTACTTCCAGAAAATGTGGAGAAGATGATGTTCATTAAAATGAATTATAATCAATTCCTCCGTGGAGACATTGACCAGCAGCAATTGCCTCCACAAAGTACACAGGGAGCTGAGATGGTGGATTCCAGTGGGGACGAATTGATAATCTGTGAGGAGCGGGATGTACACGGTGATATATCGGAGGATGATGATGAGGTGGACATCTTGCCTCTGTAGAGCCAGTTTGTGCAAGGAGAGATTAATTGCTTCTTTTTCGGTGGGGGTCCAAACCAACCCGTCATTTCAGTCACAGTCGTGTGGCAGACCCTGTCACTGAAATGATGGGTTGGTTAAAGTGTGCATGTCCTGTTTATACAACATAAGGGTGGGTGGGAGGGCCCAAGGACAATTCCATCTTGCACCTCTTTTTTCTTTCATTTTTCTTTGCGTCATGTGCTGTTTGGGGAGTGTTTTTTGGAAGGGCCATCCTGCGTGACACTGCAGTGCCACTCCTAGATGGGCAAGGTGTTTGTGTTGGCCACTAGGGTCGCTTAGCTTACTCACACAGCTACCTCATTGCGCCTCTTTTTTTCTTTGCGTCATGTGCTGTTTGGGGAGTGTTTTTTGGAAGGGCCATCCTGCGTGACACTGCAGTGCCACTCCTAGATGGGCCAGCTGTTTGTGTCGGCCACTAGGGTCGCTTAGCTTAGTCATCCAGCGACCTCGGTGCAAATTTTAGGACTAAAAATAATATTGTGAGGTGTGAGGTGTTCAGAATAGACTGAAAATGAGTGGAAATTATGGTTTTTGAGGTTAATAATACTTTGGGATCAAAAATGACCCCCAAATTCTATGATTTAAGCTGTTTTTTAGGGTTTTTTGAAAAAAACACCCGAATCCAAAACACACCCGAATCCGACAAAAAAAATTCGGTGAGGTTTTGCCAAAACGCGGTCGAACCCAAAACCAAAACACAAAACCCGAAAAATTTCAAGTGCACATCTCTACTTTCGGTTACGTTTACCAAGATCTCTCAGGATTGGAAATACGTTTCATTGTTCCCTGTTGAAACAATACGTTTCTTCCAGTAGATTTCCTCGGAAGATCTCTCAGGGTAGATCTCCAGTGGATGTACAGGGACAACAGGAGTTCTTGGTAGAGAAGGTTCTCGATTCCAAATTGTCCCGGGATCGGCTGTATTTTCTGGTTCACTGGAAAGGCTATGGTCCGGAGGAAAGGTCTTGGGTCCTTGATAAGGATCTTCATGCCCCGAGGCTCAAGAGGGCATTTTTTCGGGAATTTCCTCAGAAACCTGGCTTTAGGGGTTCCTTGACCCCTCCTCAAGGGGGGGGTACTGTTAGGCGCCGGGGTCCGCTTGATGGTCTGCGCGGCCCGGCGCCTAGCAACTAGAGACGCCGTGCACGTACAGCCGCCGGCTCCCTAGCAACGCTGGACGCCGGGCGCGCTGAGCCGCACGGACCCTAGCAACGGGGACGCCACTGGCGGACCGCGTTCCCCGTTGCTAGGCTTTAGGAAATTAAGATATTCACCTGCTCTCTGGCCGTGCAGCAAGGCAGCTGCACGGCATTTATTCTAATCAGCCTTTAGCAGCTGATTGGAGGACTCCTTGTTAAATACACTCCCAGGGCTTCTCACAGACGCCGGTAATAGCTTCCTGCATGCTGCCTTTGTTTGCTGAGAGTCTGTTTCCAGTCCTGCTGTATCCGGTCATTCCAGTCCTCAGAAGTCCGGTATTCGGGAGTTGTCATCTCATCCCAAGAGGTCGTTTGGTTCCCTGGAGTCCTGACTGATCACCGTTTTATATCCAGTGGTGTTCGTGAGTTGCGGCTCTGCCGTGTGTTGCGGCTCAGCCGCTTTACCTTTTATATTTTGTGTTTGGAGCATTTGCGGAGGGTTCCGCTTCCACAAGTCCTCTCTGGTACTCGGCGGTGCCGGGTGGGAGAATTGGACAAGTGGATATTTTGGTTGTCCTTTACCCTGGCGGTTTCTCCGCACATATTATAGTTTTGAGTTTGCTTAGCCCCTGGCCTGGTTGTTTAGTTAGAGGGCCTCTTGTTATCACCCTGGTTTGGGTTTCCCTTTGTCTCTCATTAAGACCGGGGGGGCATCGAAGTTGGGCAGACATAATCCGCCCTTCAAACGCGGCTGCCAAGGGCTCAAGAAACCATAGTCTCGCAGGGGATTTCTGACAACACGGGTGAGACAACAGAGTTAGGGCGCCAGGGGCTATTTTCCTGTCCTGCTCCCTTCCCCAGCATTCCGTTCCAGTGCTCCGGTCCTTGCCATAAGATCTCCTCTGACCAGAGTGCTGGAATCATAACAAATAGGAATCGATTCCTGTTTTTTAATGGTCTAATAAATTGTATTTTATATTCAGCAAACCGTCTTTTTATAATTTGTACAGCCAGCGCTGGTATCCTGTGTTTTTTCTTCTTAAGTTTATTGGGGAACTGACCATCCCCTTACCAGCTGCTGCTGACTGCGCACTTACATATTCTCTATTTCTAGTCTGTAATGTTCCTGCTACTGACACACTCACCCTAAGTTTAACTCATCGCCACTGCTGAAGCGCTATACCCACCTATAAGGAGTAGCATTACATGAGAGAGAGAGGGATAGATCAAGAAAGAACTTTCCTGCACAGCTTATAGTTTTTCCCATTAGTCACCTGATTTGCTTTTGCCCGTCTACGCTATCCATGAATTTTCCTGTATGCTTGCTTCTCAGCAAAGAACTGCACTGCCTTACTGTCAATTGCTAACTGCATGCTCACATCTCCTACGCAGAACTGTGTTTGCTTATTAAGGGGTTCCTAACCTATCATTTCGGCCTACCTTGTACAATGAACTTACATTCAAGGATAAATATTGAACCCAATAAACTGTGGTGCTACGGTAACCCCGGCTTTAAACAGCTACCTATTAAGTGTAGGGACAGTATAGTGGCGGTTAACTACAACCTCCGCTACCCCTTGTAGATTTGTGGGAGACGTCCCTAAACTTTATTAGTAAAACAGAACTGAAACTGTCACCTTGTGGACATTTCAGGTCACTTTAAGGGGATTATCCTACTCAGTGCCGTAACTAGGCATTTTAGCGCTGTGTGCAAGAAACGACAGTGGCGCCCCCCCATGTAAGATAGGGGCAGTGCGCGTCGTAGGTGCGCGCCAAATTTATAGGGGGGTGGCTTCACGGGGAAGGGGCGTGGCCACAAAATAATAGCAATTCATACTACGGTGCACAGTAGTCTACATTATTCAAATTACGCTGCACAGTAGCGCCACTACACCAGGTAGAGCCCCTTTTATACATTACAGCAGACAGCTTCCCCATTTTTACACATTACAGCAGACAGTCCCCCTTTTTACACATTGCGGCAGCCAGTCCCCCTTTTTACACATTGCGGCAGCCAGACCCCTCTTTACACATTGCGGCAGCCAGTCCCCCTTTTTACACATTGCGGCAGCCAGTCCCCCTTTTTACACATTGCGGCAGCCAGGCCCCCTCTTTACACATTGCGGCAGCCAGTCCCCCTTTTTACACATTGCGGCAGCCAGTCCCCCTTTTTACACATTGCGGCAGCCAGGCCCCCTCTTTACACATTGCGGCAGCCAGTCCCCCTTTTTACACATTGCGGCAGCCAGTCCCCCTTTTTACACATTGCGGCAGCGGCAGCCAGTCCCCCTTTTTACACATTGCGGCAGCCAGTCCCCCTTTTTACACATTGCGGCAGCCAGGCCCCCTCTTTACACATTGCGGCAGCCAGCCCCCTTTTTACACATTGCGGCAGCCAGTCCCCCTTTTTACACATTGCGGCAGCGGCAGCCAGTCCCCCTTTTTACACATTGCGGCAGCCAGTCCCCCTTTTTACACATTGCGGCAGCGGCAGCCAGTCCCCATTTTTACACATTGCGGCAGACGGTGTCCCCCTGATAGAGAGAGAGAGAGAGAGAGAGAGAGAGAGAAAGAGAGATATACTTACCATCTCCCTGCTGGCAGTCAGGCTCCTCGTGCAGCTTCCTCGGTGCAGGCAGTGAGGTGAGAAGGAGGAGGAGGGAGGGGGAGCAGGGAGCCGCAGCAGCGCTATGTCATTGGTAGTAAGCGCCGCTGCAGCATCCCCCTCTCCTTCCGTATTGGCTGCCCGGAGCTGCTGTGGATCCTGGGATGCAGGAACCGCATCCCAGCATCCACAGCAGCGCTGGGCAGCCAATACAGAAGGAGAGGGGGATGCTGCAGCGGCGCTTACTACCAATGAAATAGCGCTGCTGCGGCTCCCTGCTCCCCCTCCCTCCTCCTCCTTCTCCGCTGCCCGGCGCTGGTCTCTTCTCCCTCCACAGCGCGGCGCACGGCGCAGAGCAGAGGCGGCATGTAATGAGTCAATTTGACTCATTACATGCCGCTGGCCCTCAGGGCAACTGCGCTGTGTGCCAAGCCCACTTGGCACACACGTAGGTACGGCCCTGATCCTACTAGTGTTAATGAGAACTGTATGTTGAGGTACTGCACGAGTGTACTGAAATTTCAAGATGTTATTTGATATATTATTACATGCTATTGTATATTGCTTTAGCCTACCGTAAGTTGTATCTTGTTGCTTAATCAATTCACCGCACAGCAGTAACCAGCTATATTCCTGAACAATAAACTCTATGTAACCGTCCTAATGATTGCTGACTAGGCTCTGGGGTTGGGGTTCCTCGTCTCTCTGCCTAGGGTTCCAGCAGCGAGCTCCAGTTCAAGAGGTGATCCCGGGCGAAGAATCCAGGTACGTCCACCGACACCTGCACTAACAACAACAATCCATCGTACTTATCTGTTACACACCTTGCAACCGGAGCAGCTCTTTGGGATGCTCCATCCATCCCAAGGGCCATGCCCCTTAGGCGTGATGTCATGACATCACATGTTTAGGGTGCAAGGCTGGCACAGAGTGCACTGCTGCACTGGTCATGAGAGTATAAGCCGTCTTCCATGTGTGTTTGTAGCATGCACATGGACGCCTGTTTTGTATGTATCTTCTGCACCCAGTATGGAGTAGAGGCAAATCCCCATACTACAGTGGATGGAAAAACAGTAGGCGGGACATTCTTCCACACAGGGGCGCATCTAGAAAGGAGGAGGCCTGTGTGCGGGCTCCATCTAGGCCTCCTCCCCTCTAGCAGGCAGCGTTGTAGATCTGGGCACTATGGTCACTAGGGACCCTAGCACTGTCCCAGAGTCTAAAGCACATCTGCAGGTCTCAGGTAAAATGGTGCTGTAGCCATTTTCCCAGTGATTTTGTGCTTCACTGCTGCTGTACCGCCAGACTCAGGAAGGTGAGTATTGAAAATAATGTGTAGTGTACAGGGTGTGCGGTGCGCGGTGTGGGGGCCCCCCCACCCCCCGGGCCCATGTGCACCACACCCATTATGAATGCGATAGTGCATCCACATGAAGACAGAGAGATACATGGGTGGATACTTGCATTAAGGTAGTAAACTGGCTGCAGCAGTCATATGGAAATGCAGCCAAGATGCATCCAGCTCATAATCAGCCACATAGAGTAATATTCAGTTATTACAATTATCTTCATTTACGAAAGATAAAAATGATCTTTGCATATTTCTAAATGTCTACAAGTCATGAAGCAGAAACTTACATTTGCCCTACATTTCAGTATAAGTATAAATGACTTTTAGCCAGAAAAATCTTATCCCAGAAAGCCTGATTATAGTTTATCATGGAACAGGAAGCATTGACCAGCTCCGGGAAAATATATTTAAGACAGAGAAGCATGTAATGAGTTGCCAAGTTTCTCATGTGTAACCTGCAATAATGTACCCTAATTGATTTTTTTTAATGTTCTCTGAATGGATCTCTGAAATGACTAATGCACAGAGAAGTTTGGATCGCACAAGTTGCAAGGGCACATTCAGAAGCATCAGATGGTACATCCCTCAGGCTACGTGGCAAACAGAACGAAAGGACTGAACCAAATCAGCATCAGCAACAGCTGTTCAAAGACCTTGCAGCAGCAGAGGTGGATTACATTGTTCCTGAAGGGATATTTTAAGAAGTGGCAATCTGCCCATGAGGAAATAGTTTAATATCACCTTGAGGAATTTTTCAACCAAAGAAGTTTGCTCTCTTTTATGCAAGCCAAGTATCCCCAATGTGCTGATTTGGCAGTGTGTGTTCTGAAAGCTTCATGTATTATAGACAAAGAAACACAGCGAGCTTTGTAAATGTAACAGGTTACTTACTGTAGCTCTGAAACGCTTATACTGATGTATAGATAGAGTCTGTGCTGCAGGGAAAAACTACTTCCTTGCTTAGTGGCCACAGAGGACAGCTGTGATGTTGTAATAATTTGGATCTGGCATTTAAGACACTAAGGGGCAGATGTATTAAGCCTTGGTGAGTGGTAAAGTGTAGAGAGATAAAGTACCAACCAATCAGCTCCTAACTGCCATTGGATTCAGTATGATATCCTGGCTGTCAGGATCCTGGCGATCAGGAGACTTACGCTGGGATCTCGACAGCCAGAATACCAGCGGTGAGTGCAGCGCGTACCCTTGTGGACTCCTGCTCATCGCGCTTCAGGCCGGTGGTGACCTGTGTTCACCATAGGGTTATATTACCTCTTGGGCAGTGGCATGGACCACCAACCAAATGGGGATTCCGGGGGGGAGGGGGGGGGGGGCGGTGGGAATCTTTCACCGGGTGATTCCAGCATCTGTATACTGACAGCCCGGATCCCAACAGCCGGCAATTTGATTGCTTCCCCTGCCATGTTACAGGCTGTGTCTGAAAAATTACAGTTAGGAACTGATTGGCAGGTACTTTATCTCTCTCAAATGCTTAGTACATTTGCCCTTAAAAGTCTGGAGGGTTTATTTAATAAATTAGTGCTGCAAGCGAAGATACAGTATGCTGCAATAAATATTGTAGCAAGCAACCAAATTCAAAATCGTTTTTTGAGTGCAGCCTTTGTCTGATGTTCTTGTGCATGCATTTTATATTTTTGTGGAATTGCGCTCTAAAATGTGCACTTGAATCGCTGGCATATCTATAATGCATACCTCCCAACATTAGTGATGGGGGAGTCAGGAACTTCTGGCGTGACTAAGCCGCACCTGTCTGTAAAAGGGGCATGGCCTCGGCAAAAGTGGGCATGGCTTTGCAGGAAGGCAAGCCACGCCTCCTGTTTTGTTCACTGAGGGGGCATGTCCAGTGCTCAGTGAGCTGCTGGCATGCCCTAGCCATTCTACCTGCCGTGAATAGAGGCTGTGCGCATGCAGCCTTGGGGGCTGTGATGGAGGGGGATGGACACGGATGGTCTTAGGATGATGGTCTCAGTGATGGCACCATTTGTGGGCAGTAACAGGAGAGTGGCTACTAATATGCAGGTGTATCACAACCATTTTGGGGGCATGTAACTCCCTGCAACTGCGATTCAGTACGTAATAAAAATGGCTGTGGTGTCTCATTACCGTCAGCCAGTCTGTGCAACCTTAGGACTACTCAGAAGATTGGTTAGCGGCCAATGTGTGTCCAATGGTTGCGTCTTACAAAATCAGCAGATCTGAGATGCCCTCAGTGGGCATCTCAATACACATCCAGACATCTGTGACATTTGCATATTTTTGCACAACCACTGCAAAGGCATTTGCGTACTGCTCTGAATGTGGCCCTTAGGCCCATTTTCCATACTTTGCAAAACTTCTTTTATCACAGACCACTCTACTTTTGACCACTGCAAACTGGGACGGGGCCTGACTCAGGTCCCAACGAGCATGCGGCACATGAAGCGAGGTACAGATGTTCCAAACTTTGTGCATGCGTGAAACCTGTAGTGCAGATGTGCAGTGCGGGTCTGCAGTGGCGGACACTGTACAGTATTACACTGTCAGTGTTTGACAGTCTGATGCTGTTTAGGAGCAGGGAGGGGGCTGCAAAGGCCCCTGTTTCTCAAAACAGAGCCTTGTCACCGCCATTGCAGGGATGGACTGGGCCAGGATCTCCTTGCCTCGAACCTGCAGTGGCCAACTTGCATGACCCTGTGGGTCATGCACAGTGTTAGACTCGGGCATAAAGGGCACACTGAGGGAACGCAGTTTAAGGGGCCCATGATTAGGGGTGTGGCCAGCCTCCAGAGGGGGTATGACCAGCCAACACAGAGGCTTGGCTAACCATTAGAGCAGTGTTTTTCAACCGCTGTGCCGCGGCACACTGGTGTGCTGCCAGCGGTTGTCAAGTGTGCCGCCGCCGCCGCCAGAGATCCCTGCTGCCAGTCCCCGTCTGCTGCCGTCTTCACTATACAATGACCGCATAAGAGCTGCCTGTGCTGCCCGATAGTGATACTGATTTACAGCATCACTATCGGGCAGCACAGGCAGCTCTTATGCGGTCACTGTATAGTGAAGACGGCAGCACTCCTGCGGGCCCGCCCGTGACCCCTACGACGTGGCGTGACTCATAGGTCATGTACACATCACCATCCAGCCCGAGTAGCGTCTAGTGTACCTTCGTGGCCCGTGCTGCTCTGTTCTGCTCCTCACTGCTCCTGCCGCTAAGGGGGAAAACAAAAAAGGTTTGGGCCAGTGCTTTATGATGTGTGTGCAGTGCCATTACTATGTGTGTGGTGGCGTTACTATTAGAGATGAGCGGGTTCGGTTCCTCGGAATCCGAACCCGCCCGAACTTCAGTTTTTTTTACACGGGTCCGAGCGACTCGGATCTTCCCGCCTTGCTCGGTTAACCCGAGCGCGCCCGAACGTCATCATCACGCTGTCGGATTCTCGCGAGGCTCGGATTCTATCGCGAGACTCGGATTCTATATAAGGAGCCGCGCGTCGCCGCCATTTTCACACGTGCATTGAGATTCATAGGGAGAGGACGTGGCTGGCGTCCTCTCCGTTTATAGAGATTCGAGAAGAGAGTGAGACAGAGAGAGACACAGTAGTAATTTTGGGGAGCATTAGGAGGAGTACTACTACTACTAGTACTTGCTGAAGTGATAGAGATAGTGTGACTGTATTATCTGACTTGTGGGGGAGACACTGACAGTGGGGAGCAGTTAGAGTGTGAGAGCAGGACTCAGGACTCAGGAGTACATATAACGTACAGTGCACACTTTTGCTGCCAGAGTGCCACACTGCCATTGTTTGTGACCACACAGACCACCAGTATAATATATATTGTGATTGTCTGCTTAGGACTCAGGAGTACTACTTGCAAGTTGCTGATAGTGTGACCAGTGACCTGACCACCAGTTTAATAATCACCACCAGTTTATGAGTTTAATATATATATATATATATATATATATATATAATTGTATATAATATATATATAATATTGTATACCACCTAGCACCTACCCGTGTTTTTTTTTTTTTCTTCTTCTTCATACATACTACTATAGTAGCTTACTGTAGCAGTCTGCGGTGCTGCTGAGCTGACAGTGTCCAGCAGGTCCGTCATCAGTCATTACATAATAAATATATATACCTGTCCGGCTGCAGTACTAGTGATATTATATAATTATATATATATATATATATATTGATTTCATCTCATTATCATCCAGTCTATATTATCAGCAGACACAGTACGTTAGTCCACGGCTGTAGCTACCTCTGTGTCGGCACTCGGCAGTCCATCCATAATTGTATACCACCTACCCGTGGTTTTTTTTTTCTTTCTTCTTTATACATACTACTATAGTAGCTTACTGTAGCAGTCTGCGGTGCTGCTGAGCTGACAGTGTCCAGCAGGTCCGTCATCAGTCATTACATAATAAATATATATACCTGTCCGGCTGCAGTACTAGTGATATTATATAATTATATATATATATATTGATTTCATCTCTTTATCATCCAGTCTATATTATCAGCAGACACAGTACGGTAGTCCACGGCTGTAGCTACCTCTGTGTTGGCACTCGGCAGTCCATCCATAATTGTATACCACCTACCCGTGTTTTTTTTTTTCTTTCTTCTTTATACATACTACTATAGTAGCTTACTGTAGCAGTCTGCGGTGCTGCTGAGCTGACAGTGTCCAGCAGGTCCGTCATCAGTCATTACATAATAAATATATATATACCTGTCCGGCTGCAGTACTAGTGATATTATATATACATATATATTGATTTCATCTCATTATCATCCAGTCTATATTATCAGCAGACACAGTACGGTAGTCCACGGCTGTAGCTACCTCTGTGTCGGCACTCGGCAGTCCATCCATAATTGTATACCACCTACCCGTGGTTTTTTTTTTTTCTTTCTTCTTTATACATACTACTATAGTAGCTTACTGTAGCAGTCTGCGGTGCTGCTGAGCTGACAGTGTCCAGCAGGTCCGTCATCAGTCATTACATAATAAATATATATACCTGTCCGGCTGCAGTACTAGTGATATTATATATACATATATATTGATTTCATCTCATTATCATCCAGTCTATATTATCAGCAGACACAGTACGGTAGTCCACGGCTGTAGCTACCTCTGTGTCGGCACTCGGCAGTCCATCCATAATTGTATACCACCTACCCGTGGTTTTTTTTTTCTTTCTTCTTTATACATACTACTATAGTAGCTTACTGTAGCAGTCTGCGGTGCTGCTGAGCTGACAGTGTCCAGCAGGTCCGTCATCAGTCATTACATAATAAATATATATACCTGTCCGGCTGCAGTACTAGTGATATTATATATACATATATAGTGATTTCATCTCATTATCATCCAGTCTATATTATCAGCAGACACAGTACGGTAGTCCACGGCTGTAGCTACCTCTGTGTCGGCACTCGGCAGTCCATCCATAATTGTATACCACCTACCCGTGGTTTTTTTTTTTCTTTCTTCTTTATACATACTACTATAGTAGCTTACTGTAGCAGTCTGCGGTGCTGCTGAGCTGACAGTGTCCAGCAGGTCCGTCATCAGTCATTACATAATAAATATATATACCTGTCCGGCTGCAGTACTAGTGATATTATATATACATATATATTGATTTCATCTCATTATCATCCAGTCTATATTAGCAGCAGACACAGTACGGTAGTCCACGGCTGTAGCTACCTCTGTGTCGGCACTCGGCAGTCCATCCATAAGTATACTAGTATCCATCCATCTCCATTGTTTACCTGAGGTGCCTTTTAGTTGTGCCTATTAAAATATGGAGAACAAAAATGTTGAGGTTCCAAAATTAGGGAAAGATCAAGATCCACTTCCACCTCGTGCTGAAGCTGCTGCCACTAGTCATGGCCGAGACGATGAAATGCCAGCAACGTCGTCTGCCAAGGCCGATGCCCAATGTCATAGTACAGAGCATGTAAAATCCAAAACACCAAATATCAGTAAAAAAGGACTCCAAAACCTAAAATAAAATTGTCGTCGGAGAAGCGTAAACTTGCCAATATGCCATTTACCACACGGAGTGGCAAGGAATGGCTGAGGCCCTGGCCTATGTTCATGGCTAGTGGTTCAGCTTCACATGAGAATGGAAGCACTCAGCCTCTCGCTAGAAAAATGAAAAGACTCAAGCTGGCAAAAGCACCGCAAAGAACTGTGCGTTCTTCGAAATCCCAAATCCACAAGGAGAGTCCAATTGTGTCGGTTGCGATGCCTGACCTTCCCAACACTGGACGTGAAGAGCATGCGCCTTCCACCATTTGCACGCCCCCTGCAAGTGCTGGAAGGAGCACCCGCAGTCCAGTTCCTGATAGTCAGATTGAAGATGTAAGTGTTGAAGTACACCAGGATGAGGAGGATATGGGTGTTGCTGGCGCTGGGGAGGAAATTGACAAGGAGGATTCTGATGGTGAGGTGGTTTGTTTAAGTTAGGCACCCTGGGAGACACCTGTTGTCCGTGGGAGGAATATGGCCGTTGACATGCCTGGTGAAAATACCAAAAAAATCAGCTCTTCGGTGTGGAAGTATTTCAACAGAAATGCGGACAACATTTGTCAAGCCGTGTGTTGCCTTTGTCAAGCTGTAATAAGTAGGGGTAAGGACGTTAACCACCTCGGAACATCCTCCCTTATACGTCACCTGCAGCGCATTCATAATAAGTCAGTGACAAGTTCAAAAACTTTGGGCGACAGCGGAAGCAGTCCACTGACCAGTAAATCCCTTCCTCTTGTAACCAAGCTCACGCAAACCACCCCACCAACTCCCTCAGTGTCAATTTCCTCCTTCCCCAGGAATGCCAATAGTCCTGCAGGCCATGTCACTGGCAATTCTGACGATTCCTCTCCTGCCTGGGATTCCTCCGATGCATCCTTGCGTGTAACGCCTACTGCTGCTGGCGCTGCTGTTGTTGCTGCTGGGAGTCGATGGTCATCCCAGAGGGGAAATCGTAAGACCACTTTTACTACTTCCACCAAGCAATTGACTGTCCAACAGTCCTTTGCGAGGAAGATGAAATATCACAGCAGTCATCCTGCTGCAAAGCGGATAACTGAGGCCTTGGCATCCTGGGTGGTGAGAAACGTGGTTCCGGTATCCATCATTACTGCAGAGCCAACTAGAGACTTGTTGGAGGTACTGTGTCCCCGGTACCAAATACCATCTAGGTTCCATTTCTCTAGGCAGGCGATACCGAAAATGTACACAGACCTCAGAAAAAGAGTCACCAGTGTCCTAAAAAATGCAGCTGTACCCAATGTCCACTTAACCACGGACAAGTGGAGCAGGGCAGGGTCAGGACTATATGACTGTGACTGCGGAATGGCTTACCCCAATTGGACTCTCCTGTGGATTTGTGGCATCGGACAACGCCAGCAATATTGTGTGTGCATTAAATCTGGGCAAATTCCAGCACGTCCCATGTTTTGCACATACCTTGAATTTGGTGGTGCAGAATTTTTTAAAAAACGACAGGGGCGTGCAAGAGATGCTGTCGGTGGCCAGAAGAATTGCGTGACACTTTCGGCGTACAGGCACCACGTACAGAAGACTGGAGCAACACCAAAAACGCCTGAACCTGCCCTGCCATCATCTGAAGCAAGAAGTGGTAACGAGGTGGAATTCAACCCTATATATGCTTCAGAGGTTGGAGGAGCAGCAAAAGGCCATTCAAGCCTATACAATTCAGCACGATATAGGAGGTGGAATGCACCTGTCTCAAGCGCAGTGGAGAATGATTTCAACGTTGTGCAAGGTTCTGCTGCCCTTTGAACTTGCCACACGTGAAGTCAGTTCAGACACTGCCAGCCTGAGTCAGGTCATTCCCCTCATCAGGCTTTTGCAGAAGAAGCTGGAGACATTGAAGGAGGAGCTAACACGGAGCGATTCCGCTAGGCATGTGGGACTTGTGGATGGAGCCCTTAATTCGCTTAACAAGGATTCACGGGTGGTCAATCTGTTGAAATCAGAGCACTACATTTTGGCCACCGTGCTTGATCCTAGATTTAAAACCTACCTTGGATCTCTCTTTCCGGCAGACACAAGTCTGCTGGGGTTCAAAGACCTGCTGGTGAGAAAATTGTCAAGTCAAGCGGAACGCGACCTGTCAACATCTCCTCCTTCACATTCTCCCGCAACTGGGGGTGCGAGGAAAAGGCTCAGAATTCCGAGCCCACCCGCTGGCGGTGATGCAGGGCAGTCTGGAGCGACTGCTGATGCTGACATCTGGTCCGGACTGAAGGACCTGTCAACGATTACGGACATGTCGTCTACTGTCACTGCATATGATTCTCTCCCCATTGAAAGAATGGTGGAGGATTATATGAGTGACCGCATCCAAGTAGGCACGTCACACAGTCCGTACTTATACTGGCAGGAAAAAGAGGCAATTTGGAGGCCCTTGCACAAACTGGCTTTATTCTACCTAAGTTGCCCTCCCACAAGTGTGTACTCCGAAAGAGTGTTTAGTGCCGCCGCTCACCTTGTCAGCAATCGGCGTACGAGGTTACTTCCAGAAAATGTGGAGAAGATGATGTTCATTAAAATGAATTATAATCAATTCCTCCGTGGAGACATTGACCAGCAGCAATTGCCTCCACAAAGTACACAGGGAGCTGAGATGGTGGATTCCAGTGGGGATGAATTGATAATCTGTGAGGAGGGGGATGTACACGGTGATATATCGGAGGATGATGATGAGGTGGACATCTTGCCTCTGTAGAGCCAGTTTGTGCAAGGAGAGATTAATTGCTTCTTTTTTGGTGGGGGTCCAAACCAACCCGTCATTTCAGTCACAGTCGTGTGGCAGACCCTGTCACTGAAATGATGGGTTGGTTAAAGTGTGCATGTCCTGTTTATACAACATAAGGGTGGGTGGGAGGGCCCAAGGACAATTCCATCTTGCACCTCTTTTTTCTTTAATTTTTCTTTGCGTCATGTGCTGTTTGGGGAGTGTTTTTTGGAAGGGCCATCCTGCGTGACACTGCAGTGCCACTCCTAGATGGGCCCGGTGTTTGTGTCGACCACTAGGGTCGCTTAGCTTACTCACACAGCTACCTCATTGCGCCTCTTTTTTTCTTTGCGTCATGTGCTGTTTGGGGAGTGTTTTTTGGAAGGGCCATCCTGCGTGAGACTGCAGTGCCACTCCTAGATGGGCCCGGTGTTTGTGTCGGCCACTAGGGTCGCTTATCTTACTCACACAGCTACCTCATTGCGCCTCTTTTTTTCTATGAGTCATGTGCTGTTTGGGGAGTGTTTTTTGGAAGGGCCATCCTGCGTGACACTGCAGTGCCACTCCTAGATGGGCCCGGTGTTTGTGTCGGCCACTAGGGTCGCTTATCTTACTCACACAGCTACCTCATTGCGCCTCTTTTTTTCTTTGCGTCATGTGCTGTTTGGGGAGTGTTTTTTGGAAGGGCCATCCTGCGTGACACTGCATTGACACTCCTAGATGGGCCCGGTGTTTGTGTCGGCCACTAGGGTCGCTTATCTTACTCACACAGCTACCTCGGTGCAAATTTTAGGACTAAAAATAATATTGTGAGGTGTGAGGTATTCAGAATAGACTGAAAATGAGTGGAAATTATGGTTTTTGAGGTTTATAATACTTTGGGATCAAAATGACCCCCAAATTCTATGATTTAAGCTGTTTTTTAGGGTTTTTTGAAAAAAACACCCGAATCCAAAACACACCCGAATCCGACAAAAAAAATTCGGTGAGGTTTTGCCAAAACGCGGTCGAACCCAAAACACGGCCGCGGAACCGAACCCAAAACCAAAACACAAAACCCGAAAAATTTCAAGTGCACATCTCTAGTTACTATGGGGGTCAGTGTCTCTGTTTTCTGGTGGCATTACTAATGGGGTCAGTGTGTGTGGTGGCATTACTGTGGGGGTCACTGTGTCTGGTGGCATTACTATGTGGGTCAGTGTCTCTGGTGGCATTACTATGGGGGTCAGGTTCTCTGGTGGCATTACTATGGGGGTCAGTGTGTCTGGTGGCATTACTGTGGGGGTCGGTGTGTGTGGTGGCATTGCTATGGGGGGGGGCAATGTGTGCAATTACTATGGGGGACAGTGTGATGGCATTACTATGAGGGTCAATGTGTGGAATTACTGTGGCAGTGTGTTCAAGTACTGCGCATTATTTTAATAACTGTTGGGGACAATGTGTCTGTGTTTTTCCCCTTGGGGACAAATATGTTTGTTTTATTTCCCTGTGTGTGTTTTATTTTTCCGTGGGGTACCGATGGTGTGCCTTGGCAATTTTTAAATCTTTTTGGTGTGCCGCAAACTGAAAAAGGTTGAAAATCACTGCATTAGAGAGTGTATGGTCTGGGAATCTCTCTCTCTCTCTCTCTCTCTCTCTCTCTCTCTATATATATATATATATATATATACTGATGTGTGTGTTTTGGTTTTGTATCTGGATCTCCATTCGTGTTTTGGATCTGGATTTGTTTTGCCAAAACCATCCTTTTGGTTTTTGGTTTTGGATCTGGATGGTTTTTGAAAAAACATAAAAACAGCTAAAATCACAGAATTTGGGGGTGATTTCAATCCTTCGGTATTATTAACCTCAACAACATTAATTTCCACTCATTTGCAGTCTATTCTGAACACCTCACACCTCACAATATTGTTTTTAGGCCAAAAAGTTGCACCGAGGTGGCTGTATGACTAAGCTAAGCGACACAACTGGGCGTCACAAACACCTGGTCCATCTAGGAGTGGCACTGCAGTGGCAGACAGGATGACAGTTTTAAAAACTAGGCCCCAAAGAGCACATAATGCAAAGAAAAAAAGAGGTGCAAGATGGAATTGTCCTTGGGCATTCCCAAGGACATGCACAGTTTAATAAACCCATCATTTCAGCGACAGGTGGTCCCCCTGGAAAAATCTTGCCAAGTTTTCCGAATCATAGCTAGCTACAAACACACCACCTTCTTCTTTGATGACTTTTCACATTATGAGAATTGGCAAGAGGAAGAGGACAGTGTCAAGAAGGTGATTAAAAATTAGAGAGGCACACGCAATCGGGAACAACACACAAGCTTTCACCTCCACTACTATATTGATGTGGGACGTAAAGATCTTCAACCAAGAAAATACAGTATATAATTACCACATTACTGGACAAACTGAAAAACTAGGGACCAAAGCCTCCAAATTTGTACCCCCTTCTCCATTTTCAACTATTACGATAATATCGGATTAAATGCTGGGATGCAAATAAACTGGTATATACTGCAGGATCAAGATTGGATATTTTCCCCTCCACGGAGTCTGGAGACTTATTTTGTGAAAATCTCGTGGGTTTCTTTTTTCCATTTTTTTTATTGCATTTTTATTTACATATTTTGTGGCAGATGCTTTATTTTTGTTTTTCACAGCTCCCAGTTACACGCATGTGAGCATACCTGTGTGTCCCAGTTACAGGCATGTGAGCATACCTGTGTGTCTTGTTTATTTTTTTTTCATATTTAATTTTTAAATAAAGCAGCCCCTTAGATGTTTTAGCAGCCCCTCCTGGGCCCCCACAGCATCTCCAGATAGGGCAAGTTGAGTTTGGGTGGGTTCGGTACAGTACTAAGCAGGACTGTGCAGTCAATTTTTTGCTATTGAGCCCCTGCCCTAGTAGAGCTTACCACTCTACAGTCGGAAATAATTTCATATTATAAGTAGGACTGTGGGAGGAACCAATGCTAACCTTTGTGCCCACAACATGCCTCAACCTGGCAAGCCAGACATCATCTTGGCTGTAAACCACCATGAGACTCCATACTGGGCCTTATTCAGTAACTGTTTGTGCCTCACAGGAGCTCCTGGCCCATCTAGTGCTGCAGTGCAAGATCACTGAAACTCTGTTCTTCTAACACCGCAAGGTCTTGTGATAACCCTACGCAGCCCTTAGGAAAAGAATCCTGTACAACAAATTTGCATCTTGTAAATAAATAATCCCAAAATGTGAAACATTAATAATAAATCAAAATTAAGGTTGACTAATTGGAGCCATTCATTTAAGTGAATCCCTAACATGAAATAATTGAGAAGAACCTCTCTAATGCTCCTGCAGAAAATCTCTCTTTTAGCTCTCCATCAGATGCACTGGATTATGATTCTGTCTCTTTTGAGATTGACTGATTTTGGCCGTAAATCTGGTCTCATTGTAAAACACTTAGTCAAAATTGCAATTTCCATTTCCACCTTTGCGGCTATGTTTTCACAAATCTATTTGTGATGTTGAAGCTTGTTTCATATCTGCTCTAGGATTTAATCTAAACTTAGGCTCAAATACAGCAGCACTCCTGGAATTATACAGCATAGGCAGCACCCCATGAGAATTACACAGCACAGCAGACAGGCAACAGCACCCCTGGACTTAAACGGCAGTGGGACAGCACCTCTGGACTGATAGGGCAGAGGAGCAGCACACTATATAGGGCAGCACCCCTGGAATGATGTGGCAGACAAAGAAAAGATGTGCAAGATGGAATTGTCCTTGGGCCCTCCCACCCACCCTTATGTTGTATAAACAGGACATGCACACTTTAACAAACCAATCATTTCAGCGACAGGGTCTGCCACATCACTGTGGTTAAAATGATTGCTTTGTTTGGGCCCCTACCAAAAAAGAAGCAATTAATCTCTCCTTGCACAAACTGGCTCTACAGAGGCATGATGTCATCCTCAGATTCCCCAACCCCCTTCAGTGTTTACATCCTTATCCTCATCCTCACAGAGAAAAATATTTCAACAAAGTCACTAACCACATCATTTAGGTTTTAGTGGACTGCTTACGCTATTTCCCGAAGTTTCTGAACCTTACAATGACTTGTGATGAATGCGCTGCAGGTGACATATAAGGGAGGATGTTCCTAGGTGGTTAACGCCCTTACAGCTACTTATTATGGATTGACAAAGGCAACAGATGGCTTGACACCTGTTTTCTGGATTTGTGGAGAAATAATTCCACATCGAAGAGGTGGCTTTTTTGGTATTTTGCTCAGGCATGACAATGGGCTTTTTCATCCCAGGGTCAGCAACTGTCTTCACTGGTGCTTTATTCAAAGAAACCACATCACCATCAGAATCCTCATCGTCAACTTCCTCCTCAGCGTATGATACACCCATATCCTCCTCATCCTGGTGTACTTCTACAGTGACATCCTCAATCTCAATATCAGCAACTGGACTGGTGGTGCTCCTCCCAACACTTGCAGAATGCGTGCAAATGGTGGTAGGAGCTTCCTCTTCCCATACAGTGTTGTGACGGTCAGGCCTAGACATAGTAACCGAGGACAGTGCCCGTACCCCTGTATTTTCACAACACCCCTGTATTTTTACAGCATACAGGACAAATGTACTTTTATTTTAACAACAGCACCCCAGTATTTTTACAGCATACAGGACCATTGTACTTTTATTTTAACAACATCACCCCTGTATTTTTACAGCATACAGTGCCAGTGTAATTTTATTTTAACAACAGCACCCCTGTATTTTTACAGCATACAGGACCAGTGTACTTTTATTTTAACAGCACCCTTGTATTTTTACAGCATGCAGCGCTAGTGTACAACAGCACCCATGTATTTCTACAGCAAACAGGGCCAGTGGACATTTATTTTAACAAGAGCACCCCTGAATTTTTACAGCATACAAGATAGGACCAGTGTACATTTATATTCACTGCACCCCTGCATTTTTACAGCATACAAGACATGGCCAGTGTACATTTATTTTAACAACAGCACCCCTGAATTTTTACAGCATGCAAGACAGGACCAGTGTACATTTACTTTTACTGCACCCCTGGATTTTTACAGCACACAAGACAGGGCCAGTGTACATTTATATTCGCTGCACCCCTGAATTTTTCCAGCATACAAGACAGGGCCAGTGTACATTTATATTGACTGCATCCCATAATTTTTACAGCATATAAGACAGGGCCAGTGTACATTTATTTTAACAACAGTACTCCATAATTTTTACAGCCTACAAGATAGGGCCACTGTACATTTATTTTAACAACAGCACCCTTGTATTTTTACAGCATACAAGACTACGCCAGTGTACACTGATATTCACTGCACCCCTGAATTTTTACAGCATACAAGACAGGGTTAGTATATGTTTATATTCACTGCACCCCTGAATTTTTACAGCATACAAGACAGGGCCATTGTACATTTATTTTAACAACAGCACCCCTGAATTGTTATAGCATAAAAGAGAGGGCCAATGTACATTTATATTCACTGCACTTCTGAATTTTTACAGAATACAAGACAGTGCCAGTGTACATTTGTTTTCACTGCAACCCTAAATGTTTACAGTATACAAGACAGGGCCAGCACAGGGCCATAACTACATGTGTGCGAAGTGTGCCTTGCACACAGCGCACTTCAGCTGAGGGCGCATCATGCGCTGTCTGCTGTAGGCAGCGGCAGAGATGCATTTTTAAATGTTATTCATTATGTATCAAGCCCTTCCTCCTGCCCGTCACCAAGTTCACCTCCTGCCATCCATAAACACTCCTGCCGGCTCACACTGCCAGGACTCCACTACCTTTAAGTGCCGGGTGCCCACATGTCACTTGCATGGCGGCCCAGCTCCCATCACGCAGCTCAGAAAGAGTTCCGCCTACCAGACAGATCTCTGGCCAATGGCGGTGGAGGTGGGTGGGGCAATGACTGACCGATGTAAGGCAGGGATAGGAGGAGTGTGAGTGCGCAGTGCGGGACCCGGGAATCATCAGGGCAGAGGAAGACCAAACAGCTTCAGCAGTGCAGGTAACCCTGCGATCACCCCCCTTCCTCTTCAGAGCAGCGGCGGCACCTTCAGTATCACACCCCCACCAAACACTCACAGAACAGAAGCACTTTCATCATCCCCATAATGATCCCCCTCCCTGCCACAGATATACAGTTTAGGTACAAATATAGCTGCTTATGATAATTCTGCCTGCCGTAATGTGGGACATGGGGCTCTGTCTGTCATGATGTGGGACATGGGGCTCTGTCTGCCGTGATGTGGGACATGGGGCTCTGTCTGCCGGGATGTGGGACATGGGGCTCTGTCTGCCGTGATGTGGGACATGGGGCTCTGTCTGCCGTGATGTGTGACATGGGGCTCTGTCTGCCGTGATGTGTGACATGGGGCTCTGTCTGCTGTGATGTGGGACATGGGACTCTGTCTGCCGTAATGTGGGACATGGGGCTCTGTCTGCCGTGATGTGGGACATGGGGCTCTGTCTGCCATGATGTGGGACATGGGGCTCTGTCTGCCGTGATGTGGGACATGGGGCTCTGTCTGCCGTGATGTGGGACATGGGGCTCTGTCTGCCGTGATGTGTGACATGGGGCTCTGTCTGCCGTGATGTGTGACATGGGGCTCTGTCTGCTGTGATGTGGGACATGGGACTCTGTCTGCCGTAATGTGGGACATGGGGCTCTGTCTGCCGTGATGTGGGACATGGGGCTCTGTCTGCCATGATGTGGGACATGGGGCTCTGTCTGCCGTGATGTGTGACATGGGGTTCTGTCTGCCGTGATATGGGACATGGGACTCTGTCTGCCGTAATGTGGGACATGGGGCTCTGTCTGCCGTGATGTGGGACATGGGGCTCATAATATAAATAATGGAGTCTACTGTGCAGCGTAATATGATTAATGGAGACTACTGTGCGGCATAATATGAACTGGTATTATTTTGTGGCCATGCCCCTTCACCATGAAGCCTCACCCCTATATTTTTCAAGCACGCCCTATTTTAAATGTCGGGTGGGGGGGGGGGGCGATGCTGTTTCTTGCACAGAGCACTTAAATGTCTAGTTACGGCACTGGGCCAGCACTCCTGTGTTTTCACTGTATACAGGAGGATAATGCCCCTGCCTCCTGTACAACACAGCGACAGCCAGGACAGCAACACCCATGTACAGCTGCAGCATCCCTAACAGCACATGAAACACCAGTGACAGCCAGGACAGCACCCCTAACATCACAGTACCAGGACAGCAACACTGACAGCACCCCTAGAGAGCAAACGCTGACCCCACCCGATGCCACCACCCACAGAAAGACAGAGGTCTGTCTCCCTCACTCTCCAAGTTCAAAGTGAAAATGTCAGAACTCAAAACCCATGAGAATCTGACAGCGGGATAATGACGTTTTGCCTAGTTCTGGTTTCTGCGTCTGGCGGTAAGTCCCGAGCCGGACTCGGATTTTGTAACGGAATGTGAAGTTCGGGAGGTTCGGTTCTCTGGGAACTGAACCCGCTCATCTCTAATAGATCTTTCTATCTATCTATCTATCTATCTATCTATCTATCTATCTATCTATCTATCTATCTAGATATATCTATCTATTTATATAGCACTCGAAGAAATAGAGGTGGCACTCGGAGACTGGTGAAACAACTTGTGTATTAAGTGAGTTCAACGTTTCGGGTAACACCTCCCTGACTTCAGGATATATATATATATATATATATATACAGTATATATATACAGTATATATTCCATGCATGATAAATTACCAGATTTATGTACTGTAAAAAATATACCATAGTCCTGTGCAGTATAATGTAACATACTGTATGTATAATTAAAGTGCAGAGTCTGGAACCTTATCCCTAGAGGAGGGGGTGGGCCCTCGGACAGTGGGGCCCTCGGGGGGTTTCCCCTGTACCCTGTGGGCCCGTTGGACACTGGTCATGCAGCCGGTTGATGGTTTCGCAGCTGATCCGATTCTGCGCCCTAGTATGCAGCTCAGATCAGTAATGCATGCATGCAGTAATGCATGCCTCCTGCTACATTACTGTATCAGATCTATTGCAGCTGCTCCTGTGCAAGCAGCTGAGATACAGTAGCTCCTCCAACCATGGCCCTCATTCCGAGTTGTTCGCTCGCAAGCGGATTTTAGCAGATTTGCTCATGCTAAGCCGCCGCCTACTGGGAGTGAATCTTAGCATCTTAAAATTGCGAACGATGTATTCGCAATATTGCGATTACACACCTCTTAGCAGTTTCTGAGTAGCTCCAGACTTACTCGGCATCTGCGATCAGTTCAGTGCTTGTCGTTCCTGGTTTGACGTCACAAACACACCCAGCGTTCGCCCAGACACTCCTCCGTTTCTCCGGCCACTCCTGTGTTTTTTCCGGAAACGGTAGCGTTTTTTCACACACACCCATAAAACGGCCTGTTTCCGCCCAGAAACACCCACTTCCTGTCAATCACATTACGATCACCAGAACGATGAAAAAGCCGTGAGTAAAATTCCTAAGTGCATAGCAAATTTACTTGGCGCAGTCGCAGTGCGAACATTGCGCATGCGCATTAAGCGGAAAATCGCTGCGATGCGAAGATTTTTACCGAGCGAACAACTCGGAATGAGGGCCCATATCTGAATCAGGCCCGCATCATAGTTTGTTGGAAGCTATGTGATAACATTTGTTTTGATCATTTTCACCTTATTTGATAGGTAAAAGTGTTCTGCTTTCATTTTTAAGCTATGAATAGGTTTTAAGGGATTTTACTTTACTTTTACTTTTTACCTTGTGCCCTTTACAGTATACTGTATAACATGCTCATAGTGAAAATAAGTTCATAAATATTGGATACTGGAGTAGAACATTTCTAGCACATTATTATATTGACCTTTGTAAAATATCACACCAAAACTTTGCAAACTTACCATATTATATTTTTAAATGTCATTTTGTGTCTCCAGCACGATTGCACAGCTGGGACAGGCAGGGTGGATGCATAAAACACAAAAGTCATTATAGGCCAGTGTGTGTTACTATATTTGTTTCGTAAACACTTTTATGCTGGAAATTTGTTAATTTGGGTCAGATATAAATCTCTTGTGTTTGATTTTGGATTTGACATTTTGGTTGAGTGCAGTCACAGCGTGATGTTGATATATATCAAGCCCTAGGCTGCCAAATTTAACACACTTTACTGTACTACTCCCATATTGATGGGCTATTTCTGCTATAGCTACACTTAAAATGTTACTCTAAATGATTGAGAAACTACATATACATGTTCTAGACCAGGAAGAGCACAGGGTGAAAAGTCCCTTTGGAGCCCCCCCCCCCCTTCAAAATAAATAAATCTACCATAGCCAAAATACAGAGGAGCTTGTGCCTCTATGAGGCACCACTGGCTCCTAATCAAAGGCAGATTATATTTATGAGCTACAGGACTGCAGCCACCTCAGTAAAATCCACCACTGCACTGAGCCAGTTGCAGTCCGTGACTGCACTGGCTTCACTGTAACGGACAGTGACTTTCGGAAGTCCTACCTGTTAGTCACAGACACTACAGCCAATCCTGCAACTGAAACAGTCCATAGAGGCCGGGTGTTTGTGCATATACAGTCACATTGTGGTGTCCACACATGAGCTGGTCCCTGCCAGATCCATTGTACAGGTGTCGGGAACTGGGACTGGCTGTCTCATTTCCTCTCTTGGTACAGGGGTAGCAGCAGCAGCCCCCCTACTAAAAGTAAGTAGGAGCTGCTGCTGGTCCTAATGCATAAAGATGCAGATGCTTCTGCAGCAAAAGATGCAACTATGGCTGTGCCTGCATCCACATGTGAATCAGGCCCTAAGTATCATATGTATTGCAGTGTTACATCACTCAGTTAAAGGGTTCTTCTAATACAGCACCAGTAAAAACAATTCTGCTGTACACTTGCTTGCACCAGGGCTAGATTTACCGCTAGGCAACCTAGGTGACACCTAAGACCTGGCAGGTCCCAAGGGGTCCAGCACGTGTCCCCCAAAATCAGGCCCTGGATACGTACTAGCTAGCAGCCGAAGTCACAACTAGGTCCAGGTGCAGAAGAAGGATGACACCGTTGGCGAGAAGCATTTGCCTCCAGGCGCCAGCAGGGGGAGCTGAGAGAATAACTGTCTTCCTAGTGATCCCGACTCCTGGGAAGCTCTAATACTAAAGGGAATGAGGGGGCTTTTATACTGTGTCCCTGTCCTCTGAAGTCTGATGTCATAAATTTAGTTTAGCTCTGCCACGGTGAACGGAAATAGGTAAGACTGAGTTTTGTATGAAGCGGAGGAGGAGGAGGAGTGTTACTGTGCAAGCTGCCAGTAACTGTAAGTGAAGAGTGTGCTGAGTGAGTTATATGGTGATGCAGTGTATGCTAAGTGAGTTATATAGTGAGTTATATAGTTATATAGTGATGCAGTATGTGCTGAGTGAGTTATAAAGTGATGCAGTGTATGCTAAGTGAGTTATATAGTGATGCAGTGTGTGCTTACTGTGTTTCTTCCCAGGCCTCCCCATTGCTTTAATAGGCAGCCTCCCCCTCCCCTAATCTCACCCCCTGTGAGACTTGTGATTTCATGTACTGGGTGTACTGCTTAGTAAAAAGCCACACTTGTATATCTCTGTAAAAAGTATCATCTACAGTTTTTTTCTAATTTTGGCTGTAAATCTGTGTGCATGTCTGAGTCTGTATATGAAGCACAACAGAACTTGATTTGGGGGAAAAAAAGTGGATGCTACTTTTTACACAGATAAAATGCTACTTTTTACACAAATATACAATACAAGTGTGGCTTTTCAAATTACGAGAGTGTTATCTTTATGACACTGAGTTTATTTTGTCCTTTGCGGGAATTAAACCCTAGCTCACGGGTATGGTAACTAATGGCGATACCACTATACTAAGAGATCCATGGAGACAGGTGACTGACACCTGCAGTGACATAGTGATGCCGCTCATTGTCATTTTTTTAATAGTGCTGTTTTCCCCAACTCTATTGCTGATTGTAATGATTTTTTTTCTTTTAGAGAGCTGTGTAGAACTCTGAACTGTGCTTATCGATGTATGCATTGGATACGCTGAGTCAATCTTTTTCTGTGTTCACATATCTGATTAAGGTAGAGATCATCTAAAAAAAAGTAGTTCTTAAACTACAAGCATCGTTTGACTTTACAATGGAGAATTCACACATGCGCAATGTTGGTTTTCAAAAGTGACACCTGGTGGACGAATACCAGTATTGCACCCAATGGAGATTCAATTCATTAAATTGTGACTGAATACGCCATGTAGCGACAAGGTGCAGGCAAACGTAATGCGACTAGTATTTTGCACTACACACCATCTGTATAGTACTATGGATTGTTTGAGGGAGGGGGGCAAAAACCACCCTCACGTATTTTGTTTTTGGATGTTTTTTTTTTAAATTATAAAAATAGCCTAAATCACATAATTTAGGTCTATTTTTGATCCTACAGTATTATTAATCTCAATAACATTAATTTACAGTCATTTCCATTCAATTGTGACCATCTAACAGCTGCAACATTCTTTTTTTTATCCAGTTTAAGCCATTGGGTTGCACGGAGCTAGCTAGCTGGCTGACTAAGCTAAGCAACAGCAGTGAGCAGCACAAACACATGGCAGTTCAACTTCAAACATGACACATCTAGGAAACAGAGAGGCACTGCAGTGGCAGGCAGAATGGCAGTTTGATCAACTATGACCAAGAATGTTTTCATTAATCAAGTACTAGATCAGAGGCTTGAGGGAGGTGGAGTATGTGTGTAGTAGAAGGCAGGTAAAGGAAGGAAGGATTGATTAGTAAGTTAATTTAATTTGTTTGATTAAAAAAAAATCATCAACCATTGGGGGCATTGATGTCGGTCTTTGCTGCATAGACAAAAATAATATTTGTTATTGCACTTATCTGACTATTACTAATTTGCAACACATTTTTAATTACCAAAAAATAATACAATTTTAATAGGCAAGTATTCCCATAAAGGCTCAGAGCAGAGCTGCAAATATTCCACAGTTCACCATCAGACAGCCCATAATTTAAAAAAAAGCGGTGTAAGATGGAATTGTCATAGGGTCCTCCCACCCTTCCGTATGTTGTGAAGGACATACATGCGCAGTTTAACAAACAAAGCACTTCAGTGACAGGGACTGCCACTTTTGTGGCTGAAGTACTTGGTTTGTTTGAGCCCCCACAAAGCAAACTACCAATGGGCAGCTGACAGTACTGGCAATGATCTCTAAAGAGGCTCTACAGAGGCAAGATGCCATTGCCATTATCATCCTCATCAGTGTGTACATCATCTTCACACAATATTAATTTATCCCAGCTCGAATCTACTATTACAGGTAACTCTGTACTGTGACATAATTGGCTGGAAAGGTCTTCCTTATGGAATTCGTATTTTATTTTTATGAAAATAATCTTTTCCACATTTTGAGAAAGTAGCCTCCACTGCTGGTCGCTCACAAAGTTCCCGGCTGTACTGAAAACTTTTAGAGTACACACTGCCAGGTGTGCAGGTTAAGTAAAGCATAGCGAGTTTGTACAAGGGGCTCCAAATTGTCTTGTTTCCTCCCAGTAGTCAAAGGGACTGTCTGACATTCTCATTTGTACACTGTCCTTAAAATAATCTTCTACCATTCTATGGATAATTACTGATTACTGATTACTGATTATAATTACTGATAATCATGATAGAAGTGTCACTAATGTTGGCCAATTCTTTGAGACCTCACTAATGTTGAGCAATTCTTTGAGACCTGACCAGATATGGTGACCAGATCTGGTGCACTGGGTGGACTCCTCCTCATCACCAGTGAGTCTATGGAAAAAGGTTCTTTTTTTTTTTCTGGCAGCAGTCACAGCACTTGGTTGCTGCTTCTGCTCTTCTATTGACTGATTGTGATTATTAGTATTATTGTTACATTTTATGTATAAGGCACCATCAGTGGTTCACAGCAGCGTACATACGGCACACATTAGAACAACACAGGGTACACAAAACTTAACATTACAGTAACTGAAAAACTAACAGAGCACAAGCAATAATTAGCACCACAATTATCAGTACACAATAAAGCTGAGGTGTAAGGAAGCATAGGAGTAATCAGCGGACTACTAGGGGCGGGCAGCTGTTGGAAGAGATAAGCAGTTGCGAAGAGGCCTGGGAGAACTGGAGGAAAGAGGGCCCTACTTCAAGGAGCTTCCAATCTAGGGGGAGGGGGGAGACAGACAGGTGACATGAAGCGCAAGAAAGCACAAGGTGGCCTGATGGCAGGAAGTAAGTGAGGCAGAGATGGCCAAGGCATGAGACCGGAGACTGGGAGCATGGTCTCAAGACTAGGTTATGTTGAAGGGTACTCTACTAGAAACCTCAGGATCAGACCACATTACTCACCAGTCCGGCTACAGATGAGGTACCAATGTGTTGCTCCAGTCTCACATTTAGGGGCAAGCTGCACTCTGGTGTCTACGGTAGGCGGGGTTCAGCTTCATGGACACTGGGGATTGTGCCCTGATAGTGTTTCATGTGCTAGGACTGGGATATGGCGAATGACACCATCAACATGGCATTGGGGAGGTGCGGTCTGGACAACGGAGGCATTTCTGGACCATTTGCAGAGCGGGGCACAGTGGCTGTGTTACATCACATGCAGCCCTGCGACCCAAAACATGCTGGCGCAGTGACTGCCTTCTCAGCTGGGCTGCAAATGCTGGGGGCTACCCTAAAGATGCGAGCGCTTTGCTGTTTAGCAAAGTGCTGACATTAGCGGGGGGGAAGGGGGAGGCTGGACCCGGCATGTGGGGCAGCCTTGCCCTGTGCTGGATGGCCCCACGCATGATAGTAGAAGGAGTTGTAGTTTTGCGAATTTTCCTATCACCAGTTATACATCTACACCTGCTACCATCGGTCTCCTCCCAATATCAGCTCCCAGCAAGTCCGAAACTCTCCAATATCAGTGCCGGTTAGGTCCAAGTAACTGCAGCTCCAGTTCGAGACCAACAACACTTCTTCGACCTCCTCTTAGGGGGTCATTCAGACCTGATTGCACGCTAGGTTTTTTCACTGCGGTGCAATCAGGTCAGAACTGCACATGCGCATGCACCGCAATGCGCAGGCGCATCGCACGGGTACAAAACGGATCGTTGCTGTGCGATGGACTTTATGAAGAATCCATTCGCACAGCCGATAGCAAGGAGATTGACAGGAAGAATGCGTTTGTGGGTGGCAACTGACCGATTTCTGGAAGTGTTTGGAAAAACGCAGGTGTGTCCAAGCGTTTGCAGGGTGGGTGTCTGGTGTCAATTCCGGCCCCGGACAGGCTGAAGTGATCGCAGCGGCTGAGTAAGTTTTGAACTACTCAGAAACTGCACAAAACTATTTTTGTACCAGTCGGCTGCACATGCGATCGCACACTTGCACAGCTAAAATACACTCCCCTGTAGGCGGCGACTATCTGATCGCAGAGCTGCAAAAAGTAGCTAGCGAGCGATCAGGTCTGAATGACTCCCTTAGTCTCCTAAACTACCAAGTTGTGGATCTAGCTGGTCTCTGATTCCATTTACGCAAAGAAACTACATTAGAGTATTAGACCATCTCGTTCCGACACTCCCACACATCAGATTCGGACAGATATGCACTGATGAACAGGTGGGTTTTCAGTGCCCGTTTGAAGCTTTGCAAGGATGAGGAAAGTAGAGAGAGGGAGCTCATTCCAGTGAAGGGGGACAGCGCAGGCAAAATCTTGGATTCGCAAATGACTACAACTCACAGCGCTGATATTATTAATGCGGTGACATTGCCGGGTCCATGCTCACACAGGTTTTTTTTAAAAACGATTAAAAAAAAAGATAGTTTCCTGTTTTTTTGTGTGCAAATGACAACAATTTCACACTGCGACTCACACATCGCTTATATTATGAATGCAGTAACACAGCCTGGCCTTGAACACACACAAGTTTAATTAAAAAAAACAAAAAAACTTTTTTTCGGTTTTTCAACAAATGCCAACTTCACATTATTTATTATCATTTATTTATATGGCACCACATGGGATCTGCAGCGCCCAATTACAGAGTAAACAAATAAGCAAAACATGAAGACAATGACTTACAGTTCAATACAATATAGGACAAGTACAGGGTATATAAACATAGCTGCGTCAGTAAACAGCACTGAAATAAGTATCAGGGTGGCAGAAAACTGAAGGATTTGGTGCCATCAAAGGGAGTATTGAATAGAAGATAGGTTAAGTAAGAGACGTAAAAGCACATAAGGGAAGAGGACCCTGCTCGTGAGAGCTTACACTAGACTCACACAGCGCTTATATTATTAAAGCAATGGCACGGCCTGGCCCTGAACACACACAAGTTGTTTATTTGTATGTTTTTATAGTAAATTTTTTGCACACTGCTGCGAATATAATGATGCCCTGTATATTAACTCTGGGGGCTGTGTGCACCAAAATAATATAATGCTGCCCTTAGGTGGAGATCTAGGGGCTGTGTGCACCAGTACAAAAAAAGAAAAGAATATAATGCTGCCCTTAGGTGGAGATCTAGGGGCTGTGTGCACCAGTACAAAAAAAGAAAAGAATATAGGAGGTCATTCCGAGTTGTTCGCTCGCAAGCGGATTTTAGCAGATTTGCTCATGCTAAGCCGCCGCCTACTGGGAGTGAATCTTAGCATCTTAAAATTGCGAACGATGTATTCGCAATATTGCGATTACACACCTCGTAGCAGTTTCTGAGTAGCTCCAGACTTACTCGGCATCTGCGATCATTTCACTGCTTGTCGTTCCTGGTTTGACGTCACAAACACACCCAGCGTTCGCCCAGACACTCCTCCGTTTCTCCTGCCACTCCTGCGTTTTTTCCGGAAACGGTAGCGTTTTTTCCCACACGCCCATAAAACGGCCTGTTTCCGCCCAGTAACACCCATTTCCTGTCAATCACATTACGATCGCCAGAACGATGAAAAAGCCGTGAGTAAAATTACTAAGTGCATAGCAAATTTACTTGGCGCAGTCGCAGTGCGAACATTGCGCATGCGCATTAAGCGGAAAATCGCTGCGATGCGAAGATTTTTACCGAGCGAACAACTCGGAATGAGGGCCATAATGCTGCCCTTAGGTGGAGATCTAGGGGCTGTGTGCACCAGTACAAAAAAAGAAAAGAAAAAAGAATATAATGCTGTCCTGGCATTCTAGTGCGCTCACCGTCTGGCATCCGCTGTGAAATGATCCCTGATCACCACAGGAGGGACTTATATCAAATCCAAAACATGCAAAATCTGACGCCGGAAATATGACATTTTGCATTATTTGGAATGCGAGCCCGTCGAGCGCTCAGATTCCCCCAGAAACCAACATTTCGGGTGGGTTCAGTTTCTAGGAAACCGAGCCCGCACATCCTTACTCAAACCATACCTCCCAACTGTCTAGATTTTCACGGAATAGTCCCGGTTTTTGGGACTGTCCTGCTGCCCACCCGCGGGCTGCAGTGTCCTGCGGTGGTGTGGGGGTGGTGTGTGGGGGGGGGGGGGCAGTTGGAAGGCTCCTGTCACTCACTGCAGACCAGCGGTGAATAGACACCATCTATTCACTGCAGGGCTGTTTCTAGCCAATTTGGCTCCCAGTGCGAGATTTTAAAATGCGCACCCCCATGACATTAAAAAATGTGCCTCCCCCCCCACACACACACACCTAGATTAAAAAAAAAACTTGCGCGTGCACCCGAAAAGGGGGCGTGGCCTCATCCAAATGGGTGTGGCCTCATTTAAATGGGCATGGCCTCGTCTGAAAAGACTACCTCACAATCCAGTTTTTGACCCTGCTCAAACAGATCACGACCACCACAGGAAAAAAAAATTCTACCATATTAAGCCCCACACAGTAATGCCCCCTGCACCATATTATGCCACATGCCGCAATGCCCTTGATACATTAAATCCCCACACTACGGCAGGCAAGAGTCCCCATTTCACACATTACGGCAGGTGTCCCCATTTTACACATTGAGAGAAAGAGAGAGAGAATACTTACAGAGGCGATTACCGCTCTTCGGCCCGCCTCACCAGCCGCTCCTCGCGCCGGCCTTTCCCTCTTCCTAACTTGGATACCCCTCTGTACTCCGCTCGGGGGGGGGGGGGGAGTCTCGCGGAGTGACGGGGTTGCGTCGTGACGTAACGACGCGCAACGCGTCATTCCGTGAAACTCCGCCCCCCGAGCGGGTTACTCTGGGAGAAATAGGAGGGGGAAGCAGGGAGCCACAGTTAGTGCCGCGGCGGGCTCCCAGTGCGGTTGCACTGCTCGCCTGCCCCAAGAAACGGCCCTGATTCACTGGAGACAGAGGGAGAGAGGGCATGCCAGCAGCTCACAGAACGCTGGGCATGCCCCTTTAATGATGCAAAATGGGGGTGTGCCTCAGGATCTCGGCAGTGCTATGAGGCCACGCCCCCTTTCAAATAGGCCACACCTCTTTTTGGCCTTGTGCGCACAGGAGTCCCGCATCTCTATTTACTAATGTTGGGAGGTATGCTTGAACTGCAAGGATTGAAAGATATCTTCCCGAACAGAACATAAAAAAGAGTCACATTAACCAATAATAGATGCACAAAGTGTGTTACAAATTTGTGGCACTACAAGTGCCAGCAAGGGTTTGCTTTTATAATGAATTAAATAATATGGCTTCTATTGCCATGAAAAATTAACTTTTTAAAAACATAAGGTTTTTCTTATAGGAAAAATGGGAATATTGATTCAAATATTTTGTGGAAAATAAGTTATAAACCCCTTAACAGCTGAGGGCCGTCCAGTTAAACTTATCCAGTGACATAAAATTATACTTAACATCTAAAATAAAGACTCGGAGACTTGAGTTTGGCAGAAATATTTGACGGCTATTTATTTCTAAGTAGTAAACTAATATATCTAGTAAAGCAGAGTAAAGAAGTTAAGAGTATGGTGGCAAGAAAGAATAACAACACTAAAACACCAAACAAAGGTATCCACTCAACCTCCACTTTAACTACCAACACGTCCGGGTGGTGAGGCTGTCCCCGTTAAGGTGATCCAGCAGATGTTATAACAGTCATCAAAGGTGAGCACACCCAAACCAATTACCAAACTCAACCAACAGGTAATAATCTGTTCTTTCCCGCCACCGTAACCGTCGATCATCTCAAAAACAATCCACCATCATCAGAGTAAAAACCCAAAGGAAGGGAGGGAGGGAAAAGCTTCTAGAAAAGAGGCTGATCTAACTGCCAGCTCCCTAATAAAAATCAGGGACAACCCCTACCCTCTGCACCCAGAGGCCACTAAAACATTTCCCAGGTCCGCCCCCAGCCTGAGGGGTTTAACCCTCTCCTGTCCTATTCAGTCCTTTCTCTCTACTTTTCTGGGCAAAAATGAAGTAACCCCCTCAGAATGTAATAAGGGCTGAAAACAGCAGATATTGGAGTTATCTGCTGCTATCTCAAAAGCAGCCCTGTAAGGTTTCTATGGTAGCTGCCACTGGCGTATTTATAAAGGGTGCAGTGTGTGACTGTGCGGTGCACATGAGCCCCCCCCCCCCCCCCCCCCCGGGGTCCAGGGGGGCTATCGCCCTGCACCCATTATTTTTAATACTTACCCTCTGGAGTCCCGCGATGCAGCAGCAGACCTGCAGAAATCACTGAGAAAATGGCGCACCGCTGTTTTCCCGGAATTCCATGCATGCACAGTAGAAAAATCACTGGGGAATTGGCCACCGTGCCATTTTCTCGGAGATCTACGCATGCGCTGTAGATTCTGGGACAGCGCTAGGGTCCCTTAGGGATCATAGTGCCCAGAAATACAGCGCTGCGGGCTAGAGAGCAGGGGGCCCAGACGGAGCCTGCACACGGGCCTCCTCCTCGTTAGAAACGCTCCTGGTAGCTGCTAAATTGTGAGATTTCCCAAGATTGTGTCCATACTACTATAGCTAATGCCCTGGAGAGAGAGAGGGGGGGATAAAGTGATGGGGTGGAGAAGAGAGAGAAAAGGGGGTTGAACAAGTGGGGAAAGTGGGAGAGAGTGAGAGAAAGAGAGAGGTAGGGAGAAAGTGAGATTTGTACACAACCCCAGTAGTTTATGTACACATCTGATGTTTGTGGGTCTGCGCAGATGCAGAATGGGTCTTGCAATATTGCTCACTTCCCTCTCTTAGTTACAGCATGATTGTGGCATTTCGGTAGTAAAGTAGGGGTGGCAACCGGCATCATTCTTCAAAATGGGGGCATGTTATCCCCAATTTGTAGACGTGCTTGTACAACACTTCCTGGACCCAGCTGTCCAAATCTTAAGGCCAGTCTGTGTAAGCTTCAGCTAACATTGTGAATCGCGACCGATAGATCCGAGGCTGCATCCTGCAACACTCGGATCTCACAGATGCATGCAGACGCCTCCTGCTGCATTTGTATTTTATTTAGTGATGTGCACCGGAAATTTTTCGGGTTTTGTGTTTTGGTTTTGGATTCGGTTCCGCGGCCGTGGATTCGGTTCCTCGGCCGTGTTTTGGATTCGGACGCATTTTGGCAAAACCTCCCTGAATTTTTTTTGTGGGATTCGGGTGTGTTTTGGATTCGGGTGTTTATTTACAAAAAACCCTCAAAAACAGCTTAAATCATAGAATTTGGGGGTCATTTTGATCCCATAAAATTATTAACCTCAATAACCATAATTTCCACTCATTTTCAGTCTATTCTGAACACCTCACATCTCTCAATATTATTTTTAGTCCTAAAATTTGCACTGAGGTCGCTGGATGACTAAGTTAAGCGACCCAAGTGGCCGACACAAACACCTGGCCTATCTAGGATTGGCACTGCAGTGTCAGACAGGATGGCAGATTTAAAAAATAGTCCCCAAACAGCACATGATGCAAAGAAAAAAAGAGGTGCACCAAGGTCGCTTGATGGCTAAGCTAAGCGACCCAAGTGGCCGACACAAACACCTGGCCCATCTAGGAGTGGCACTGCAGTGTCAGACAGGATGGCAGATTTTAAAAATAGTCCCAAAATAGCACATGATGCAAAGAAAAAAAGAGTTGCACCAAGGTCGATGGATGGCTAAGCTAAGCGACCCAAGTGGCCAACACAAACACCTGGCCCATCTAGGAGTGGCACTGCAGTGTCAGACAGGATGGCAGATTTAAAAAATAGTCCCCAAACAGCACATGATGCAAAGAAAAATAGAGGTGCAAGATGGAAGCTGTGTGACTAAGCTAAGCGACACAAGTGGCCGACACAAACACCTGGCCCATCTAGGAGTGGCACTGCAGTGTCAGACAGCATGGCACTTCAAAAAAATAGTCCCCAAACAGCACATGATGCAAAGAAAAAAAGAGGCGCAATGAGGTAGCTGTGTAACTAAGCTAAGCGACACAAGTGGCCGACACAAACACCTGGCCCATCTATGAGTGGCACTGCAGTGTCAGACAGGATGGCACTTCAAAAAAATAGTCCCCAAGCAGCACATGATGCAAAGAAAAAAAGAGACGCAATGAGGTAGCTGTGTGACTAAGCTAAGCGACCCAAGTGGCCGACACAAACACCTGGCCCATCTAGGAGTGGCACTGCAGTGTCAGACAGGATGGCACTTCCAAAAATAGTTCCCAAACAGAACATGATGCAAAGAAAAATGAAAGAAAAAAGAGGTGCAGGCATCGCAACCGACACAATTGGACTCTCCTTTGGGATTTGTGATTTAGAAGAACGCACAGTTCTTTGCTGTGCTTTTGCCATCTTAACTCTTTTAAGTTTTCTAGCAGGAGGATGAGTGCTTCCATCCTAATGTGAAGCTGAACCACTAGCCTTGAACATAGGCCAGGCCCTCAGCTGTTCCTTGCCACTCCGTGTGGTAAATGGCACATTGGCAAGTTTACGCTTCTCCTCAGACGATTTTGATTTAGATTTTTGGGTCATTTTACTGAGCTTTATTTTTTTGGATTTTACATGCTCTCTACTATGACATTGGGCATCGGCCTTGGCAGACGACGTTGATGGCATTTCATCGTCTCGGCCATGACTAGTGGCAGCAGCTTCAGCACGAGGTGGAAGTGGATCTTGATCTTTCCCTATTTTACCCACCACATTTTTGTTCTCCATTTTTTAATGTGTGGAATTATATGCCAGTAATATGTCTGGAATTAGATGGCAGTAATGTCTGGAATTAGATGGCAGTAATGTCTGGAATTAGATTCCACTAGATAGTTACCAGATATCACTGTGACTGGAATGATGATGACCTATGCACAGTGGCAGGACACTACCACAGCACCCTACAGCAGCAAGATGCAGCACAAGACACTGGACTTTTAGTCACCACAATACAGCACTGAAAATGAGCACAGATATTAAGCACTGTTCAGGATACTAGAAGTGACACGGAGCTGCAAGATACAGCAATAGACTACTGTACTATACTACTATATACTGGTGGTCACCACAATGCAGCACTGTTCTACTATATACTGGTCACCACAATGCAGCACAGATATTGAGAACTAATCAGGAGAATAGAACTGAGTCTGACACGGAGCTGCAAGATACAGCAATGGACTACTGTACTGTACTACTATATACTGGTGGTCACCACAATGCAGCACTGTACTACTATACACTGGTCACCACAATGCAGCACAGATATTGAGCACTGATCAGGAGAATAGAACTGAGTCTGACACGGAGCAGGAAGATACAGCAATGGACTACTGTACTCTACTACTATATAGTACTGGTGGTCACCACAATGCAGCACATTGAGCACAGATTTTGAGCTTTTCAGGCAGAGAACGTAGCCACGTCCTCTCTGCTCAATGGACAATGCACGAGTGAAAATGGCGGCGACGCGTGGCTCTTTATATGGAATCTGAATCTTGCGAGAATTTTATAGCGGGATGATGACGTTTTCCCCCGTTCGGGTTTTGCATGTTAGGCGGGAAGAACAGAGGCTGCCTCGGACCCGTATAAACTACGTGAAGTTCGGGGGGGGGGTTGGATCTCGGCAAACCGAACCCGCTCATCTCTAATATATATATATATATATATATATAAAAACGCAATGAGATTTGCTGCGCTATATAAGAAGCTGTTAATAAATATAATTATTTATACAAGTATAAAAATATTTATATCTCTCCTTCCTCCCACACACCCCAAAGTCTTTCTCTCCCCAGTGACTCCATGCTGCATTCCCAGCTCCCCCACCCCATCCTAAAGCCCTGTATCTCCTCACTAATCCACTCTTACCCCGGAGAAAGCCTCACCTGCGCTGCACTTCTCAGTATCCAGACCCAAACACCACTCAGCAGAAACTATGCAGCCCTTGAACCCCTACCAGAAGTGGCTGGCTCAGGACATAGGAATCCTGGCCTAGCGGAGCTGCTGCAATGTCCCTTAACTGCCTGCAACAGAGCTGGACCCAGAAGAACAGTGCACACTCGCACTGCACAGTCACTGTGTGTGAGAGGCTCCTGTCACTCTGAGGCTGCGGCCACACCACCGACAGCTCATTGTCCTACTTGGGGCCCCTCTGATCCTTGGGTCCTGGTACAGGTGTCCCCTTTGACCACCCCTGTTGCCGCCCCTGAGTACAGTATATAAATCCATAGGGTATAAAGAGGGTATATATTAGAGAATTGTCAATATTTCACTGAAATTAGACCTTAATTTGTTTCTGCCTAGCAGTCTGACTGACAACGCACTTGACTTACCTGTCTTACACTCGTTAATCAATGCACTTATGATCCTGCTGTGCTTCTAAGTGTCTCTCATTACAACAAATCTGTAAGCTCGTCTGATAAGCATCTCCCCTCTCTCATACATTTGCTGAAAGCCCTCATCACCACAACTGTTTTTGAGGAAAGGGTCAAGTGTATGTATTTTCAGTGTAGCAACAATGACTGCATACCAATCACACGTACATGTAAAAGATAGTGTTTGCCTAGTAGATATGTCGGATCTTCAGGATCTTGGACTAGATGTAATAGCCTGTGAGCTGCCGGAGGTTTGGGAGTTTGCCAGAGGTGCGAGGTGCCGGCCTATCTCTGACTTTTTTGTAAAGCGGCAATCATTTATGACATAGTTTTGCCTTGTAATTGATTGCCGCTTTAAAAACTTCCGAGATGGGCCAGCATCTCGCACCTCCGGCAAACTCAAAGCCTTTTACATATGCCCCCAGTTTGGTTTTGCCTTGTAAATGATTGGCACTTTAAAAATATGGGCCCTCATTCCGAGTTGTTCGCTCGGTAAAAATCTTCGCATCGCAGCGATTTTCCGCTTAATGCGCATGTGCAATGTCCGCACTGCGACTGCGCCAAGTAAATTTGCTATGCAGTTAGGATTTTTACTCACGGCTTTTTCATCGTTCTGGCGATCGTAATGTGATTGACAGGAAATGGGTGTTACTGGGCGGAAACAGGCCGTTTTATGGGCGTGTGGGAAAAAACGCTACCGTTTCCGGAAAAAACGCAGGAGTGGCTGGAGAAACGGGGGAGTGTCTGGGCGAACGCTGGGAGTGTTTGTGACGTCAAACCAGGAACGACAAGCACTGAACTGATCGCAGATGCCGAGTAAGTCTGAAGCTACTCAGAAACTGCTACGAGGTGTGTAATCGCAATATTGCGAATACATCGTTCGCAATTTTAAGATGCTAAGATTCACTCCCAGTAGGCGGCGGCTTAGCTTGAGCAAATCTGCTAAAATCCGCTTGCGAGCGAACAACTCGGAATGACCCCCATGGACATTCTCTCACAAAGTTCTGTACCTCCAGCAGCTCGCGGGCTATTACATTTAGTCCAAAAGCTTTATTTAAAAAAACTAAATAACGCACTCAATACTGTAGCCACACTTGATCTAGGGCCTCTTTCAAATCTGATCGCAGCAGCAAATTTGTTAGCAAATTGGCAAAACCATAGGGTTAGTTCAGACCTGATTGCTAGGCTGCGTTTTCGCACAGCGGGCAATTGGGTCTAAACTGCTCATGCGTATGCACTGCAATGCGCAGGCGCGTCGCATGGGTACAAAGCGGATCGCCGCTCAGTAGTGGGTTTGTGCGAAGAATCCATTTGCATGGGCGTTCGCAAGGAGATTGACAGGAAGAGGCCTTTGTGGGTGGCAACTGACCGTTTTCAGGGAGTGGTTGGAAAAACGCAGACGTGTCCATGCTTTTGCAGGGAGGGTTCCTAACGTCAATTCCGGTCCCGGACAGGCTGATGTGATCGCAGCAGCTGAGTAAGCCCTGGGCTGCTCAAAGACTGCACAAGATCTGTTTGTACAGCTCTGCTACACATGCGATCGCACACTTGCACAGCTAAAATACCCTCCCCCTGTAAGCGGTAACTATCTGATTGCAGCAGTGCATAAATCGCCTGCTAGCAATCAGGTCTGTGCACTGCAGGGGGCGACAGATGTAACATGTGCAGAGAGAGTTAGATTTGGATGTGGTGTGTTCAAACTGAAATCTTAATTGCAGTGCAAAAAGAAAGCAGCCAGTATTTACAATTAGAGATGAGCGGGTTCGGTTCCTCGGAAACCGAACCCGCCCGAACTTCAGGTTTTTTTACACGGGTCCGAGCGACTCGGATCTTCCCGCCTTGCTCGGTTAACCCGAGCGCGCCCGAACGTCATCATCCCGCTGTCGGATTCTCGCGAGGCTCGGATTCTATCGCGAGACTCGGATTCTATATAAGGAGCCGCGCGTCGCCGCCATTTTCACACGTGCATTGAGATTCATAGGGAGAGGACGTGGCTGGCGTCCTCTCCGTTTAGAGAAGAGAGTGAGACAGTAGAGAGAGACACAGTAGTAGTAATTTTGGGGAGCATTATTAGGAGGAGTACTACTATACTACTACTACTTGCTGAAGTGATATAGATTAGATAGTGTGACTGTATTAATTATCTGACTTGTGGGGGAGACACTGACAGTGGGGAGCAGTTAGAGTCTGAGAGCAGGACTCAGGAGTACATATAACGTACAGTGCACACTTTTGCTGCCAGAGTCAGTGCCACACTGCCATTGTGACCACACTGACCACCAGACCAGTATAATATATTTTGTGATTGTCTGCTTAGGAGTACTACTTGCAAGTTGCTGATAGTGTGACCAGTGACCTGACCACCAGTTTAATAATCAATCACCACCACCAGTTTAATATATATATATATATATAATTGTATATAATATATATATATATAATATTGTATACCACCTACCCGTGTTTTTTTTTTTTTCATTCTTCTTTATACATACTACTATAGTAGCTTACTGTAGCAGTCTTCGGTGCTGCTGAGCTGACAGTGTCCAGCAGGTCCGTCATCAGTCATTACATAATAAATATACATACCTGTCCGGCTGCAGTACTAGTGATATTATATTGATTTCATCTCATTATCATCCAGTCTATATTAGCAGCAGACACAGTACGTTAGTCCACGGCTGTAGCTACCTCTGTGTCGGCACTCGGCAGTCCATCCATAATTGTATACCACCTCCCGTGGTTTTTTTCTTTTCTTTCTTCTTTGTACATACTACTATAGTATAGTAGCTTACTGTAGCAGTCTGTGGTGCTGCTGAGCTGACAGTGTCCAGCAGGTCCGTCATCAGTCATTACATAATAAATATACATACCTGTCCGGCTGCAGTACTAGTGATATTATATTGATTTCATCTCATTATCATCCAGTCTACATTAGCAGCAGACACAGTACGTTAGTCCACGGCTGTAGCTACCTCTGTGTCGGCACTCGGCAGTCCATCCATAATTGTATACCACCTCCCCGTGGTTTTTTTTTTTTCTTTCTTCTTTGTACATACTACTATAGTATAGTAGCTTACTGTAGCAGTCTGCGGTGCTGCTGAGCTGACAGTGTCCAGCAGGTCCGTCATCAGTCATTACATAATAAATATACATACCTGTCCGGCTGCAGTACTAGTGATATTATATTGATTTCATCTCATTATCATCCAGTCTATATTAGCAGCAGACACAGTACGTTAGTCCACGGCTGTAGCTACCTCTGTGTCGGCACTCGGCAGTCCATCCATAATTGTATACCACCTCCCCGTGGTTTTTTTTTTCTTTCTTCTTTGTACATACTACTATAGTATAGTAGCTTACTGTAGCAGTCTGCGGTGCTGCTGAGCTGACAGTGTCCAGCAGGTCCGTCATCAGTCATTACATAATAAATATACATACCTGTCCGGCTGCAGTACTAGTGATATTATATTGATTTCATCTCATTATCATCCAGTCTATATTAGCAGCAGACACAGTACGTTAGTCCACGGCTGTAGCTACCTCTGTGTCGGCACTCGGCAGTCCATCCATAATTGTATACCACCTCCCCGTGGTTTTTTTTCTTTTCTTTCTTCTTTCTACATACTACTATAGTATAGTAGCTTACTGTAGCAGTCTGCGGTGCTGCTGAGCTGACAGTGTCCAGCAGGTCCGTCATCAGTCATTACATAATAAATATACATACCTGTCCGGCCGCAGTACTAGTGATATTATATTGATTTCATCTCATTATCATCCAGTCTATATTAGCAGCAGACACAGTACGTTAGTCCACGGCTGTAGCTACCTCTGTGTCGGCACTCGGCAGTCCATCCATAATTGTATACCACCTCCCCGTGGTTTTTTTTTTTTCTTTCTTCTTTGTACATACTACTATAGTATAGTAGCTTACTGTAGCAGTCTGCGGTGCTGCTGAGCTGACAGTGTCCAGCAGGTCCGTCATCAGTCATTACATAATAAATATACATACCTGTCCGGCTGCAGTACTAGTGATATTATATTGATTTCATCTCATTATCATCCAGTCTATATTAGCAGCAGACACAGTACGTTAGTCCACGGCTGTAGCTACCTCTGTGTCGGCACTCGGCAGTCCATCCATAATTGTATACCACCTCCCCGTGGTTTTTTTTTTCTTTCTTCTTTGTACATACTACTATAGTATAGTAGCTTACTGTAGCAGTCTGCGGTGCTGCTGAGCTGACAGTGTCCAGCAGGTCCGTCATCAGTCATTACATAATAAATATACATACCTGTCCGGCTGCAGTACTAGTGATATTATATTGATTTCATCTCATTATCATCCAGTCTATATTAGCAGCAGACACAGTACGTTAGTCCACGGCTGTAGCTACCTCTGTGTCGGCACTCGGCAGTCCATCCATAATTGTATACCACCTCCCCGTGGTTTTTTTTTTTTCTTTCTTCTTTGTACATACTACTATAGTATAGTAGCTTACTGTAGCAGTCTGCGGTGCTGCTGAGCTGACAGTGTCCAGCAGGTCCATCATCAGTCATTACATAATAAATATACATGCCTGTCCGGCTGCAGTACTAGTGATATCATATTGATTTCATCTCATTATCATCCAGTCTATATTAGCAGCAGACACAGTACGTTAGTCCACGGCTGTAGCTACCTCTGTGTCGGCACTCGGCAGTCCATCCATAATTGTATACTAGTATCCATCCATCTCCATTGTTTACCTGAGGTGCCTTTTAGTTGTGCCTATTAAAATATGGAGAACAAAAATGTTGAGGTTCCAAAATTAGGGAAAGATCAAGATCCACTTCCACCTCGTGCTGAAGCTGCTGCCACTAGTCATGGCCGAGACGATGAAATGCCAGCAACGTCGTCTGCCAAGGCCGATGCCCAATGTCATAGTACAGAGCATGTAAAATCCAAAACACCAAATATCAGTAAAAAAAGGACTCCAAAATCTAAAATAAAATTGTCGGAGGAGAAGCGTAAACTTGCCAATATGCCATTTACCACACGGAGTGGCAAGGAACGGCTGAGGCCCTGGCCTATGTTCATGGCTAGTGGTTCAGCTTCACATGAGGATGGAAGCACTCAGCCTCTCGCTAGAAAAATGAAAAGACTCAAGCTGGCAAAAGCACCGCAAAGAACTGTGCTTTCTTCGAAATCCCAAATCCACAAGGAGAGTCCGACTCCAATTGTGTCGGTTGCGATGCCTGACCTTCCCAACACTGGACGTGAAGAGCATGCGCCTTCCACCATTTGCACGCCCCCTGCAAGTGCTGGAAGGAGCACCCGCAGTCCAGTTCCTGATAGTCAGATTGAAGATGTCAGTGTTGAAGTACACCAGGATGAGGAGGATATGGGTGTTGCTGGCGCTGGGGAGGAAATTGACCAGGAGGATTCTGATGGTGAGGTGGTTTGTTTAAGTCAGGCACCCGGGGAGACACCTGTTGTCCGTGGGAGGAATATGGCCATTGACATGCCTGGTCAAAATACCAAAAAAATCAGCTCTTCGGTGTGGAAGTATTTCACCAGAAATGAGGACAACATTTGTCAAGCCGTGTATTGCCTTTGTCAAGCTGTAATAAGTAGGGGTAAGGACGTTAACCACCTCGGAACATCCTCCCTTATACGTCACCTGCAGCGCATTCATAATAAGTCAGTGACAAGTTCAAAAACTTTGGGCGACAGCGGAAGCAGTCCACTGACCAGTAAATCCCTTCCTCTTGTAACCAAGCTCACGCAAACCACCCCACCAACTCCCTCAGTGTCAATTTCCTCCTTCCCCAGGAATGCCAATAGTCCTGCAGGCCATGTCACTGGCAATTCTGACGATTCCTCTCCTGCCTGGGATTCCTCCGATGCATCCTTGCGTGTAACGCCTACTGCTGCTGGCGCTGCTGTTGTTGCTGCTGGGAGTCGATGGTCATCCCAGAGGGGAAGTCGTATGCCCACTTGTACTACTTCCAGTAAGCAATTGACTGTCCAACAGTCCTTTGCGAGGAAGATGAAATATCACAGCAGTCATCCTGCTGCAAAGCTGATAACTGAGGCCTTGACAACTATGTTGGTGTTAGACGTGCGTCCGGTATCCGCCGTTAGTTCACAGGGAACTAGACAATTTCTTGAGGTACTGTGCCCCCGTTACCAAATACCATCTAGGTTCCACTTCTCTAGGCAGGCGTTACCGATAATGTACACGGACGTCAGAAAAAGACTCACCAGTGTCCTAAAAAATGCAGTTGTACCCAATGTCCACTTAACCACGGACATGTGGACAAGTGGAGCAGGGCAGGGTCAGGACTATATGACTGTGACAGCCCACTGGGTAGATGTATGGACTCCCGCCGCAAGAACAGCAGCGGCGGCACCAGTAGCAGCATCTCGCAAACGCCAACTCTTTCCTAGGCAGGCTACGCTTTGTATCACCGCTTTCCAGAATACGCACACAGCTGAAAACCTCTTACGGCAACTGAGGAAGATCATCGCGGAATGGCTTACCCCAATTGGACTCTCCTGTGGATTTGTGGCATCGGACAACGCCAGCAATATTGTGTGTGCATTAAATATGGGCAAATTCCAGCACGTCCCATGTTTTGCACATAAATTGAATTTGGTGGTGCAGAATTTTTAAAAAAACGACAGGGGCGTGCAAGAGATGCTGTCGGTGGCCAGAAGAATTGCGGGACACTTTCGGCGTACAGGCACCACGTACAGAAGACTGGAGCACCACCAAAAACAACTGAACCTGCCCTGCCATCATCTGAAGCAAGAAGTGGTAATGAGGTGGAATTCAACCCTCTATATGCTTCAGAGGTTGGAGGAGCAGCAAAAGGCCATTCAAGCCTATACAATTGAGCACGATATAGGAGGTGGAATGCACCTGTCTCAAGCGCAGTGGAGAATGATTTCAACATTGTGCAAGGTTCTGATGCCCTTTGAACTTGCCACACGTGAAGTCAGTTCAGACACTGCCAGCCTGAGTCAGGTCATTCCCCTCATCAGGCTTTTTCAGAAGAAGCTGGAGACATTGAAGGAGGAGCTAACACGGAGCGATTCCGCTAGGTATGTGGGACTTGTGGATGGAGCCCTTAATTCGCTTAACAAGGATTCACGGGTGGTCAATCTGTTGAAATCAGAGCACTACATTTTGGCCACCGTGCTCGATCCTAGATTTAAAGCCTACCTTGGATCTCTCTTTCCGGCAGACACAAGTCTGCTGGGGTTCAAAGACCTGCTGGTGACAAAATTGTCAAGTCAAGCGGAACGCGACCTGTCAACATCTCCTCCTTCACATTCTCCCGCAACTGGGGGTGCGAGGAAAAGGCTCAGAATTCCGAGCCCACCCGCTGGCGGTGATGCAGGGCAGTCTGGAGCGACTGCTGATGCTGACATCTGGTCCGGACTGAAGGACCTGACAACGATTACGGACATGTCGTCTACTGTCACTGCATATGATTCTCTCACCATTGAAAGAATGGTGGAGGATTATATGAGTGACCGCATCCAAGTAGGCACGTCACACAGTCCGTATTTATACTGGCAGGAAAAAGAGGCAATTTGGAGGCCCTTGCACAAACTGGCTTTATTCTACCTAAGTTGCCCTCCCACAAGTGTGTACTCCGAAAGAGTGTTTAGTGCCGCCGCTCACCCTGTCAGCAATCGGCGTACGAGGTTACATCCAGAAAATGTGGAGAAGATGATGTTCATTAAAATGAATTATAATCAATTCCTCCGTGGAGACATTCACCAGCAGCAATTGCCATCACAAAGTACACAGGGAGCTGAGATGGTGGATTCCAGTGGGGACGAATTGATAATCTGTGAGGAGGGGGATGTACACGGTGATATATCGGAGGATGATGATGAGGTGGAGATCGTGCCTCTGTAGAGCCAGTTTGTGCAAGGAGCGATTAATTGCTTCTTTTTTGGTGGGGGTCCAAACCAACCCATCATTTCAGTCACAGTCGTGTGGCAGACCCTGTCACTGAAATGATGGGTTGGTTAAAGTGTGCATGTCCTGTTTATACAACATAAGGGTGGGTGGGAGGGCCCAAGGACAATTCCATCTTGCACCTCTTTTTTCTTTAATTTTTCTTAATTTAATTAATTAATTAATTTTTCTTGATTTAATTTTTTGCGTCATGTGCTGTTTGGGGAGGGTTTTTTGGAAGGGCCATCCTGCGTGCCACTGCAGTGCCACTCCTAGATGGGCCCGGTGTTTGTGTCGGCCACTAGGGTCGCTTATCTTACTCACACAGCTACCTCATTGCGCCTCTTTTTTTCTTTGCGTCATGTGCTGTTTGGGGAGGGTTTTTTGGAAGGGACATCCTGCGTGACACTGCAGTGCCACTCCTAGATGGGCCCGGTGTTTGTGTCGGCCACTAGGGTCGCTTATCTTTCTCACACAGCTACCTCATTGCGCCTCTTTTTTTCTTTGCGTCATGTGCTGTTTGGGGAGGGTTTTTTGGAAGGGACATCCTGCGTGACACTGCAGTGCCACTCCTAGATGGGCCCGGTGTTTGTGTCGGCCACTAGGGTCGCTTAGCTTACTCACACAGCTACCTCATTGCGCCTCTTTTTTTCTTTGCGTCATGTGCTGTTTGGGGAGGGTTTTTTGGAAGGGACATCCTGCGTGACACTGCAGTGCCACTCCTAGATGGGCCCGGTGTTTGTGTCGGCCACTAGGGTCGCTTATCTTACTCACACAGCTACCTCATTGCGCCTCTTTTTTTCTTTGCGTCATGTGCTGTTTGGGGAGGGTTTTTTGGAAGGGCCATCCTGCGTGACACTGCAGTGCCACTCCTAGATGGGCCCGGTGTTTGTGTCAGCCACTAGTGTCGCTTATCTTACTCACACAGCTACCTCATTGCGCCTCTTTTTTTCTTTGCGTCATGTGCTGTTTGGGGAGGGTTTTTTGGAAGGGACATCCTGCGTGACACTGCAGTGCCACTCCTAGATGGGCCAGGTGTTTGTGTCGGCCACTAGGGTCGCTTAGCTTACTCACACAGCTACCTCATTGCGCCTCTTTTTTTCTTTGCGTCATGTGCTGTTTGGGGAGGGTTTTTTGGAAGGGACATCCTGCGTGACACTGCAGTGCCACTCCTAGATGGGCCCGGTGTTTGTGTCGGCCACTAGGGTCGCTTATCTTACTCACACAGCTACCTCATTGCGCCTCTTTTTTTCTTTGCGTCATGTGCTGTTTGGGGAGGGTTTTTTGGAAGGGACATCCTGCGTGACACTGCAGTGCCACTCCTAGATGGGCCCGGTGTTTGTGTCGGCCACTAGGGTCGCTAATCTTACTCACACTGCTACCTCATTGCGCCTCTTTTTTTCTTTGCGTCATGTGCAGTTTGGGGAGGGTTTTTTGGAAGGGCCATCCTGCGTGCTACTGCAGTGCCACTCCTAGATGGGCCCGGTGTTTGTGTCGGCCACTAGGGTCGCTTATCTTACTCACATAGCTACCTCATTGCGCCTCTTTTTTTCTTTGCATCATGTGCTGTTTGGGGAGGGTTTTTTGGAAGGGCCATCCTGCGTGCCACTGCAGTGCCACTCCTAGGTGGGCCCAGTGTTTGTGTCGGCCACTAGGGTCGCTTATCTTACTCACACAGCTACCTCATTGCGCCTCTTTTTTTCTTTGCGTCATGTGCTGTTTGGGGAGGGTTTTTTGGAAGGGACATCCTGCGTGACACTGCAGTGCCACTCCTAGATGGGCCCGGTGTTTGTGTCGGCCACTAGGGTCGCTTAGCTTACTCACACAGCTACCTCATTGCGCCTCTTTTTTTCTTTGCGTCATGTGCTGTTTGGGGAGGGTTTTTTGGAAGGGACATCCTGCGTGACACTGCAGTGCCACTCCTAGATGGGCCCGGTGTTTGTGTCGGCCACTAGGGTCGCTTATCTTACTCACACAGCTACCTCATTGCGCCTCTTTTTTTCTTTGCGTCATGTGCTGTTTGGGGAGTGTTTTTTGGAAGGGCCATCCTGCGTGCCACTGCAGTGCCACTCCTAGATGGGCCCGGTGTTTGTGTCGGCCACTAGGGTCGCTTATCTTACTCACACAGCTACCTCATTGCGCCTCTTTTTTTCTTTGCGTCATGTGCTGTTTGGGGAGGGTTTTTTGGAAGGGACATCCTGCGTGACACTGCAGTGCCACTCCTAGATGGGCCAGGTGTTTGTGTCGGCCACTAGGGTCGCTTAGCTTACTCACACAGCTACCTCATTGCGCCTCTTTTTTTCTTTGCGTCATGTGCTGTTTGGGGAGGGTTTTTTGGAAGGGACATCCTGCGTGACACTGCAGTGCCACTCCTAGATGGGCCAGGTGTTTGTGTCGGCCACTAGGGTCGCTTAGCTTAGTCATCAAGCGACCTCGGTGCAAATTTTAGGACTAAAAATAATATTGTGAGGTGTGAGGTATTCAGAATAGACTGAAAATGAGTGTAAATTATGGTTTTTGAGGTTAATAATACTTTGGGATCAAAATGACCCCCAAATTCTATGATTTAAGCTGTTTTTTAGTGTTTTTTGAAAAAAACACCCGAATCCAAAACACACCCGAATCCGACAAAAAAAAAAATCGGTGAATTTTTGCCAAAACGCGGTCGAACCCAAAACACGGCCGCGGAACCGAACCCAAAACCAAAACACAAAACCCGAAAAATTTCCGGCGCTCATCTCTATTTACAATGCACAGAAACAAAATAACCCACCCAAATCTCTGCACATGTTATATCTGCTCCACCTACAGTGCCATTAGCATTTCTATAATGGGTTCACACTGCCCACACTGCACCCATTTCTCCTATACTTACCTTTCCGGAGTCCATTGCTGACCGTGTGTGGGCGCCCTCCTCTCCCGTAGCCGTTGTGCCGCTGCTAGCGCACTGACCACTAGAGACTCTGGCACAGTGCCAAAGTCTACAGTGCATGCGCAGGACTCTGAAAAAATGACGTGGCAGCCATTTTTTGGAGTCCTGCGCATGCACTGTAGACTCTGGCACTGTGCCAGAGTCTACAGCGCTCAGAGCACTAGCAGCGGCGTGACGGCTATGGGAGAGGAGGGGGCCCACACACAGAGTCTGCATATGGGTTACCTCCTCTCTAGAGATGCCCCTGTGCAGTGCACATGGATTTGCCCAACTGCTAACAAATTTGCTGCTGTGATCAACTCAGAATTAGGGGGGTCATTCCGACCCGTTCGCACGCAGGGTTTTTCACTGCTGTGCGAACGGGTGCGGAATGTGCATGTGCAGCGGGCGCAGGGCGCGTGCGCGACGTTGCCCGGCGACAGAGGTCACCAGGTTACGTCGCGGCTTCTAACGGGAGCAGTCGCAGCGGCGACCGCTAAGAAGATTGACAGCTAGGAGGCGTGGAGGGGTGGATCAAGACCGTTGGAGAGCATTTTTGGGGAGTGGTGAGTATAACGCAGGCGTGTCCAGGACAACGGAGGGCGGAGGAGTGACGTCAAAGCCGGGCCTATCATCGCTGGATCCATCGCACAGGGTAAGTATGTGCAGGGCTGCTCTACTTCTGCTTGAAATTTTTTTAGCTTAGCAGGGCTGTACAAGCGATTGCAGCCCTGCTAAGCTAAAATACACTCCCCATAGGCGTGGACTATCGATCGCAGCAGCAGCTAAAAGTTGCTAGCTGCGATCAACTCGGAATGACCACCTAGGACCCCAGTGCTGAAGTATATTGCATGTAGCTTCATCATTGCTGTGCATGGGGCAGTAGCACTGCAAAAATGTGGCCAGAATGAAGCAGAGATACTGGGGGAAATTTACTAAGCTCCCGATTTTGACCGAGATGCCGTTTTTTCATCAAAGTGTCATCTCGGTAATTTACTAAACACTAATCACGGCAGAGATGAGGGCATTCGTAATTTTTTGCAAGTCCAAGAAAAAAATTACGAATGAATACACCATCGGTCAAAACGCGGCTGTTTAAGTATGAATCTCGGTCATTTACTAAGAAGTGCAAAGCAAAAAAAAAAAAAACACTGCCGTGAAAAATTACAACTCGTAAAAAAGTGCTAAAAAAAAACAGACCTTTTTTTTTTATTCGTGATTGGATAGGCATGCACGGATCCATGAGATCCGTGCATGTATATCAGTGGGAAGGGGTGGGAAAGTGCTTATTTTTTCAAAAAAAATTGCGTGGGGTCCCCCCTCCTAAGCATAACCAGCCTCGGGCTCTTTGAGCCGATCCTGGTTGCCGAAATATGGGGAAAAAAATGACAGGGGTTCCCCCATATTTAAGCAACCAGCATCGGGCTCTGCGCCTGGTCCTGGTCCCAAAAATACGGGGGACAAAAAGAGTAGGGGTCCCCCGTATTTTTAAAACCAGCACCGGGCTCCACTAGCTGGACAGATAATGCCACAGCCGGGGGTCACTTTTATATAGTGCCCTGCGGCCGTGGCATCAAAAATCCAACTAGTCACTCCTGGCCGGGGTACCCTGGGGGAGTGGGGACCCCTTCAATCAAGGGGTCCCCCCCCAGCCACCCAAGGGCCAGGGGTGAAGCCCGAGGCTGTCCCCCCCCATCCAATGGGCTGCGGATGGGGAGGCTGATAGCCTTTGTTGTAAAAGAAAAGATATTGTTTTTAGTAGCAGTACTACAAGGCCCAGCAAGCCTCCCCCGCATGCTGGTACTTGGAGAACCACAAGTACCAGCATGCGACGGAAAAACGGGCCCGCTGGTACCTGTAGTACTACTACTAAAAAAATACCCAAAAAAAGACAAGACACACACACCGTGAAAGTATAATTTTATTACATACATACACACATACATACATACTTACCTTAAGTTCCCACGCAGGTCGGTCCTCTTCTCCAGTAGAATCCAAGGGGTACCTGTTGAAGAAATTATACTCACGAGATCCAGGGGTCCAGGCTCCTCGGGAAATCCAGGGGTAATCCACGTACTTGAAAAAAATAACAAAACGGTGTCCCAACCACGAACTGAAAGGGGACCCATGTTTGCACATGGGTCACCTTTCCACGAATGCCAGAAACCCACTTTGACTTCTGTCTAAGTGGGTTTCTTCAGCCAATCAGGGAGCGCCACGTTGTAGCACTCTCCTGATCAGCTGTGTGCTCCTGTCCTCACTGACAGGCAGCACACGGCAGTGTTACAATGTAGCGCCTATGCGCTACATTGTAACCAATGATGGGAACTTTCTGCTCAGCGGTGACGTCACTTTAGGTCAACCGCAGGGCAGAAAGTTCCCATCATTGGTTACAATGTAGCGCATAGGCGCTACATTGTAACACTGCCGTGTGCTGCCTGTCAGTGAGGACAGGAGCACACAGCTGATCAGGAGAGTGCTACAACGTGGCGCTCCCTGATTGGCTGAAGAAACCCACTTAGACAGAAGTCAAAGTGGGTTTCTGGCATTCGTGGAAAGGTGACCCATGTGCAAACATGGGTCCCCTTTCAGTTTGTGGTCGGGACACCGTTTTGTTATTTTTTTCAAGTACGTGGATTACCCCTGGATTTCCCGAGGAGCCTAGACCCCTGGATCTCGTGAGTATAATTTCTTCAACAGGTACCCCTTGGATTCTACTGGAGAAGAGGACCGACCTGCGTGGGAACTTAAGGTAAGTATGTATGTATGTGTGTATGTATGTAATAAAATTATACTTTCACGGTGTGTGTGTCTTGTCTTTTTTTGGGTATTTTTTTAGTAGTAGTACTACAGGTACCAGCGGGCCCGTTTTTCCGTCGCATGCTGGTACTTGTGTTTCTCCAAGTACCAGCATGCGGGGGAGGCTTGCTGGGCCTTGTAGTACTGCTACTAAAAACAATATCTTTTCTTTTACAACAAAGGCTATCAGCCTCCCCATCCGCAGCCCATTGGATGGGGGGGGGGACAGCCTCGGGCTTCACCCCTGGCCCTTGGGTGGCTGGGGGGGGACCCCTTGATTGAAGGGGTCCCCACTCCCCCAGGGTACCCCGGCCAGGGGTGACTAGATGGATTTTTGATGCCACGGCCGCAGGGCACTATATAAAAGTGACCCCCGGCTGTGGCATTATCTGTCCAGCTAGTGGAGCCCGGTGCTGGTTTTAAAAATACGGGGGACCCCTACTCTTTTTGTCCCCCGTATTTTTGGAACCAGGACCAGGCGCAGAGCCCGATGCTGGTTGCTTAAATATGGGGGAACCCCTGTCATTTTTTTCCCCATATTTCGGCAACCAGGATCGGCTCAAAGAGCCCGAGGCTGGTTATGCTTAGGAGGGGGGACCCCACGCAATTTTTTTTTTAAATTTTACAGTGTTTAATTAAAAAAAAAAAAAAATAGAACCCCAGCACGGATCACACAGATCCGGCCGAGATTAATTGTAAAAAATCGGCAGTGTTTTGCTAATCACTGCCGTAAAAAACACAAAAAAAACACGAATGACATCGACATCGGAAGAAAAGAAAAACCCGAATACGACAGCTTAGTAAATCCATCGTAACAAATTCAAAAAGTTGCAGTTTTACACTTTCGATGTCATTCGTGATTGAACTTTGACCTGAAACGGGAAAATACGAATCTTAGTAAATTTACCCCACTGTATTTGTTTTTAAAAGTCTTTGCATGTGTTATACAGGGCCACATCTCCATATGGACTTTTTTCACATGAGTTATTTATAGTGATGAGCGGGTTCGGTTTCCGAGAAACCGAACCCCCCAGAACTTCACCTTGTTTACACGGGTCCGAGGCAGGTTCGAACCTTCCCGCCTTGCTCGGCTAACCCGAGCGCGCCCGAACGTCATCATCCCGCTGTCGGATTCTCGCGAAATTCGGATTCTATATAAGCAGCCGCGCGTCGCCGCCATTTTCACTCGTGCATTGGAGATGATAGGGAGAGGACGTGGCTGGCGTCCTCTCCGTTTATTGTAGAAGACAGTTGATTCTTGTTTGTTTTTTATTGCTTAATTGTGGGGAGGATTGGGGAGCAGCTGTTAGGAGTACAGTGCAGAGTTTTGCTGATAAGTGACCACCAGTTTTTTTATCCGTTCTCTGCCTGAAAAAAACGCTCCATACCATATCTGTGCTCAGTGTGCTGCATGATATATCTGTGCTGAGTGCTCACACTGCTTAATTGTGGGGAATGGGGAGCAGCTATAGCAGGAGTACAGTGCAGAGTTTTGCTGACAGTGACCACCAGTATACGTTGTCTGCCTGAAAAACACTCCATATCTGTGCTCACAGTGTGCTGCTTTATTGTGGGGACTGGGGACCACCAGTATAATTAATATTATATAGGAGTAGTACAGTGCAGAGTGCACTGCTGTACCTACCTCTGTGTCGTCAATCGTCATCCATTAAGTATACTATCCATCTACATTGTATACCTGTGGTGCATTTTAGACTAGTTTAGCAGTTTGCTGACAGTGTCCACCAGTATACTATATATAGCAGTACGGTAGGCCACTGCTGTACCTACCTCTGTGTCGTCATTCGTCATCCATTAAGTATACTATCCATCTACATTGTATACCTGTGGTGCATTTTTTTAGACTAGTTTAGCAGTTTGCTGACAGTGTCCACCAGTATACTATATATAGCAGTACGGTAGGCCACTGCTGTACCTACCTCTGTGTCGTCACTCATCATCCATTAAGTATACTATCCATCTACATTGTATACCTGTGGTGCATTTTAGACTATTTTAGCAGTTTGCTGACAGTGTCCACCAGTATACTATATATAGCAGTACGGTAGGCCACTGCTGTACCTACCTCTGTGTCGTCACTCGTCATCCATTAAGTATACTATCCATCTACATTGTATACCTGTGGTGCATTTTTTTAGACTAGTTTAGCAGTTTGCTGACAGTGTCCACCAGTATACTATATATAGCAGTACGGTAGGCCACTGCTGTACCTACCTCTGTGTCGTCACTCGTCATCCATTAAGTATACTATCCATCTACATTGTATACCTGTGGTGCATTTTTTTAGACTAGTTTAGCAGTTTGCTGACAGTGTCCACTAGTATATTATATATAGCAGTACGGTAGGCCACTGCTGTACCTACCTCTGTGTCGTCACTCGTCATCCATTAAGTATACTATCCATCTACATTGTATACCTGTGGTGCATTTTTTTAGACTAGTTTAGCAGTTTGCTGACAGTGTCCACCAGTATACTATATATAGCAGTACGGTAGGCCACTGCTGTACCTACCTCTGTGTCGTCACTCGTCATCCATTAAGTATACTATCCATCTACATTGTATACCTGTGGTGCATTTTTTTAGACTAGTTTAGCAGTTTGCTGACAGTGCCCACCAGTATACTATATATAGCAGTACGGTAGGCCACTGCTGTACCTACCTCTGTGTCGTCACTCGTCATCCATTAAGTATACTATCCATCTACATTGTATACCTGTGGTGCATTTTAGTTGTGCGCAGTATATATAGTAGTAGGCCATTGCTATTGATACTGGCATATAATTCCACACATTAAAATATGGAGAACAAAAATGTGGAGGTTAAAAAAATAGGGAAAGATCAAGATCCACTTCCACCTTGTGCTGAAGCTGCTGCCACTAGTCATGGCCCAGACGATGAAATGCCATCAACGTCGTCTGCCAAGGCCGATGCCCAATGTCATAGTAGAGAGCATGTAAAATCCAAAACACAAAAGTTCAGTAAAATGACCCAAAAATCTAAATTAAAAGCGTCTGAGGAGAAGCGTAAACTTGCCAATATGCCATTTACGACACGGAGTGGCAAGGAACGGCTGAGGCCCTGGCCTATGTTCATGGCTAGTGGTTCAGCTTCAAATGAGGATGGAAGCACTCATCCTCTCGCTAGAAAAAAGAAAAGACTTAAGCTGGCAAAAGCACAGCAAAGAACTGTGCATTCTTCGAAATCACAAATCCCCAAGGAGAGTCCAATTGTGTCGGTTGCGATGCCTGACCTTCCCAACACTGGACGGGAAGAGCTTGTGCCTTCCACCATTTGCACGCCCCCTGCAAGTGCTGGAAGGAGCCCCCGCAGTCCAGTTCCTGATAGTCAAATTGAAGATGTCAGTGTTGAAGTACACCAGGATGAGGATATGGGTGTTGCTGGCGCTGGGGAGGAAATTGACAAGGAGGATTCTGATGGTGAGGTGGTTTGTTTAAGTCAGGCACCCGGGGAGACACCTGTTGTCCGTGGGAGGAATATGGCCATTGACATGCCTGGTCAAAATACAAAAAAAATCAGCTCTTCGGTGTGGAATTATTTCAACACAAATGCGGACAACAGGTGTCAAGCCGTGTGTTGCCTTTGTCAAGCTGTAATAAGTAGGGGTAAGGACGTTAACCACCTCGGAACATCCTCCCTTATACGTTACCTGCAGCGAATTCATCATAAGTCAGTGACAAGTTCAAAAACTTTGGGTGACAGCGGAAGCAGTCCACTGACCACTAAATCCCTTCCTCTTGTAATCAAGCTCCTGCAAACCACACCACCAACTCCCTCAGTGTCAATTTCCTCCTTCCCCAGGAAAGCCAATAGTCCTGCAGGCCATGTCACTGTCAAGTCTGACGAGTCCTCTCCTGCCTGGGATTCCTCAGATGCATCCTTGAGTGTAACGCCTACTGCTGCTGGCGCTGCTGTTGTTGCTGCTGGGAGTCAATCGTCATCCCAGAGGGGAAGTCGGAAGACCACTTGTACTACTTCCAGTAAGCAATTGACTGTCCAACAGTCTGTTGCGAGGAAGATGAAATATCACAGCAATCATCCTGCTGCAAAGCGGATAACTGAGGCCTTGGCTGCCTGGGTGGTGAGAAACGTGGTTCCGGTATCCATCGTTAATTCAGAGCCAACTATAGACTTGATTGAGGTACTGTGTCCCCGGTACCAAATACCATCTAGGTTCCATTTCTCTAGGCAGGCGATATCGAAAATGTACACAGACCTCAGAAAAAGACTCACCAGGGTCCTAAAAAATGCAGTTGTACCCAATGTCCACTTAACCACGGACATGTGGACAAGTGGAGCAGGGCAGACTCAGGACTATATGACTGTGACAGCCCACTGGGTAGATGTATTGCCTCCCGCAGCAAGAACAGCAGCGGCGGCACCAGTAGCAGCATCTCGCAAATGCCAACTCGTTCATAGGCAGGCTACGCTTTGTATCACTGCTTTCCAGAATAGGCACACAGCTGAAAACCTCTTACGGCAACTGAGGAAGATCATCGCAGAATGGCTTACCCCAATTGGACTCTCCTGGGGATTTGTGACATCGGACAACGCCAGCAATATTGTGCGTGCATTACATCTGGGCAAATTCCATCACGTCCCATGTTTTGCACATACCTTGAATTTGGTGGTGCAGAATTATTTAAAAAACGACAGGCGCGTGCAAGAGATGCTGTCGGTGGCCCGAAGAATTGCGGGCCACTTTCGGCATTCATGCACCGCGTACAGAAGACTGGAGCACCACCAAACATTCCTGAACCTGCCCTGCCATCATCTGAAGCAAGAGGTGGTAACGAGGTGGAATTCAACCCTCTATATGCTTTAGAGGATGGAGGAGCAGCAAAAGGCCATTCAAGCCTATACATCTGGCCACGATATAGGCAAAGGAGGTGGAATGCACCTGACTCAAGCGCAGTGGAGAATGATTTCAACGTTGTGCAAGGTTCTGCAACCCTTTGAACTTGCCACACGTGAAGTCAGTTCAGACCACTGCCAGCCTGAGTCAGGTCATTCCCCTCATCAGGCTTTTGCAGAAGAAGCTGGAGACATTGAAGGAGGAGCTAAAACAGAGCGATTCCGCTAGGCATGTGGGACTTGTGGATGGAGCCCTCAATTCGCTTAACCAGGATTCACGGGTGGTCAATCTGTTGAAATCAGAGCACTACATTTTGGCCACCGTGCTCGATCCTAAATTTAAAACCTACGTTGTATCTCTCTTTCCGGCAGACACAAGTCTGCAGAGGTTCAAAGACCTGCTGGTGAGAAAATTGTCAAGTCAAGGGGAACGTGACCCGTCACCATCTCCTCCTTCACATTCTCCCGCAACTGGGGGTGCGAGGAAAAGGCTAAGAATTCCGAGCCCACCCGCTGGCGGTGATGCAGGGCAGTCTGGAGCGAGTGCTGACATCTAGTTCGGACTGAAGGACCTGCCAACGATTACTGACATGTCGTCTACTGTCACTGCATATGATTCTCTCACCATTGAAAGAATGGTGGAGGATTATATGAGTGACCGCATCCAAGTAGGCACGTCAGACAGTCCGTACATATACTGGCAGGAAAAAGAGGCAATTTGGAGGCCCTTGCACAAACTGGCTTTATTCTACCTAAATTGCCCTCCCTCCAGTGTGTACTCCGAAAGAGTGTTTAGTGCAGCTGCTCACCTTGTCAGCAATCGGCGTACGAGGTTAATTCCAGAAAATGTGGAGAAGATGATGTTCATTAAAATGAATTATAATCAATTCCTCCGTGGAGACATTCACCAGCAGCAATTGCCTCCAGAAAGTACACGGGGACCTGAGATGGTGGATTCCAGTGGGGACGAATTAATAATCTGTGAGGAGGGGGATGTACACAGTGAAAGGGGTGAGGAATCGGAGGATGATGATGAGGTGGACATCTTGCCTCTGTAGAGCCAGTTTGTGCAAGTAGAGATTGATTGCTTCTTTTTTGGTGGGGGCCCAAACCAACCAGTCATTTCAGTCACAGTCGTGTGGCAGACCCTGTCACTGAAATGATGGGTTCATTAAAGTGTGCATGTCCTGTTTATACAACATAAGGGTGGGTGGGAGGGCCCAAGGACAATTCCATCTTGCACCTCTTTTTTCTTTAATTTTTCTTTGCATCATGTGCTGTTTGGGGACAATTTTTTTGAAGGGCCATCCTGCCTGACACTGCAGTGCCACTCCTAGATGGGCCAGGTGTTTATGTCGGCCACTTGTGTCGCTTAGCTTAGTCACACAGCGACCTTGGTGCGCCTCTTTTTTTCTTTGCATCATGTGCTGTTTGGGGACAATTTTTTTGAAGGGCCATCCTGCCTGACACTGCAGTGCCACTCCTAGATGGGCCAGGTGTTTGTGTCGGCCACTTGGGTCACTTAGCTTAGTCACACAGCTACCTCATTGCGCCTCTTTTTTTCTTTGCATCATGTGCTGTTTGGGGAGTATTTTATTGAAGTGCCATCCTGTCTGACACTACAGTGACACTCCTAGATGGGGGAGGTGTTTGTGTCGGCCACTTGTGTCGCTTAGCTTAGTCACACAGCGACCTTGGTGCGCCTCTTTTTTTCTTTGCATCATGTGCTGTTTGGGGACAATTTTTTTGAAGGGCCATCCTGCCTGACACTGCAGTGCCACTCCTAGATGGGCCAGGTGTTTGTGTCGGCCTCTTGGGTCGCTTCGCTTAGTCACACAGCTACCTCATTGTGCCTCTTTTTTTCTTTGCATCATGTGCTGTTTGGGGAGTATTTTTTTGAAGGGCCATCCTGTCTGACACTGCAGTGCCACTCCTAGATGGGCCAGGTGTTTGTGTCGGCCACTTGTGTCGCTTAGCTTAGTCACACAGCGACCTTGGTGCGCCTCTTTTTTTCTTTGCATCATGTGCTGTTTGGGGACAATTTTTTTGAAGGACCATCCTGCCTGACACTGCAGTGCCACTCCTAGATGGGCCAGGTGTTTGTGTCGGCCACTTGGGTCGCTTAGCTTAGTCACACAGCTACCTCTTTGCGCCTCTTTTTTTCTTTGCATCATGTGCTGTTTGGGGAGTATTTTTTTGAAGTGCCATCCTGTCTGACACTGCAGTGCCACTCCTAGATGGGCCAGGTGTTTGTGTCGGCCACTTGTTTCGCTTAGCTTAGTCACACAGCGACCTTGGTGCGCCTCTTTTTTTCTTTGCATCATGTGCTGTTTGGGGAGTATTTTTTTGAAGGGCCATCCTGTCTGACACTGCAGTGCCACTCCTAGATGGGCCAGGTGTTTGTGTCGGCCACTTGTGTCGCTTAGCTTAGTCACACAGCGACCTTGGTGCGCCTCTTTTTTTCTTTGCATCATGTGCTGTTTGGGGACAATTTTTTTGAAGGGCCATCCTGCCTGACACTGCAGTGCCACTCCTAGATGGGCCAGGTGTTTGTGTCGGCCACTTGGGTCACTTAGCTTAGTCACACAGCTACCTCATTGCGCCTCTTTTTTTCTTTGCATCATGTGCTGTTTGGGGAGTATTTTTTTGAAGGGCCATCCTGTCTGACACTGCAGTGCCACTCCTAGATGGGCCAGGTGTTTGTGTCGGCCACTTGTGTCGCTTAGCTTAGTCACACAGCGACCTTGGTGTGCCTCTTTTTTTCTTTGCATCATGTGCTGTTTGGGGAGTGTTTTTTTGAAGGGCCATCCTGTCTGACACTGCAGTGCCACTCCTAGATGGGCCAGGTGTTTGTGTCGGCCACTTGTGTCGCTTAGCTTAGTCACACAGCGACCTTGGTGCGCCTCTTTTTTTCTTTGCATCATGTGCTGTTTGGGGACAATTTTTTTGAAGGGCCATCCTGCCTGACACTGCAGTGCCACTCCTAGATGGGCCAGGTGTTTGTGTCGGCCACTTGGGTCGCTTAGCTTAGTCACACAGCTACCTCATTGCACCTCTTTTTTTCTTTGCATCATGTGCTGTTTGGGGAGTATTTTTTTGAAGGGCCATCCTGTCTGACACTGCAGTGCCACTCCTAGATGGGCCAGGTGTTTGTGTCGGCCACTTGTGTCGCTTAGCTTAGTCACACAGCGACCTTGGTGTGCCTCTTTTTTTCTTTGCATCATGTGCTGTTTGGGGAGTATTTTTTTGAAGGGCCATCCTGTCTGACACTGCAGTGCCACTCCTAGATGGGCCAGGTGTTTGTGTCGGCCACTTGTGTCGCTTAGCTTAGTCACACAGCGACCTTGGTGTGCCTCTTTTTTTCTTTGCATCATGTGCTATTTGGGGAGTATTTTTTTGAAGGGCCATCCTGTCTGACACTGCAGTGCCACTCCTAGATGGGCCAGGTGTTTGTGTCGGCCACTTGTGTCGCTTAGCTTAGCCATCCAGCGACCTCGGTGCAAATTTTAGGACTAAAAATAATATTGCGAGGTGTGAGGTGTTCAGAATAGACTGAAAATGAGTGGAAATTATGGTTATTGAGGTTAATAATACTATGGGATCAAAATGACCCCCAAATTCTATGATTTAAGATGTTTTTTAGGGTTTTTTTAAAAAAACACCCGAATCCAAAACACACCCGAATCCGACAAAAAATTTTCGGTGAGGTTTTGCCAAAACGCGTCCGAATCCAAAACACGGCCGCGGAACCGAACCCAAAAACCAAAACACAAAACCCGAAAAATTTCCGGTGCACATCACTAGTTATTTAAAACACTTGAAAAATGACATTACCTTTAAGAACATGATGGCACGGAATGTATTGAATATCCCAGTGTGCAGGATCCCAAAGGCCACAAATTTTAGAGAAGTGCGGCAGACACTTTTCGGGTTTTGGTTTTGGTTCTGGTTCCATGCTCGTGTTTTGAATCTGGATTGGTTTTGCCATAACCACCCTTTCAGGTTTTGGTTTTGGATCTGGAAGATTTTTGAAAAAAACATAAAAATGGCTAAAATCACAGAATTTGTGGGTAATTTTGATCCTATGGTATTACTAACCTCAATAACATTCATTTCCACTAATTTCCAGTCTATTCTGAACACCTCACACCTCACAGTATTGTTTTTAGGCCAAAACGTTGCACTGAGGTCGCTGGATGACTAAGCTAAGTGACACAAGTCGGCAGCACAAACACCTGGCCCATCTAGGAGTGGCAGAAAGAATGGCAGTTTTAAAAAATAGGCCCCAAAGAGCACATAACGCAAAGAAAACAAAGAGGTGCACCGAGGTCGCTGGATGACTAAGCTAAGCGACACAAGTGGGCAGCACAAACACATGGTCCATCTAACAGTGGCACTGCAGTGGCAGACAGGATGGCACTTTTAAAAACTAGGCCCCTAACAGCACGTAAAGCAAAGAAAAAAGAGGTCAAAGATGGAATTGTCCTTGGACCCTCCCACCCACCCTTATGTTTTATAAATGTGGCATACTGGAATGATAGGAGACAAGAGATACTGTATTGGAAAGTCCCATTTGATTCTTATCAGTGAGTGGGGGAGTTTATGGCCCCAAAACCAGTTAAACCAGTTCTGGTAGACCCTGCCACATGGAGTGGGGTTTTAGAGAGATGGAAGGCACAAGGCTAAGTGACCAGGGATGATAGCCCATGCTAGCACTGTGGAACAGACATGGTACTCCACAGCCCCTGGCATTATGGAGAGAATAACATTGTGTGGGTGTTGCTATGAAGAGAGGGAGAGCCCATATCTGCAGTGTAACAGGACAGCCAGCAGCTTCAGTGAGTTATGGAGAGTGCAGTGTGAGAACCACAGTATAAAGAGTACAGTGGAATGAACCAGCAACAAAGGGGATCCCCATCATCAGGGGTACCCAAGAAGCAGGACGGGAGGTCTGAGTCTTTGGGAGAGGACTACCTGGGTGAGTAGTAGGAAACCGTGTGGGGCAGAATGCCCCCAGTGATGAGTCCATGAGAGATCCCGTTTAGATAGACTGCAGATATCCCCAAGAGAATAGCGGGAGAACGCACCAAAATGAATCTCAGTTTGCGGCCGGTGCACTACTGATTCCCATAGACTGTGCGGGTATGTAATATAATGCTGTCCCATCATTGTTTATGCTGTTTTTGCCAGTGAAGCAAATGGAAAGAAATGCTAACCTGATGTAACCCATATGAATATTGTGCTGGAAAGAGGAGAACAAGAAATTACATGTGTTTGTCTGGATAACCCTGTCTAAACTTTGAATAAAATGCTTGCTTAAGTGATGAGACAGCCTGGCATCCAATGCTTTACATCACGGATGGAACTGGCGCTGCCCGGGTATCACATCTTGGTGTCCGTTAACAGGATTGGTACTATAGATTTATTTGACACTTTGGGGAAAACTTTATTGGGAGGAGCCCATGAAAGCCACCTACCTCTTTTGACCCAGTGAACTGGGGGAGACAATGGCCGGCACGGGCAGGTTCTAAGTGTTTGGCACAATTGCCAGAAGATGTTGGAACATTCATGATCATCTGTAACCCAGGACTGTAATTTACAGGAAAAAGGCAGCAGTATATGTGATTTGTGTTTCATGTGATGTTTTGCATGCCATGTTTTTCTGCTCATGTGATTGTTATATTGTGTGTGATGTATACTACAATTATGCTTGTTTATTGTGTGTTATGTTTTGACCTTGCTGTAGAGTATAAGAGACTGTTCATTGCTAGACTTTTTGCAAGCTCATGGGTTTATTGCGTGGGGACACGCAAGATTTTAGAAGGGCTGTATGTGGCATACTGGAATGTTAGGAGACAAGAGATACTGTATTGGAAAGTCCCAAAAGCCATTTGATTCTTATCAGTGAGTGGGGGAGTTTATGGCCCAAAACCAGTTAAACCAGTTCTGGCAGACCCTGCCACATGGAAGGGTTTTTTAGGACAAACGATAAAAGGACAGAGGTAGATGAGCAGTATGCTGGATTGAGAGATGGAAGGCACAGGCTAAGTGACCAGGGATGAGAGCCCATGCTAGGGCTGTGGAACAGGCATGGTACTCCACAGTCCCTGGCATTTTGGAGGAAAGAACAGCATGTGGGTGTTGCTATGAAGAAAGGGAGAGCCCAGATCTGCCGTGTAACAGGATAGCCAGCAGCTTCAGTGAGAGATGGAGAGTGCAGTGTGAGAGCCACAGTATGCAAAGTACAGTGGAAAGAACCAGGAACTAAGGGGATACCCACCTTCAGGGGTACCCAAGAAGCAGGATGGGAGGTGTGAGTCTTCGGGAGAGGACTACCTGGGTGAGTGGTTGGAAACCACGTGTGGCAGAAGGCCTCCAGTGATGAGTCCATGAGAGATCCCGATTAGATAGACTGCAGACATATCCAAGCGAACAGGGAGAGAACACACCAAAATTAATCTCAGTTTGCGACCGCCGCACTACTGATTCCCATAGACTACGCAGGTATGTAATATAATGCTGTCCTATCATTGTTTATGTTGTTATTGCCAGTGAAGCGAATGGAAGGAAATGCTAACCTGATGTAACCCATATGAATATTGTGCTGGAGAGAGGAGAACAAGAAATTGCATGTGATTGTCATGATAACCCTGTCTGAACTTTGAATAAACTGCTTGCTTATGTGATGAGACGGCGTGGTGTCCAATGATTTACATCACTGATGTAACTGGCGCTGCCCGGGTATCACATAAACAGGACATGCACACTTTAACAAACCAATCATTTCAGCGACAGGGTCTGCCACATGACTGGCTGAAATGATTGGTTTGTTTGGGCCCCCACAAAAAAAAGAAGCAATTAATCCCCCCACCAAAAAAGAAGCAATTAATCTTTCCTTGCACAAACTGGCTCTACATAGACAAGATGCCGTCCTCATCCTCTGATTCCTCATCCCTTTCAGTGTGTACATCCTCCTCCTCACAGAGTATTAATTCGTCCCCACTGGAATCCACCATCACAGGTCCCTGTGTACTTTCTGGAGGCAATTGCTGGTAAAGGTCTTCCTTTAGGAATTTATAATTCATTTTGACGAACATCATCATCTACATATTTTGTGGAAGTAACCTCCTAAGCTTATCGCTGATAAGGTTACCAGCTGCACTCTTTCTGAGTACACACTGGAGGGGGGCAACTTAGGTATAATGAAGCCAGTTTATGCAAGGGCCTCCAAATTTCCTCTTTTTCCTGCCAGTATACATACTGTCTGACATGCCTACTTGGATGCTGTCACCCATATAATCCTCTACCATTCTTTCAACGGTGACAGCATCATATGCAGTAACAGTAGACATAAAAAATTGTTGACAGCTCCTTCAGTCTGGACACTTGCGCCTGACTGCCCTGCATCACCGCCAGCAAGTGGGCTAGAAAATTTTATCCTTTTCCTCGCAGCCCCAGTTGTGGGAGAAAACGAAGGAGGAGCTGTTGACGGGTCACGTTCCACTTGAGTTGACAATTTTCTCACCAGCAGGTCTTTGCACCTCTGCAGACATGTGTCTGCTGGAAAGAGAGATACAATGTAGGCTTTAAACCTAGGATCGAGCATGGTGGCCAAAATGTAGTGCTCTAATTTAAACAGATTGACCCCCCTTGAATCCTGGCAAAGCGAATGAAGGGCTCCATCCACAAGTCCCACATACTTCACAAAATCGCTCCGTCTTAGCTCCTCCTTCAATTTCTCCAGCTGCTTCTGCAAAAGCCTGATGAGGGGAATGACCTGACTCAAGCTGGCAGTGTCTGAACTGACTCCACGTGTGGCAAGTTCGAAGGGTTGAAGAACCTTGCACAAGACGGAAATCATTCTCCACTGTGCTTGAGTCAGGTGCAATTGCACTCCTTTGCCTATATCGTAGGTGGATGTATAAGCTTGAATGGCCTTTTGCTGCTCCTCCATCCTCTGAAGCATATAGATTATTGAATTCCACCTTGTTACCACCTCTTGCTTCAGGTGATGGCGGGGCAGGTTCAGGCGTGTTTGCTGGTGCTCCAGTCTTCAGCAAGCAGTGGCTGAATGCCGAAAGTGGCCTGTAATTTTTCGGAACACCAACAGCATCTCCTGCACGCTCCTGTCATTTTCAAAAAATTCTGCACCACCAAATTAATTGTATGTGCAAAACATGGGACATGCTGGAATTTTCCCAGATGTAATACACGCACAATATTGGTGGCGTTGTCCGATATCACAAATCCACAGGAGAGTCTAATTAGTGTAAGCCATTGTGCGATGTTGTTCTTCAGTTTACGTAAGAGGTTGTCAGTGGTGTGTCTCTTATGGAAACCGGTGATACACAGCGTAGCCTGCCTAGGAACGAGTTGGCGTTTGTGAGATGCTGCTACTGGTGCCGCTGCTGTCGTTGCTGCGGGAGGCAGTACATCTACCCAGTGGGCTGTCACAGTCATGTAGTCCTTAGTTTGCCCTGCTCCACTTGTCCACATGTCCGTGGTTAAGTGGACACTGGGTACAACCGCATTTTTCAGGACACTGAGGACACTTTTCTTAATGTCTCTGTACAGTCTGGGAATCGCTTGCCTAATGAAGTGGATTCTAGATGGGATTTGGTACCAGGGACACAGTACGTCCATCAACTGTCTAAATCCCACTGCACTAATGGCGGATACTGGATGCACATATAATATGAGCATAGTTGTTATGGCCTCAGTAATCTGCTTTGCAACAGGGTGACTGCTGTCATATTTCATCTTCCTTGCAAAGGACTGTTGGACAGTCAATTGCTTAGTTGAAGTAGTGCAAGTGGTCTTCCGACTTCCCCTCTGGGATGACGATCGACTCCCAGCAGCAACAACAGCAGCGCCAGCAGCAGTAGGTGTACCACTCAAGGATCCTCCGGTGGAATCCCGGTTAGGAGAGGACTCGTCAGTCATTCCAGTGACATGGCCTGCAGGACTACTTCCATTCCTGACTGAGGAGGAAATTGATGTTGAGGGAGTTGATGGTGTGGCTTGCAGGAGCTTGGGTAAAACAGAAAGAAGGGATTTAGGTGTTAGTGGACTGTTTACGCTCTTACCCAAAGTTTCGCAACTTGACAATGACTTCTGATGAATGCACTGCAGGTGACATATAAGGGAGGATATCCCTAGTTTGTTAATGTTCTTACTCTTAATTATTACGGGTTAGCAAAGGCAACACAAAGCTTGACACCTGTTGTCCGGATTTGTGGAGAAATAATTCCACACCAAAGAGGTGGCTTTTTTGGTATTTTGCCCAGGCATGACAATGGGCTTTCTCATCCCATGGAAAACAACTGTCTCCACTGGTGCCTTATTCAAACAAACTACATCACCATCAGAATCCTCATAGTCAACTTCCTCCTCAGCACCAGCTACACCCATATCCTCCTCATCCTGGTGTACGTCTACAGTGACATCCTCAATCTCAATATCAGCAACTGGACTGACGGTGCTCCTCCCAGCACTTGCAAGGGGCATGCAAATAGTGGTAGGATCCTCCTCTTTGCATGCAGTCTTGGGAAGATCAGGCCTAGACATCGCAACCGCGGACACACTTGGAATCTCCTTGGGGATTTGTGATATCTCTGAACGCACAGTTGTTTTTTTCTGTGCTTTAACAAGCTTAATTTTTTTTTTTTTTGAGAGGGAGGAGGGCTTCCATCTTCATGAGAAGCTGAGCCATTAGTCATGAACATAGGGCAAGGCCTTAGCCTTTCCTTGTCACTGCGTGTCGTGAATGGCATATTGCCAATTTTACGTTTCTCATCAGATAGTTTCTTTTTTCTCTGATTATTAATTTTTGCTTCTTGGATTTTACATGCCCTCTATGACATTGGGCATAGGCCTTAGCAGATGATGTTGATGGAATTGCATCATCAATGTCATGACTGGTGGCTTCAACAGCTTCAGCACTAGTACTAGGAACTGGAAGCAGTTCCTGATCTTCCACTATTTTTTCCTCCAAATTATTACAGCACACAAAACAGTGCCCCTTTATTTTCACAGCACCCCTGTATTCTTACAGCATTCAGGACCAGTGTGCTTTTTTTAACAACTGCACCCCTGAATTTTTACAGCATACAGGGCCAGTATAATATTAGTTTAACAGCAGCAATCCTGTATTTTTACAGGATACAGGACCAGTGTGTTTTTATTTTAACAACAGCAGCACCCCTGAATTATTATAGCATACAAGACTGGGCCAGCATCCCTGTATTTTCACAGCATACAGGACCATTGTGCTTTTATTTTTACAGAAGTACCCCTGAATTTTTACAGCATACAAGACTGGCTCAACAACCCTGTATTTTCACAGGCTACAAGACCAGTGTGCTTTTTTAACAACTGCACCCCTGAATTATTACAGCATACAAGTCTGGGCCAGCACCCCTGTATTTTGATAGCATACAGGACCAGTGTGCTTTTATTTTAACAAGTGAATCCCTGAATTTTTACAGCATACAGGGCTAGTGTTATGTTGAAACTCAGTTTCATAGGTTTACAGATGGTGCCTTATGACGCTCACGCAATTATCTACTGCCCAGCAGTTTTTTAGTCTCCTGCAGCCAAAGAATTTACCTATAGCACCCGCCTTTCCAGGGTGGATTAGGTCCTCCAAGTACTCAGATGCCCCCAGGTTTTATGTATATACAAGGTGACTATCGGAGGCTGAGCAGGGGTAAATGAAATACAGTGAGACATCACCTGACACAACCTTAATACTGTGCAAAGACACAGACTGAGGGATATATGAGAAATGCACGTGCATGCAACAATGCACATATTGGAATATAAACAATATAAATCACTATATGCATGCAACAATGCATAAGATGTAATAAGCAACTTAATAAATATTAAAGCAACAATGCACAAAGATGTTAAAAACTACTAGACTGTAAATACATGCAACAATGCACAAGATGGATATAATAAAGAAATGCAGGCAAGTCTGGGCCTGTGTGGAAACTCCACACATAAACATGAATGCAAGGCTCGCTGGATAAGATCAGGAAGTCAGTCAGGCAGGATCTCGGAATCACAGGCTAAACAGGTTCTCACAGGAGCTGACACATTCCCTATCACCAGTGATTTGGGAGAGGCCAGGAAGGGAATATAAATGGTGCTATACCAGTCATTGCTGAGACAACCCTAATTGATAACTCAGTGCAGCTGCCCTGCTGCACTTACTGAAGAACTTAATCAACAGGGATTGCCTTCTGCTTCCGGCGTCCCCATTGCTAAGGAGTGCGCCCCCCCCCCCAAGTGCCCAGCATCAGCCTGTTGCTAGGCGCTGGGCGGGGACCAGGAGACCTTGCGCCCGGCGTCTACCTGTTGTTAGGCGCCGGGCAGGGGTCACCGAGAGGCGTGGCGTCCCGGCTCCTAGGCATTGGCCGTGAGGCATGAGCTAAAGCCAGTGTATTATTATTTTAACAGCACTCCTGTATTTTTACAGCATACATGACCAGTGTGCTTTTATTTTAACAACAGCAGAACCCCTGAAATATTACAGCATACAAGACTGGGCAAGCACCCCTGTATTTTCACAGTATACAGGACCTGTGTGCTTTTATTTTAAAAGAAGCATCTCTGAATTTTTACAGCTTACAAGATTGGGCCAGCACCCCTGTATTTTCACAGGATACAGGACCAGTGTGCATTTTTTATAACAACTGCAGCCCTGAATTCTTACAGTACACAAGACTGGGTCAGCACCCCTGTATTTTCACAGCATACAGGACCAGTGTGCTTTTATATTAACAACTGCACCCCTGAATTTTTACATGCATACAGGGCCAGTGTAATATTATTTAACAGCAGCACTGTGTATTTTTACAGCATATAGGACCAGTGTGCTTTTATTTTAACAACAGCAGCACCCCTGAATTTTTACAGCATACAATACTGGGCCAGCACCCCTGTATTTTTACAACCTACAGGACCAGTGTGCTTTTATTTTACCAGAAGCACCCCTGAATTTTTACAGCATACAAGACTGTGCCAGCACCCCTGTATTTTTAGAACATACAGGACCAGTGTACCTTTATTTTAACAACTGCACCCCTGAATTTTTACAGCATACAGGACCATTGTGCTTTTATTTTAACAACAGCACCCTTGAATTTTTACAGCAAACAGGAGGACAGTTCCCTTCCCCCTGTAAAACACAGTGACAGCCAGGACAGCAACAACAGCCATGCACAGCTGCAGCACCCCTAGCAGCTCATGAAACACCAGTGACAGCCAGGCAGCCAGGACAGCACTCCTAACAGCACAGGTACACCACAGTGACAAGAGCAGTAACCCTACAGAGCACATACTGATCCCACCTGACACCACCACCCACAGAGAGAGAGAGAGAGCTCTGTCTCCCTCACTCTCCAAGTCTGGAGTGAAAATGGCAGCGATGTACAGCTGTTTATATGGCATCCAAAACCCATGAGAATCCGACAGCGGGATGACAACGTTTTGCCTTGTTCTGGTTTCCTAGTCTGGTGGGAAGTCCCGAGCCGGGCTCGGATCCCTGCCCAGGACGTGAAGTTCGTGGGGTTCGGTTCTCTGGGAACCAACCCCACTCATCTCTAGCCAAAATCCTGCTGGATCCTGCCAGTAAGTACTTGGGTTAAGGTTAGGTTTAGGCACCAGGGATAGCAGTGGATGGGGTAGGTTAGGGTTAGGATTAGGCTAAAATACTTACCAAAATCCGTCAGAATTTTGGCCACCAGGATCCTTTGTATCGGGATATCGATACCAATCCAATGATGCAGTGTTGAACGTGTTGCCTGTATCTTGCATGTTTTGCACTGCTCATGCACCAAATCTTACGCATTTCCAGCACATCTAAACTGATGACTGTAGAGGATAAAGTAGAACACAACTGGGCATTCTCACGTATACCTAATCCTGAAATGCCTGTCTGCAAGTGCATCTTTTGGACCTAGCGATATAGGGTAGGTCTGAGTGCGCACTAATAAGGATGACTAGTAGCAAAGTAAATTTACAGATAGCGGGCTTCTTTCTTAGTCGGACAAGTCTACAGCTGCTTCTCCATAAAGCTAAGGCAGGCTCCTTACTTTGTTTATGCTAATGTGAGAATCAGCGGATATATGCTAAGATCCGCATATCTGCATGTGGAAGCCTATCCCGCCCACTGTTTTTATGTCTGCAGCTGCAATCATCATCATCTTTATCAGGACTGACCCCATGCTGCGTGCAAAAGATCTGGCTGAAACAGGAGTCCATTTTCCTTCGGGTCTCTACGACTAAGCACGGAAGCTGCATTATGCAGCCATGACACTTTCATGACAACTCCCACAAGATGGAACAGTTCTGTTTTCAAATGGTCTACCCAGTTACTGGCAAGAACTGCAGATTTAATAGAAAGTAAACATATAAATCTATACAGGGGCAGATTGGGATGGAAAACCAGCCTGGGAAATATATGGAAGCAGCCGTAATGGGTGTGCGGTCTGTTAAGGGGGTTTCCCTCCTCATGGGGCCTGATTGTACACAAATGCAGCCTTCCTTTTGCTTCAGACCAGAGGAGGGCAGCACAAGAGGTATAACATACCATGTAGCCATGGCAGCATCACATGATTTCAGAGTTGCTGTACTGCAGAGATGGCATAACAGAATGAATGGGGACAATGCAGTGTACTGATTGCAGTGGGCTGGCTGTCATGTGGGGGGGGGGGGGGTGAGGCCACATAACAACACATAAAACAGGCCTCACAGACTCATTGGCGTACCAGGGTTTTTCCTGGTGAGCTGTATGGCCAATATGAACCTGGCACCACCGATCTCTGATTCAGCATTTGCGCAACTGCCAATTTCTTATTTTTGACATGAGAGGTATGCTGAAATCCACGAGACCCAACAGTGTTTCCACTTGAATCAGGCCCAGATTGTGAGTGCTATAGAATGGCAGCTGCTCAGTTAATTTAATATTTCTACTCAGGTGCATGAAAGGGATGGGTTGTTCTAAAGAAGAAAAAAATGTTGGTCCTTATAGTGCCATTTGGAGGGCAACTTCAGGTTAGAGATGTGCACCGGAAATTTTTCGGGTTTTGTGTTTTGGATTTGGATTTGGTTCCGAGGCCGTGTTTAGGATTTGGACGCGTTTTGGTAAAACCTCCCTGAAATTTTTTTGGCGGATTCGGGTGTGTTTTGGATTTGGGTGTTTTTTTTTACAAAAAACCCTCAAAAACAGCTTAAATCATAGAATTTGGGGGTAATTTTGATCCCATAGTATTATTAACCTCAATAACCACAATTTCCACTCATTTCCAGTCTATTCTGAACACCTCACACCTCACAATATTATTTTTAGTCTTAAATTTTTTACCGAGGTCGCTGGATGACTAAGCTAAGCGACCCAAGTGGCCGGCACAAACACCTGGCCCATCTAGGAGTGGCACTGCAGTGTCAGACAGGATGGGACTTAAAAAAATTAGCCCCAAACATCACATGATGCAAAGATAAATAAATAAAAAAAGAGGTGCAAGGTGGAATTGTCCTTGGGCCCTCCCACCCACCCTTATGTTGTATAAACAGGACATGCACACTTTAACAAACCCATCATTTCAGCAACAGAGTCTGCCACATGACTGTGGCTGAAATGACTGGTTGGTTTGGGCCCCCACCAAAAAAGAAACAATCAATCTCTCCTTGCACAAACTGGCTATACAGAGGCAAGATGTCCACCTCCTCCTCATCCTCTGATTCATCACCCTTTTCACTGTGTACATCCCCCTCCTCACAGAATATTAATTCGACCCCACTGGAATCCACCATCTCAGGTCCCTGTGTACTTTCTGGAGGCAATTGCTGGTGAATGTCTCCACGGAGGAATTGATTATAATTCATTTTGATGAGCATCATCTTCTCCACATTTTGTGGAAGTAACCTTGTACGCCGAACGCTGACAAGGTGACCGGCTGCACTAAACACTCTTTCGGAGTACACACTGGAGGGGGGGCAACTTAGGTAAAATACAGCCAGTTTGTGCAAGGGCCTCCAAATTGCCTCTTTTTCCTGCCAGTATACGTACGGACTGTCTGACATGCCTACTTGGATGCGGTCACTCATATAATCCTCCACCATTCTTTCAATGGTGACAGAATCATATGCAGTGACAGCAGATGACATGTCAGTAATCGTTGGCAGGTCCTTCAGTTCGGACCAGATGTCAGCACTCGCTCCTGACTGCCCTGCATCACCGCCAGTGGGTGGTTTTGGAAATCTGATCCTTTTCCTGGCAGCTCCAGTGGCGGGAGAAAATGAAGGAGGAGCTGTTGGCAGGTCACGTTCCGCTTGACTTGACAAGTGTCTCACCAGCAGGTCTTTGAACATCTGCAGACTTGTGTCTGCCGGAAAGAGAGATACAACGTAGGTTTTAAACCTAGGATCGAGCACGGTGGCCAAAATGTAGTGCTCTGATTTAAACAGATTGACCACCCATGAATCCTGGTTAAGCGAATGAAGGGACCATCCACAAGTCCCACATGCCTAGTGGAATCACTCCGTTTTAGCTCCTCCTTCAATCTCTCTAGCTGCTTCTGCAAAAGCCTGATGAGGGGAATGACCTGACACAGGCTGGCAGTGTCTGAACTGACTTCACGTGTGGCAAGTTCAAAGGGTTGCAGAACCTTGCGCAACATTGAAATCATTCTCCACTGCGCTTGAGTCAGGTGCATTCCCCCTACTTTGCCTATATCGTAGGCAGATGTATAGGCTTGAATGGCCTTTTGCTGCTCCTCCATCCTCTGAAGCATATAGAGGGTTGAATTTCACCTCATTACCACCTCTTGCTTCAGCTGATGGCGGGGCAGGTTCTGGAGTGTTTGCTGGTGCTCCAGTCTTCGGAACGCGGTGGCTGAATGCCGAAAGTGGCCCGCAATTCTTCGGGCCACCGATAGCATCTCTTGCACGCCCCTGTCATTTTTTTAAATAATTCTGGACCACCAAATTCAATGTATGTGCAAAACATGGGACGTGCTGGAATTTGCCCAATTGTAATGCACGCACAATATTAGTGCCGTTGTCTGATGTTACAAATCCCCAGGAGAGTCCAATTGGGGTAAGCCAATCTGCGATGATGTTCCTCAGTTTCCGTAAGAGGTTGTCAGCTGTGTGCCGCTTCTGGAAAGCGGTGATACAAAGCGTAGCCTGCCTAGGAACGAGTTGGCGTTTGCAAGATGCTGCTACTGGTGCCGCCGCTGCTGTTCTTGCTGCGGGAGGCAATACATTTACCCAGTGGGCTGTCACAGTCATATAGTCCTGAGTCTGCCCTGCTCCACTTGTCCACATGTCCGTGGTTAAGTGGACACTGGGTACAACTGCATTTTTTAGGACACTGGTGAGTCTTTTTCTGATGTCTGTGTACATTCTCGGTATCGCCTGCCTAGAGAAGTGGAACCTAGATGGTATTTGGTACCGGGGACACACTACCTCAAGAAATTCTCTAATTGCCTGTGAACTAACGCCGGATACCGGATGCACGTCTAACACCAACACAGCTGCCAAGGCCTGAGTTATCCGCTTTGCAACAGGATGACTGCTGTCATATTTCATCTTCCTCGCAAAGGACTGTTGGACAGTCAATTGCTTACTGGAAGTAGTACAAGTGGTCTTCCGACTTGCCCTCTTGGATGACGATCGACTCCCAGCAGCAACAACAGCAGCGCCAGCAGTAACAACAGCAGCAGTAGGTGTTCCACTTAAGGATTCATCAGAGGAATCCCAGTCAGGAGAGGACTCATCAGACTTGCCAGTGACATGGCCTGCAGGACTGTTGGCGTTCCTGTCTAAGGGGGAAATTGACATTGAGGGAGTTGGTGGTGTGGTTTGCAGGAGCTTGGGTATAAGAGGAAGAAGGGATTTAGTTGTCAGTGGACTGCTTCCGCTGTCACCCAAAGTTTTTGAACCTGTCAATGACTTCTGATGAATGCGCTCCAGGTGACGTTTAAGAGAGGATGTTCCTAGGTGATTAACGTCCTTACCCCTACTTATTACAGTGTGACAAAGGCAACACATGGCTTGACACCTGTTGTCCGCATTTCTGTTAAAATAATTCCACACCGAAGATGTGATTTTTTTTTGGTAATTTGACCAGGCATGTCAATAACCATATTCATCCCACGGACAACAGGGGGAATATTTACAAAGATTCGTGTTTTGGCCGTTTTGAAGGGTGTTTGAACGCGAATGTTATCGGGTGCATTTTACTGCAACTTTTTGAATCCTGATACGATCATTCACTAAGCTGCCGAGTTTTGCACAATCGTTTTTTCCGATGTCGATGTGATTCGTAATATCTGTGAGATCCGTGCAGGGCTTCATTGTGTACCTTAAAAAGTTGATTAAAGTCTTAAAAAATCTGAAAAAATTGCGTGGGGTCCCCCCTCCTAAGCACAACCAGCCTCGGACTCTTTGAGCCGGTCCTGGTTAAAAAAATATGGGGAAAAAAATGACAGGGGCTCCCCCATATTTAATCAACCAGCACCGGGCTCTGCGCCTGGTCCTGGTTCCAAAAATACGGGGGACAAAAAGCGTAGGGGTCCCCCGTATTTTTGAAACCAGCTCCGGGCTCCACTAGCCAGGTACATAATGCCACAGCCGGGGGACACTTTTATACTGGTCCCTGCGGCCCTGGCATTACATACCCAACTAGTCACCCCTGGCCGGGGTACCCTGGAGGAGTGGGGACCCCTTAAATCAAGGGCTCTCCGCCCCTCCAGCCACCCAAGGGCCAGGGGTGAAGCCAGAGGCTGTCCCCCCATCCAAGAGCGGCGGATGGGGGGCTGATAGCCTTTTGAAAAATGTGAATATTGTTTTTAGTAGCCGTACTACAAGTCCCAGCAAGCCTCCCCCGCAAGCTGGTACTTGGAGAACCACAAGTACCAGCATGCGGTGGAAAACCGGGCCCGCTGGTACCTGGAGATACTACTACTAAAAAAATACCCCCCAAAAAACAGGACACACACACCGTGAAAGTATAAGTTTATTACATACATGCACACCTCCATACATACATACTTACCTATGTTCCCACGAGGCTCGGTCCTCTTCTCCATGTAGAATCCTTGGGGTACCTGTGAAAAAAATTATACTCACATAATCCAGTGTAGACCTTTGTATAATCCACGTACTTGGCAAAATAATAAAATGGAAACCCGACCACGCACTGAAAGGGGTCCCATGTTTACACATGGGACCCCTTTCCCCGACTGCCAGGACCCCCCTGACTCCTGTCAAAGAGGGTCCCTTCAGCCAATCAGGGCGCGCCACGTCGTGGCACTCTCCTGATTGGCTGTGTGCTCCTGTAGTGTCTGTGAGGCAGCACACGGCACAGATACAATGTAGCGCCTATGCGCTCCATTGTAGCCAATGGTGGGAACTTTGTGGTCAGCGGTGAGGTTACTTTCGGTCAACCGCTGCACTGTCCTCCTACTATATACTGCGCACAACTGCAATGCAGCACATATATGGATAGTATACTTGATGACACAGAGATAGAGCAATGGCCTACTGTACCGTACTGCTATATATAAATATATATATTTATATATATATATATATATATATATATATACTGGTGGTCAGCAAAATTCTGCACTGTCCTCCTACTATATACTGCGCACAACTACAATGCAGTACAGATATGGATAGTATACTTGACGACACAGAGGTAGAGCAATGGACTACTGTACCATACTGCTATATATATATATATATATATATATATATACTGGTGGTCAGCAAAATTCTGCACTGTCCTCCTACTATATACTGCGCACAACTACAATGCAGCACAGATATGGATAGTATACTTGTTATGATTCCCGTACTCCAGACCAGAGGAGATCTTATGGCAGAGGTCTGAGTACTGGAAAGATATACTGGTTGTGGGAGCAGGAGAGCCTAGTAACCCCTGGCGCCCTAACTCCGTTGTCTCGCCCGTGTTATCAGAGATCCCCTGCGAGACTATGGTTGCTTGAGCCCATGGCAGCCGCGTTCGAAGGGCGGATTATGTCTGCCCAACCCCGATGCCCCCTCAGGTCTTAATGGGAGACAAAGGGAAATCCGAGACAGGGTGATAACAAGGGGCCCTCTGACTAAGCAACCAGGCCAGGGGTTACAAGCTAACTAACTAAACCAAAAAGTATGTGCGGACTAGCCGCCAGGGAAAAGGACAACCAAAGATCCACTGATCCGTAACTCCTATCCAGCACCGCTGGATACCAGAGTGGATCAGGGGGAGCGGAATCCTCCGCAAAAGCTCCAGGACACAAAGATACAAAATAATAAACAGCAAGCGGTCAAGCCGCAACACACGGCTACGCCGCGACTCACGAACACCACAGGATGTTAAAGGTGCTCGGTCAGACTCCAGGAACAGATGACAATTTCCGAGTACAGGATCACTGAGGACAGGAACAACCGGATTGAGCAGGACTGGAAACTCTCTGTAACCAACACAGGCAAACAGGAAGCTATCACCGGCGTCTGTGAGAAGTCCAAAGGGTGCTTATAACTGTGAGCTCCCCAATCAGGAGCCAGACTGGGTAATCACAAGTAATGCCGTGCAGCTTGCATGCTGCACGGCCAGCACACCATTATACAATTAGAAAAGACCCAGCAACGGGGAACACGGCCCGAACGTGGCGTCCCCGTTGCTAGGGTCTGAGCGGCTCCGTGCGCCCGGCGTCTAGCGTTGCCAGGGAGCCGGCGGCTGTACGCGCACGGCGTCCCTGGTTGCTAGGCGCCGGGCCGCACCGACGAGCGGACCCCGTCGCCTAACAGTACCCCCCCCTTGAGGAGGGGTCAAGGAACCCCTAAAGCCCGGTTTCCGAGGAAATTCTCGAAAAAATGCCCTCTTGAGCCTCGGGGCATGGAGATCCTTATCCAGGACCCAAGACCTTTCTTCTGGACCATAACCTCTCCAATGCACCAAAAAATAAAGCCGACCCCGGGACAACTTGGAATCGAGAACCTTCTCCACCAAGAACTCCTGCTGACCCTGTACAACTATTGGTGATCTCCCCTGAGATATCTTACGAGGAAATCTACTGGACGAAACATATGGTTTCAGCAATGAGCAATGGAAAGTATTTCCGATCCGTAAAGTTTTTGGTAAACGTAACCGGAAGGCAACTGGATTGACTTTTTTGATAATGTGAAATGGTCCAATAAATTTAGGACCCAATCTGGCTGAGGTTTGTCGAAGTTTAATGTTGCGAGTCGACAACCACACCCTATCTCCTACTTTAAAAGTGCATGGCCGCCGGAGCCTGTCAGAAAATCTCTTTTCCTGAAATGCCGCTTTTCTGAGAGCCAGGTGCACTTTTCTCCAAATGAGCCTAAGATGAGAGGTCAAGGTCAGTGAGGAGACAGAGGAATGTTGAAAAAAGGAATTAGCTCTGGGGTGAAAACCAAAAACTGCAAAAAATGGAGACACATTGGTGGAGGAATGACAGGCATTATTGTAAGCGAACTCCGCCAATGGAAGAAACTCAGACCAGTCATTTTGGAGTTTGGCCGAGTACAACCGCAAATATTGTTTTAGTGATTGATTAACTCGCTCAGTCTGCCTGTTGGATTGGGGATGGTAGCCTGACGTTAAAGATAATTTCATCTTCAATGAGACACAAAAAGATTTCCAAAACTGTGCAATGAATTGTGGACCCCGATCGGAAACAATATCAGTGGGTAACCCATGGAGTCTGAAAACATGGCGGAGGAACAAGACTGCCAATCCCTGGGCAGATGGCAATCGGGGAAGAGCAATGAAATGGGCCATTTTACTAAAACGGTCCACTACCACCCATATGACTCGGCATCCGGCTGACAGAGGGAGGTCCACCACAAAATCCATGGAGATATGAGACCATGGCCTAAGAGGAACATTCAAGGGCATAAGCTGACCGATAGGCAAAGAACGGGGAACTTTATGCTGTGCACAGACCTGACACGAAAAAACAAACTCCTTAATGTCTTTGGAAAGACCAGGCCACCATACTGAGCGGGAGACTAATTCCAAAGTCTTAGCGATTCCCGGATGCCCGGCAACTTTGCTATCATGAAACTCCGTCAAAACAGTTGCTCTCAAAAACTCAGGGACAAAAAGACGACCAGCAGGAGTATTTCCAGGAGCCTGATGTTGAAGCAGCTTTAACTGGGTAAATAAATCCTGTGTGAGGCCTGCCCGAATGACTGAAGACGGAAGTATGGGAGTAACAGGACTGTTGTCTTGAACTGGAAGAAAACTGCGTGACAGGGCATCTGCCTTGGTATTCTTGGAACCTGGCCTGAAGGTGATAATGAATTTGAAACGAGTAAAAAATAAAGCCCAACGAGCCTGCCGGGCATTCAGTCGTTTAGCTGATTCAATGTATTGAAGATTTTTGTGATCAGTCAAAACTGAAATGATATGAGTCGCTCCCTCAAGCCAATGCCTCCACTCCTCGAAAGCCCATTTAATAGCCAGCAATTCCCGGTTACCAACATCGTAGTTGGATTCAGCAGAAGAGAATTTCCTGGACATAAAGGCACAAGGGTGTAATTCAAGGGAATCCGGATCCTTCTGAGATAGGATAGCCCCTACTCCAACCTCTGAGGCATCAACCTCAACAATGAAAGGCAATTCTGGGTTGGGGTGTCTGAGGACAGGGGCTGAGACAAAGGCTTGTTTCAAGGCCTGAAAAGATAGCTCGGCTTCACGTGACCAATTGGTAGGATCCGCTCCCTTCTTAGTCAGTGCCACAATGGGAGCAACTAGGTCAGAGAAAGAGTGAATAAATCTTCTATAGTAGTTCGCAAACCCTAAAAAGCGCTGAATTGCTTTTAAGTTGGTGGGTTGCGCCCAACTAAGGATGGCTTGGAGCTTCTTTGGTTCCATACGGAATCCCCGAGGGGAAATAATGTATCCTAAAAAGGATACCTCCGTGACATGAAATTCACACTTCTCCAGCTTGGCATATAGGTGATTTTCACGTAATTTTTTTAGAACCTGACGCACCTGGGTAACATGTTGTTCTACAGAGTCAGAATAAATCAAAATATCGTCTAAGTAGACTACAACGAATTTTCCAAGAAATTCACGGAGCACATCGTTAATGAGATCCTGGAAAACTGCCGGAGCGTTAGACAGGCCGAATGGCATAACCAGATACTCATAGTGGCCTGACTGAGTACTGAATGCCGTTTTCCACTCATCCCCTGACTTGATTCTGATGAGGTTATATGCTCCTCTCAGGTCAATCTTAGAAAAAATCACAGCCGAACGTAGCTGATCAAAGAGGACAGAGATCAGTGGCAGAGGGTAAGTATTTTTTACTGAGATTTTATTCAAGGCTCTAAAGTCAATGCAGGGTCTGAGTGAACCATCCTTCTTCTCTACAAAGAAGAAGCCTGCACTTAAAGGGGATTTAGATGGCCTGATAAATCCTTTCCCTAGGCTTTCTTTAACATACTCATTCATGGCCACAGTTTCAGGTCCGGACAATGCATATAACCTTCCCTTAGGCAAAGTGGCACCAGGAATTAGCTCAATAGCACAATCATAAGGCCTATGGGGAGGCAGAATATCCGCATTGCCCTTGGAAAAAACATCAACAAAATCCTGGTATTCCACAGGAATGGGTGCGGGAATGGCAGCAGCTATTCTGATGGGAAGCGTAATACATTCCTTATTACAGATGGTACCCCATTGTGAGATCTCCCCCGACTGCCAATCAATGATGGGATTATGAAAGGCCAGCCAAGGGTGACCCAGAACCACTGGAACTGCTGGGCAATGGGTGAGGAAAAACTCAATTTTTTCAGAATGCAGAGCTCCTACCGAGAGTAGAACAGGAGGTGTACAGAGAGAAATAACCCCATTGGACAAGGGACTCCCATCTAAACCATGCATGGTGATACACCTACCCAAGGCTAACTGAGGAATACCTAAGGTCTTGGCCCATGTCAAATCCATAAAGTTCCCTGCAGCTCCACTGTCCACAAAAACAGAGACCGAGGAACAGAGGCTGCCAAAGGAAACTTTAGCTGGGACTAACAGTGAATTATTTGAGGAGATAAGCTGCAGACCAAAGTGAACCCCCTCACAATTCACTTGGTCGAGACGTTTCCCGACTTGTTCGGACAACTACGGGCAAAATGTCCCTTACCTCCACAGTATAAACAAAGACCAGAATTTTGCCTTCTGGTTCTTTCTTCAGGAGACAGTTTGGAGAGACCTATCTGCATAGGCTCCTCTATGTCCACAGGGATGGAAAAAACACAAGGAGTTGACCCGACAGATGCTCCTTTTTCAGCCCTCCGCTCTCTGAGCCGACGATCAATCTTAATAGAGAGCTCCATGAGTTTATCGAGAGTCTCAGGAGCGGGATACTGAAGGAGACTGTCTTTTATAGACTCAGATAAGCCGAGGCGAAACTGACTGCGCAGGGCTGGGTCATTCCATCCACAGTCGTTCGACCAACGGCGAAACTCCGTACAATAAATCTCTGCGGGATTCCTACCCTGTCTGAGAGCACGCAACTGACTCTCGGCGGATGCCTCTCTATCAGGGTCGTCATACAATAGCCCTAAAGACTTTAGAAAGGCGTCTACAGAAAATAAAGCCGGATCGTCTGTCTTTAAACCAAAAGCCCAGGTCTGAGGATCCCCCTGAAGCAGAGAAATAATAATTCCAACCCGCTGAGCCTCCGTACCTGAGGAGACTGGTCTCAAACGAAAATAAAGTTTACAAGACTCTTTAAAATTAAAAAACTGTTTTCTATCCCCAGCAAAACGGTCAGGCAGATGCATTTTTGGTTCAGGAATGACCCTCGGGGAAGTCCGTAACAGATCTTCCTGTGACCTCACCCGAAGGGACAGATCCTGAACCATCTGAGTAAGCTCTTGAATCTGGCTAACTAGAAGCTGGCCAGGATTTGGCCCGACACCGGTGGGATTCATGAGGCCGACAAATCTCCCAACTGAACAAGGGAAAAATTAACTCCTGTTTAATTTTAAATTTAGTCTGGCCGGTGATAACGTTATGATTCCCGTACTCCAGACCAGAGGAGATCTTATGGCAGAGGTCTGAGTACTGGAAAGATATACTGGTTGTGGGAGCAGGAGAGCCTAGTAACCCCTGGCGCCCTAACTCCGTTGTCTCGCCCGTGTTATCAGAGATCCCCTGCGAGACTATGGTTGCTTGAGCCCATGGCAGCCGCGTTCGAAGGGCGGATTATGTCTGCCCAACCCCGATGCCCCCTCAGGTCTTAATGGGAGACAAAGGGAAATCCGAGACAGGGTGATAACAAGGGGCCCTCTGACTAAGCAACCAGGCCAGGGGTTACAAGCTAACTAACTAAACCAAAAAGTATGTGCGGGCTAGCCGCCAGGGAAAAGGACAACCAAAGATCCACTGATCCGTAACTCCTATCCAGCACCGCTGGATACCAGAGTGGATCAGGGGGAGCGGAATCCTCCGCAAAAGCTCCAGAACACAAAGATACAAAATAATAAACAGTAAGCGGTCAAGCCGCAACACACGGCTACGCCGCGACTCACGAACACCACAGGATGTTAAAGGTGCTCGGTCAGACTCCAGGAACAGATGACAATTTCCGAGTACAGGATCACTGAGGACAGGAACAACCGGATTGAGCAGGACTGGAAACTCTCTGTAACCAACACAGGCAAACAGGAAGCTATCACCGGCGTCTGTGAGAAGTCCAAAGGGTGCTTATAACTGTGAGCTCCCCAATCAGGAGCCAGACTGGGTAATCACAAGTAATGCCGTGCAGCTTGCATGCTGCACGGCCAGCACACCATTATACAATTAGAAAAGACCCAGCAACGGGGAACGCGGCCCGAACGTGGCGTCCCCGTTGCTAGGGTCTGAGCGGCTCCGTGCGCCCGGCGTCTAGCGTTGCCAGGGAGCCGGCGGCTGTACGCGCACAGCGTCCCTGGTTGCTAGGCGCCGGGCCGCACCGACGAGCGGACCCCGGCGCCTAACAATACTTGACGACACAGAGGTAGAGCAATGGACTACTGTACCATACTGCTATATATATACTGGTGGTCAGCGAAATTCTGCACTGTCCTCCTACTATATACTGCGCACAACTACAATGCAGCACAGATATGAATAGTATACTTGACGACACAGAGGAAGAGCAATGGACTACTATACCGTACTGCTATAGATATTTATATAAATATATATATATATTTATATATATATATATATACTGGTGGTCAGCAAAATTCTGCACTGTCCTCCTACTATATACTGCTCACAACTACAATGCAGCACAGATATGGATAGTATACTTGACGACACAGAGGTAGAGCAATGGACTACTGTACCGTACTGCTATATATATACTGGTGGTCAGCAAAATTCTGCACTGTCCTCCTACTATATACTGCGCACAACTACAATGCAGCACAGATATGGATAGTATACTTGACGACACAGAGGTAGAGCAATGGACTACTGTACCATACTGCTATATATATACTGGTGGTTAGCAAAATTCTGCACTGTCCTCCTACTATATACTGCGCACAACTACAATGCAGCACAGATATGGATAGTATACTTGATGACACACAGAGATAGAGCAATGGACTACTGTACCGTACTGCTATATATATATATATATATATATATATATACTGGTGGTCAGCAAAATTCTGCACTGTCCTCCTACTATATACTGTGCACAACTACAATGCAGTACAGATATGGATAGTATACTTGACGACACAGAGGTAGAGCAATGGACTACTGTACCGTACTGCTATATATATATATATATATATATATATATATATATATATATATATATATACTAGTGATCAGCAAAATTCTGCACTGTCCTCGTACTATATACTGCGCACAACTACAATGCAGCACAGATATGGATAGTATATTTGACGACACAGAGGTAGAGCAATGGACTACTGTACCATACTGCTATATATATATACTGGTGGTCAGCAAAATTCTGCACTGTCCTCCTACTATATACTGCGCACAACTACAATGCAGCACAGATATGGAGCGTTTTTAGGCAGAGAATGTAGATATTTGCAGCACACTGAGCACAGATATTTGCAGCACACGGAGCACAGATATTTGCAGCACACTGAACACAGAAACTGAGAGAACGCAGCCATGTCCTCTCGCTATCATCTCCAATGCACGAGTGAAAATGGCGGCGACGCGCGGCTTTTTATATCCAATACTAATCTCACGAGAATACGACAGCAGGATGATGACGTTCGGGCGCGTTCGTGTTAACCGAGCAAGGCGGGAAGATCCGAGGCTGGCTCGGACCAGTGTAAACCACGTGAAGTTCAGGGGGGTTCGAATCTCGAGGGACCGAACCCGCTCATCTCTACTTCAGGTGCGTTGGCTCTCAATTTAGATATTATTATTATTATTACATTTTATTTATAGGGCACCACAAGTGTTTCGCAGCGCCGTACAAAGGACAGTACAGGGAGACAAAACTTAGCATAACAGTAAATAAATAACAAAAATGGAGTGCAGGTAACAAAGAGCACCACAATTCTCAAAACATAATACAGCTTAGATGTAAGTAGCGAAGGAGTAATCATTGTACTACTTGGGGCTGGCGGCCATAGATAGAGAGGGGCCATTTACCAGCAGGAGAAAAAGCAGGTAAAGATGGTCGCTGAGTGAAATGTGTCAAGCAGAGGGCTTAGACAAGAGGAAAGAGGGCCCTGCTCTGAAGAGCTAACAATCTAGTGGGGAGGGGCAACAGACAGATGACATGAGGGGCAAGCAAGCAGGTAGAAGCCTGATGGTGGTATGCGAGCAAAGCAGAGATGTCCAAGGCATGGGGCAGGGGGATGGAGGAGCAGCCTAAGGACTAGGTTATGCATTGGAGGGGTACGCTTTGATAAATAGGTGGGTTTTCAGTGCCCGTTTGAAGCTTTGCAAGGTTGGGGAGAATCTAATGGAGCGGGGGAGCGCATTCCACTGAAGGGGTGCAGCACGGGCAAAATCCTGAACTCGTGCATGGGAAGCAGTGACCAAGGCAGAGGAGAGGCGACGGTCATTAGCCGACCATAGTGGGCGGGAGGGGGTATAAAGGGAGAGGAGGTTGGAGATGTAGGGAGCAGTGGAATTAGAGATGGACTTGTATGTGAGGGTGAGGAGTTTGAAGAGGATTCTGTAGGGGAATGGGAGCCAGTGTAGATTTTGTTGAAGGGGAGTGGCAGAAGTGGAGAGGGAGAGGAAGATGAGCCTAGCTATTTATGTATGTGCTATTATCATGTACCGTGGCATAACTATATGCAACTATTTGACCCAGAGTGGGTGTTATTATTACGTAGAGCTAGAGACCACCAGAAATAGAGATGCCTTGATGCGGACTTGCAGCTTAAACATATGTTTGCAAACATATGCATCCGAGATCTCTGTATTTCTATTATTCTGTAGTATTCAAATCTCATTACTGATACTTTTCAGTGTGAATGCTCTGCAAGAAGAGCACATGCAGTTCGCAAGCAACATATGCCCTATTTCCGTTTCCATTTGCGTCAGGCTTAATACTTTTACCCAGTAAACATCATTACTGAGATATTGATAAGATCCGAGATTAAATGGTATGCTCTTCAGCAGCCAGTGACCTGCTGCGTTCCTTACCTGAACCCTCTGGCACTCTTTCTTAATTTGATCCCACAAATGAAGATGAAGTATCATCACTCTTCTCATCCTGCTTCTCTACTACCTCTCCTCTTGATCCTTTACCCTCACAAATAAGTAAAGTTCTGTTTCTGGTGCTCATCCCTACCTTAACTAACATCTGTAATCTCTCTCTCTCTACTGGTATTTTTCCTTCACTCTTCAAGCATGCAGTGATTACTCCCATTTAAAAAAAAAAAAATCCTGACCCTAATGCTCTCGCAAACTACCGCCCATATCTCTCAGCTCCCTTGTCTCTCTAAGCTACTTGAGAGACTTGCTTACACTCGACTCACACACTTTCTTAACTCATACACCTTGTTGGACCCATTTCAGTCAGGCTTCCATTCCCAACATTCCACAGAGACAGCACTGAATAAAAAAGTGGTTAATGATTTGGTCACTACGAAGTCTAAAGGCCACTACTCACTACTTATTCTTCTTGATCTATCTGCTGCATTTGACACTGTAGACCACTCTCTTCTCATACAGACACTACAATCCCTAGGTCTTAAAGACACAGCCCTTTCTTGGCTACTATCGTACCTATCTAATCGCTCCTTCAGTGTTCACTTCTCTGAATCTACCTCCTCTTTGCTACCTCTTTTAGTTGGAGTACCGCAAGGCTCAGTCTTGAGTCCTCTGCTTTTCTCTATCTATACCTCATTTCTTGGTAAACTAATCAGCTCTTTTGGATTTCAGTATCATCTGTACGCAGATGATACTCAAATCTACCTATCCTCCCCTGACTTGTCCCTATCTGTACTGGACCGTGTCACTGAATGCCTTTCTGCCATTTCATCCTGGATGACATCTCGCCATCTCAAACTGAATATTTCAAAGACAGAGTTAATTATATTTCCACCGGCCAATAGTAGGTACCAACCTGATATCTCTATCACTGTTGAAAACTCAACTATCTACCCTACCTCACAAGCTCGCTGCCTAGGTGTCATCCTTGACTCTGATCTGTCCTTTGTTCCCCACATTCAATCTGTCTCAAGATCATGTTACATGCATCTAAAAAACATATCCAAAATACGACCATACCTTACACAAGACACTGCTAAAGCTCTAATTCACGCTCTCATTATCTCCCGCATTGATTACTGCAATAGTCTCCTAACTGGTCTTCCCAAAATGAGACTCTCACCACTACAATCCATTCTGAATGCAGCGGCGAGTCTTATCTTCCTCGCTTGACGTTCATCGTCTGCAGATCCACTCTGTCAGTTCCTCCATTGGTTACCCGTACTCTTCCGCATTCAATATAAAATACTTTTACTCACACACAAGGCCATTAACCAAACTACACCAACGTACATCACTTCGCTTATCTCAATATATCTCCCAACCCGACCTCTTCGCTCTTCACAAGACCTGCGTCTCTCATCCACACTCATTACTCGCTCCCACTCATGATTGCAGGACTTTCATCGGGTTGCACCCACTCTGTGGATAGCCCTACCACGTACAATAAGACTCTTCTCTAGTCTCTAAACCTTCAAGCGTTCCCTGAAAACTCACCTCTTCAGACAAGCCTTTCAAATTCCAGAACCACCCACATAACTTTCATAAGCCTTCCTATAAAATTGCATCCACTCTGCACAGTCCACACATATCCTTGTATATACATGCCTATTTCCCTATAGATTGTAAGCTTGAGAGCAGGGCCTTCCTACCTCTATGACTGTTTGTTATCACCCAGTTTTTTATTGTTATTTCCAATTGTAAAGCGCAACGGAATTTGCTGCGCTATATAAGAAACTGTTAATAAATAATAAATAAATAAATAATATTGTTGTAGTGGGATGCGGTTACATTGCTGGCAGTCGAGATCCTGGTGGTCAGGATACCGATGCCGGAATCCCGACCACTGACAATGCCGACAGCCGTAATCCCAGCTAACAGGGGCTATTCTCACCCGTTGATGTCCTGTGGCGAGCACAGCGAGCAACTGAGCCCGTAGCGTGGTGAATACAACGAGCCCGTAAGGGGTTATATTGCGTTAACCTCCCTGACGGCCTTCTGGCGGCCAGGATCCAGGCGTCCGTATGCTGACCACCGGGATCCTGGCCGACGGCATTCCATACCCAACGCATTGTAGTAAATCATTCTTAAATAAAATGCTTGGTATCTGTTTTGCATGCTCTATGCTCCTTTTACAAGTTAAAATCATGTAGGAGTGTGAGAAATGATGCAATAATAATTTCCCATACTGAGACTCAGAGAAAAAATGACATATATGTCTCAATATGATTTTAGCACATTTTATAGCTCTTTGTCATGAAGGCGGCTGTTTCCCAGCTCGCAGAGCGTCGTTAGGTTGCTAAGAAAATAATAGTAAAATCTACTGCCTGAGAATTACAGTGTGCATATATACTGCAGATTATTGCCAAGCTACAAATATTTACACTTATGATACATCGGTGCCTTTTGGATGCAGTGTATATGATATTTTATATTTGCTAATAATTCATATATACTGTAATACAGTGCTGGTTAGTTAATATGTGATTTGGTAACTTATTTACACCATCATATCTGTGCATTGTAGCCATAAAGCATGACCCCGAGAGAGAAAATGTGAATAAAAGAAAAGAATGGTTGGGCAGTTATAATAGGAATATTACTAAGTAGATCAGTGTCATGAGATGTTTTTTAAGGACATACATTTATCTGTCCTCTAGTTCCTTTCAAAGCTCAGAGAATACACTGCAATTCAACTGCACTCATTTATAATAGTCACAGCGATTGCTCTTTGCAAAATTGTTAAACACATAGTACAGCAAGTAAAAAGAGAAACTACAGTATATGTGAAAGATAGAGGAACATAACAATTATAGCATTAAATAAATATTTAGCAGTCTTTAAGCAGTACAGTATCTTAGGGTTTTATTGATAAAGCGTTGGGTTGTAAATCCCGGAGCTTCAGATCATGTTTATGCCTGATATTTAAAAGGGCAATGTTGTTATTAGCAAGACATGGCTAGTAAAAGCATTGCCCTTTTAAATATTGGGCATAAACATATTTACAACCCAATGCTTCGTGCAAAAATCCCCAAACACTCTTCTCTGATTTTTGCCTCAGCGGAATCTCGATCATTCAACATTAACTTGAAGTTGGGTGTGTGTCATATATTTTGGAGTCCTACAGATGTGTCTTCATACACTGTGGCATAACTCACGCCAAACAGCCCACCTTGATGTGCCAGGTATTGGACAACTTGGCCACTCCCTTTTTGCTAAAATGTGCGTCGTATTCATATAACTAAAACAAGTGAAACAAAACTACTCTGCTAGATGACACTTTGATGGGAGGCATTTGTACATCTGTGCGCAAATGGATCTGTGTATAAAATGCTAGAATGCAGCAGTTGTGGCTTTTTATCATATCATGGGACAAAGATATAAAGTGGAGATGGATAAAGCGTGATAAAGTACTAGCCAATCAGCTTTCTAACTGCCATGTCAAAGGCTGTGTTTGAAAAATGGCAATTATGAGCTGGTTGGCTGGTCATTTATCACTCTTTATCCATCTCCACTTTATCACGTATTAAGGCTTAATACATTTGGGCCTATGGGGTCTATTTACTAAGCCTTAGATGGAAATAAATTAGCTGGAGATAAAATACCAGCCAGTTGGCTCCTAAGTGTCATTTTTCAAACACAGCCTGTGGCATAGCAGTTAGGAGACGATTGGCTGGTACTTTATCTCGAGTAACTTTATCTCCATCCAAGGCTTAGTAAATTTCCATTGTGCTTCATCTGCGACTTTATACGTGTTTAAAATGAATTCCTGAGCAATTACAGTTGGAGCCCAGCATTTCTAGTACACTGTGTGTATTTCGCTTCATCTGCAATGCAAATAAGAAGCAACATTTTCTAGAAACGATGGTATGCCACACCTCTTGTAGTGGCTCAGTCATGCTGGGCATATTGCACCACATGCAACAGTAGTTCTTGTCCCTTACTCACCTGGGTGTGACCTCTGGAACTTCTGGAAGAAATCTCAATGCTACAGTATGCTGCCTTCCTCCCAGAGCCGGCGCTACCACTAGGCAGCTTCAGGCAGCTGCCTATGAGCGCCGGCCACTGGAGGGCGGTACCGCACGCTGCTGATGAGTGCTCCTAGATTACTGTCTTAGTTCAGCTCCTTCTCTTCCTTAAGAGATGAGCAGCGGAGCAGGGATGCCATAGCCGCCCCCCCTGTTATCAGCCGGCACACACAGCAGCACTGAAAATGTAAGTGTATATTACCTGGCAGCCGCCTCTTCTTATGTACACTGTCTGCTCTACCCTGCAGTCCACTCCCCTCTCCCGAACATGAATGGTAAATACAGCAGTAACTTATAGGGGGGGGTGGGCAGGCAGGGTCGATTGGAGCATTCCCCCCTCTACCTCCTCCCTAGCAAAGTCCGTCATTGATCCTCTTTCTATTCAGTGATTGCAGCAGTCCAGCACTAAGCAGCATGTGAGGATGCCACTGTACACACCTCCTTCCCTGTGATCTACGGAGATCAGCGGCAGCCCCTCTCTGCATGATTTATTAGGTTGTGCTGTGAGTGTGAACGGAGGTCGTAGACTCGTAGGTGGTGGGGGAGGAATGCAGTGCAAACAGTGTCTAGAAAGTTATACTGTGTGCAGCCAGCTCCCAGCATGGTACTGGGCTAAGCATAAGGAGGCACAAGCCAGACCAAGCCAGGGGTGAGTTGTGCTGAACATTCAGCTTGTGGAGCTGAATAGGCTGAGCTGCAGTTTACAGAGGGACATGTAATAATAGCTAGCAGCAACAGCAGATGAGATCCTGTTCCCTCTCTCTCCCTGGCCACATTACACTCACTGTAGCCTGCACATCCAGCATTATGTAATCCCTGCCCTGCTTCACATAGGTAAGTGGCTGCAAATAAGGGTACACCTGCAGCATTACAGCAGCAACCTCTCCTGGAGTTTAAAGATTTGCCGCTGAGCTGCCCGGCGGCGGATACGGCCGACGGGAGACCTGGCGGCGGAAGGGGGGGGCAGTGACGGGGGGAGTGAAGTTTCTTCACTCCCCCACGTCACCCGGCTCCATAGAAGTGCAAGCAAATATGGACAAGATCGTCCATATTGGCCTGCATGCACAGCCGACGGGGCACCAGCGATGAACGAGCGCGGGGCCGCACATCGTTCATCGCTGGAGCCTCCACACTGCACGATATGAACGTTACCTCGTTCATTAATGAACGAGATCGTTCACATCTTGCAGTCAAATCGCCCAGTGTGTAGGGCCTATAAGAGTCAGCACACCGGGCGGGATGGGGATGTAGCTGGGATCCCAGCATTCAGCATCCTGGCGGACCGAATGCCATCTACGGAATCCTGACAGCGGTCAAAATGCCAACGGCAGTATCCCAACAGCTGGGATCCCGAACGAAAGTTTAGAGTTAGGCTGCAGGGGGTGGGGAAGGTTAGGCTGCAGGGGGTGGGGAAGGTTAGGGTTAGGCTGCAGGGGGTGGGGATGGTTAGGGTTAGGCTGCAGGGGGTGGGGAAGGTTAGGGTTAGGCTGCAGGGGGATTAAGGTTAGGCTGCGGGAGGGGGAGGTAAGGGTTAGGCTACAAGGGGTGGGGAAGGTTAGGCTGCAGGGTGGTTAGGGTTAAACTGCAGGAGGGGGAGGTGAGGGTTAGGCTGTGGGAAGGGAGAGATAGGGTTAGGCTGCTGGAGGAGAGATTAGTGTCAGGCTTAGTCTGCAGGGAGAGAAAGTTATGGGGAGGATTAGGGTTCTCTTACCTAAACTCCCCTGTCAGGTTTTAGCCAGTCGGAATGCTGGCATCGGTATTCTGACCGCCGGCATCCTTACAGCCAGTATACCATACCCAACCTGCGGGATGTACTAATGGGAAAATGTGGTAAAAACCTAGTTTTGGGGGGTTTATCCACATTTCCCGTATGTACTAAGACCCGCACGCTGGGTTTCCGAAAGGGGGGAGGGGGCAGGGGCGGTATTGTGGAGCTTTGCCTAGGGCGCCTAGAAACCTTGCACCGGCCCTGCTTCCTCCACCTCAACAGGGTTCTTTCAGCTTACAGTTCTATCCTCTATTTCTGTAAGAAATCCTATCTTTATTTCCACAGTTTTTTAGTTTTGCATCTCTTTGCCATCACCCCCCTCCTCTATCCTCCAAACATACATCCCTAGACTTTACCATCTATTTCACCTGCAAAATTTACATAATCTGTCAAGATTTTTTATCTTCACCTGTAAGGCCCCTGTAGCTCTTTCCTACCCTTCCTCATTTAACCAACCCTCTCTTGTGTTCTTTCCTTGCCCATTTCTGGTTCCGGTATGAATGGTCGACCATGTTATGGTCGACAGTCATTAGGTCGACCACTATTGGTCGACATTGACATGGTCGACATGGGCACATGGTCGACACATGAAAATGGTCGACACATGAAAGGTCGACACATGAAAAGGTCAACATGAGTTTTTTTACTTTTTTGGTGTCGTTTTTTGCGTAAAGTGACTGGGAACCCCAATTAGTGCACCGCGTCCCCTCGCATGGCTCGCTTCGCTCGCCATGCTTCGGGCATGGTGCCTTCGCTCCGCTACCGCTTCGCTCGGCACAGATTACCGTTCCAATCGTAGTCCACATGGATCATAAAGTATGGAAAAGTTCCCCAAAAGAAAAAAAAGTTAAAAAACTCATGTCGACCTTTTCATGTGTCGACCTTTCATGTGTCGACCATTTTCATGTGTCGACCATGTGTCCATGTCGTCCATGTCAATGTCGACCAATAGTGGTCGACCTAATGACTGTCGACCATAACATGGTCGACCATGTGAACGGATACCCCCATTTCTGAGGTTGAGGTCCATGCTCCTACAGTATACCAGAAATCAGAATATACTCTTCTCTGGTGCTAACGGATTATCAATACAGATATGGTATTGCAGCTCACAATTCATAGAGTGAAAATAATGAATAATTAAAATCTCTGCAAAAGTGTCAATAAATATATTGTCAGGCAGAGTGCCGGTGCTTTAATGAATTGCCTGCATTGTATAATAAAAATCAAGTGGATTACAGTATACAGCTGTATAGCAATCTATACAATGTTGTCACTCTTGAGCATCGGGTTTTGTTGTGAAAGGCATGAGTAGATGCAACATAGGTGGAAACTGGGAAGCCAAATCCAGTTCTTACTCATAGGACAGATGATATAAGATGTAATGGACTACACTATGGTATTAGGAATTGGTTAGGATGTGTATCTTGTCCTGGGTTAGTCTTTGCAGAGACTGTCCAGAAGGCATGAATGTTCTGGATTGGGCTGAAGAGATAACTTGAACTGAGACCCATATCACAAAAGAGCTGGCACCAGCATAATGGCTGGATAGGTGCAGGTAGTAGTGGACATGGAACTGGAATGGAAAATTAACTGGAACCTGAGAGGCAACCAGACTGGACCAAGAGAGGCAACTGGACTAGAACTGGAGAGGCAACCATACAGGAACTGGAAAGATAACTGGACACGGAGAGGCAACTGGACTGGAACTGGTTGAGGCAACCAGACTGGGACTGGAGAGGCAACAAGAGTCTAGAAGTACTTGGAGGCACAGAACAAGGTAGGCGCCTAGAAGAGCGACATTGCATTGGCAGTGAAACGTTGCACTGGAAGCACTCTTATAGCAGCTGCTGAAACCTGATAGGCTGATGGAGTCAGGTGCTGTCATTGGGCACTCTGAGTTGAGGATACTGGGTCAGCCGATCCATTCAATCATGGCAGCGCCCATGCCAGACTGTCCGCATGAACTTGGGAGTGAAGGAAGGCAGGAGGACATGCTGTGAAACATGACATGAGGTGACTGCAGAAAATGACCTCAGCTTAAAGGTAAGTAACCCAGCCTGTTGCTCCAGAGCGTAACAAATTAACTAAATGATATACTACACAGTGAATGGAGTTACAAAAATACTTCTGCATAGAATAGGAAAACATTCCATGCTGTGTATTCATAGGATTAGATCACATATATTAACAAGAGTTCCATATAACTGAAACAATGATGGTATCAGATTACAAAGCAACAACTCAATTTAGCTCAAGTGATCCCCTGACCCCTCTTAATCCAACTCTGAGTCTGTTCAGGAGGGAAACATTCTTCAAAGCAAAAGAAGTATTAGAACAAACAGGGCCGGATAAAGCCTTTAGGGGGCCCGGGGCACTTAATAGAGGGGCCCTCATATAAACACTGCCCCCTGGTGTTGCGGTGCTCGCTGTATGTGTGCTTCTTCTTCCTGCACCTCCATGAATGCAGCAGTGCAGGTCGTGTATATAGATAGACAGATAGATAGATAAATCGATATAGCTATCTATCTATATGGATGGATGGATACATCAGTCAGTCCAGCCTCCCTCTCCCTGTCACCGACCTTCAAATGCACAGCGCCGGTGTCTGCTTGTCATCGGTGCCAGTGGAGTAGGGGAGTGAGTGAGAGCAAACAGGTACAGGTTACTTCTCTCCAGGCTCCTCCGCCGCAACAGCTCCCTGCACTGCTGTGGACAACTGCAGCGCTGCTGCTGAGTGTTGATGGTGGGGGAGCTTGGAGAAGCGGAGCTCATCCCCCTGCAGCAGCTCCGGTGAGGGGACGCCTGATAAGGAGGGCCCAGGGTTACTGACCCCCTAGCAGGGGCGGATTGGGATGGAAAACTAGCCCGGGAAATTTATGGAAGCATCCCTAACTAGGACCCCTCCGTGCCTGACTGAGTTGGATGCGGTTGTGGCTGTCCTCTTTTGCTGCAGTTGCGTCCGCAACTTTAGGCAAATGCTGATACAATGCCTTTCCCTGATGTACAACCCTGCATCTGAATATACAAGGACTGGCAGTGTGTCAGCTGCAATCACGCTTTGTGCATCTTTAGACGCCCTATGAAACTTTCATCAGCCCTATACTAGATAATCCATCTGAGTATGGCCTCCAATATGAGCAATTCAGAGTCTCTATAGCCAACCCCCTGTAATTACCTAGGAATACCTAACAAATTTCTATACACTATACAGTTCTTATAAGCCCCCACAGGACAAAAACACATTGGCCCCCACAGAAAAACAAATTGGTATCAATAAGGAAAAAATAAAACACAGCCGCCACAGGAAAAAAATAAAAACATTGGCCTCCACTAGAAAACAAATAGTATGGATATTGTATGTCCCTGGGTTAGGGGGGGGGGGGGGGGGGCACTGTGTCTAGGGGGTAGGGTAGGGTGGATAGAGTACTGTAGGTCCCAGGTTGGGGGTGGTAGTGTGTTTAGGGGGCTGAGGGATAAGGATGAGCAGTGTATGTCCATGTGGCTGTGTGGTATAATGATTAGTGTATGTCATTGGCCTGGAGGGTAGCTGTTTGTCTTGGGAGTAAGGTATGTTCTGGAGGCTGGGGGTAGGGCAGGTTATGGGTATATTCCAGAGGTGTGGGTGATAGTTAGGGTGGGTACTATACTGTGATGCCAGGGGGTAGGGCTACTTAACCTATTGCCCCCTCTGGTGCCTATGCCTGAAGCACAAGCTCCATACACTCTGCTGCAGCTGAGGGCAAGATGGGAGTAGTAGTATTGTGGATAAGGGGGCAGGCTAGAAGTAGTAGTGTGAAGTAGGGTGCATGGTTGGCGTAGTAGTAGTATTCATGTGAAGGGGACCGGATGGGAGTAGTAGTGCAAAGCAGGTGGTGAAGAGGAAAGTAGACTCACTAGGAAGAAGTCAGAGTAAGTTGTTTGAGAATCACCTCTGCTCCTGGGTGACTTCCCCTTAGCAGCTTCTGGCCACCTTCCTTCTCTCTATGGACTGCTGACACTATGGTACCGCCAACTAAGGGACACTCAATTTATCCGTGGAGAGGGTTTCACATGCCTGCCTCCATCCCTCATTCCCGTTCCACTGACCCCGTTAATCCGGATGCACATTTTGCATGGCCAGCGGTAGTGCAGCCCGAGTCTCACTGCACTGTCACACACAATCATGTAACGGCTGCAGTTGTTTGAACATTCAGCACCCCGCCGTCACTCGGAAGTTGGCGGAGGGGGGGGGGGGGGCCGCACCGTGGGAGGGGTCTGGTCCAGCTGTACGTGGGGTCACTGTTGAGAAAGTGGCTCGATATCTCGGCGGACCAATCCGCCCCTGCCCCCCTAGCTCACCCCCTTCCGGCTCTGGCCACCATCTCCTCTCCCATCCCGGACCGGCTCCTTCCTGCAAGTCGCGCGGCCAGTCAGAGAGCCGGTCGCTTGTAGCAGAGCACATAGCAGGTGCAGCGCTGTCAGTATGACAGCTGCTAGCACCTGCTGTTGCGATACTGCAGATCGGTGTTTAAGGTCCGATCTGTGGTGTGCGGCGGGGGCCCTCTTAGATCGGGGGGCCCGGGGTACTTACCCCCCCGTGACTCCCCCTTAATACAGCTCTGAGAAAAGGAAGGGCAAACACTAAGACTGGAGGGAGGTAGGTTAATGGGAAAAGTTAGAAAAAAATGACTTTACAGAAAGGGTAGTGGACAAGTGGAATAGCCTCCCAGCAGAGGTGGTAGAGACTAATACATTAGAGTAATAGAGCACATGCTTAGGATAGACGTAAGAATAAACATGAAAAAAATGAGAAAAATAACAATGCACAGGAATATGTGATTATACAATAAAAAAAAATGTATTAGAACATACAACATGCATGCACCGGCTGGTGATTCAACAGTTAATATAAAATATACAATGTACATATATATTAGCTCCACACTCTAAAACATGAACTCTCTCCTTAGAGTTGCCACACTTACAGTATCACACCTATTTTTTAGAATACTTTTAATTGTTATAGAAAAAGCTAACAAGCAGTGTTAGTCCTAGTCCTTGCAGGCCGGGTCGAACTGGCCACAGGGGTACAGGGGAAACCCACCAGTGGGCACCACTGCCTAGGGGCCCGCCCCTCCTCTAGGGATTATTGATTGTGCACTTGTATATATATATATATATATATATATATATTTATCCAGGGCCCCAGACCATGCTCTCTCTAATGGTAAGCCAAATCTCTAAGTGTGGGCCCCTAACATTGCATTTTTTCCTGTGGGCCCTTCATGCCCCACTCCGACACTGCTTGCAGGTATCATTGCAATTTAGCAGCCATTCTCAAAATCGATGGTTTAGTTGATCCAAACTAATAACAGGTGTTATTGCAGACGTTGTTGCACTTTGCTTCAGATGTTGCCAATGAGCAAAATACATAAGGAAACTTTGTTGATCATAAAAGCAGTATTTCAGTGAATCAACACCGAGATGTTAATATGCAACAATTCTGGTAGCTTTCTCTTGTTAGAATAGAGAATCCGCAAGTTGTCAAGTCAGCACATATTCTCATTAAAGTAAAAAACTCAGCAAGTTGGTAAATCAGCATAGCCCACAAGCAGCACAGTAATATTATAGTGTAGAGAGGATCCAATGATGTTTTACCATATGAAAGCAGTCGTTCAGCACTGGCTTATACAGTCCTCTTACATTAAAGTCTGTCCAGACAATTAATTAATAGTATAGAAGCTTTTATTGATGCAGTTAATTTACCGGCTGTCTGAGGGGGATTAGGTTAGATGATCCCCCGGGAGTTTAGGGTTTAGTGTTAGGATACAGCAGGGGGTGGTTAGGGTTAGGCTGCGGGGAGGGGTGGGTAAGGGTTAGGCACCCATGGGGAGGGTTAGGTTTAGGCACTGCTGCAGGAAGGTTAGGTTTAGGCACTATAGGAAAGGTTAGGATTAGGCTGCGGGAAGGGAGGGTTAGGAGAGTGGGGATAACAGCCCCAACTCACTCCTGTCAACTTTCCAAACATCAGGATCCCAGCGTCGATCTTCTGACCGCCAGGATCCGCAGATCCAGCATTTCCTATTGAATTCCCCTATACACGGTCTCACTGCCTTTAGGGTCCAATAAATGTGTCTCCCGACTGCTGGTATGATTCATATATTGCGGTCATCTCCAGAGTCCACTAAAGTCTTAATACATTAAAAGAGCCTTTGGGCAGGTGGGAATCCAGCTAGTACTGTATCCAAATCCAATTCAATCTTAATGTGTTTCCTCGCCTGCTGTGAGCATCAGCGGATTCCTCGGAAGTAATGATATCCTTACAAAAAAATAAATATCAAATAGGTTTGACGTAACAATATACTGTAGCTAAAACAGGGGCATAACTTCCAAAATAGGCTCAGGACAGGGGTGAAAATTCCTCAGTGGTGAAGGGGTGAAAAGGGAAACTGCTGAATGTCAAATACTTGAGAAACTAAACCTACAGTATGTCCAGTAATAATGTTGATGACATTCAGAATGTTGTCAACAGAATATTGTCATGTTCTGAATATCGACAGTCAGAATGTCAACATGGACTAAGGGGTACATTTACTAAGCAGTGATAAGAGCAGAGAAGTGAGCCAGTGGAGAAGTTGCCCATGGCAACCATTCAGCACAGAAGTATCTATAATTTGCATACTATAAAATAATACAGAGCTGCTGATTGGTTGATGAGGAAATTTCTTCACTGGCTCACTTCTCCGCTCTTATCACTGCTTAGTAAATGTTCCCCTTAATGTTGGCATGTAACACAAATGTCAACATGTTCATAAAGACAACAGTCATTATGTCAACATTGTTTATGTCAGCAGTCACAATGTTGACAGTACATATTAGTGCTGATTTTAGTTTAGGGTTAGATTTATGATAAGGGTTAGGCCTAGGTTTAGGTTTAGTGTTAAGGATTACATAATGAAAGAATGGTATGTCAACATGCTGACTGTCGACATGCAAATGACGACATAACAAACATGTCAATATTATGACCATGTCGACAGGTTAAAATAACACCCATGTTGACATTGGGAATATATCAACAGTCAGACTGTTGACAATGTGAATGTAGACTTCACCTACCACACCCTTGCCTTGTAGTGACCACCCTACAGAAAAGAGTTGTGTTGTTAGGACCTTATTTACCAGGTGCAATGGATGTGCAGCATAAAGCTACTTAGTTTTACACAAGTGCATCTAGATGATTCTCTTAGCGCATCTTAAGGAGGACATCTACTCTCTAAAGTTGGGATATGATCCGCAAACCCGAAGTGTGCCTAGGCTTACAGGGACTCAGAAAAGCATAGGCAAATGCAGGCGGGGGTTTACGGCTGCCCAGCAATCCCCCTCCTCTTGGCAAGTGGCTCAAAATATGACAGCAATAGCAATGGTATATAATAGGATTACTAGAGCTGCCACTACATCATGCAGTTGAAGGGATGGAGCAGAGCTGCAGCACATGCCCAGTGGTAGCAGCTTCCTCTACCATGTTTGCTGTGTGTGTAGGTCTGAGTCCTCAGTTAGTGCACTGGACCAGAGAGTAGCTACCATGAAGAGGAGACAGGAGCCTTACCATGAGGTGGGAGAATGTGTGCTTTTTCTTCCTTCTCATGTGGCTCGGTCGGCTCTCGCGGCCCGACTACCGCTGCCCAACAGGCAGCCTGGCACACTTCTTGTTGTTTCTGACGGCGTTCACGGACTGGCAGCTAAGGCTCTTGATTGGCTGCCGGGCCACAGGCTTTGATTGGCTCGCAGACCGGCACCTAATTGGAAAAAGAGTGACATTGCCACTGGAGACTGAGGGGCAGGAGAGGCGCACACTGCGCTCTCCTCCCCGCCCTAACATACAGGAGCAGCAGCGCAATGAGCAGCACTTGGGGGGGATGTGGGGGCATATGTATCTGGCACTGTGGGGACATGTGTTTCTGGTACTGTAGGGCCTATATGTATCTGGCACTGTGGGGACATGTGTATCTGTCACTGTGGGGGCATGTGTATCTGGTACTGTAGGGCATATACGTATCTGGCACTGTGGGGACATGTGTATCTGTCACTGTGGGGGCATGTGTATCTGGCACTGGGGGCATATGTTTCTGGCACTGTGGGGGCATGTGTATCTGGCACTGGGGGCATAAATGTATCTGGCACTGAGGGGACATATGTGTATCTGGCACTGTGGAGGCACCCATTTATTGGTGGTTTTATATGTACGTATGTGGCACTGTACTGGGGCATTATATTTATGTGGCACTGTACAACATGACTAAAAATGGGGTTATGACACAAGGTCATACTCCTACAAACGTCATACCGAAAGGTGTGCACACAAAAATGGGGTATGACTTTTTGACAACTAGGCACCGCCCCCATTTTTGCATGCATGCCAAAGGCATGCGCATAATAGTGGCTCTTACCCTTGACAACAGATCTTTTCTGGATCTTTGCCTCTGACTGGTTTGCCAACCCTGATCTATAGTGTAAAATAGTAATACTGTATCCAGTGTATAAAAAGACAAATGTTTACATCAGGGCCGGTTCAAGGCCGCTCTGTGCCCCGGGCAGGAAACGGGGCATGGCCTAATACAGGGGGCGTGGTCAGTTACGCCCCCTGTACATTACTAGCGCCGCTTGAATGCTGAGCGGTGCGCAATGACGTCATCGCGCACCGCACAGCAAAAGGTCCTCTCCACGAACGGAAACTAGACGCGTAGCGTCTAGTTCCCTTCGTGGAGAGGACCTTTGCTGTGCGGTGCGCGATGACGTCATCGCGCACCGCTCAGCAAAGGTACTCTCCACGAAGGGAAACTAGACGCGTAGCGTCTAGTTCCCTTCACAAGAGGCGGGGACTCAGCGGGCCGGGCAGCGGGCAGCGGAGGCGGACGGGGGACACAGCGGGCAGCAGTGGCGGATCTTGCCACGGTGCGGCGCCCTCCGGATGGCGGCGCCCCGGGCAAAAGTCCTGCTTGCCCGTGGCAAGATCCGCTACTGGTTTACATTAATGTCTAGGGTTGTTACAAGGATCTTCTACCTCTCCCTCAGTCTTCCGCAGAGTGGGAGATTGTGGACTGCATTTGGAAACCCCCTCTAGAAATCCTGCGTATGATACTGAAAAGAGTTGCACTATGCAAAACTTTTACATTTGCAAAATTCAAGCTGCTGTCCTTTTCTCCTAAACACTACCTAGTTTAACCACATTAATTATTTAAATTAATCATGCGAGTACGAGAACATTTTGCATAGCTGAATATTATTTGTATTTGGCAAAGTGCGTTCAGGACCAGATGTGTCCAGTTTCCTTAAATTGATTTTCACCTGCAGCATGCATATGCATCACAACAGCAAATCCCGCCAGCCTGCTGCGACTAGTCGAGGCATGCATATGCACCATGCATTCCAATAGAAGCGGCTGTGTGAATGTGCCTGCCAACAGTCATGGGCACACTATTCGTGGCGAACGAGTTACCTTTGCTGCGAACAGACCTTCCGATAAAACTGGACATGTGTATGTTCCGCTCTGCCAAAATGTAACATGTTTTCCATTAAAAGAATAGGACAATCCCAGATCTTAAGGGCCCCATACACTAGAGCAGGGATGGGTAACCTTCGGCCCTCCAGCTGTTGTTGATCTACACATCCCAGCATGCCCTGCAACAGTTTTAGCATGGCCAAATAGCAAAACTGTAGCAAGGCATGCTGGTATGTGTAGTTCAGCAACAGTTAGAGGTCCGAAGGTTCCCCATCCCTGCACTAGAGCGATAATGCTCGATTTCATCCGATTTCGGGCATTTGGCCCAATATATCAGATGAAATCGGACATTTTGGAGGCGTTTCCGATCCAATCCGATGCGCGTTCCCGTGAGCATCGGATCGGATCCTCCAGATTAAATGTGCTGCACATTCAATCTGCTCCAACCACACAGGTGTGGCTGGGATCGCCCAAGATACATCGTATGCAAAAGGACAGCATACGATGTATCGTGGGCGATCCTACCCCCTGGGAGGCTGCCGGGGGTGATCACCAGCGACATGTCCATCTGACATGTCGCGGTAGTGTATGGGGCCCTTAAACCAGCTCAGAGCTTTTATAAAATTCAAGTGTTTGTTTTTGCAAGATGTAATTGAGTATGCATACTTACCTACTCTCCAAATGTTTCAGGTAGTTCCCTGCACCCTTGAAAGCGTGGACTGATCTCCCTAATCCTGCCCACTTCCCTGCCCACTGCACCCCACCCATGGCCCTGCGATTATCTGCATTGTGATGCAACAAAGGGGGGGCTTAATGATGTCTCGGCCCCAGAGCGGACAACTGTTTCTCCTCTCTGAGCTTCTCCTTTTGCAAAACAGAGAAAAACAGTAGAATTGCACCCTCTTCTCCCTTTATCTTCTTTTAATAGTCTAGTCTCTCTGCAAAATCTAATTTTTGCATTCTACAAACAGTTCCATCCATTGTTTGTAGGTGATGAGTTAATGACAAGACACCATATAGATGCCTATAGTCTACAGGCAGGGACGGATCGGGATGGAAAACCAGCCCAGGAAATTTATGGAAGCAGTCCTAATGGGGGTGCAGTCGGATAAGGGGGTGGGGTCTGTTGGGGGGGACGGGATCCCTCCTTATAGGGCCTGATTATATGCAAATGCTGCCTTCCTTGCATGTTTTGCTGCAGACTACGGGAGGATTGGGAACTAAAAGTGTCCCCTGTAAAATTTTGTAGAAGTGGCCTGACATGGGCAGCACAAGAGGTCTAACATACCTTGTAGCCATGGCAGCATCACTGGATGGCAGAGTTGCTGTGCTGCAGAGATGGAATAACAGAAGACAATGCAGTGTACTGAGTGTGGTGGGTGGCCTGTCATGTAGAGGGGTGGAGCCACATGACAACACAGAAAACAGGCCCTGCAGACACGTTGGCCTATCAGAAATCTTCTAGATGATCCCTATGGGCAATCCACCCCTGCCTGCAGGTACTGTATACTGTAGGTAGCCACAATCAGTATCAGGAGGGTCCAGTGCTAGCTTATACTGGATCGAGCTGTTGTATAATACACCAAGAACAACAGTAACAAAAAATGAAATAAACTCCATTGCCTCATATTAGGGTACTATATTTTTGATGATCATTTTTATAAATAATTCTATAACTCAAGTACAAATCAATTTCAGAAGCAGCTGCAGCCAAAGTATTGTGACGGAGAAACTGAGCATATTGTTTTCATGTGCACGGTTATTACTGAATCAATATTTTATTGAAATATTTGCTCGCTGCCCCGAACGTCAACAGTTATGACTCACGAGGCTACTGAACATATTGAGGTCTTTTTTTTTATTTTTCAAACATCACTCAGTGTCTATGGTTGTCAGATTATTACTCTGATTGCCTGTCCAGTCCTCATTGCACTAACAAATTTGTTTAACAATATTTTAGATGGCAAACTGCAGGCTACATATTATTCAATATGTGCCTCAGAACACGTTGACATTTAAAGATGTTCATCAAAAGTTAATGTTTTACTTTCCATAAAGTAAAGTTCAACAAAGCATTTCAATAAATTGCTGACAAAATACATTACAACTCTACCTGGTAGAAATATAGGCTGTTCAGGTTTTATCACTGTCCTTTAAAGATTAAAAAAAGATGTATGCGTTATACGTATGCATGCGTCCAATCCGTTACATCCTCTTTTGTGTTTGGTGTCCTAGAGAGAAAAAACAGACAGACATAAAATACAGTACAAACCATCAGTTCCTACTGTAACCGTCATATTTCAAACACAGCCTGTAAAATGCAGATAGGAGCTGTTTGGTTAGTATTTTAGCTGTATCCGCTTTAACACTCACCGAGTTTTGATAAATACCCCTCATTTCATTTTAAAAGGCATGGGTCATAGACATTGGTGTAGTTCTGGTAGCTGGGTGTAGGTTGGTGGGTCAGGTTTTTTTTTTTTTAGCATGATAATACCAGACATAGATGTCACACTCAGTGTCGGACTGGGGCATGTAGGGCCCACCGGGTGAATGCAGTGGTAGGGGCCCATATTAGGAGTGTGGCCAGTCTGCAGAGGGGGTGTGGCCTGCCACCTCATTGGTTTGACTAACCATTAGAGAGTGCAACGTCTGGGCCCCTTCATAAATATATACAGTATATTCAGCTGCTGCATGCATTATAATGTACCAGATTAATAACAGCAATGCACTGTAGAAAATACACCATAGTCCAGTATAAGGTAACATATGTAGAATGTATAATTCAAGTGCACAGTCTGGAACCTGATCCTTAGAGCAGGAGGTGGGCCCCCAGGCAGTGGGGCCTACCGGTGGTATCCCCCTGTAGCCCTGTGGGCCAGTCCAAGCCTGGTCACACTAGGAAACTACAGGTGTGTGATACTATGGGGTCAATTTAATTAGTGCCAATGTGCAGCGGTACATCACCATTCTGTAATGCAATGTATGGCACATAGCAGCTAATTGAATTGATCACTATGAAGCATATTGCCAGGTTGGGTTGCCATCAGGGGCGGGGTCCGCTGCGTCGTCGGGGGCGGAGGCGGAGGCAGTGCTAGGAGATGAGATCATCTCTGAGCCATCTCTCCCCATGCTGTGAATGGGTCCCGGGTCGCATCGACCCGGGAAACCTGTTCACACTGCACCTGACCCGGTAATAGCCTGGGAATAACCCTTCTTTATTCTCGGGACTGACCCTTTCAAACCGCACAGCGACCCGCATTAATCCGGCAATATACCAGGTCGATACCGGGTTATTTGTGCGGTGTGAAAGTGGTATTAGAAAACCAGGGTACCTAAGGTTCAGGATCATAGCCAAGACAAGTGGAAAGATAGATTAAACAGTAAAGTGACAGTAACATAGCAAACAATACCATACAGTACTGCATTACAGCAGAACAAAATCCTTAAATAAATCAGGTGAATAATCAAACCTTTAGTTCCGATCTTACCCACATGTTCCTGGGAGAAGACAGCAGTTATCTCATTTTATTCCCATTCAGCGCTCATTTTTGTTATCATTTTTAATTCTATTAAACAGTTCCAAGAACAGGAGAAATCAATGAAACCAATTGTAAGTGAGTCATATTGTTCTAGGTAATGGGAAAACCTTAGGAAGAATGACTGTACCAAAGGGTACTAGATAGATCATGGAAATCCTTCCAATGGAGCTGACAGTGGGGGTGATGTATCAAGCCATGGAGAGTGATAAAGTGGAGAAGTTGTCCAAAGCAACTAATCATCTCCAAACTGTAATTTCAAAGTATGTGATAGATGCATGACAGAAACTGATTCATTGTTTTGGCCAACTCTCCAAGTCTTGATACATATCCCCCAATGTTTAATATGATAAAGGATTGCAATCATTATTTGAGACAAAATAAGGCTAGTCTAAACTGAAAATAAAGCTTAGGAACTAACAGGGTCTGAGGTTTGTAAGACTAAAAATGAGCAAACAAGATGAGTGTTCTGACTTTTATCTGCTGTCAAATTCTATACTGTAATTCTGCATAGTACACTTCTGGCACCATTTGGAAATGTATTGAATGGTAATTTGGGAAAAGATCAAATTGTACCGGTCGAACAGGTTTTTAAGTGCAGTAATGTCACTTTTTTTCTTCCAAAACTGACACGTTAATTTTCTTTAAATGATTACAAAAGTGCAATCTTGTAGTGGGACTCATTTTAAATGTTATATTGAGCCAATCAACTCGACTGCTTACAAATATATTATTGAGCATTAGGAAATGTGTTCATGATTGTGTACAGATCATTTGCAGGACTGTTAAGGTTTATTAAGGCTGTTAATTTTACTTAGAAGCCAGATGAGTGCAATTAAAATTTGGAAGATTTTTCATACTAACATGTTTTCAGTCCAAGAAATCAATGGTTTCCCAAAATTGCTTGTTATTCATTATTTTGTTCATAAGTAGCAGTTATTGGGTTTTACTCCAAACCATATTCAATCAGCATGAAAGACCATTTAAGCAAATCTATTCTAGTGAAGAAACTGTCAGGTAAGTAGTCATTAATATAATATCATCTATCTATCTATCTATCTATCTATCTATCTATCTATCTATCTATCTATCTATCTATCTATCTATCTATCGTATCTATCTATCTATCTATCTATCTATCTATCTATCGTATCTATCGTATCTTGCTATATCTATCTCTTGCTAACTATATTTACACATATATACAACTGCACTCACACATGTTCACACCATGCCAGAGCAGGTAGACCACTGCTGCTCTTCATGGCCATTAGACTGCACTTCATATCATTCATACTATCCCAACATCAGTTGTAAGATGGCGGGGCTGGCGCAAACATGGTTAAATATCAAGGTCCGTAGTGTGATCAGATTTCTCCATCCAAAGGGCACATCAGCAGCTGCAATTCATCTCCAACTTGTCGAGATGTACGGTAATAACATCATGTCACACATATACTGTAGGTTTGGGTTTGGCACACTATGTTTTATAACGCATGCTTGAGTAGTTATGGTGTTACCAATGGACCATACTCCCTCAAGCGCTCACCTGGCACCTAGTGATTTCCATCTCTTTGGAACAATGCCGAAGTACCTGGGTGGAAGGCGATTCGCAGCCTATGGTGAAGGTCATCAAGCTGTCATGTGCTGGAATATATGTTTTGGTGTACCTTTGGAACAAATGCTTAGACAAGTATGGGGACTACAATACGTGGAAAAATTAATCTGTGCCAAGGCCATACTATTATTTATACATATGTATGAGTCAATGAGTGATCTACAGTAGTTACCTTATTTATAGAGATGTGCACCTATCCCCATGTTTTGTTTTTGTTTGTTTTTTATCTGGATTCATCATCATGTTTTGGATTTCCAAAACAACCCTCAAGTGCTTTGATTTTGGTTTTGCATCTGGATTTTTTTTTTTATGATAGCTTAAATCAAGTAATTTTTGCAATCCAAAACCAATCAAAAACTCAAATTCTGAACTGTGTGAAGATCCGAATTGGGACTTGGATCTTCCTCAGGAGATCCCAACTGGGTTTTGGTTCAATTTTGATCCACAAAATTCAGGTGTGTTATGATTTCTAGAGAACTGAACTACACATCTCTACTTATTTATTGAACCACCCTCGTATTTGGACACTTACACAATTTTCCTAATTTTGGCACTTTATGCCACCACAATTGATTTGAAATTAAATTACGGGGATACAACTGAAGTGCAGAATTACAGCTTTAATTCAACAGGTTGTAAAAAGATATCTTAAGAAATGTTTAGGAATTGCAAGTAGTTTTATACACAGCCCCCTGTTTTAAGGGTTCAAATATAATTGGACAAACTAACAAAATCAGAAATAAAATCTTTTTTTTTAACAATTTGTTGAGAATCCTTTGCAGGCAATTACTGCCTGAAGTCTGGAAGACATAGACATCTCCAAATACTGGGATTCCTCCTTTGTTATACTTTGCCAGACCTTTACTGCACATGTCTTCAGTTGTTGTTTGTCTGTGGGTGCTTCTGCCTCTAGTATTGTCTTCAGCAAGTGAAATACATGCTCAATCGGTTTGAGATCAGATGACTGACTTGGCCATTGCGGAATATTTCACATCTTTCATATTTTGGTGCATTGTCCCTCTGTACTAAGAAGAAACATCCAATCAACTTTGCAGAATTCAACTCAATCTAAGCAGCAGTATATTCCTATACATTTCAGAATTCATCTGGCTGCTTCTGTCTTCTGTTGTGTACTGTAATCAGAGGCGTCGGAACTGGGGGGGCTTGGGGGCAGCTCGCTTCCCCCCCAAACATAGAGAGGCGCCGATCATGTATGCACAATGCTCCTGCGGGCGGCTACCTTCACTGCATGGAGCTGAGGAGTGATGTTCGGTCAGGTGAAAGACCGCAAAGTATATCCTCCGCTCCGTGCAGTGAATGTAGCCACCCGCAGGAGCATTGTGCATAATACTTAGCCCCTCCTACTCCCTGGTGGTCCTGCGATGGTAATGCGATGCACTGCTGCTGTGCGTCGGTCCCAGGCTCCTCCTCCTGACAGCGCAGCGCCTCCATCCCTGGAACGCCACCTTCTTCTACTGTCCTGTTACCACCACCCCTTCCTTGGTGGCCCCGCCCACACATCTGAAGACTCATCACAAGGCACTGAAGGCAAGTACCACTGCTCTGCAGCATAGGATTTCCCGCGGTGCCCTCATTGGCTGCAGCAGGAGCACCATAGAAGAAATTCTGTCCCATCAGTAGGTAGGGTGGTTAGAGGATATATATTAAATATTAATAAATATAAGGTTAATAACTATAAGGGGGTTACTAGTATTATTATTAAGGTGGGTAGTCATTATGAAGGTGGAAGGGTCATTATGGAGGTGCTTTTATTGGAGTTAAACAAGATTAAATACTTATTTTGATTGTAGTGAGGGAGGTAATGAGGAGGGTTAATATATTAATTCAATTCATTGATTAGTAAGGACTAGTGTTGGTAATGAGATGGGATGTACTTAATATCCCAGACTGTCTGGATCCCGGCGTTTAGGATCCCAACAGCCGGGAATGCCGACAGCGCTCACCGAGGCTATTCCCCCTCATGGGTGTGCACGACACCTATAGAGTGCAAATAAGACAGGTGGCGAGCGCAGCAAGCCCGCAAGGGGAATCTTTGAGCTCACCCCGCTGTCTGTATTCTGGCAGCCGGGATGCCACTGTCAGTATATTGACAGCCGGCAACCTGTCCGCCAAAATATCATTACCATCCCATACGTATACACAGATGTAGCCACTCTCATTATTGCCGCAATGCCTACGCACGGCATACGCATCGAGGTAATGTACGTATGCACTGCACTGTCACTAAGGGGGGCATTTACTAAGCAGTGATAAGAGCAGAGAAGTGAGCCAGTGGAGAAGTTGCCCATGGCAACCAATCAGCACTGAAGTAACATCTATAATTTGCATACTATAGAACGATACAGAGCTGCTGATTGGTTGATGGGGCAATTTCTCCACTGGTTCACTTATCCGCTCTTATCATTGCTTAGTAAATATCCCCCTATGTGCAGTCGGTGATCACACCATAGACGTCAATGGCACTATGAGGCATTAACTATGAGGGGGTGACATTTAGCAAAACAGCAATTAAGGGGCGCCGAAGTTAGATTATATCTTGCCACCCCACCCAAACCCAAACCTAAAAACTTTCTGACGCCCCTGACTGTAATCAAAAACCTTATTGACCGAGTGCCACTGGAAGCCATGCAGGAACATGCCATCGCAGTGCCCTCACTGAGGTTAACAGAAGATGTGGTATGCTCTAGATCATGAGCCATTCCAAGCCTTCTCCATACTTTTTCCATCCCATTACTTTGGCACAGGTTGATCTTAGTTTCCTCTGTCTACATAATGCTGGCCCTCATTCCGAGTTGCTTTTAGCAGCATTGCACACGCTAGGCCGCCGCCCTCTGGGAGTGTATCTTAGCTTAGCAGAATTGCGAACGAAAGATTAGCAATTCTGCTATTAAATATTTCCCTGCAGTTTCTGAGTAGCCCCAGACCTACTCCTAGATTGCGATCACCTCAGTCCGTTTAGTTCCTGGTTTGACGTCACAAACACGCCCTGCGTTCGGCCAGCCACTCCCCCATTTCTCCAGCCGCTCCTACATTAAGGCCTGACATGCCTGCGTTTTTTAGCACACTCCCTGAAAACGCAAAGTTGCCGCCCAGAAACACCCACTTCCTGTCAATCATACTACGAACACTCGAGCGACTGAAAAACGTCGCTGGAGCGTCTGTAAAACTGCATACTTTTGTGTGAAAGTACTTAGCGCATGCGCGCTGCGTACCATGAGCATGAATGCCGTTTTTTCACTTGATCGCTGCGCTGCGAAAAACGGCAGCGAGCGAACAACTCGGAATGACCGCAGCTGTTCCATAACTAGCAAGATTTTTTTTTATGGTTTTTTGGGGGGCAAAGTCTAATATAGCCTTTCTATTTTTGAGGCTAATGAATGGTTTGCACATTGTGGTGAGCCCTTTATATTTGCTTTTGTGGTGTTCTCTTTACGGTTGACTTGGATAATAATATCCCAACCTCCTGCAGAGTGTTCATTACTTGGTTGGATGTTATGAACATGTTTTTTTTTCTTTATAATGGAAATGATCCTGTGAATACTGTTGTCTTCTGAGGCCTTTTTGTGTTGTCAAGTAAGTTCTATTTTCTTCAGAATTTACAAAACTATTGATTGGCCACTCCTAAGGTTCCTGGTGTCTCTTTGATGGATTTTATTTTTTATTTCACTGGCATTGAGAACTCCTTTGACCGCATGTTGTAGGATCACAACAATAGCTATAAATGTAAATGTCTGCTTAATTGATTAAGAAATAACATAGGCATTGGCCAAACCTGTACGTGAAACAGCTTTTGAGTCAATTATCCAATTACTTATGGTCCATTGAAAAAGAGGGGGCTACCTACTAAACACTTGCAATTCCTAAACCCTTCCTCCAATTTGAATGTGAATACACTGACATTAAAGCTGCACTGTAAAACCATATTTATTATATAACTGCAACTTTAATATGTTAAGGTAAACAACCAAACATGACACAAATTTTGTCAGCGTCCAAATATATATGGACCTAATTGTATATATGTATATATTATATACAGATGGCAGTGCCGTAACTAGACATTTTAGCGCTGTGTGCAAGAAACAGCATCGGCGCCCCCCCTTATACAAGACAGGGCCAGTGTGTGGTCTAGTCGTGCACAAAATATGTAGGGGTGTGGCTTCACGGGGAAGGGGCGTAGCCACAGAGCTCCCTTTTACACATTATGGCAGCAGAGCCCCCTTTTTTACACATTACGGCAGACAGCGTCCCCCTTTTTACACATTACAGCAGACAGCGTCCCCCTTTTTACACATTACGGCAGACATCATCCCCCTTTTTACACATTACGGCAGACAGCGTTGCCCTTTTTACACATTACGGTAGCAGAGTCCTCCTTTTTACACATTACGGCAGACAGCGTCCCCTTTTTACACATAACAGCAGCAGAGCCCCCTTTTTACACATTACGGCAGCCAGTCCCCCTTTTTACACATTACGGCAGCAGAGTCCCCTTTTTATACATTATGGCAGACAGCATCCCCTTTTTACACATTACGGCAGACAGAGTCTCCTTTTTACAGATTATGGCAGACAGCGTCCCCTTTTTACACATAACGGCAGACAGCATCCCCTTTTTACACATTACGGCAGACAGCGTCCCCCTTTTTACACATTACAGCAGACAGCGTCCCCCTTTTTACACATTACGGCAGACATCATCCCCCTTTTTACACATTACGGCAGACAGCGTCGCCCTTTTTACACATTACGGTAGCAGAGTCCTCCTTTTTACACATTACGGCAGACAGCGTCCCCTTTTTACACATTACGGCAGCAGAGCCCCCTTTTTACACATTACGGCAGCCAGTCCCCCTTTTTACACATTACGGCAGACCGCGTCTCCTTTTTACAGATTATGGCAGACAGTGTCCCCTTTTTACACATACCGGCAGACAGCATCCCCTTTTTACACATTACGGCAGACAGCGTCCCCATTTCACACATTACGGCAGCAGAGTCTCGTATATAAACTGTAGGCCAGACATGTTATAATGGAGGAGGGACTCACCACAGCCAGTCCCTGTGTCGATATGGACGGGAGGGGGGGGATGGGGGCTGCGTGTTGTTGCTGAACTTTGTTTGTCCCCCACGGACTCGTGTCTGGTGCCGGCTGGAGGCTGGGCAATAGCATTGCTGGCTTCCACAGAGTGTGTTGCGGTGGGGGACAGGCAGAAGTGCCCAGCGCAGCACAGCTCCCTCGTTATGCCCAGCACCAGGTCTCGGGAGTCCAGACAGAGGAGGCGGAGAGTGCAGGCATTCAGCTGCAGCGCGCCGCTGCCCAACTACATGTTATCAGTCAGAGAGGGAGCCGGGCTTGGATGCTCTCCTCCTCAGCTGCCGCAGCGCTGCAGATAACTGGCAGTGATGGCTGACGGGCGGTAGTGTGGCGAGGCCCGGCGGGTGCTTTGCCCTGTGTGCAAAGCCCCGCTCGCCCATAGCTAATTACGGCACTGACAGATGGAGCCACGCTCATCTGAGGCAGCTTCATCGCAAACAAGCACTCCCTGCATGACTAGGCGATCTGTCCGCCTAGTCACACCAGGCGTGCACAGAGATGCTCCCATTCAGAGCGTCTCTGTCCGGGTGCGTGTACGGAAATGCTCTTCATTCAAGTGAATGGGGCACGTCTCCGCAGCGGGCGCGCATGCACAGGCCGACGGGGACACTCTTGGCGATAAGCGTGCGTGCCTAGTCACAGACGGAGCCACGAATAGCATGGCTCCATCTGTATGTCAGTATATACTGTATAGTACTGTGCAAAAGTTTCAAGTAGGTGTGGAAAAAGTTCTGTAATGTAAGAATGCTTTTAAAAATATAGGTGTTAATAATTCATTTTTATCAATTAACTAAATGCAAAGTTGATGAACTTTGACATATCTAAATCAAATCAATATTTGGTGTGACCACCCTTTGGCTTCAAAACAGCATCAATTCTTCTAGGCACACTTGCACACAGTTTTTGAAGGAACTCTGCAGGGCGGTTGTTCCAAACATCTGAACTAACCACATATCTTAAGTGGAAGTAGGCTTGGTCAAATCCTTCTGTCTCTTCATGTAATCCCAGACAGACTCGATGATGTTGAGATCAGTGCTCTGTGGGGGCCATATCGTCACTTCCAGGTCTCCTTGTTCTTCTTTAAGCTGAAGATAGTTCTTAATGACATTGGCTGTAAGTTTGGAGTTGTTGTCCTGCTGCAGAATTTGGTATTTCATGATGGATAAATATCTGCCTGTATTACTTGGCATTGAAGCACAAAAATATGGGCAACGTTATGGACCATAAACACAGAACTGGCAGAAACCAGTGGTACATGAGTACATCTATCTACTGTTTGGAGAAGTCTGTCTGGAAGTGGTCTTCATGGAAGAATTGCTGCCAAAAACCATACCTTTGATGTTGAAACAAGGCCAAGTAACTTAACTATGCACGGAAAATATAGGAACTGGGGTGCAGAAAAATGGCAGCAGGTGCTTGGATTGATGAGTCAAAATTAAAGCCCTTTACATAGTTTGTCAAGACACACCAGTCAGTGTGACCATGGTAACATAACTGACATAAGAGTAAAAGGTTTAGAACAGATTAAATTGACAGATTGGTATTACATGAAGAGACAGAAGGATTTGAGCAAGCCTACATCCAGAGAAGATCTGTGGTTAGTTCTCCAAGATGTTTTGAACAACATCCCTGCTGTTTTCCTTCAAAAACTGTGTGCAAGTGTACCTAGAAGAATAGATGAGTTTTGAAGGCAAAGGGTAACTTGATTTAGATACTGATCTATTGATTTAATTTAGATTTCTATCTGTTTATCCACTTTGCATTTTGTTAATTGATAAAAAATAAACTATTAACACTAGAGATGAGCAGGTTCGGTTCTCAGAGAACCGAACCCACTGCGAATATCCTGTTCCAAGCCAGTTTCCGAGTCCGGCTTGGGACTTCCCGCCAGACTCAGAAACCAGAGGCAAAACGTCACCATCCTGCTGCCGGATTTTCACGGGTTTTGGATTGAATATAAACAGCCGCGTGTCGCCGCCATTTTCACTCCGGACTTGGAGTGTGAGGGAGAAAGACCTCTTGTCTCTCTGTGGATGGTGGTGTCGGGGGAGGTCAGTGTGTGCTCTTTAGGGGTGCTGTTGCTTTCACTGTGGTATACCTGTGCTGTTAGGGGTGCTGTCCTGGCTGCCACTGGTTTTTCATGTGCTGTTAGGGGTGCTGCAGCTGTACTTGGGTGTTGTTGCTGTCCTGGCTGTCACTGTGTGGTACAGGGGGCAGGGGCACTGTCCTCCTGTATGCAGTGAAAATATAGGGGTGCTTGCCCTGTCTTGTATGCTGTAAAAATTATGGGGTGCAAGTGTTAAAATAAATGTACACTGGCTCTGTCTTGTATGCTGCAAAAATTCAGGGGTGCAGTAAAATAAATGTACACTTGCCCTGTTTTGTATGCTGCAAAAATTCTGTGGTGCAGTAAAATAAATGTACACTGGCCCTGTCTTGTATAATTCAGGGGTGCAGTAAAATAAATGTACACTGGCCCTGTCTTGTATTCTGCAAAAATTCTGGGGTGCAGAAAAAATAAATGTACACTGGCCCTGTCTTATATGCTGTAATAATTATAGGGTGCAGTAAAATAAATGTACACTGGCCCTGTTTTATATGCTGTAAAAATTCAAGAAGGCAATAAAATAAATGTACACTGGCCCTGTCTTGTATACTGCAAAAATTCTGGGGTGCAGTAAAATAAATGTACACTGGCCCGGTCTTGTATGCTGCAAAAATTGTGGGGTGCAGTAAAATAAATCACCACTGGCCCTGTCTTGTATGCTGTAATAATTCCAGGGTGCAGTAAAATAAATGTACACTGGCCCTGTCTTGTATGCTGTAATAATTCAGGGATGCAGTGAAAATAAATGTACACTGGCCCTGTCTTGTATACTGTAAAAACTCTGGGGTGCAATAAAAATCAATGTACAACGGTCCTGTATGCTGTAAAAATTTCATGTGGTGCTGTTGTTAAAATAAAAGTACACCGGTCCTGTATGCTGTAAAAAGACATGGGTGCTGTTGTTAAAATAAAACTACACTGGTCCTGTATGCTGTAAAAAAACAGGGGTGCTGTTGTTAAAATAAAAGTACACTGGTCCTTCATGCTGTAAAAATACAGGGGTGCAGTGAAAATAAATGTACACTGGCCTTGTCTTGTATGCTGTAAAATTCCAGGTGTATTGTGAAACTACAGGGGGTGCTGGCACTGTCTGTGTTTGTGATTTCTAGACCTGACCTTCACAACACTTTATGGGAACAGGAGGCTCCTGCCACCATTTGCACACCCACTGCAAGTGCCGGGAGCTGCAATGCCAGTCCACTTGCTGATATTGAGATTGAGGATGTCACTGTAGAAGTACACCAGGATGAGGAAGATATGGGTGTTGCTGGTGCTGTGGAGGAAGTTGACGATATGGATTCTGATGGTGATGTGATTTGTTTGAATAAGGCACCAGTGGAGACAGTTGTTGGCCGTGGGATGAAAAAGCTCATTGTCATGCCTGGGCAAAATACCTCTTTGGTATGGAATTATTTCTCCACAAATCCAGACAACAGGTGTCAAGCCATCTGTTGCCTTTGTCAATTCATAATAAGTAGGGGTAAGGATGTTAACCACCTAGGAATATCCTCCCTTATACGTCACCTGCAGTGCATTTATCATAAGTCATTGTCAAGTTCAGAAACTTTGGGTAATAGCTTAAGCAGTCCACTGACACCTAAATGATGTGGTTTTGTTTGAATATTATTTGTCTGTGAGGATGAGCATGTAAACACTGAAGGGGGATCTGATGATGAGGAGGACATCTTTCCACTGTAGAGCCAGTTTGTGCAAGGAGAAATTAATTGCTTCTTTTTTGGTGGGGGCCCAAACAAACCAATCTTTTTAGCCACAGTCATGTGGCAGACCCTGTAGTTGAAATTATTTTTTTTCTTAAAGTGTACATGTCCTGTTTATACAACATCAGGGTAGGAGGGAGGGCCCAAGAACAATTCCATCTTGCACGTCTTTTCTTTCCACATCATTCCAGGGGTGCTGGCCTATATGGGGTCCTGCCCCTCTGCCCTATCAGTCCAGGGGTGCTGCCCTTCTGCCGTTTAAGTCCAGGGGTGCTGTTGCTTGTCTGCTGTGCAATTCTCCAGGGGTGCTGCTTATGCTGTTTAAATCCAGGGGTGCTGATGCCGTATAATTCCATGGGTGCTGCTGTACTTGATCCTAGGTTTAAATGATAGCCTAGAGCAGATATGAAACAAGCTTCAACATCACAAACAGATTTCTGAAAACATAGCAGCAAAGGTGGAAATGGAAATTGCTATTTTGATTAAGTGTTTTTAAATAGAGTGGGGAGAGACCACATTTGTGGCCAAAGTCAGTGTGACTCAGAAGAGACTAAGTCATAATCAAGTGTAACTGCCGGAGAGGTAAAAGTGAGATTTTCTGCCGGAACATTAGAAAGAGGTTCTTCTCAATTATTTCATGTTAGGGACTCACTTAAATAAATGGCTCCAATTAGTCAACCATAATTTTGATTTATTATTGATGTTCTACATTTTGGGATTATTTATCATGAAGATACACATTTTTTGTACAGGGATCTTCTTTTCCTAAGGGCTGTGTAGGATTATCGCAAGACCTCGCGGTGGTAGAAGAACAGAGTTTCAGTGATCTTGCATTGCATTAGCTTTCCATTGCACTGCAGCACTAGATGGGCCATGCGCTCCTGTGAGGCACAAACAGTTGCTGAATAAGGCCCAGTATAGAGTCTCATTGTGGCTTACAGCCAGGAAGATGTCTGGCTTGCAAGGCTAAGGCATGCTGTGGGCACAGAGGTTAGCATTGTTTCCTCCCACAGTCCTACTTATAGTATGAAATCAGTTTCGACTGTAGAGTGGTAAGCTCCACTAGGGCAGGGGCTCAATAACGAAAAAATTCACTGCACTGTCGTGCTTAGTACTTTACTGAACCCACACAAATCGTTTCGTCCCCTTGATGAAGTCCTTCACCATAGGACGAAACGCGTTGGGATTGGGACTTGCTGCTTAACCCCGAACTTCCCAGAGTGGACAGATAAGCTGTTTTTATTCTATTATCCTGTACGTTTGTTACCTGCATTTGCGTCAGGAATTTTTACTTATTCGCCATAATATTTATGAAACTGGGATTTACTGCTTAATCATGAATGGTCCCAGAGTGGACTGATAAGTTGATCTTATCTATTTATCCTGTACGTTTGTTACCTGCATTTGCTTCAGGACTGTATATTAAATCTATATATTTTTTTATGTTACCATACTCTTATTCGGTTATTGGGACCAGCTAGGTTCCTAATTAAGAGTAACTGGTTTTATACAGTACACACTATGTTTCTCTTTTTGTTTTTACATGCACCAAAGTGTCATCAGAACTGAAGACGTGTAAAGAGATAAGTTATACTTTGTAATTCTACATTTTCTCACGTTCCACAGGGTGATTTATCACCTTTCGCTCTAAACACCATTAGGCCCTCCTTTGCACTTCATTTTTGTTTATCTTTAACCCACCTCTGGGCAGGAGCTGCCACCCACTAAGAGTTGGGGGTTGTTTTAATATTATTAGAGCCACATAATCATTATACACCGTTGTTTATATCAGGATCGTCCTAGGCGCTATTCTCTATTTTTTTCCATATATATATATATATATATATATATATATACACACATGTATATATTAGTGATGTGCACCGGAAAGTTTTCGGGTTTTGTGTTTTGGTTTTGGATTCGGTTCCGCGGCCGTGTTTTGGATTCGGACGCGTTTTGGCAAAACCTCCCTGAAAATTTTTGTCGGATTCGGGTGTGTTTTGGATTCGGGTGTTTTTTTTACAAAAAACCCTCAAAAACAGCTTAAATCAAAGAATTTGGGGGTCATTTTGATCCCATAGTATTATTAACCTCAATAACCATAATTTACACTCATTTCCAGTCTATTCTGAACACCTCACACCTCACAATATTATTTGTAGTCCTAAAATTTGCACCGAGGTCGCTGGATGACTAAACTAAGTGACCCAAGTGGCCAACATAAACACCTGGCCCATCTAGGAGTGGCACTGCAGTGTCAGACAGGATGGCAGATTAAAAAAATTGTCCCCAAACAGCACATGATGCAAAGAAAAAAAGAGGCGCAATGAGGTAGCTGTGTGACTAAGCTAAGCGACCCAAGTGGCCGACACAAACACCTGGCCCATCTAGGAGTGGCACTGCAGTGTCAGACAGGATGGCACTTCAAAAAAATGTCCCCAAACAGCACATGATGCAAAGAAAAAAAGAGGCGCAATGAGGTAGCTGTGTGACCAAGCTAAGCGACCTAAGTGGCCGACACAAACACCTGGCCCATCTAGGAGTGGCACTGCAGTGTCAGACAGGATGGCACTTCAAAAAAATAGTCCCCAAACAGCACATGATGCAAAGAAAAAAAGAGGCGCAATGAGGTAGCTGTGTGACTAAGCTAAGCGACCCAAGTGGCCGACACAAACACCTGGCCCATCTAGGAGTGGCACTGCAGTGTCAGACAGGATGGCACTTCAAAAAAATAGTCCCCAAACAGCACATAATGCAAAGAAAAAAAGAGTCGCAATGAGGTAGCTGTGTGACTAAGCTAAGCGACCTAAGTGGCTGACACAAACACCTGGCCCATCTAGGAGTGGCACTGCAGTGTCAGACAGGATGGCACTTCAAAAAAATAGTCCCCAAACAGCACATGATGCAAAGAAAAAAAGAGGCGCAATGAGGTAGCTATGTGACTAAGCTAAGCGACCCAAGTGGCCAACACAAACACCTGGCCCATCTAGAAGCGGCACTGCAGTGTCAGACAGGATGGCACTTCAAAAAATAGTCCCCAAACAGAACATGATGCTAAGAAAAATGAAAGAAAAAAGAGGTGCATGATGGAATTGTCCTTGGACCCTCCCACCCACCCTTATGTTGTATAAACAGGACATGCACACTTTAACAAACCCATCATTTCAGCGACAGGGTCTGCCACACAACTGTGACTGAAATGACTGGTTGGTTTGGGCCCCCACCAAAAAGGAAGCAATCAATCTCTCCTTGCACAAACTGGCTCTACAGAGTCAAGATGTCCACCTCCTCCTCATCCTCCGATTCCTCACCCCTTTCACTGTGTACAACCCCCTCCTCACAGATTATTAATTCGTCCCCACTGGAATCCACCATCTCAGGTCCCTGTGTACTTTCTTGAGGCAATTGCTGGTGAATGTCTCCACGGAGGAATTGATTATAATTCATTTTGATGAACATCATCTTCTCCACATTTTCTGGAAGTAACCTCGTAAGCCGAATGCTGACAAGGTGAACGGCTGCACTAAACACTCTTTCGGAGTACACACTGGAGGGGGGGCAAATTAGATAAAATAAAGCCAGTTTGTGCAAGGGCCTCCAAATTGCCTCTTTTTCCTGCCAGTATACGTACGGACGTGCCTACTTGGATGCGGTCACTCATATAATCCTCCACCATTCTTTCAATGGTGACAGAATCATATGCAGTGACAGTAGACGACATGTCAGTAATCGTTGGCAGGTCCTTCAGTCCGGACGAGATGTCAGCACTCGCTCCAGACTGCCCTGCATCACCGCCAGCTGGTGGGCTCAGAATTCTTAGCCTTTTCCTCGCAGCCCCAGTTGCGGGAGAATGTGAAGGAGGAGCTGTTGACGGGTCACGTTCCGCTTGACTTGACAATTTTCTCACCAGCACGTCTTTGAACCTCTGCAGACTTGTGTCTGCCGGAAAGAGAGATACAACGTAGGTTTTAAATCTAGGATCGAGCACGGTAGCCAAAATGTAGGGCTCTGATTTCAACAGATTGACAACCCGTGAATCCTAGTTAAGAGAATTAAGGGCTCCATCCACAAGTCCCACATGCCTAGCGGAATCGCTCTGTTTTAGCTCCTCCTTCAATCTCTCCAGCTTCGTCTGCAAAAGCCTGATGAGGGGAATGACCTGACTCAGGCTGGCAGTGTCTGAACTGACTTCACGTGTGGCAAGTTCAAAGGGTTGCAGAACCTTCCACAACGTTGAAATCATTCTCCACTGCGCTTGAGTCAGGTGCATTCCCCCTCCTTTGACTATTTCGTAGGTAGCTGTATAGACTTGAATGGCCTTTTGCTGTTCCTCCATCCTCTGAAGCATATAGAGGGTTGAATTCCACCTCGTTACCACCTCTTGCTTCAGCTGATGGCAGGGCAGGTTCAGGAGTGTTTGCTGGTGCTCCAGTCTTCGGCATGCGGTGGCTGAATGCCGAAAGTGGCCCGCAATTCTTCGGGCCACCGACAGCATCTCTTGCACGCCCCTGTCATTTTTTAAATAATTCTGCACCATCAAATTCAATGTATGTGCAAAACATGGGACGTGCTGGAATTTGCCCAGATGTAATGCACGCACAATATTGGTGGCGTTGTCCGATGTCACAAATCCCCAGGAGAGTCCAATTGGGGTAAGCCATTCTGCGATGATGTTCCTCAGTTTCCGTAAGAGGTTGTCAGCTGTGTGCCTCTTATGGAAAGCGGTGATACAAAGCTTAGCCTGCCTAGGAACGAGTTGGCGTTTGCGAGATGCTGCTACTGGTGCCGCCGCTGCTGTTCTTGCTGCGGGAGGCAATACATCTACCCAATGGGCTGTCACAGTCATATAGTCCTGAGTCTGCCCTGGTCCACTTGTCCACATGTCCGTGGTTAAGTGAACATTGGGTACAACTGCATTTTTTAGGACACTGGTGACTCTTTTTCTGACGTCTGTGTACATTTTCGGTATCGCCTGCCTAGAGAAATGGAACCTAGATGGTATTTGGTACCGGGGACACAGTACCTCAATCAATTCTCTAGTTCCCTGTGAATTAACGGTGGATACCGGAAACACATTTCTCACCACCCAGGCTGCCAAGGCCTGAGTTATTCGCTTTGCAGCAGGATGACTGCTGTGATATTTCATCTTCCTCGCAAAGGACTGTTGGACAGTCAATTGCTTATTGGAAGTAGTACAAGCGGTTATCCGACTTCCCCTCTGGGATGACGATCGACTCCCAGCAGCAACAACAGCAGCGCCAGCAGAAGTAGGCGTTACACTCAAGGATGCATCGGAGGAATCCCAGGCAGGAGAGGACTCGTCAGACTTGACAGTGACATGGCCTGCAGGACTATTGGCTTTCCTGTCTAAGGAGGAAATTGACACTGAGGGAGTTGGTGGTGTGGTTTGCAAGAGCTTGGTTACAAGAGGAAGGGAATTAGTTGGCAGTGTACTGCTTCCGCTGTCACCCAAAGTTTTTGAACTTGTCAATGACTTCTGATGAATGCGCTCCAGGTGACGTATAAGGGAGGAAGTTCCTAGGTGGTTAACGTCCTTACCCCTACTTATTACAGCTTGACAAAGGCAACACACGGCTTGACACCAGTTGTCCGCATTTCTGTTGAAATAATTCCACACCGAAGAGGTGATTTTTTTTTGTATTTTGACCAGGCATGTCAATGGCCATATTCGTCCCACGGACAACAGGTGTCTCCCCGGGTTCCTAACTTAAACAAACCACCTCACCATCAGAATCCTCCAAGTCAATTTCCTCCCCAGCGCCAGCAACGCCCATATCCTCATCCTGGTGTACTTCAACAGTGACATCTTCAATTTGACTATCAGGAACTGGACTGCGGGTGCTCCTTCCAGCACTTGCAGGGGGCGTGCAAATGGTGGAAGGAGCCACCTCTTCCCGTCCAGTGTTGGGAAGGTCAGGCATCGCAACCGACACAATTGGACTCTCCTTGGGGATTTGTGATTTAGAAGAACGCACAGTTCTTTGCTGTGCTTTTGCCATCTTAACTCTTTTAAGTTTTCTAGCAGGAGGATGAGTGCTTCCATCCTCATGTGAAGCTGAACCACTAGCCATGAACATAGGCCAGGCCCTCAGCCATTCCTTGCCACTCCGTGTCGTAAATGGCACATTGGCAAGTTTACGCTTCTCCTCAGACGATTTTGATTTAGATTTTTGGGTCATTTTACTGAGCTTTTTTTTGGGGGATTTTACATGCTCTCTACTATGCCTCACTTTAGTTTTAACACAATTCAGTAGGTGTTTGTTGTTTGCTGTCTTGCATATTAATACATGTTTGTTGTTGCCAGGAGACTATACACGGTGCATTGTTGTGATCGTGTACTGTCCCCATGGCAACCTGTTCCCTGCTGTCCACAGCCGCGTCAGAAGCGGGTCCGTGTTGCGGGATGACGTGACTTCCAGCAGACGGGCGCCACACGTGACCGGAAGCGCGAACTCCAGGTGCCGGACAACGCGGACGCTGCGGGGGATGACTGAAGGGTTACCTCTTCTGTCTTGGTACATATTACTTTTTATATGATCAATTTCCTTATAATAAGTATAGTGTAAAAGTGAATATTTCTACCTCCCTAATGAAGGGTTAAACATGCTATATGAATTGTTATGTGTTTGAATAGACACGTACGCACTCTCTACAAGATGCCTTTGTCTGTTCATATAATATAAGGCTTGTGTGTGTCTTATCTTCAAGGACAATTACATACCAGATCAAAACTGTTACTTCTGTGTGTTACTAAAATATCCTGCATGTAATGTCGTATGCTACTTCTATTTATCCAATCATATGCTTGCACATATTGTATACACCCATGTTTCTTTTCTATATAGTACTCTGTAATTTATTAAATAAACAGTGTGAGTTTTTACTGCTTGTGTTGTGCATGTAACTGATAGCGTAAAGGTTTACACTCCAGACGTCTAAGAGGCCATCACATCGAGGGTTAAGAATATAAGGGCAAATCCTTTCAGCTGGGGGCTATGTCCGGAATTCAGTGATCGTCCCTGAATGGTAAAAATAGAGAATTTATTGTCTGTCTTTGCCATACAGGATTGCGGTCATACACTGAAGCTGAATCCGTGTCAGTGTTCCGGGAACACGTGACAAGGTAATATTTAAGTCCGGGACTTAATATTACGAAGTTTTATGTAAAAGCATAAAACAGGTATCAGGGATACCATAGAATCTTTAATGTCTGGGACTTAAAGAATACGTCTGAGAAAGGACCCGGGGTCCAAGCGCAATTCTCCAAAGACGTCAGTATCTGGGATACTTAAAAAAAACATAGACCTGGGGTCTATACGTAACGTAGAGAATACCCCGATTTGATCGCCTATATATTCTTGTATGTTTGTAGTGAGATAAGTTCTTATATTTGGTCCAGACGGCTGGTAAGTTTTCGTCTGCCAGATATCTTTACTCAAACACTTTTCTTGCTTCCTGTTTAAAACGCTGTATTTTTCTGACATCTTGTACGAAGGTAAGCGTACCCGTCAAAAGATTTCATGTTCTCACTATACAGATAATATTGTGATATTGTCAATGACTAATTAACTGGTTAAGCTGATGCATGTATAAGTAGAGTGTTGTATATTTTAGATAATTTTCTTTTAAAAGTTGTACTGTTGATTTATATTACTGTCTGACAATGGGCTCTAGTCAGAGTAAAAAACTGCATATCCCCCGCCCCTCCCTGGTGAGACATGCAAGATGTATGTCGCCCGCAACTCTACCTCAGAGTATTATTTAGTTAACCCATGGGTGGATAATTTAGCGGGATGGACAGAGAAAGCAGGACAGGACCCATTCCTACGGGAAGGCAGTAATTACCTTTTCTATATGGAGATTTAAGAAAAAATGTCAGTTTAGCACAGAAGCGAAACTGCAGAGAACTGTAAATCTTTTAAAATCCCTCTCGCCTCCCCCCCTTGCATTCCAATGTATCCTGCGCTCAGAGACACAAATCTCTTGGCAGCAGTAACCCTTTCACACTAAATGGGATTGCCTCCAGCTCCACTGCTGGAGAGTGCGTCCACTAGCTCTATCCCTAGCACCAATAACCCAGAGTTTAGATAATAGTAAAACACTGCCCCAAGCCCACCATTACCCTCGATGGCTGTATATCTTATTTGCGCAAAGCTTGCAAAGGACGCAGCTATACACATATGAAGGAAGTCTTTAAAGCCTGTGCTTTTTGCCTGTCGCTGTAGCTTGTAAACAGAAACCTTCATAGTCTGTTACTGCGTTTTGGAAAAGGTTTAAGGACTGCTGGACAGATGACGCTGGCTTACCTTTGCTTAACTCAGAAAGCTTACTCATTTCCCCACCCACTCATGCCTATCAGAGCTCCGGACGCTTTGACAGACAGAGCCAACCCCGCAGTCAGGGAAGATTCCAAAGACCCCGCGCACTGACGGGGCCCGGAGGAGGGTATCCCAGCCTTTATTCAACTCTCCCGTCATAGTAAAGATTCACCTCTGCTGCCACTTATTATAAATGGAAGTAAAATTCCCTTTTTAGTGGACAGCGGTGCAACAACCAGTGTTTTGTGTTCTGACCTATGCAGTATCCCCTCTCACCAGAAAAGATAGAAGGTCTCCGCCCCATGATACAGCAATTCTTACAACAGGGTATTCTCAGACATATTGTATCACCATACTGTACTCCTGTGAACCCTGTTGCCAAAGCTGATGGCAGTATAAGATTTGTACAGAATCTCACAGCGATCAATCAGTTAATTGTCCCAATTGCACCAATTGTTCCAGATGTAAACTCACTCATTTCTGCAATCCCTGCAGATGCTAGTTCTTCTCTGTAATTGATTTGAAGAATGCCTTTTTTTCAGCATACCTGTAGATTCACAGACACAATTACTTTTTGCCTTTTCTTTTGAGGGTAAACAACTTACCTGGTGCAGATTATTGACGCACCTGTTGTCTCCAGGCCACATTGAGGCCCTGGCAACCTCACCATGGTTCAGTCCTGCTACAGTATGCAGATGATCTGCTGCTCTGTAGTAAAACTGAGGAGGCCTGCCGAGAGGATGGTGTTTCATTACTAAACTGGCTTTGTGAATGTGGACACAAGGTGTCCAAAATAAAAATGCAATGGTGTAAAAAGCATGTTGATTACTTAGGTTTTGTGCTCACTCAGGGAGAGAGGAAAGTCAGTCCACAACGCATACAGTCTGTATTGGGCCTGGTCACCCCAACTACCCAGAAGGAACTATTGTCCTTCCTGGGTATGGTAAATTACTGCAGACAGTGGATATCTGATTGCTCTTATTATGATAACATTTTGAGACAAGCCACACTGAAGGACAAGCCTAAAACTGTACAATGGTCACAAGAAATGTTAACTGCATATGAAAGTTTAAAATGTATGTTGATAAAAAGTCCGGCACTTGGCCTCCCCAGTTATGTGCTACCTTTCCATCTATATGCAAGGGACAATTGTAAAACCATGGCGGGGGTGCTCACACAGTTTCATGGAGGGAAGTTGCGCCCCGTGGCATTTTTTTCCAAAGTCATGCCAGTGTCTGTGCAAGGTATGCCTGCCTGCCTCAGGGCTTTGGCAGCCTGTGCAATGGTTGCAGAAATGGCCACTACCCTCACTTTAGGCCACATCACAGTACTCCACACCACACATGATGTCCTGGCAATACTTAAAGGCTTACACACAGCACATGTCAGCACAACGCCTTAGTGGATATGAAGTACTCCTTTTGAGTAACCCTACCCTTACCATCAAGTACACTGCCAGTTCTTCTGGCCCTGCACCCATTCTCAATGCCCTTTTAGGCTTGAAAGGTCCCGAGGATGAACCACCCGACCTACATGACTGTGCTGCTTCCATTGAAGCTGAAACTTCTCCCAGACTTGACATGTCTCCCGTTCCCATACCAGGCGCAGACATAGTTTTTGTTGACGGCTCCTGTAGTAGGCCCAATGACAGTGCATACCAGGCTGGCTATGCCATTGTCACCCTCCCTGACACTGTGTTGGAAACCCTGCCAATACCTTATCAGTCCGCGCAAGCTGCAGAACTCATTGCACTCACTAGAGCATGTCCCTCCCTTTACAACGTCCATCTGCTCACTCAACTTCAAGCTGCTGCGACTAATACTGATCTCTCCGACTGGACTTACCCAATTCTGCAGAAAAAATCCTAAGTCAGGATTAATCTGCAAAGAGGGGAAACCCTGTATGCCCCAGTCCAGTGCCCCTTTGCTCATTGCCCAGTGCCGTGGTGTTGGTCACCGTGGTGAAGCCACAACACTCCTCCTACTAACCAATGATTTTTGTGTGTTGCTAGTGCCAAATCACTTGTGGACCAGTATGTTAGCAGATGCATCACTTGCCTCAGGAACAACCCTAATAAAGCTAAACACCAGCATCTTGAATACCCCACAGAAAACTCTAGGATACTCACCCTTTGAAATACTAATGGGTAGACCCTTTTCCTACACCCTGGGCTAAGAAACCACTAGTAATACAGGAAGGAGATCTAGAACTCATCAGAAAAGAGTATGTCAGGTCCCTGATAACAAAACTGAATGAAATTGAACATGAGGTTGTTTGTAAAAACCCTTTTGAATCCACAGGAACCTACACACCCCTTTAAAGTCAGAGACAGAGTCGTGGTGAAGGTGCTCCCCAGGAACAAGAGCCCAGGAGACTTCACCTATGGTCCAGAGACAGAGGTCGTAGCAGTTACCCGAACAGCAGTCCTGACAGAGGAAAGTCCTACCTGGATCCATGCATCCCGAGTAAAAAAGGTTCCTAGACCAGACCTAGAGAGGGAAGCAAGTGATTCCAGTGAGGTACGAACCGGGGCAGACAGCCCTGACCTCCCACCTAGCGAAGAAAGAAGAACAGAAGAAGATGAGGAACCTGTCCCCTATCTTTATCCTGGGGACTATCTCGATAGCCCTACTGGCCCTCATTCACCTCACACTATGTGAAGTCGACATCACACAAACAGATGGGGTCCCCACCTTGTGGTACAATTCCTCCAATACACACGTAGCCACATACATCCTTGATTATTTCATGTTCCCTAAACTTGCTGACAACAAACATTTCATACAGCAGAAAAGGAAATCAGGAATGTCTGAGACAGTATATATTTGTGTTACTGACGAATGGTACTATGACATTAGATATTATGGATCTAATTGTAATTCCTGGGAAGCTGTGGGGTGGAATACAGGAGCAGATTGGAAATATGGCCCATCATTTGCAAAAAATAGATATAGCAAATATCCCCAAAACAAACCTTTAAAGCCCCATATTGCCACTTCTAAAGATATGGTGGCTATTACTAACCCTACCTTTGAAGACACCCTAGCTATTGAAACTGGTTTCTCTGACATTAATTTTGGTTGGAATGGATGAAGTATAGTGCTAACAAACACAATAAAAGCAACTGTTATGTCTGTGGCAAATCTAGGCCCCACCTAGGTACAGTGCCCCTTAATATACCCCTAGAACAGGAAAATTGTTTTTTTCAGCCTTTTTAATGATCACCGATGACCCCACTCCTCCCTCTAATACTCCTGCTAATCGAAAGAAAAGAGCACTCCCAGGAGGTAGCTTTGACCCCCACGTTTGCATTGATGCTATAGGGGTCCCAAGAGGTGTTCCAAATGAGTTCAAAGCTAGAGATGAGGTGGCTGCGGGTTTTGAGTCATTGTTTCCTATAGTAACTGTAAATAAAAACGTAGCCTGGATTAATTATATATATATTATAATCAACAAAGATTTGTTAATGATACCAAAGATGCTCTTAAAGGTACAGCTGAACAGCTAGAAGCCACTTCCCGAATGACATTCCAAAATAGAATGGCCCTTGACATGATCCTAGCAGAAAAAGGTGGTACATGTGTTTACATTAGTAAGGTGGAAGGCTGTTGTACATATATTCCTGACAACACTGGTCCCAATGGTAAGGTTACTTTAGCCATAAACAAGTTAGAAACCTTATCCATAGAACTTAAGAAAAATTCAGGTATTGATAACCCATGGAGCCAATATTTTGGGTGGTTTGAAAATTGGAAACAGGCTCTTGTGCAAATAAGCATATTTATACTTGTAACTTTAATTCTTGTAGGCATTATAGTTTATTGTGTAATCCCCTGTGGAAAGAAACTTACCTCCAAAGGCATTGATAAGGCCCTGATGTACTATGATATAACCACCAGTCCTGTCACCTCCTCTGATAGTAAGGGACCCGACGATTATGTCCAATATCTCAAGAACTGGAGGAACAAGAAAGGAGCCTCAATCAAGAATCATGTCATATAATAATCATGATTCTAAGAGGGGATTGAAGGGTTACCTCTTCTGTCTTGGTACATATTACTTTTTATATGATCAATTTCCTTATAATAAGTATAGTGTAAAAGTGAATATTTCTACCTCCCTAATGAAGGGTTAAACATGCTATATGAATTGTTATGTGTTTGAATAGACACGTACGCACTCTCTACAAGATGCCTTTGTCTGTTCATATAATATAAGGCTTGTGTGTGTCTTATCTTCAAGGACAATTACATACCAGATCAAAACTGTTACTTCTGTGTGTTACTAAAATATCCTGCATGTAATGTCGTATGCTACTTCTATTTATCCAATCATATGCTTGCACATATTGTATACACCCATGTTTCTTTTCTATATAGTACTCTGTAATTTATTAAATAAACAGTGTGAGTTTTTACTGCTTGTGTTGTGCATGTAACTGATAGCGTAAAGGTTTACACTCCAGACGTCTAAGAGGCCATCACATCGAGGGTTAAGAATATAAGGGCAAATCCTTTCAGCTTGACGGGGCCCAGGTTGGTAAGGTATTTAAGTTGTTTTGTTTGGTTTTCTCACTTGTTTGCTGTGTCCTGAAGAAGGGGGTTCGACCCCCGAAACGTCGATATTAAACACACATGGCTTTTCTTTAAAAATTTTGTGTGTCAGACTCTGAGTGCCGCCTATACTCTCCAGCCTATATTGGGGTCAGCTCACCCCTAGGAGGGCACCAGAGCGAATACCCCTACGGGGACAGCAGAGTGCCGGGCTGCATCTATGGTATATATATATATATATATATATATATATATAGATATATATATAGAATAGTAGAGAGCACTCACCAGTCTTCAAGTATAAATTCACCAAACTTTAATTGCACATCACAGATAGAAACATTGCTGTTGACGTTTCGGTCCTCACATGGACCTTTGTCAAGACCACCAGAACCAGATAGGAGAGATGCAAACCCCACTGTGTGCCCATACTAGCCTACAAGTACCTAATGCACACCTGAAACTCATATCATGTCTCCACCCCAAACACTTGACGTCATCAGTGTGAGACATCCATTATGCCTCCACATGCTCACAGATGTGCCCAATCACAGGAATGAAAGAGCATAACAGTTACCACTGGCTGCTGCAGCATTCTCCGTTAACTCCTCATTCACCAATAATGTCTCATAACAGAGACAAATAACAAACTGCGATCACACAACACCACCGGAAGTGCATTGCACCATAGCCACACCTACGTCCTGGCCAGCCGGCGCGTCACCATAGTGACCTCAACGGCTGATCACAACAGGCGGTGCTATCCATACTCAAGCACACGCCACTACTAGTTTGCGTTCTACACACAGCACTATGCGGAAGTAGGGTGACTGGCACTCGCCGTTCATTAATGAATAGAATTAACCCTTAATATCCCAATCGGTTATCATACTACGGTGACATAGTCATCTATTAATAGATAAAGGCAGCTGTTAACATGCAATAGACCTTCAAGCAGTGCATCAGGGTAATAGGTAACAATATTGTACATCAGCATAAAACCAACATATATACAAAACAACTTAAACCCACCAAAAACAAACACATTATTAATTAAACTAAAAGCCAAATCATCAGACCAGGGGCGCTTTAAGAGAGGAGGAGGCCCGTGTGCTGCCTCCTCTGTACGGGCCACCTCCTCTCTGCAGGAGCGCTGTAGAGTCTGAGCACTAGAGGACTCAGACTCTACTGCGCACGCGCAGAACTCCGTGAAAATGGCCACTGCGCACAGGGTTTTAATAGCGCCGGAGAGGTGAGTATTAAAAAAATGGGTGTAGTGTCTATTCACCACTGCTCTGCTCTGAACTGAGCAGAGCAGCGAGTGATAAGAGAGCCTCCCAACTGCCCCCCCCCCCCCACCCCACCCCCACCGCGGGACACTGCGGCCCGCGGGAGGTACAGTGGGACAGACCCAAAAAACGTGACTGTCCAATGAAAATCGGGACAGTTTGGTGGTATGGTGTATAGGTCTTTAAAATGTTCAGCTCCAGGCCCATGTGGCCCTTAATGCGGCCCTGGCGGAGAGTGACAGTAATCTTCAGGATCAGTGAAGCAACAACTGCAGGAGGCGTGTATGAGCGGCGGTACCGGACATTAGGGTGTGCCAGTGCACACGAGGCACCCAGCGTACATGACATCTTTAACTATAAATGCAGTGTGGGGCTACCATACTGCTTAGAGATCTGCTCATAGAATCTACACCCAACCAGAAAGTTAGTAAGATAGCAATAATATGCATAACAGCCAGAAACCATGAACTATTTAAGTGTGCCAGAGAACAGATAAAACTTTTTTTTTAAAGGATAACTGACAGGACGTCCTTACTACTCTACTCCATAGCTCTAGATTCTCCTAGTTTCAATAACTCCTATACAGTCATTATTTACAATAAAAATGTACCACTTTTTTTGTCTTGTTTTCTTTCTTTCAATGTCTCTGTCTGTGGATAAGCATAGTCCAATCACTGTGCTGATTGCAAGGCTGAGACAATCATGTAAATGCAGTTGTGTAAATATCACATTACTGATCAGTTTTTCCCATCAGTTTTTCTTTTTTGTGCATTGGGGGTCATTCCGAGTTGTTCGCTCGTTATTTTTTTCTCGCAACGGAGCGATTAGTCGCTAATGCGCATGCGCAATGTCCGCAGTGCGACTGTTCCGAGTAAATTTGCTATGCAGTTAGGTATTTTACTCACGGCATTACGAGGTTTTTTATTCTTTCTGGTGATCGTAATGTGATTGACAGGAAGTGGGTGTTTCTGGGCGGAAACTGGCCGTTTTATGGGTGTGCGCGAAAAAATACTACAGTTTCTGGGAAAAACGCGGGAGTGGCTGGAGAAACGGAGGAGTGTCTGGGCGAACGCTGGGTGTGTTTGTGACGTCAAACCAGGAACGATACTGACTGAACTGATCGCAGATGCCGAGTAAGTCTGGAGCTACTCAGAAACTGCTAAGAAGTGTCTATTCGCAATTCTGCTAATCTTTCGTTCGCAATTTTACTATGCTAAGATTCACTCCCAGTAGGCGGCGGCTTAGCGTGTGCAAAGCTGCTAAAAGCAGCTTGAGAGCGAACAACTCGGAATGACCCCCATAGTTATAATGTATTACACAGTGCTGACCAGTATCTAAAGTGTTTCTTAGAACTTTTTTAAAATAAATTCTTCTTCTTCTTCTAAGAATAATAATAATAATAATAATAATAATAATAATAATATTGATAATAATAATAGTAATTACTAATTAGAGATGTGCAGTTCGGCTTTGCTGAAAATACACCCAAACTTTGGAACTAGAGATCTGCAATTTGGTTTCCATAGAAACCAAGCCCACCTGAGCTTAGGGGATCTGAGCGGATCCCGGTCCCAGCTCGGATCTTCCTGCCAGGCTCAGATCCGAAAACGAGGTAAAACTCAGAGATCCCGACAATGGATCGCTGTGCTTTGGTCTGGAAAGCTGGCGGCTGTTGGAACCAATTAGCATTTGCTACCATGGTAACAGGCCGCTGATTGGATCTGACAGGTAGTAGTGAGTGAAAGCAACCAGTCCATACTTGTAGGCGGAGAAGCTATGCCAGCCGCTGCTCCTGTAATCTGGCCGTGGGGGTGCCGGCTGCTGATTCCCTGTGTTCTGGACTGAGGAGGACGGACGGAAGGGGCGCTACCTGTTTGTGAGTGTTGCGGGGATAGGGGGGGCTGCTGCTGGGTAATGTTGTGTGTGTGTGTAGTGTACTACAGGTTGAGTATCCCTTATCCAAAATGCTTGGGACCAGAGGTATTTTGGATATCGGATTTTTCCATATTTTGGAATAATTGCATACCATAATGAGATATCACGGCGATGGGACCTAAGTCTAAGCACAGAATGCATTTATGTTTCATATACACCTTATACACACAGCCTGAAGGTCATTTTAGCCAGTATTTTTAAGAACTTTGTGCATTAAACAAAGTGTGTGTACATTCACACAATTCATTTGTTTTATATACACCTTATACACACAGCCTGAAGGTCATTTAATACAATATTTTTAAGAACTTTGTGTATTAAACAAAGTTTGTGTACATTGAGCCATCAGAAAACAAAGGTTTCACTATCTCACTCTCACTCAAAAAATTCCGTAGTTTTCGGAATATTCCGTATTTGAATATGGGATACTCAACCTGTACTATATAATCCTGTGTGTGTGTGCTAGTGTAGTGTGGTGTAACCCTGTTTGCTTGATGTTGCAGGGTGGTATAACCCTATGTGTCTTCTGGTGCAGTGTGGTGTAACCCTGTATGTATGCTAGTGCAGTGCGAAGTAACGCGTGTGTGTGGTGGTGCAGTGTGGGGAAGGGAAGGAGGAATGATGATGAGGAGGACTGATGAGGAATAAGGAAGATGAGGTATAATTTGTATAAGGGGCTCTTTTATGGCTACCATGGTATAATTTGTATAAGGGGCTCTTTTATGGAGATATATATATATAAGTGGCATTAACATGTATAAGGGGCACTACTATGTGGTGTAATGTGACTAACGGACACTACTGTGTGGCATAATGTGTAATGTTCCATGTATTTATACCGCTCCTCTGTCACTTAGTTTAACCAGCCAGCTCGTTGCAGCCTTTGGCCAATATTAGTGAAAAGTTTCAAAATATATTGTGACTAGGTCAAAATGAATGTTATTGAAGTTAAAATAAAATAGGAACAAAAAAAAGCCCAAAATGCTGTGATTTTAGCTTTTTTTTATCAATTTAAAAAGAAAAATACAAAACCAGTGAGGCAGTTTTGGCAAAACCAAAACCAGCAAAAACTAGGCCGGTGCACATCTCTATTTGGATTTCCAAGTCAAGCCGAGTCCCAGCTTGGATCATCTCTCCAAGTTCATATCTCGGATCTTCTCCAAGTTTGAATCTAAACTCCAAATCTCACATGTTTTGGATGGCATCTAAGTCTGCCATCAGGTGCCATTTCAATGACTGGAAATTAATGATATTGATGATAATAAGAAAATAATAATAATAATAATAATAATAATAATAATAATACTGTATTAACAAAAACAGGTCCAATTTACATGATCAAGATCCAACACCAAAACCAACACACTTGAGGGTGGTTTTTCCAAACAAAATCAAACTCGATGGTGATTTAGAAGTGAGCCAAAACCAAAACACGAGGGCTCTGCACACATCTCTCATAATGATAATAATTATACTTGCAAAAATCTGCTCCTTTTACAACATCCGGAAGACCACCTTCCACTTGCTAAGGTGGGCAGTGGAGGTGCGAAAGCAACACAAAGAAGTGGGGAGCCTTTCCAGTGGGAAGGCGACCTGGTACCTGCCTACACCATCTCCCAGACTGTTATTTTTTATTTTAGCAACAAAGTGTTCGCTTCTATGAAAATGTGTTTTTAATTATATATTAATTCATGTTTTTTTTTAAATATACTGTTGGTGGAAAGCAGACAAATGTTAAAAAAGTGGCGAAAGAAGATAAATAACTTTGAAAGAAAAAAAAAATCTCAGTCGTGAAAGAGCAGCTTTATTGGATTCAACATTGCTTTTCCTCATATAAAAATGTTCTCTCAGTTTAGAGTTGCTGGCAAGAAGTTAGTGATCTAATTACACAAGAGTTTTTTCTATGCTTTCATTTTCTGTGATCATATAAATGTCAGAAACATTTAATGGGCTAGTTTTTGCTCATGCAAAAATGCGGCATGATTTTTAAATTTCTTTTCAGATACTATACTAATAATCTGCCTCCAGAATTCTGTGATGAAAGGTTGTTTGTGGAAAATGCACCTTTTTTAGGACTAGTAGCCCATGAATATCTTGGTTAACAGAAATTATTCTTTAAAATATAAAGTAATATTATATATAAGTAGAGATGTGCAGTTGGCACTTTTCGTGTTTTGTGTTTTGGTTTTGGTTCTAATTCCACTTTCGTGTTTTGGTTTTGGCTTGGTTTTGCCAAAACCACCCTTTCGTGTTTTGGTTTTGGTTTTGGATCTGGATGATTTTTGAAAAAAAAAAAAAAAAAAAAACAGCTAAAATCACAGAATTTGGGGGTAATTTTGCTCCTACGGTATTATTAACCTCAATAACAATAATTTTCACTCATTTCCAGTCTATTCTGAACACCTCACATCTCACAATATTGTTTTTAGGCCAAAAGGTTGCACCGAGGTTGCTGGATGACTAAGCTAAGCGACACAAGTGGACAACACAAACACCTGGCCCATCTAGGAGTGGCACTGCAGTGGCAGACAGGAGGGCAGATATATAAAAAAAGGCCCCGAACAGCACATCATGCAAAGAAGAAAAAGATTTGCAATGAGGTAGTTGTAAGACTAAGCCAAGCGACACAAACAATTGGCCCATCTAGGCGTTGCACTGCAGTGGCAGACAGGAGGGCGGATATAAAAAAAAAGGCCCCAAACAGCACAACATGCAAAGAAAAAAAAAATTGCAATGAGGTAGTTGTATGACTAAGCCAAGGGACACAAACAATTGGCCCATCTAGGCGTGGCACTGCAGTGGCACGCAGGAGGGCAGATATAAAAAAAAGGTGCAAACAGCACATCATGCAAAGAAGAAAAAGATTTGCAATGAGGTAGTTGTTTGACTAAGCCCAGCGACACACACAATTGGCCCATCTTGGCGTGGCACTGCAGTGGCAGACAGGATGGCAGATATCAAAAAATGGCCCCTTACAGCACATGATGCAAAGAAGAAAGAAAGGTGCACCGAGGTTGCTGTATGACTAAGATAAGCGACACAACCACCTGGCCCATCTAGTAGTGTCACGTAGTGGCTGAATGTCGAGAGAAGCTGCAATTGTTCGGTCCACTGACAGCATCTCCAGCACGCACCAGTATTTTTTTTTTAAATCTGCAATTGGTGGACTTATACGGCAGTACCCCAGGACTAATACAGCAGTACCCCTGGACTCATACGGCAGTGTCACACAGGATGGCACTTTTCAAAAACTAGGCCCCAAACAGCACCTCATGCAAAGATGTTGAAGTGGTGCAATGAGGTAGCTGTATGACTAAGCCAAGCGACACAAACAATTCCAACTGGAATTATACATCCAAATCACTGGAATTAATTGGCAAGATCACTGTAATTAATAAATGTAAATCACTGACATTGATTAGCAAAATCACTGTAATTATTTATACGTCCAAATCACTGTGATTAAATGGCAAGATCACTGTAATTATTAAATTATAAATCACTGACATTAATTGGCAAAATCACTGGAATTATACATCCAAATCATTGTAATTAAATGGCAAAATCTCGCTATCGCCTGCCTAGTGTAGTGGAATCTAGATGGTACTTGGTACCGGGGACACAATACCTCCATCAATTGTCTAAATACCACTGCACTAATGGGGGATACCGGGCGCACGTCTTACACCAACATAAGTGTCAAGGCCTCAGTTATGAGGGCTTCCATCGTCATGTGAAGCTGAACCACTAGTCATGAACATAGGCCAGGGCCTCATCCATTCCTTGCCACTCTGTGTTGTAAATGGCATATTGGCAAGTTTACTTTTCTCCTCAGACCATTTCAATTTCTTTTTTTGGGTCTTTTTACTGAACTTTGGCTTTTTAGATTTTGCATGCCCTCTACTATCACATTGGGCATCGGCCTTGGCAGACGACGTTGATGGCATTTCATCATCTATGTCATGGCTAGTGTCAGCAGCTTCCGCAATAGGAAGAAGTGGTTCTTGATCTTTCCCTATTTTATCCTCCAAATTTTTGTTCTCCATTATTTTTTGATTGTTATATAAGACCTTACAGGAATGACTGGAATGACTGATGGCCAGGACACTACCACTGGTCTGATGCAGCACAACACAGCAACACTGTAAGGGACGTGTTGTTGTTGTTATTATTATTATACGGCAGCAGTGGACATATAGCAGCAGCGTATATCACTGTGACTGCCTCGTCACTGGAATGACTGATGGACAGGACACTACCACTGGTCTGATGCAGCACAGCACAACACAACAACACTGTAAAGGACTTGTGGTTGTTGTTATTATTATTATACGGCAGCAGTAGACATATAGCAGCAGCGTATATCGTCACCAGAATGACTGATGAACAGGACACTACAACTGGTCTGATGCAGCACAGCACAACAACACTGTGTGGTGGTTGTTATTATTATTATTATTATTATTATTATTATTATTATACAGCAGCAGTGGACATATAGCAGCAGCATATATCGTCACTGGAATGACTGATGAACAGGACACTACTACTGGTCTGTTGCAGCACAACACAACAACACTGTATACAGCTACACTGGATTTATGGCAGCAGAGAACACCAACACTGTGACTGGCTGGACTGATGCAGCACAATATACTGACTACACTGGACTGGACAGCACAACACAGCACCACGTTATACAGCTACACTGGCAGGAGAGGACACCAACACCGTGACTGGCTGGACTGATGCAGCACAATACACTGACTCAGTGGCGGAACAAGCAAGCGGTGGGCCCAGGTGCGACAAAATGCTTTGGGGCCCCCCCCCCCCCATCCAAGTCCACCCCGGGGGCAGTGCGCGCCGTAGGCGCGCGCAAAAATACATAGTGGCGTGGCTTCGTGGGGAAGGGGTGTGGCCACAAAATAATACCAACACAGTAGTCTCCATTATTCAAATTACGCCGCACAGTAGCACCACTACACCAGGTAGAGACCCTTTTACAAAAAAACACTCTTAGTGCAGCGCCTAACGATAGTATAGATAAAATAATAAACTGCTGAGACACTGCGCTTGCCTTGACCACTATGTGAAGAATGGAGAGAGTAGACTGAAACAACAAGAGAGGCTGCGCTGTGTGTCAGTAGTTAAGTACAAAAAGAGCAAACGTGTACTATAAAGGTATTAAATTTATTAAAAATGACATGTGGTTAATAAAACAAACTTAAAATAAAAGCACACCTGTATCTGTCTCAAAGGTATATGGAGTAGTGATAACTGGTATATGGTATATGGCAATAAAGGTCCAATATAAAGTTCAGAAAAAAGAAACTCAATGCGGTGCAGTCCCAGAGAAATGGTTACCTCGTATATGTCACCCGGCAGATGGTGATGTGTGTGTATAGTACCTCTCCGATTGGGCTGGTATAAATTTCGGCCGAGCGTCCCCGGCCAAAACAATCCTGCTTTGCCCAAATTGTTGCACAGCGGAGGGACGATATCTAGTAGACAGCCTGTCAGTAGTCACTCGTCGCGGTGAGGAGATGGTATAAGCTTGCGGCTGGATGGAAGCAAAGTCCGGTAATGCTCACCAGTTGCAGTGGTGAGATGGACGGCAGCCTGTACGGTGACGAGCCGGTAATAGGCTGAAATTGGAAACCAAGGAGGGTTTGCACGGCAGTGTAACACCTTGGACCAGGTGTGCTAGTTTGGAGGCGGAGTCCTGACGCGTTTCGTCACGATCACGTGACTTTTTCAAAGGTATTTATACCAGCCCAATCGGAGAGGTACTATACACACACATCACCATCTACCGGGTGACATATACGAGGTAACCATTTCTCTGGGACTGCACCGCATTGAGTTTCTTTTTTCTGAACTTTATATTGGACCTTTATTGCCATATACCATATACCAGTTATCACTACTCCATATACCTTTGAGACAGATACAGGTGTGCTTTTATTTTAAGTTTGTTTTATTAACCACATGTCATTTTTAATAAATTTAATACCTTTATAGTACACGTTTGCTCTTTTTGTACTTAACTACTGACACACAGCGCAGCCTCTCTTGTTGTTTCAGAGACCCTTTTACACCTTACAGCGAACAGATTCCTCTTTTTACACATTACAGCAGACAGCGTGCCCTTTTTACACATAACGGCAGACCGCGTGCCCTTGTTACACATTACGGCAGACAGCGTGCCCTTTTTACACATTACGGTAGACAGCGTGCCCTTGTTACACATTACGGCAGACAGCGTGCCCTTGTTACACATTACGGCAGACAGCGTGCCCTTGTTACACATTACGGCAGACAGCGTCCCCATTTTTACACATTACGGCAGGCAGATTCCTCCTTTTTACACATAGCAGCAGGCAGATTCCCCATTTTTACACATAGCGTCAGGCAGCCCCCCTTTTTTACACATTACGGCAGGCAGATTCCCCATTTTTACACATAGCGTCGGGCAGATTACCCCTTTTTACACATAACGGCAGACCGCGTGCCCTTGTTACACATTACGGCAGACAGCGTGCCCTTTTTACACATTACGGCAGACAGCGTGCCCTTGTTACACATTACGGCAGACAGCGTCCCCATTTTTACACATTACGGCAGGCAGATTCCCCTTTTTACACATAGTGGCAGGCAGTCCCCCCTTTTTACACATTGCGGCAGGTAGTCCCCCCTTTTTACACATTGCGGCAGGCAGTCCCCCCTTTTTACACAGTGCGGCAGGCAGTCCCCCCTTTTTACACAGTGCGGCAGGCAGTCCCCCCTTTTTACACATTGCGGCAGGTAGTCCCCCCTTTTTACACATTGCGGCAGGCAGTCCCCCCTTTTTACACATTGCGGCAGGTAGTCCCCCCTTTTTACACATTGCGGCAGGCAGTCCCCCCTTTTCACACAGTGCGGCAGGCAGTCCCCCCTTTTTACACATTGCGGCAGGTAGTCCCCCCTTTTTACACATTGCGGCAGGCAGGCACAAGAAAGAAAGAAGGAAAGAAAAAGAAAGAAAGAAAGAAAGAAAGAAAGAAAGAAAGAAAGAAAGAAAGAAAGAAAGAAAGAAAGAAGAATTATACTTACCCTCAGGCTCCTCGGTGCAGCTGCGTCAGACGACGATTCCCGGGCAGTAGAGAATGAGGAGGAGGGAGCCGGAGGACGGAGCCGCAGCAGCGCTTTGTTACTGGTGGAGGCGCTGCTGCTGCTGCCCCTCTGCTTCCCTATAGGCTGTTCTCGGAAGACAGCCTATAGGGAAGCAGAGGAGCAGCAGCAGCAGCGCCTCCACCAGTAACAAAGCGCTGCTGCGGCTCCGTCCTCCGGCTCCCTCCTCCTTCCCCCGTCTGTACCGCTGCTCAGCTCCTATCTCCGGGCGGCTGTGCGCTGCGGGCAGCGGTTGCCTGCAGCGCACAGCGGCATGTAATGAGTCAGTTTGACTCATTACATGCTTGGGCCCCTGGACAGAGGCGGGCCCCAGTGCAGTGCACTGCCTGCACTGCCGGTAGTTCCGCCTCTGCACTGACTACACTGGACTGGACAGCACAACACAGCACCACTTTATACAGCTACACTGGCAGGAGAGGACTCAACACTGTGACTGGCTGGACTGATGCAGCACAATACACTGACTACACTGGACTAGTCTGCACAACACCGCACAAGACTCACCACTCCACTTTCCTGCCCCCACACAGACACTGAACACTGAGGACACGTCCTCTCAATACACTCTCCGAGACTGGAGTGAAAATGGCTGCGACATGCGGCTCCTTATATGGAATCCAAATCCCGCGAGATTCCGACAGCGGGATGATTACGTTTTGCCGCGTTCGGGTTTCCGAGTGAGGCGGGAAAACCCGAGCCAGGCTCGGAACCGAACTCGGAAGGCAAAGTTCTCAGAGAACCGATCCCGCTCATCTCTATATATAAGTTATATTGTGAGTAAGACATGGGGGACAATTTACTAAAGTTTCTTAAAAGGGAACCAATCAAATTCTGCTGCCAAAAAAATTCAAGCTTCAGTTTTGTGACAGTTCCAAAAGCGCCAGAGATCACCATGCATCAACTGCGATTTTCAACTACAGGATTAGATGTATTATAATAAGATTAAAAATTAAAATTATTATCAAAACCACCACAAAATCATGAAATTACTGGGCCTGTTGATGCAAAAGCATCAGATTTTAAAAATACGCTCACTTCTCTTTGGCTAGAAACTAAAAATTCAAAGCACACGTGCTTTTTACCTCATCAACCATGATTGGAATTTTCCTCCCCTCTCAATTTTCTCCCTGAGCCCTGTTACCATGAAGGCATTGCAGGGAACATAGACTTGTCCAAATGTGAAAGAACACGGAAAACAGAAAAGACACCTGGTCAATATTTGTAGCTAGGTACTTAGAGGATCCAGGAGGAGCTTATGGGTCCGGTACTCATGGACGTGCATCCAGAAATTATGCTTATTTTGCCTCCAGGGCTTGGCCTAACCTCTTCAACAGACAGCAGAAGCACACTCTCTTTTCTTACCAGGACTGTGTCTCAGCTGTTCTCTCAGTCAGTACTCAGTCAGTACTGGAGACGGTACTGTATTCCTCGATACTAGAATGGTACAGCTCCGCCAGCGCGAGGGACAGATGCAGGCTCCAAAAGGTGGTCAGAACTGCTGAGAAGATCATCAGGGCCGCCCTTCCCTCAGTCCAGGACCTGTCCAGAGCTAAAAAGCGGACAACGAAGATAGTAAAGGACCAGCTACACCCCGGCCACAGCATGTTTAACTTGCTTCCTTCAGGCAGGCGTTACAGGGCCATGCTCGCCGGGTCCACCAGAAGCCTCAAAAGTTTCTTTCCCCAAGTGGTCTGGTCCGCCTACTGAACTCCTCAATATTGACTGGTCTGGTCCGCCTGCTGAACTCCTCAATATAGCTAGGGTTTTCTTGCCTGACAAAACATCATCCTCCAGCTTGTTTGATTCTTGCGGGTTTTGGATTCTATAAAGGTCCCCGGCACCATCTTCACTCCAGCAGTGAAGCTTGTATTGAGTGGACGTGTCTGTCCTGTGTTTGTCCAGGGGTGTTGTGTTGTCCATCAGGGGTGCTGTGTTGTCCATCCGGGGATGTTGTGTTGTCCATCAAGGGGCTGCCGTGTCCATCTAGGGGTGGTCTGTCCATCCATCAAGGGGCTGCTGTGTCTTCCAGGGGTGCTCTGTCGTTGCTCTGTCCGTCCATCCAGGGTCTCTGCCCAGTGTAAAAATGAAAAGATAAAAATCTAATTAAACATTTTTTTGTGCTATACCCCAGTATACTATACTATTATTTTTCTGTGACACTGCTGGTCAGACCGCACAAACTGGCTTTGCTTTACTTCAGTTGCCCACCCTCCAGTGTGTACTCAGAAGAGTTCAGCGCAGCAGGGAACCTTGTCAACGATCACTGAAGAAGGTTACTTCCCAAAAGTGTGTTAAAGATGATGTTCATCAAAATAAATGACAAATTCCATGATGAAGACCTTTACCGGCAAGTACCTCCAAAAATTACAGAGGGACCTGTGATGGTGGATTCCAGTGAGGATGAATTACTAATGTGTGAAGACGAGGATGTACACACTGATGGGAGTGAGGAATCATATGATGATGATGATGATGATGATGATGATGGCGACATCTTGCCTATGTAGAGCCAGTTTGTGTATGTAGAGACCATTGGCAGCTTGTTTTGTGGGGGCCCAAACAAACCAACCATTTAAGCCACAAGTGGCAGCCTGTGTCGCTGAAGTGATTGGTTTGTTAAACTGTGAAAGTCCTGTTTTATTTATACAACAGGGTGGGTTTTATGATTTTTGCAAAAAAATACAGATCAACAAAAACCAGCAAGGGCAGTTTTGGCAAAACCAAATACTGATCCAAAATCCAAAACACGAAGGAGATGCAGAACCCAAAATTATTTAGTCCGGTGCACATTCCTAATATACAGTATATATATGTGTGTGTGTGCATAATTATACATTCAGAAGCAAGATATTATTGAGTTAATGCATTTACTCAGAAATACACTGAAATAAATAAAATATTGTATTTTACTGAAACACCTCTGTGCACCTGAAGGTAAAAAAGATTAATGAGCAATTACATTTGTTAAAATGTCTGTCACCATTAAACATAAGAACACATTGATATTACCATAACCAAGTTACAAATCAATACTTATTAATGCTTTAAAGCTTTAAAGTTATCAGAGCTAATAATTTTATAGGTTCATCTAACAGGCAATTTGTAATGGCCATTGCTGTTGGTGCACATTCCTGTAGATAACTGTATTTATTAGAGATGAGCGGGTTCGGTTTCTCTGAATCCGAACCCGCCCGAACTTCATGTTTTTTTTCACGGGTCCGAGCGACTCGGATCTTCCCGCCTTGCTCGGTTAACCCGAGCGCGCCCGAACGTCATCATGACGCTGTCGGATTCTCGCGAGGCTCGGATTCTATCGCGAGACTCGGATTCTATATAAGGAGACGCGCGTCGCCGCCATTTTCACACGTGCATTGAGATTGATAGGGAGAGGACGTGGCTGGCGTCCTCTCCATTTAGATTATAAGAGAGAGAGATTTACTGGAGCTTAGGACTAGGAGGAGTACTGTAGAAGTGTAGAGAGTGCAGAGAGTTTACTAGTGAGTGACCACCAGACAGTGCAGTTTATTTAATATATCCGTTCTCTGCCTGAAAAAAGCGATACACACAGTGACTCAGTCACATACCATATCTGTGTGCACTGCTCAGGCTCAGCCCAGTGTGCTGCATCATCTATATATATTATATATCTGTCTGACTGCTCAGCTCACACAGCTTATAATTGTGGGGGAGACTGGGGAGCACTGCAGTGCCAGTTATAGGTTATAGCAGGAGCCAGGAGTACATAATATTATATAGTGAGTGACCACCAGACAGTGCAGTTTATTTAATATATCCGTTCTCTGCCTGAAAAAAGCGATACACACAGTGACTCAGTCACATACCATATCTGTGTGCACTGCTCAGGCTCAGCCCAGTGTGCTGCATCATCTATATATATTATATATCTGTCTGACTGCTCAGCTCACACAGCTTATAATTGTGGGGGAGACTGGGGAGCACTGCAGTGCCAGTTATAGGTTATAGCAGGAGCCAGGAGTACATAATATTATATTAAAATTAAACAGTGCACACTTTTGCTGCAGGAGTGCCACTGCCAGTGTGACTGACCAGTGACCTGACCACACTGACCACCAGTATAGTTAGTAGTATACTTATATTGTGATTACCTGAAAAAGTTAAACACTCGTCGTGTGGCTTCACTTGTGTGTTGTTGTTTTTTTTATTCTATAAAAATAAAACTCATTCTGCTGACAGACAGTGTCCAGCAGGTCCGTCATTATATAATATATAATATATACCTGTCCGGCTGCAGTAGTGATATATATATATTTTTTATATCATTTATCATCCAGTCGCAGCAGACACAGTACGGTAGTTCACGGCTGTGGCTACCTCTGTGTCTGCACTCGGCAGGCAGTCCGTCCATAATTGTATACCACCTAACCGTGGTTTTTTTTTCTTCTTTATACATACATACTACTACGACATCTCTTTATCAACCAGTCTATATTAGCAGCAGACACAGTACAGTACGGTAGTTCACGGCTGTGGCTACCTCTGTGTCTGCACTCGGCAGGCAGTCCGTCCATAATTGTATACCACCTAACCTTTTTCTTTGCATCATGTGCTGATTGGGGAGGGTTTTTTGGAAGGGACATCCTGCGTGACACTGCAGTGCCACTCCTAAATGGGCCCGGTGTTTGTGTCGGCCACTAGGGTCGCTAATCTTACTCACACAGTCAGCTACCTCATTGCGCCTCTTTTTTTCTTTGCGTCATGTGCTGTTTGGGGAGGGTTTTTTGGAAGGGACATCCTGCGTGACACTGCAGTGCCACTCCTAGATGGGCCCGGTGTTTGTGTCGGCCACTAGGGTCGCTAATCTTACTCACACAGCTACCTCATTGCGCCTCTTTTTTTCTTTGCGTCATGTGCTGTTTGGGGAGGGTTTTTTGGAAGGGACATCCTGCGTGACACTGCAGTGCCACTCCTAGATGGGCCCGGTGTTTGTGTCGGCCACTAGGGTCGCTAATCTTACTCACACAGCTACCTCATTGCGCCTCTTTTTTTCTTTGCGTCATGTGCTGTTTGGGGAGGGTTTTTTGGAAGGGCCATCCTGCGTGACACTGCAGTGCCACTCCTAGATGGGCCCGGTGTTTGTGTCGGCCACTAGGGTCGCTTATCTTACTCACACAGCGACCTCGGTGCAAATTTTAGGACTAAAAATAATATTGTGAGGTGTGAGGTATTCAGAATAGACTGAAAATGAGTGTAAATTATGGTTTTTGAGGTTAATAATACTTTGGGATCAAAATGACCCCCAAATTCTATGATTTAAGCTGTTTTTTAGGGTTTTTTGAAAAAAACACCCGAATCCAAAACACACCCGAATCCGACAAAAAAAATTCGGTGAGGTTTTGCCAAAACGCGTTCGAACCCAAAACACGGCCGCGGAACCGAACCCAAAACACAAAACCCGAAAAATTTCAGGCGCTCATCTCTAGTATTTATACGGTATATATGAGTAATAACATTCAGGTTTAGAAAGAAACTCCTTTACTCGCTTCCTCTCATCCTCTACTGCTGTTGTTATTAACAGCCTGGAGAACAGTTCTTTGTGCTCCTTGATGCCCTGCTAGCAATAGTGACAGTATAAAGATATAAGGGCCCTCATTCCGAGTTGATCGCTCGCTAGCTATTTTTTGCAGAGCAGCTATCAGATAGTCGCCGCCCACGGGGGAGTGTATTTTCGCTTTGCAAGTGTGCGATCGCATGTGCAGCTAAGCGGGACGAAAATGTTTTTTGCAGTTTCTGAGTAGGTCTGAACTCACTCAGCCCTTGCGATCACTTCAGCCTGTCCGGTCCCGGAATTGACGTCAGACACCCGCGGTGCAAACACCTGGACACGCCTGCATTTTCCCTACCACTCTCAGAAAATGGTCAGTTGACACCCATAAACGCCTTCTTCCTGTCAATCTCCTTGTGATCGGTTGTGCGAATGGATTTGTTGCTAGCAGTTGTTTGTACCTGTACGACGTGCGTGCGCATTGCGGTACATACGCATGCACAGCAGTAACCTGATCACTGCGCTGCGAAAAATGGCAGTGAGTGATCAACTAGGAATGAGGGCCAATATGCAGTATACTATAGGCGATATTCAATTGATTTTCACCATTGATCTCCTGTGATGGGAAATCGTGGGGCGCAATTCAGTTGTTTTTTTTGCGGTGATTGTGCCCATAAAGCTCAGGTTTAGCTCACAAAAAGTGCCAAGTGGACGCCCAAACAGGTTACTTTTCTCGCATTTCAGCTCCCCACCGCCAGGGGTTGTGAGCTGAAATGCAGACGCTGGCATCTGCTGACGCTAGCAGCCAGTACAATTGATTTCAACCATGTGAATCCTGAGGGCAACAATATAATGCCCAGATTTATCAAGCCTTGGAGAGTGATAAATAGCATGGTGATAAAGAACCAACCAATCAGCTCCTAACTGTCATTATTCAAACCCAGCAGGTAACATGACAATTAGAAGCTGATTAACCGGTACTTTATCATTGTGCTATTTATCACTCTCCAAGGCTTGATAAATGAGCCCCTTAGTATTGAGCTAGAGCTGACAGTAGACGTGACTGGCTCCTCAATAAAAGTAACAAATATGTTCAGAAATGTCTATAACAATATTAGTCTGAGGTAATGTAGAAATGTAGTAGTAGTGCTTTTGTATGATTTTTTTATGCTTTATTATTGTTTTTATTAATTTCTGTTTTTGGACTTTGGATGTCTTTTGTATCCACCTTACCCACGTATTATATTTTTAATAATAAATAATTTTTTGGATACATGGAGACTTACCCCTTTTCTCACTAATGAATGATTTTGAGACGCATTCGCCCGAACTAAAAGTGGGATTTGTGTCAGCTGACAGAAGCACAAAGATACCTTGATATGAGTCAACACAACCTATTTCATGTGAGTTGGGGTATGCAAATACGGACTGCTTGTGGGTGTTATCTCAAACATACCTTTTTATGAGTACCTATCCCATCTCTGACGTGAGTGTTAGGTACGCATAGTCGTCTTCATCCATTTGACCATTTTAGTTTGAGATTGTTGAAAGCGATATGAATGTATGAAGGAAAATTACCATATACAGTAAAGATACCTTGATGTGTTTATACCCACTTGTTTTTGTGTGAGTGGGGTATGCCCATCCTTCACTTCTCTTTGATCTCATAAAAATAGGAGGATTCCCACTTATCAGCATTCTAATCGACCCACGTGGAAGGTTGATGCATTTAACACAAATTCTTCAAATCCATCCAAAATGGCCCGTCCCCTAAGGGGACACAATGAAGTTAATAAAGAAAGAACACTAGAATGGAAGGAAGTTCCCACTAGGAATACTAGAAGCTGATATCAATATACAGAGAGGACACCAATACATACAGATAATCGTTTTTCTCTGTTAGGTGCCAACAGTGCAACAAGTTGTTTTTTTAGCAGACAGAAAGAACACTAGAATGGAAGGAAGTTCCCACTAGGAATACTAGAAGCTGATATCAATATACAGAGAGGACACCAATACATACAGATAATCGTTTTTCTCTGTTAGGTGCCAACAGTGCAACAAGTTGTTTTTTTAGCAGACAGACCATTCCTAAACAGATACAGATAGCCAAATCTTGGACCCATAGAAGAAAAAGTGTGTGTGTGTGTGTGTGTGTGTGTGTGTGTGGGGGGGGGGGATATAAATCTCATAAGGAAAATGTAAATCTAAAGCTAAAAAGAAATCCACCATAGCTATAGAGGTTATACCCCAGATCCCTGCAAGTGATCATAGAGAACAGGCATCTGTAGTTAACATTTTCAATTTGATCACACATGTACTCTCAGTCAGTGAAACCTCAGTATTGAAGAAGGGTCTGAACTATGCCCCTATGAACTCTATGCATCCATTTGAACTATATTTGGATGTACAGAGATATATACGGAAACTTACTATAAATAATTTTTTTGCAAATAAAAAGGATTTGACTACAATGGATGAAACATCCACCACTCCTTTTAGACCGAAATCTATATTTTACCCTAAACACATTCAGGGACATTTTATTGAAACATTTGGGGCATTAGTTGTAGAAGATTTTGAAAAACTTCAAAATAAAAAGGTTAAAACACATAACCCACATATACAGAAAGGAGGGCGTTACAGGATCTAAAAAAGTTAGACAATGTGATCATCAAACCTACAGATAAAGGTAGAGTAGTCCTGATGAATTTGGCAGATTATAAATATGAAATTTTGAGATATCTTAATGATGCCCATACGTACTGTATAAAAAACTTAGGCGTGATCCAACTTTGTCCACCATAGCAAAACTTAATACTTTGATTGATAAATATGAGAGAAAGGGATCCTTAAGCAATAAAGAGGCAAAATTCATCATGGTCAATAATCCTATAATGCCAGTTATCTATATTTTATGGAAGATCCACAAAAATCCGGTTAATCCCCCAGGGAGGCCCATTATATCAGGGGTACAATCTATTTAATCTAATCTGTCAAAATTAATTGATTATTTCCTCCAACCTATGGTATTGCAAAATAGATAACACCTTAAAGACACTAAATAATTTTTACTTTTACTTGAATCAGTGAAATGGGAAAGAGGGGACATTTTGGTTACTGCCGATGTTAGCTCATTGTACACTATTATTAATCATGATGACGGCTTAGAGGCAGTGAGATATTTTCTTGACAGGACAGATCTTGAAAAGGATCTTAAGGACATGATCTTAGAAGGGGATTCAATTTATTCTATGTAATATTTTTTTTTCTTTTTCGTGATCAGTTCTACATCCCAAAAATGGGTACTGCAATGGGCACCAGATTTGCTCCTAGCTATGCGAATTTGTTCATGGGACTATGGAAATATAACACCATCTGGTCGAACAATGCATATGCAGTGAATCTGGTGTCCTATGCCAGATATATTGATTACATTTTCTTTTTGTGGAGGGGTGACACATCTGCTCTGGACAATTTTTGCACTATGCTAAATATAAATAACAAAAATATTGTATTATCCTTTGAAAAAAGTACAGAGACTATTAATATTTTGGATATCACTGTGTACATCAAGAATGAACAGATTAAAACCAAAACATATTCGAAACCTACCAATTCAGGTACCTATATTGGAGCCTCCAGTTGCCATCACGAGAATTGGCTAAATTCTATCCCGACTGGTCAACTAAAAAGATTAAAGAGGAACTGCACTGAATCAGAAGTATTTGAATCTCAGGCAGAGGCTATGACGGATAAATTTATATCCTGTGGTTAAAATAAAAGCCGTATTGAAAAAGCAAAGTTAGAGTTTAAGACAATGGAATATCATGATCTCTCAGTAAGGAACGCAAAAGGGAGGAGAATTATAGATTTGAGTGGGTAATCATCACCCAATATAACCAACAACATAGAGCTATTAAGAATGTTCTAAGAAAACATTGGAGACTTTTAAAAAAGGATCCAGTGATTGGGACTCTCGTCCCCAAGAGGCCAGTCTATATTTATCGCAAAGCCCCTAATCTTAGAAATAAACTGGTCTCTAGTGTTCTCCCCATTGTTAAATCTATTCCAAGGATAACGTCAAAGTTTTTTTTTTTAGATGTGGTAGCTGTTTAGGGTGTAGAAACATTAAGAGCGAGGGCAATATCAAAATTGTCATTAATGAAAAAGAGATCATTACAGCTTTCATCACGTGACAGCAAAAATGTGATTTTCGCCATTAAGTGTTCCTGTAACTGTTTTATATTGGCCTTACATCCAGGAATTTTAATATTCGTCTTGAGGAACACATAAGAAGTATTAAAAGGCGTTTACAAACCCATTCTCTTTCAGCACATTTTAAATTAAAACAAATGGTTTTTATACAATATTTATATGGGATTGATACAAATAACATTGGTACAATGTAATTTTGACAGACCTAGTTACAAAGGGGATAACAATGTAAATGTCATGTGGTAATCGAAACCCCTGAAGCTGAAGGGTGAAACAGATACATTCATGTAACATGAAGTGAAACATTAAAGAAAACAAAAACAAATAATTAATCTCTTGAGTCTGATCGTATGTTGTTATATACCATAAAAGAATCAATAGCTTTCAACAACAAAATCTCAAAAGTATATATTCAAACTTTTAAAAATAAGGCTGCAAGTCTTACATCCTGGGTGGAGGTGGATATGTAGAAAATAAGAACCCCTCTCCTTCCCCTTACGTCAAAGCAATCGGTGGATCTTGTACTACCATCCTGGTAAGATACCAGGTAGTGTCTTTAAGACTATAATGTATTTGGTTTCTAGTTGTGAGCGGATGTGTGTCAATGTATGATTCCCAGAGTAAAAAAAAACACTCCACCTCCTTTTCTTTATATAAAAGTGCTTCTATCCAGTCCATTTTAAATAGAAAATATAGCTTATTAAAACATAATGGCAATTGAGGGGGTGAACAAAAGGAACATAATATTACTATCCGTTGTTTGTCTCTAATTTGTCTACACATTATAGTGCCTTTCTATCTCCGCTTTTGTAGGTTGCCTGCTTTATTTGCAGTCTTATCATATGCACTATTATTGCACAACCATCACTACTATCATCACTCCTTATTTAAGCCTTTTTTCATATACTTGCATGCTGTTACTGTCTATCAATAGCTGAATTGCTGATCTATGTTCTCTCAGTGTCTATGTATATCTTTACTACGTTGGATTGACAAGTCAGTAGGATATTATATAACTTATCACTTATTTCCTCCGATTAATTGTCCCAACAGCGCTGACAGACTCCTACTGGGGTGGTTCCTCAGACCACCTGTTGCATGACTCCCCTGTATTTTCTCCACAGAACCTCCTCTTTACTCCAGTCAGTGTCTGCTTTCAACCACCTCCTCAGTGTCTTCCTCTGTCACCAAAATGCAGGCTGTCCCTGCTCACCACTCAAGATGCAGCCTTTCTCCACAGGTAAGATGCATCAGTTTCTTGAGAACAGCTCAAGTGCCAGCTCCAAGTGTCACTCCACAAACTGCCAACAGCACCCCTTCAGTGCAAGGGATACTGCATTAGTCCACAATCCTCCCAATAAATGATCCCACTTTTAACACTGCAATCATCAAACATCTGTATATACATTGCATTGCATTATACTCCATTATACATATGTACAGGTACACCACCGATTTTCCGGCAACCGATGATCCGGAACCTCTTTTAATCTGGACAATTTTGATTTGTCCGGATTAAAGGGGGTTAGGGACATCCTTTAGTCCGGAACATTTTCTGCGCATGGGCGTAACACGCAATACGCGCAAGTGTCAGTGGGTACAGCTTCCACGGACACTGCAGGTGACACAGCAAGCATCAGTGGGGCTGTTATGGCGTCCAAGGTCACAGCAAGTACCGCACATGGGCGGAAGACGCAGCGCGCACAAGTGTCAGTGAGTACAGTTCTGAGGGCACTGCAGGTGACACAGCAAGCATCAGTGGGGCTGTTATGGCGTCCAAGGTCACAGCAAGTACCGCACATGGGCGGAAGACACAGCGCGCACAAGTGTCAGTGAGTACAGCTTCTGAGGGCACTGCAGGTGACACAGCAACATCAGTGGGGCTGTTATGGCGTCCAACATCACAGCAAGTACCGCACATGGGCGGAAGACACAGTGCGCACAAGTGTCAGTGAGTACAGCTTCTGAGGGCAATGCAGGTGACACAGCAAGCATCAGTGGGGCTGTTATGGCGTCCAACATCACAGCAAGTACAGGTATAAAGCGTAAACACAAGTCTATATCAGTGCAGGCAAAAGTTGAGATATTACGAAAACTCGACCGCGGTGTTTCAGTGAAGAAGCTGTGTGATACATACGGTCTCGGTTCCTCAACAGTGTATGACATAAAAAAACACAGGGAGAAAATATTACAGTTCTTTGCAGAAAGTCAATCTAAAAAGCAAATGAGCATTAGAAAAACTATGAAATCTGGTAAAAGTACTGAGCTTGATCGAGTGTTGTAGGAATGGTTTCGACAACGTCGGAGTGATGGTGTAGACTTGTCAGGCATCATGGTACAGGAACAAGCTAAGTTGTATCATAAAGCACTAAAACTTGACTATGAGTGTGATTACAGTGAAGGATGGCTGCATAGGTTTAAGACACGTCATGGAATTTCGATGCGTAAAGTGTGTGGTGAAAACCTCATCCCCCAGCAAGTTTATAATAACGATGAAACTGCACTGTATTGGCGATGTACCCCTAGGAAAACTTTATCAATGGAGGATGAAGAAGCCCCTACAGGGTTTAAACAATCTAAGGACAGAGTTACTGTCCTAGGTTGCTCCAATGCTGCCGGAACTCACCGATGCAAGCCACTAGTGATCGGAAAAAGTAAACGCCCTAGGGCTTTAAAAGGTGTTAAAGTGTATCCTGTAATTTATCATGCAAATAAAAATGGATGGATTACCACCGAGTTAATGCTAGAGTGGTTTGAAAAGTATTTTGTGGCAGAAGCCAGAGCACACTGCACATCTGTAGGCCTACCAGAGGACTGCAAAATCCTTCTTATTCTGGACAACTGTTCAGCTCACCCTAGAGCTGAACTACTGTGCAAGAATAACGTGTTTACAGCATACTTACCACCAAACTGTACATCTCTTATCCAACCACAAGATCAAGGAATATTGCGCTCTATGAAGGCCAAGTATCGTACACTTTTCATGAAACGCATGCTAGATGTGGGGAATTCAGGCAAGCCTATTGAGTCGTTTATCAAAGACTTTACCATGAAAGATGTACTTTGGTTTGTTGCTAGTGCCTGGGAGAATGTAAATTCGTTAACACTAAACAATGGTTGGCATAAGTTATGGCCTGCCATGGTGTTTGAAAATGCACCTGATGAAGATCCCAGTATTGCCTTCACAGGATTTCGCGTAGCAAATGATGATGAATGTGTTCTTGAGTTACTTGAATATGCAAAAACTTGTACTGCAACTGCTGCCAACAACCTATCAAGTAGGCTGAACAAAGAAAATCTGGCAGAGTGGATGGAGGTTGACGTTGAAACACCTGTTGTGCGTCACTGTACTGACTCTGAAATTATAGATATGGTTTTGAATCCTGCAAAAATCACTGAAAGTGACGATGGTGACAGTGAAGAAGAAAATGTTATTGAAATCCCCACTGGTATTGACAAGCTGATTGAGATGATAAGTGAGCTAATCAAAGTACTAGAACAACGTAACTTTGTGACAGAACAAGAGCTAATGCATTTTCACTTGATGAAAGAAAAACTGTACAGGGAAAGGTCAAAACTTATGAAACAACCTCGCCTTGATGTCATGTTTAAGAAGCTATGCAAGAATGTGCCTAAGAGCAGTACCTGTTCTCTGGCATCTCAAATTCCTCCAAGTTCTAGATCAGGTCCCTGTTCCCCAGACATCCCAGATGCAACTGTCCCACCTGAAATACTTCTTCAAGACCAAGCTGATGATTAGGTTGTAGTGGGAGTTGGGCTGTGGAAGGTTTAGAGTTGGGCTGTGGAAGGTTTAGAGTTGGGCTGTGGAAGGTATAGGGTAGGTTGTTGGGCTGTGGAAGTTACAGGGTAGGTTGTAATAGGATTTGGGCTGTGGAAGGTTTAGAGTTGGGCTGTGGAAGGGTTAGAGTTGGGCTGTGGAAGGTATAGGGTAGGTTGTTGGGCTGTGGAAGGTTTAGAGTTGGGCTGTGGAAGGTTTAGAGTTGGGCTGTGGAAGGTATAGGGTAGGTTGTTGGGCTGTGGAAGGTTTAGAGTTGGGCTGTGGAAGGTATAGGGTAGGTTGTAGTGGGAGTTGGGCTGTGGGAGGGTAAGAGTTAGTGTCATTTTGCATGAGGTTTAGTACTTTCCTTGTAGTGACTGTTTCACTTACTGTTAATGGTTGTTCAAAACATACCTGATACCTGTTTTGCTTATAAACAGTTTTGCACACACTACTGTGTTTATTCATTAATTAATATTATACTGTAGCATATATTTTACCCTTTATTGCTTTAGAAATGTTCTGAAGGTGCAAAATTAGTTTCTACCGTTAATCCGGCAAAATCGATAATCCGACACGGCACTGGAACCGAGGATGCCGGAAAATCGGTGGTGTACCTGTATAACAATATCCAAAAAATTATAAATATACTATTTACATACTTAAAGTTGCCTATTGAAATAGTGCAAATGGTTACATGACATTTCTCATTTACTACTTTGTGTTTATCTTTTGAAGAGTTAGTAGGACTATTTGTGATAAGATTTAATCAATGATGTTTTCAACAATAATTATATGCTTTATGATAAGGATAGATTGAATAGTATATATTATATATCAGTTCTCATCCACAAAGATTAATATACTATATTGTTTTAATATCTGTAGAATTTGGGAGAAAACTGTTTATTAAATATTTTATATAAATCTGACTATACTTGTTGTGTATTGTCAATTATATTTTTAAAGAACATATATGTATCAATACTTTATTTCTAATATTTTCTATTCTCCATATTTAAAATGTGCCCCGAACTTACAATTTTGACTTTTGCACCCTTTTACCCAGATAACTTGTGCCCAACAATGCCCTCATATAGTATAGCCCGCCTAATCCCCCCCCCCCCTCCCCCCGGGTCAATGTACAGTATTACCGCTCATTAACTGCGATCTCGAACATCGCTAGGGAGGGGTGGTATTTATGTGACCGGCGGTCAGCTGACCAACAGTCACATGAATACCACCCCTCCCGGGTGTAGTACGGCTTGCTGCACTCGCCCCTCCCCGCCGGGATCCCGGCGTCGGTATGCTGCCGGGATCCCGGCATCGGTAAGCTGACCGGCGGTCAGGAGACCGCCGGTCAGCCGTACTACACCCCTAGGGAGGAACAACACATTTTAAATAGATTTTAGCGATTTTGTGAGTGTCAATACAAACCATCTGAAGGTCTTGTAAGCACCCAGCTATTTATATAGAAAAAAGAAGCAACAACAAATGGATGTTATAAGCTTTCATCATAAAAGAAGTAGTTCCCTCTTACTATTTTTCATACCCCTTTACTAAACTATGGGGCTCAGTCTCAGTGTGTTGGTAGGTTTTTATTATCATCGATTTATATTAAATGACCAGTAGCAAAGTTCCTGAAAATAAAATATTCAAGCTTATAATTACATCAGTGGTGGCATCGGGGTCTATGACACACGGTATGGCCAGTAGCTCTTCCGGTATGCACTTCCAAAATGGGGAATGACCTTGTGGAAAGGGGGTTTTGTCTACTAAGGGTCTCCACCCTACATCACTTTGGGAGAGTGGCCTCGCAGAAGCCCCCATTCGACAATATTCTGGGTGGGTGCCCAGCATCCCCGGAGACTATTACTACAGTACTGTAAACTGCTGGCTCCTTTATAGTGACAGAAGCCATGCGCTGCAGTAAGATGTCACACTGCAGCACCAGGCTTCTGTCAGTGTGGAGTAGCTAGCATTTTGGTGTCACCCCTCTGAGGTAAATTCCCGTACCTTACCTTGTCACTTTATTACACATAGCCTAGTGTTTTACTTATTATACTGTCCAGTAGTATTATTCAACTTAGACCATCTCACTAAAAAAAGTAAGCTGAGGGCTTGATACTGAGATGTACTCAATACCAATGTGTGCGCAGCTGAAGGATCATCAGCCAACTGCACATGTGCCACTGTAGCACTGTGTGCGCACCAGGTACCTCGGCAAAGTTGCTCACAGTGAGGATTTATTCAAAAAAGCAATTGACATCCAGGGACCATTTGGAGACAGTTACAGAGAGTGGTGGAAAAAATTCAGGTGTGTTGCGGCCATTTTGGGGTGTGTCTCAGTGTACAACTGCAATTCCATACATAGAAAAAAATTGTACCAGCGTCAGATGGTTGATTATCAGGGGATCTATGCATAGGCAAATGCAGGGGGATGGGGGGGAGGTTCTGGTTGTCCGGAAACCCCCTTCTTCCTGGCAAGTGGCTCAAATTTTGACAATAATAGCAATGGTATATAATACGATTACTACAGCTGCTGCCACATCATGCAGTGTAAGGAACAGAGCGGAGTTGCTGCTCATGCCCAGTTCTAGCAGCTTCTCCTACCAAGATTGATGTGTGTGCACTGGACCAGAGAGTAGCTGCCAAGAAGAAGAGACAGGAGCCTTACCATGAGGTGGGAGAATGTGTGCTTAGAAAGTGCAGTACTGGTTCTATTACAGTATGTTTGTGTATTTATTTATGTTTAACCTTTTCCTGACCACTTATCCTATTAATATTATTTAAATACGTTTGATACAGCCTATACTAAATACCATCTATAGTTTTAAATATTGATACTGTATTCCATGTTCCACCGAGTGGGAGATTGTGGATTGCATGTGGAAATCCCCTTCTAGAAATCCTGCATTTGCCACTGCTATGACATCCGCTGCATTTTTGTACACAGATGCTGATATTTGTGAGGCCACTGGCAGGCATCTCAATCCATTTCCATTAACATACTTTCACACATCTGCTGCAAATGTATTAGCGTACAGCTATGAATCAGCTTTGAATGTCTGCTTTTCAAAAAGTTTAATAATTGATAGGAAAGTGATAGGAACAGGAAGGATTTAAGGATCGTTTCCTGAAAGTTAACATTTGTACATTCCATTGTACGATCGATACATACACATAATGCAAGTTATAAGACACAGAAAATATGTTAAGAAGTAAGCTATCAATAATACAGTGTAAAATAGAATAATGTATTTACAAAACGTTTAATATATTTCATTGGGTAGAGAGTTTTTATATCTGAAGCTATTTGTTTTTACTCTGTTTTTCACTATCAGGTGACTATAACTTATTACCTTGCTCACTGCCTGCAACTTTTATGATTTGTGTTCTTTCTCTGCTTTTCATACATGCATTTATATCAACAGTTGTTTATTTAAGATCAGCTGTGATATCACACAAGACTGTTGCATACAACTGGACCCAATTTAGAGGTACAACCTAGTACACCAGCATTAACTATTAAGACATGGCTGAAAAGCACAGCCAGTAAGAAAAACACTCTTGTCATCTGAAAGTTAACAACCCCTCTAATGACACAAGTGTGTATAATGAAATTTAGGTACTGTCGGATACTGTACACATAAAAGCATGCAGTATACATGAGTGCAGGGTCGGACTGGCCCACAGGGGTACCAGGAAAACCACCGGTAGGCCCCACTGCCTAAGGGCCCACTCCTTCCTCTAGGGATCAGGTTCCAGACTGTGCACTTGTATTATACATGGTAGATATGTTGCTTTACACTGCACTAGACTATTGTGTATTTCAAACCTCTATGGAGGCTGGCCACACCCCCTTTGTAGGCTGGCCACACCCCTAAGTATGGGCCCCTATAACGGCATTCCCCCGGTGGGTCCTTCATGCCCCAGTCCGACACTGCATGAGTGTTTGTAAATGTATACTGTACGTGAGTTTTGCTCAAATTGTTGCACAGAAACTTTTTTACTGCTGAAAAAATATATAGTTATTTTGTATCAAACTGTGTGTCTTTTGCTCCTAGGGCATCTCGCTGCATGACTGTTTTTGGAATCCTGCTGAAAGTTACTTTGCCAGAAATTTGGAGCAACTCATGTATGGAGGATACAGCTAGCTGTCTCAAAGCGAAGGAACATCAATCAATTGAAATCCCTGAGGAGATAGTAAAACATGCCAAATTTGTATTAATCAGTATAATCAGCAGAAAATGAGCCAAGAGAGCAGTGTTTGGTGTCTACCAACTGTCAGTGTATTTGGAAACATAAAACTTTTGTTTTTCTGTTTATTTTATATTTAACTGATATAAAATGTGTAGCAGCAGTGCTTTGACATTTGAATTATATACAAGTTTATAGTTTGTAAAAGATAATGAGAATTTACTTACCGATAATTCTATTTCTCGTAGTCCGTAGTGGATGCTGGGAACTCCGTAAGGACCATGGGGAATAGCGGCTCCGCAGGAGACTGGGCACAAAAGTAAAGCTTTAGGACTACCTGGTGTGCACTGGCTCCTCCCCCTATGACCCTCCTCCAAGCTTCAGTTAGGATACTGTGCCCGGACGAGCATACACAATAAGGAAGGATTTTGAATCCCGGGTAAGACTCATACCAGCCACACCAATCACACCGTACAACCTGTGATCTGAACCCAGTTAACAGCATGATAACAGAGGAGCCTCTGAAAAGATGGCTCACAACAATAATAACCCGATTTTTGTAACAATAACTATGTACAAGTATTGCAGACAATCCGCACTTGGGATGGGCGCCCAGCATCCACTACGGACTATGAGAAATAGAATTATCGGTAAGTAAATTCTTATTTTCTCTGACGTCCTAGTGGATGCTGGGAACTCCGTAAGGACCATGGGGATTATACCAAAGCTCCCAAACGGGCGGGAGAGTGCGGATGACTCTGCAGCACCGAATGAGAGAACTCCAGGTCCTCCTCAGCCAGGGTATCAAATTTGTAGAATTTAGCAAACGTGTTTGCCCCTGACCAAGTAGCTGCTCGGCAAAGTTGTAAAGCCGAGACTCCTCGGGCAGCCGCCCAAGATGAGCCCACCTTCCTTGTGGAATGGGCTTTTACAGATTTTGGCTGTGGCAGGCCTGCCACAGAATGTGCAAGCTGAATTGTACTACAAATCCAACGAGCAATAGTCTGCTTAGAAGCAGGAGCACCCAGCTTGTTGGGTGCATACAGGATAAACAGCGAGTCAGATTTTCTGACTCCAGCAGTCCTGGAAACATATATTTTCAGGGCCCTGACTACGTCCAGCAACTTGGAGTCCTCCAAGTCCCTAGTAGCTGCAGGTACCACAATAGGCTGGTTCAAGTGAAACGCTGAAACCACCTTAGGGAGAAATTGAGGACGAGTCCTCAATTCTGCCCTGTCTGTATGAAAAATCAGGTAAGGGCTTTTATAGGATAAAGCCGCTAATTCTGAGACACGCCTGGCTGAAGCCAGGGCCAACAGCATTACCACTTTCCATGTGAGATATTTTAAGTCCACAGTGGTGAGTGGTTCAAACCAATGTGATTTTAGGAACCCCAAAACTACATTGAGATCCCAAGGTGCCACTGGAGGCACAAAAGGAGGCTGTATATGCAGTACCCCCTTGACAAACGTCTGAACTTCAGGTACTGAAGCCAGTTCTTTCTGGAAGAAAATCGACAGGGCCGAAATTTGAACCTTAATGGACCCTAATTTTAGGCCCATAGACAGTCCTGTTTGCAGGAAATGCAGGAAACGACCCAGTTGAAATTCCTCTGTAGGGGCCTTCCTGGCCTCGCACCACGCAACATATTTACGCCAAATACGGTGATAATGCTGTATGGTTATATCCTTCCTGGCTTTGATCAGGGTAGGGATGACTTCATCCGGAATGCCTTTTTCCTTCAGGATCCGGCGTTCAACCGCCATGCCGTCAAACGCAGCCGCGGTAAGTCTTTGAACAGACAGGGTCCCTGCTGGAGCAGGTCCTTTCTTAGAGGTAGAGGCCACGGGTCCTCTGTGAGCATCTCCTGAAGTTCCGGGTACCAAGTCCTTCTTGGCCAATCCGGAGCCACAAGTATAGTCCTTACTCCTCTCCTTCTTATGATTCTCAGTACGTTGGGTATGAGAGGCAGAGGAGGGAACACATACACTGACTGGTACACCCACGGCGTTACCAGAGCGTCCACAGCTATTGCCTGAGGGTCCCTTGACCTGGCGCAATACCTGTCTAGTTTCTTGTTGAGGCGGGACGCCATCATGTCCACCTTTGGTTTTTCCCAACGGTTCACAATCATGTGGAAGACTTCTGGGTGAAGTCCCCACTCTCCCGGGTGGAGGTCGTGTCTGCGGAGGAAGTCTGCTTCCCAGTTGTCCACTCCCGGAATGAACACTGCTGACAGTGCTATCACATGATTTTCCGCCCAGCGAAGAATCCTTGCAACTTCTGCCATTGCCCTCCTGCTTCTTGTGCCGCCCTGTCTGTTTACGTGGGCGACTGTCGTGATGTTGTCTGACTGGATCAGCACCGGCTGACCTTGAAGCAGAGGTCTTGCTAGGCTTAGAGCATTGTAGATGGCCCTTAGCTCCAGGATATTTATGTGAAGTGATGTCTCCAGGCTTGACCACAAGCCCTGGAAATTTCTTCCCTGTGTGACTGCTCCCAAGCCTCTCAGGCTGGCATCCGTGGTCACCAGGACCCAGTCCTGAATGCCGAATCTCGTCGGGATCAGCTGCGATTTTGGAATATTGAGAATCCAACCGTGCTGGCGCAGGACTAGAGATAGTGCTACTCCGACTTCCAACTGTTCCCTGGATCTTGCCCTTATCAGGAGATCGTCCAAGTAAGGGATAACTAAAACTCCCTTCCTTCGAAGGAGTATCATCATTTCGGCCATTACCTTGGTAAAGACCCGGGGTGCCGTGGACAATCCAAACGGCAGCGTCTGAAACTGATAGTGACAGTTCTGTACCACAAACCTGAGGTACCCTTGGTGAGAAGGGTAAATTGGGACATGTAGGTAAGCATCTTTGATGTCCAGAGACACCATATAGTCCCCTTCTTCCAGGTTTGCAATCACTGCTCTGAGTGACTCCATCTTGAATTTGAACCTTTTTATGTAAGTGTTCAAGGATTTTAGGTTTAAAATTGGTCTCACCGAGCCGTCCGGCTTCGGTACCACAAATAGTGTGGTATAGTACCCCTTTCCCTGTTGTAGGAGGGGTACCTTGATTATCACCTGCTGGGAATATAGCTTGTGAATGGCTTCCAATACTGCCTCCCTGTCTGAGGGAGACGTCGGTAAAGCAGACTTTAGAAAACGGCGAGGGGGAGACGTCTCGAATTCCAATTTGTACCCCTGAGATACCACCTGAAGGATCCAGGGGTCCACTTGCGAGTGGGCCCACTGCGCACTGAACTTCTTGAGACAGGCCCCCACCGTGCCTGAGTCCGCTTGTAAAGCCCCAGCGTCATGCTGAGGACTTTGCGGAGGCGGGAGAGGGCTTTTGTTCCTGGAAACTGGCTGTTTGTTGCAGCCTTTTTCCTCTCCCTCTGCCACGGGGCATAAATGAGGCGCCTTTTGCCCGCTTGCCCTTATGGGGCCGAAAGGACTGCGCCTGATAATACGGCGTCTTCTTAGGTTGAGAAGCTACCTGGGGTAAAAATGTGGATTTTCCAGCAGTTGCCGTGGCTACCAGGTCTAATAGACCTACCCCAAATAACTCCTCCCCCTTATAAGGCAATACTTCCATGTGCCTTTTAGAATCCGCATCACCTGACCACTGCCGCGTCCATAAACCTCTTCTTGCAGAAATGGACAGCGCGCTAACTCTTGATGCCAGTCGGCAAATATCCCTCTGTGCATCACGCATATATAGAAATGCATCCTTCAAATGCTCTATAGTCAGTAATATACTGTCCCTATCTAGGGTATCAATATTTTCAGTCAGGGAATCCGACCACGCCAGGCCCGCACTGCACATCCAGGCTGAGGCGATTGCTGGTCGCAGTATAACACCCGTGTGAGTGTATATACATTTTAGGATACTCTCCAGCTTTCTATCGGCAGGTTCCTTTAGGGCGGCCGTATCAGGAGAGGGTAGTGCTACCTGTTTAGACAAGCGTGTGAGCGCTTTATCCACCCTAGGGGGTGTTTCCCAACGTGCCCTATCCTCTGGCGGGAAAGGGTACGATGCCAATAACCTTTTAGGAATTATCAGTTTTTTATCGGGGGAAACCCACGCCTCATCACACACTTCATTTAATTCCTCGGATACAGGAAAAACTACAGGCAGTTTTTTCTCACCAAACATAATACCCTTTTTAGTGGTACTTGTATTATCAGAGATATGCAATACATTTTTCATTGCTTCAATCATGTAACGTGTGGCCCTAGTGGAAGTCACGTTTGTCTCCTCATCATCGACACTGGAGTCAGTATCCGTGTCTGTGCCTACCATTTGAGGTAACGGGCGTTTTAAAGCCCCTGATGGCGTTTGAGACCCCTGGACAGGCACAAGCTGAGTAGCCGGCTGTCTCATGTCGTCAACTGTCTGTCGTAAAGACACTGTCACGCAATTCCTTCCATAAGCTCATCCACTCAGGTGTCGACTCCCTAGGGGGTGACAACTCTATAATAGACAATTGCTCCGCCTCCATCTCATTTTCCTCCTCAAACATGTCGACACAATCGTACCGACACACCGCACACACACAGGGAATGCTCTGATAGAGGACAGGACCCCACTAGCCCTTTGGGGAGACAGAGGGAGAGTATGCCAGCACACACCAGAGCGCTATATATAGACAGGAATACCACTATAAAATGTGCTTTTCCCTTTATAGCTGCTGTTAGTATTAAAACTGCACCAAATTAGTGACCCCCTCTCTTTTTTACCCTTTTCTGTAGTGCAGGACTGCAGGGGAGAGTCAGGGAGACGTCCTTCCAGCGGAGCTGTGATGGAAAATGGCGCCCGTGTGCTGAGGAGATAGGCTCCGCCCCCTTCTCGGCGGCCTTTTCTCCCGCTTTTTGGTGAGTTCTGGCAGGGGTTAAAATACATCCATATAGCCCTGGGGGTTATATGTGGTGTATTTATGCCAGCCAAGGTGTTTACATTGCTGCTCAGGGCTCCCCCCCCTAGCGCCCTGCACCCTCAGTGACCGAAGTGTGAAGTGTGCCTGAGTAACAATGGCGCACAGCTGCAGTGCTGTGCGCTACCTTGTTGAAGACTGATGTCTTCTGCCGCCGATTTTTCCGGACCTCTTCTTGCTTCTGGCTCTGTAAGGGGGCCGGCGGCGCGGCTCTGGGACCGAGCTCCAAGGCTGGGCCTGTGTTCGGTCCCTCTGGAGCTAATGGTGTCCAGTAGCCTAAGAAGCCCAAGCTACCACCACTTAGGTAGGTTCGCTTCTTCTCCCCTTAGTCCCTCGATGCAGTGAGCCTGTTGCCAGCAGGTCTCACTGAAAATAAAAAACCTAAAACTAAACTTTCACTAAGAAGCTCAGGAGAGCCCCTAGTGTACACCCTTCTCGGCCGGGCACAAAAATCTAACTGAGGCTTGGAGGAGGGTCATAGGGGGAGGAGCCAGTGCACACCAGGTAGTCCTAAAGCTTTACTTTTGTGCCCAGTCTCCTGCGGAGCCGCTATTCCCCATGGTCCTTACGGAGTTCCCAGCATCCACTAGGACGTCAGAGAAAAAAGAGTTTAAAAAAGAAATAAAATAAAAATCTAATTGTTGTAATTATGATATCAGACTGTAAGAAAAGAAACACCATTCAAAAGCAAATAAATTCTGTATCATAATAATAAAGATAATATGGGGGCTGATTCTGAGAGAGCGCAATGGCAACATTATAAATAAATATATCACACATTTATTACATGTTCAAAAATAAAACACGACTCTTAATAACCATATATAATGGTGTAATAAAACTCGGTTGGTAATAGGTAATAAGATGCAGTCGCGCTGATGGTTAAGAGGAGGAAACGTTTATATGGAATGATTTTCCAGCTGGCCAGCTTATATAAAGATCACAGTTAACAGTTCCTTAAGTATATGATTTCAAAGGCTCAATATAGAACATCCAGCTCTAGAGTGTACTTCTCACCAGAAAATCTGATCTCACAGCTGATGTTATACCAGAGCTTGAACTGAATCTGGAGACCTACGTGTGTATTTAACCATTGGATTAATGTATTTCAGCACACACTTTCATAGCTGGAAGATCGCCAGTGCTCACGGATGTCCGCGGTTCAGGTACAGGAGATGGACGCCGCTCTCAGAGCTGTGTGCAAGAGCCGTGCAATAAATAGGAACTTAGGTGTGATAGTTGATCTGTATATAATCTGTAGCCTCAATTTAGCATCCTGCCATTACCCCAGAGAATTCTTAACGCGTTTCTCCGCTACTGTGGACATGCGGTTTCATCAGAAGGGAATTCCAAGTGTCCAGAGTGTCAGAAATTTAAACAGAAGTCCCCCAATGGGATTGAAGTCTCAATGCAGGTGAAATTAATTAGTAACACCTATGTGTATTCACTTTGCCAGGTCTCGGCTAGTAGATCACACTTATATAATCAAAAGACAATGCAAGTATAAAGTAAACATTTAAAATTAAACACTTAATAGTTAATTGAACAATGCAAAGTATATCTAAGTACATAAAAACACATTCATTATAAAGGCATCGATTAGCCGCCGCACCATTTTTTCGGGGACCTGTGCATGCGCTGTAGACTCTGGCACTGTGGCAGAGTCCCTAGTGCTCAGAGTGCTAACAGCGGCACTGCCAGCTACGGGAGAAGGGGCGGCCCACACACGGGCACCGATGGATGCCAGAAAGGTATATATAAAAGAAATAGGTGCAGTGTGTGTGGTGTGGGGCCCCTCTGCACCGTACACACTGCACCCATTATAGATACGCCACTGGTACCATGCATATGTACATTGATGGAGGATACAAGAGCGGTCATTTTACTCTGTGTGTCCGGATCTCTCCATTCATGGGAGTTCCTGAGCAACTATCATGCAAAGATTTCCTACCAGGCTTCTGTGCTAGCTTGAAGCTTGTATATGGAGGAGAGATGCCTGTTTCTGACAGATATTTTGCACCCAGCATAATGTCCTAATGATAATGGCTGTGGACAGAAAAAATAGTAGGCAATATGAATGTATAGAGAGGTAGGGAGGAGACTGCTCTATACCTTACAAAAAATAATATACAAAAATATTGATAATTGCATGTATACACTTGATACAGTACAACATGAAACACTAAACATACAAGTGGAACTGCAGGTCTGGAAATATCCCCTGAATGGGGGTATGCAATGTCCTGATCAGGGGCCAGATGTAATGCAGTGCGAGATGGCCAGAGCTCCAAGATTCTGGCCCAACCCTAAGTTGTTTTTTTTTAATGCGGCAATTATTTACTAGGCAAAACCAACCTGGTTTTGCATTGTAAATGATTACCAATGCCACCCAAAGAAACGTTGGATTTTGGCCGGAATCTCGGAGCTCCAGCCATCTTGCACTGTATTACATCTGGTGCCCAGTGTTTGTATACTCCAGGATCCGTTGATGGAATTTCTAACAGAATGGAAAATACACATTCGCGTTTTACTTTTCCTTGTTCAATCACTAAGTGATAGTAGTCTCAAAGGGTGCCCTATAAAGGGCACTGACCTATATATATATATCACCACTAGCACAATACTTTTCTCTAACGTCCTAGTGGATGCTGGGGACTCCGTCAGGACCATGGGGATTAGCGGCTCCGCAGGAGACAGGGCACAAAAATAAAGCTTTAGGATCAGGTGGTGTGCACTGGCTCCTCCCCCTATGACCCTCCTCCAAGCCTCAGTTAGGTTTTTGTGCCCGTCCGAGCAGGGTGCAATCTAGGTAGCTCTCCTAAAGAGCTGCTTAGAAAAAGTTTTTAGGTTTTTTATTTTCAGTGAGTCCTGCTGGCAACAGGCTCACTGCATCGAGGGACTTAGGGGAGAGAAGTCAACTCACCTGCGTGCAGGATGGATTGGCTTCTTAGGCTACTGGACACAGTGGCGTAACTACTGCCCCCGCAGCCCTCGCGGTGGCTTGGGGGCGAGGGGCTGCGGGGGCGCCGCCACTGATTTAGAGCAGATTGACATGCGGACGAACGTCCGCTTGTCAATCTGTTGTCACTAGCCCCCCGCTGTGAAGTAGGGACACGGAGGGCACAGCGTGCGCCTCTCCTGTGTCCCTCTGAGTCTCCGGCGTGTCGGGGGGGCGTGTCCTATGAAAAGTGGGCGTGGCTTCGCGGGGGACCCGCGATCGCGGGCCACGCCCCCGTTTCGTCACTGAGGGGGCATGCCCAGCGCTCTGTGAGCTGCTGGCATGCCCTCTCTCCCACTGTCTGCGCTAAATAGACGCTGTGCACATGCGCACAGCGTCTATTCACTACTGCTCTGCTATGCAGAGCAGTGACTGTAGGAGCCTCCCAACTGCCCCCCCCATCGCGGGACACTGCGGGAGGTATGCATATATGGCACTGGGGGGGCACTGAGGGGGCATATATGGAACAGGGGGGGGGCACTGAGGGGGCATATATGGCCTGAGGGGGCATATATGGCACTGGGGTGGCACTGAGGGGCATATATGGCATTGAGGGGGCATATATGGCACTGGGGGCATATATGGCACTGGGGGGGCACAGAGGGGTCATATATGGCACTGCGGGGGGCACTGAGGGGGCATATATGGCACTGAGGGGGCATATATGGCACTGGGGGGCACTGAGGGCATATATGGCACTGGGGGGCACTGAGGGGGCATAGATGGCACTGAGGGGGCATATATGGCACTGGGGAGGCACTGAGGGGGCATATATGGCACTGAGGGGGCATATATGGCACTGAGGGGGCATATATGGCACTGGGGGGCACTGATGGGGCATATATGGCACTGGGGGGTACTGAGGGGGCATATATGGCACTGGGGGGCACTGAGGGGGCATATATGGCACTGGGGGGCACTGAGGGGGCATATATGGCACTGGGGGGGCACAGAGGGGTCATATATGGCACTGAGGGGGCATATATGGCACTGCGGGGGGCACTGAGGGGGCATATATGGCACTGAGGGGCACTGAGGGCATATATGGCACTGGGGGGCACTGAGGGGGCATAGATGGCACTGGGGGGCACTGAGGGGGCATATATGGCACTGGGGAGACACTGAGGGGGCATATATGGCACTGAGGGGGCATATATGGCACTGGTGGGGCACTGAGGGGGCATATATGGCACTGGGGGGGTACTGAGGGGGCATATATGGCACTGGGGGGTACTGAGGGGGCATATATGGCACTGGGGGGCACTGAGGGGGCATATATGGCACGGGGGGGTACTGAGGGGGCATATATGGCACTGGGGGGTACTGAGGGGGCATATATGGCACTGGGGGGGCACAGAGGGGTCATATATGGCACTGAGGGGGCATATATGGCACTGCGGGGGGCACTGAGGGGGCATATATGGCACTGGGGGGCACTGAGGGCATATATGGCACTGGGGGGCACTGAGGGGGCATAGATGGCACTGGGGGGCACTGAGGGGGCATATATGGCACTGGGGAGGCACTGAGGGGGCATATATGGCACTGGTGGGGCACTGAGGGGGCATATATGGCACTGGTGGGGCACTGAGGGGGCATATATGGCACTGGGGGGCACTGAGGGGGCATATATGGCACTGGGGGGTACTGAGGGGGCATATATGGCACTAGGGGGCACTGAGGGGGCATATATGGCACTGGGGAGGCACTGAGGGGGCATATATGGCACTGGTGGGGCACTGAGGGGGCATATATGGAACAGGGGGGGGGGCACTGAGGGGGCATATATGGCCTGAGGGGGCATATATGGCACTGGGGTGGCACTGAGGGGCATATATGGCACTGAGGGGGCATATATGGCACTGGGGGCATATATGGCACTGGGGGGGCACAGAGGGGTCATATATGGCACTGCGGGGGGCACTGAGGGGGCATATATGGCACTGAGGGGGCATATATGGCACTGGGGGGCACTGAGGGCATATATGGCACTGGGGGGCACTGAGGGGGCATAGATGGCACTGAGGGGGCATATATGGCACTGGGGAGGCACTGAGGGGGCATATATGGCACTGAGGGGGCATATATGGCACTGAGGGGGCATATATGGCACTGGGGGGCACTGATGGGGCATATATGGCACTGGGGGGTACTGAGGGGGCATATATGGCACTGGGGGGCACTGAGGGGGCATATATGGCACTGGGGGGCACTGAGGGGGCATATATGGCACTGGGGGGGCACAGAGGGGTCATATATGGCACTGAGGGGGCATATATGGCACTGCGGGGGGCACTGAGGGGGCATATATGGCACTGAGGGGCACTGAGGGCATATATGGCACTGGGGGGCACTGAGGGGGCATAGATGGCACTGGGGGGCACTGAGGGGGCATATATGGCACTGGGGAGACACTGAGGGGGCATATATGGCACTGAGGGGGCATATATGGCACTGGTGGGGCACTGAGGGGGCATATATGGCACTGGTGGGGCACTGAGGGGGCATATATGGCACTGGGGGGGTACTGAGGGGGCATATATGGCACTGGGGGGTACTGAGGGGGCATATATGGCACTGGGGGGCACTGAGGGGGCATATATGGCACGGGGGGGTACTGAGGGGGCATATATGGCACTGGGGGGTACTGAGGGGGCATATATGGCACTGGGGGGGCACAGAGGGGTCATTTATGGCACTGAGGGGGCATATATGGCACTGCGGGGGGCACTGAGGGGGCATATATGGCACTGAGGGGGCATATATGGCACTGGGGGGCACTGAGGGCATATATGGCACTGGGGGGCACTGAGGGGGCATAGATGGCACTGGGGGGCACTGAGGGGGCATATATGGCACTGGGGAGGCACTGAGGGGGCATATATGGCACTGGTGGGGCACTGAGGGGGCATATATGGCACTGGTGGGGCACTGAGGGGGCATATATGGCACTGGGGGGCACTGAGGGGGCATATATGGCACTGGGGGGTACTGAGGGGGCATATATGGCACTAGGGGGCACTGAGGGGGCATATATGGCACTGGGGAGGCACTGAGGGGGCATATATGGCACTGGGGGGGCACTGAGGGGGCATATATGGCACTGTATGTGTACCTGGCACATGGGGGGCTATATTTGGCACTGGGGGCACGTGAGCACCTGGCATTGTGGGGGAATATCTGGCACTGGGGGCATATGTGGCACTGGGGGGAGAGGCTATATTTGGCACTGAGGGCATGTGAGTACCTGGCACCGTGGGGGAATATCTGGCACTGAGGACATATGTGGCACTGGGAGCACAGCCCTAGCAACAAGCACTACCCCCTAGCAATGAGCATGACACCCAGTGCATGAAACCCCTGGCAACGAGCATGACACCGAGTGCATGAAACACCTGGCAATGAGCATGACACCCTGAGCATGAAAACCCCTGGCACCGTGCATGGAACCAAGAGCTTGAAACCCCTGGCAACGAGCAGGTAATTTAAAAGTAATTAGAAGCCTTAATGTAGGACTTAATGTGTAATGGGCATTACGGTGTGTGGCATAATGTATCACGGACATTGCGGTGTGTGTCAGAATGTGTCACAGGCATTACGGTGTGTGGCAAACTATATCACGGGCATTGTGGTATGTGGTATAATGTCTCAGGGGCATTGCAGTGTGGCATAGGGTATAACGGGCATTGCGGTATGTGTCACAGGCATTACGGTGTATGGTATACTAGATCACGGGCATTGTGGTATGTGGTATAATGTCTCAGGGTCATTGCAGTGTGTGGCATAATGTATAATGGGCATTGCGGTGTGTGGCATAATGTGTCAGGCATTACGGTGTCTGTATACTATATCACGGGCATTGTGGTATGTGGTATAATGTCTTAGGGTCATTGCAGTGTGGCATAATGTATAACGGGCATTGCGGTGTGTGTCATAATGTATCACGGACATTGCGGTGTGTGGTATACTATATCATGGGCATTGTGGTATGTGGTATAATGTCTCAGGTTCATTGCAGTGTGTGTCATAATGTATCACGGACATTGCGGTGTGTCATAATGTATCACGGACATTGCGGTGTGTGGTATACTATATCATGGGCATTGTGGTATGTGCTATAATGTATCAGGGGCATTGCAGTGTGTAGCATAATGTATAACGGGCATTGCGATTCCTGTCATAATGTGTCACAGACATTACGGTGTGTGGCATAATGTGTCGGGGGCATTACGGTGTGTGCATATTGTGTCATGTGCATTATTGTGTGTGGCATAATGTCTGAGGGCCTTTGCAGTATGTGGCATAATGTATACTGGGCATTACTATAAGGAGGAAAAATGACAAATAATGGAAGGGGCATGAATCAGGATTATTTTTCTTTCCTGTGGTGGCTAACGTCTGGGCGTGCAGGTTGCAAAACTGGGGTATAAGATAGTCTATTCCTGCAATGCCACGCCTCTTTATGCGAAGCCACGCCCATTTAAACAAAACCACGCCCCTTTTTGGCACCGCGCGCCTTCGGCGCGCACATGTTTATCCCTTTCCTAGTGCCAATTATGGGGGGGGGGGGGGCGCCGAAGAATTTTTTGGCTTGGGGGAGAAAAATTTCTAGTTACGCCACTGACTGGACACCATTAGCTCCAGAGGGATCGAACACAGGCCCAGCCATGGAGTCCGGTCCCGGAGCCGCGCCGCCGACCCCCCTTGCAGATGCCGAAGATGGAAGAGGTCCAGAAGCAGGTGGCAGAAGACTTTTCAGTCTTCCTGAGGTAGCGCACAGCACTGCAGCTGTGCGCCATTGTTGTCAGCACACTTCACACAGCGGTCACGGAGGGTGCAGGGTGCTGGGGGGGCGCCCTGGGCAGCAATGTATAATACCTTTTTATGGCTAAAAAAATACATCACATATAGCCCTTGAGGCTATATGGATGTATTTAACCCCTGCCAGATCTCACAAACTCCGGAGAAGAGCCCGCCGAAATAGGGGGCGGGGCTTATTCTCCTCAGCACACAGCGCCATTTTCCTGCTCAGCTCCGCTGTGAGGAAGGCTCCCAGGACTCTCCCCTGCACTGCACTACAGAAACAGGGTAAAACAGAGAGGGGGGGCACTTTTTTTGGCGATATTACTATATTTAAGCTGCTATAAGGATACAACACTTATATAGGGTTGTTCCCATATATATTATAGCGCTTGGGTGTGTGCTGGCAAACTCTCCCTCTGTCTCCCCAAAGGGCTAGTGGGGTCCTGTCTTCAATAGAGCATTCCCTGTGTGTCTGCTGTGTGTCGGTACGTGTGTGTCGACATGTATGAGGACGATGTTGGTGTGGAGGCAGAGCAATTGCCGGTAATGGTGATGTCACCCCCCAGGGAGTCGACACCGGAATGGATGGCTTTGTTTATGGAATTACGTGATAATGTCAGCACATTACAAAAATCAGTTGACGACATGAGACGGCCGGAAAACCAGTTAGTACCTGCCCAGGCGTCTCAGACACCGTCAGGGGCTGTAAAACGCCCTTTACCTCAGTCGGTCGACACAGACCCAGACACGGACACTGAATCTAGTGTCGACGGTGAAGAAACAAACGTATTTTCCAGTAGGGCCACACGTTATATGATCACGGCAATGAAGGAGGCTTTGCATATCTCTGATACTACAAGTACCACAAAAAGGGGTATTATGTGGGGGGTGAAAAAACTACCTGTAGTTTTTCCTGAATCAGAGGAATTGAATGATGTATGTGATGAAGCGTGGGTTAACCCAGATAGAAAAGTGCTAATTTCAAAAAAGTTATTGGCATTATACCCTTTCCCGCCAGAGGTTAGGGCGCGCTGGGAAACACCCCCTAAGGTGGATAAGGCGCTCACACGCTTATCAAAACAAGTGGCGTTACCGTCTCCTGATACGGCCGCCCTCAAGGATCCAGCTGATAGGAGGCTGGAAACTACCCTAAAAAGTATATACACACATACTGGTGTTATACTGCGACCAGCCATCGCCTCAGCCTGGATGTGCAGTGCTGGGGTGGTCTGGTCGGATTCCCTGACTGAAAATATTGATACCCTGGATAGGGACAGTATTTTACAGACTTTAGAGCAATTAAAGGATGCTTTTCTTTATATGCGAGATGCTCAGAGGGATATTTGCACTCTGGCATCGAGAGTAAGTGCGATGTCCATATCTGCCAGAAGAAGTTTATGGACACGACAGTGGACAGGTGATGCGGATTCCAAACGGCATATGGAAGTATTGCCGTATAAAGGGGAGGAATAATTTGGCGTCGGTCTATCGGATTTGGTGGCCACGGCAACTGCCGGGAAATCCACCTTTTTACCTCAGACCCCCTCCCAACAGAAAAAGACACCGTCTTTTCAGCCGCAGTCCTTTCGGTCCTATAAGAAGCGGGCAAAAGGACAGTCAGATCTGCCCCGAGGCAGAGGAAAGGGTAAGAGAGGGCAGCAAGCAGCTCCTTCCCAGGAACAGAAGCCCTCCGCGGGTTCTGCAAAGCCCTCAGCATGACGCTGGGGCTTTACAAGCGGACTCAGGAACGGTGGGGGGTCGACTCAAGAATTTCAGCGCGCAGTGGGCTTGCTCACAGGTGGACCCCTGGATCCTGCAGGTAGTATCTCAGGGTTACAGGTTGGAATTCGAGAAGTCTCCCCCTCGCCGGTTCCTAAAGTCTGCTTTGCCAACGTCTCCCTCAGACAGGGCGACGGTATTGGAAGCCATTCACAAGCTGTTTTCTCAGCATGTGATAGTCAAGGTACCCCTCCTACAACAGGAAAAGGGGTATTACTCCACGCTATTTGTGGTACCGAAGCCGGACGGCTCGGTAAGACCTATTCTAAATCTGAAATCTTTGAACCTGTACATACAAAAATTCAAGTTCAAGATGGAATCACTCAGAGCAGTGATAGCGAATCTGGAAGAAGGGGACTTTATGGTGTCCCTGGACATAAAAGATGCTTACCTGCATGTCCCAATTTGCCCTTCACATCAAGGGTACCTCAGGTTCGTGGTGCAAAACTGTCATTATCAGTTTCAGACGCTGCCGTTTGGATTGTCCACGGCACCTCGGGTCTTTACCAAGGTAATGGCCGAAATGATGATTCTTCTGCGAAGAAGAGGCGTATTAATTATCCCTTACTTGGACAATCTCCTGATAAGGGCAAGGTCCAGAGAACAGCTGGAGGACGGAGTAGCACTAACCCAAGTAGTGCTGCAACAACACGGGTGGATTCTGAATTTTCCAAAATCTCAGTTGACCCCGACAACACGTCTGCTGTTCCTGGGAATGATTCTGGACACGGTTCAGAAAAAGGTGTTTCTTCCGGAGGAGAAAGCCAAGGAGTTATCCGAACTTGTCAGGAACCTCCTAAAACCAGGAAAAGTGTCTGTGCATCAATGTACAAGAGTCCTGGGAAAGATGGTGGCTTCTTACGAAGCAATCCCATTCGGCAGATTCCACGCACGAACTTTTCAGTGGGATCTGCTGGACAAATGGTCCGGATCGCATCTGCAGATGCATCAGCGGATAACCTTATCGCCACGGACAAGGGTGTCTCTTCTGTGGTGGTTGCAGAGTGCTCATCTGTTAGAAGGCTGCAGATTCGGCATACAGGACTGGGTCCTGGTGACCACGGATGCCAGTCTGAGAGGCTGGGGAGCGGTCACACAGGGAAGAAACTTCCAGGGAGTATGGTCAAGCCTGGAGATGTCTCTTCACATAAATATACTGGAGCTAAGAGCGATTTACAATGCTCTAAGCCTGGCAAAACCCCTGCTTCAGGGTCAGCCGGTGTTGATCCAGTCGGACAACATCACGGCAGTCGCCCACGTAAACAGACAGGGCGGCACAAGAAGCAGGAGAGCAATGGCAGAAGCTGCAAGGATTCTTCGCTGGGCGGAAGATCATGTGATAGCACTGTCAGCAGTGTTCATTCCGGGAGTGGACAACTGGGAAGCAGACTTCCTCAGCAGACACGATCTACACCCGGGAGAGTGGGGACTTCATCCAGAAGTCTTCCACATGATTGTGAACCGTTGGGAAAAACCAAAGGTGGATATGATGGCGTCTCGCCTCAACAAAAAACTGGACGGGTATTGCGCCAGGTCAAGAGACCCTCAGGCAATAGCTGTGGACGCTCTGGTAACACCGTGGGTGTTCCAGTCAGTGTATGTGTTTCCTCCTCTGCCTCTCATACCCAAAGTACTGAGAATTATACGGCAAAGGGGAGTAAGAACGATACTCGTGGCTCCGGATTGGCCAAGAAGAACTTGGTACCCGGAACTTCAGGAGATGCTCACGGAAAATCCGTGGCCTCTACCTCTAAGACGGGACCTGATTCAGCAGGGACCGTGTCTATTCCAAGACTTACCGCGGCTGCGTTTGACGGCGTGGCGGTTGAACGCCGAATTCTAAGGGAAAAAGGCATTCCAGAAGAGGTCATTCCTACACTGGTTAAAGCCAGGAAGGAGGTGACTGCACAACATTATCACCGCATTTGGAGAAAATATGTTGCGTGGTGTGAGGCCAGGAAGGCCCCCACGGAGGAATTTCAATTGGGTCGATTCCTACATTTCCTGCAAACAGGATTGTCTATGGGCCTCAAGTTGGGGTCCATTAAGGTTCAAATTTCGGCCCTGTCGATTTTCTTCCAGAAAGAATTGGCTTCAGTTCCTGAAGTCCAGACTTTTGTAAAAGGAGTACTACATATACAGCCCCCGGTTGTGCCCCCAGTGGCTCCGTGGGACCTTAATGTAGTTTTGGATTTTCTCAAATCCCATTGGTTTGAGCCACTCAAATCGGCGGATTTGAAATATCTTACATGGAAAGTAACCATGCTACTGGCCCTGGCTTCAGCCAGGAGAGTGTCAGAATTGGCGGCTTTATCGTATAAAAGCCCATATCTGATTTTCCATTCGGACAGGGCAGAACTGCGGACGCGTCCTCATTTTCTGCCTAAGGTGGTGTCAGCGTTTCACCTGAACCAGCCTATTGTGGTGCCTGCGGCTAGTAGCGATTTGGAGGATTCCAAGTTGCTGGACGTTGTCAGGGCATTGAAAATATATATTTCAAGGACGGCTGGAGTCAGAAAATCTGACTCGCTGTTTATACTGTATGCACCCAACAAGCTGGGTGCTCCTGCTTCTAAGCAGATGATTGCTCGTTGGATTTGTAGCACAATTCAACTTGCACATTCTGTGGCAGGCCTGCCACAGCCTAAATCTGTCAAGGCCCATTCCACAAGGAAGGTGGGCTCATCCTGGGCGGCTGCCCGAGGGGTCTCGGCATTACAACTCTGCCGAGCAGCTACGTGGTCGGGGGAGAACACGTTTGTAAAATTCTACAAATTTGATACCCTGGCTAAAGAGGACCTGGAGTTCTCTCATTCGGTGCTGCAGAGTCATCCGCACTCTCCCGCCCGTTTGGGAGCTTTGGTATAATCCCCATGGTCCTGACGGAGTCCCCAGCATCCACTAGGACGTTAGAGAAAATAAGATTTTACTTACCGATAAATCTATTTCTCGTAGTCCGTAGTGGATGCTGGGCGCCCATCCCAAGTGCGGATTGTCTGCAATACTTGTACATAGTTATTGTTACAAAAAAATCGGGTTGTTCCTGTTGTGAGCCGTCTGTTCAGAGGCTCCTACGTTGTCATACTGTTAACTGGGTTCAGATCACAAGTTGTACGGTGTGATTGGTGTGGCTGGTATGAGTCTTACCCGGGATTCAAAATCCTTCCTTATTGTGTACGCTCGTCCGGGCACAGTATCCTAACTGAGGCTTGGAGGAGGGTCATAGGGGGAGGAGCCAGTGCACACCACCTGATCCTAAAGCTTTATTTTTGTGCCCTGTCTCCTGCGGAGCCGCTAATCCCCATGGTCCTGACGGAGTCCCCAGCATCCACTACGGACTACGAGAAATAGATTTATCGGTAAGTAAAATCTTATTTTGTCATGGATGATCGAGATCCACAATGTGTACGTGCAGATACTTGCTGCTAGTGACTGAGACTGTGTTCACAAGCCCTTAGCCATTAAAATGCATTGTCTCTATGCACCTTAGCACTGCGTCTCTATTTACCTGTGCGGACTGCAATACTGAGGAAGTCAAACTAAGTGAAATGCATTGATCGTAGAATCATTGATCCTGCTTGTGCTCCATGGATCGATACATACGGATACAGTGGAGAGTCTGCTGGCAAACCCTTTAGTAAGTAAATTAAAATGGTAAGACTTCATTTACAGTACCTTCCACTTTCTTTACCACTAGGTGTCTCACTAGGTTTTGTTCTTGGCCCTCTCCTATTCTCCCTCTATACATTTTCTTTAGGTGAGCTCATCCACTTTTTTGGCCTCCAGTGTCTATCTCTATTGACAGCACCAACATCTCCTCTACCGTGGAAGTGTACTGTCTTGTTATCCTTGACTCCTACCTTATCATTATTAAACCCTGAAGACTAAAAGGTATAGTTGGTGGCACAAGTGACTAACCTGGGACCCACTGGACCTTCATTATAAACATATATTAAAAACACAAATTATGGTGTAAAATACAATACTAATAAATAGCAAAGAAAAAAAAAAGAAAAAAACAGGGAGGGGGGGGGGCAAAAAGATAAGGAAAAAAAGAGAAAGGTAGGTACGAGAGTAAGGAACAGAAATGCAAACAAGTGAAAAAGGGAAGACTTATGGTAGAAATATGAATGAGAAAAGGGGGAGAGATGGGAAGTTAGCAGAGATCAGGGAGAGATAATGATTGGGACCAGACCTTGTGAAAACTGGTTAGGCAGTTGTTTTCCAAGCACGTATTATATTCAGTTGAAATCACAAAATTAACCCAGGCCCGAAGAGTCGCTAAAGAAGGTGCCATAGGAGACTTCCAGTTGGCTATCAAAGATGTTTCTTTGTTACAGATACAGTATGGACCATTGATTTGTCCATATATTTATCAATATGTAGCATTGGTGCACTTACTGTAGCTGTGCTATTGGAGCTTCATTGGTAAAGATATACCTTAAACCTGAGAGATCATATTACAAACTAGAAATGTACCCACCTTTCCACAATGTCGCCAACAGGCATTTGCTGTCACACGGAAAATCTTGTGTAATTTAGATGGTACATGATACCATCTGGTATACTGTAGATTTTATAGCATGTTTACCAGATGGCCTTGCAAATGGCAGCTTTAGCTGGACCTAATGGTTGACCATTCCTCATCATCTGACTCCTCCCTGTCCTTTAAACCGCACATTCAGTACCTTTCACAATACTGCACTTTCCATCTCAGACATATCTCCAGGATCAGACCCTGTCTCAAACTGGAGGCAACTAAGACCCTCATTGGGCTATCGGACCTCCCTGTCTCCCACCTCTTTCCACTCCAATCTGTCCTCCTTCTTCCTCTCCAAACATACTACATCCACCTCCCCTCTCCTAAAAGCCGTTCACTGGCTCCCCTTCCCATTCAGAACCCAGTTCAAACTTCTCACACACTTACTTACAAAGCCCTCATCCAATTGTCTCCTATTTATAACTCTGATCTTATTTCCATTCACACTCCCACCAGTCCATTTCTCTGGTACCTCTGGAACTTTCTCACTCTCCCTATTAGAGTCTTCACCTCACTACAAAACCTCAATAGCCACTTCTTTATCACAGCCTTCCAGTTATCATCCTAACCCACTGCTCCATGCAGTCGTCGGGCAGCCATCCTTTGGGTCACAGCGGCTGCTTGTGACATCACGCAGCCACTGTGGCCCACCCCACAAATGGTCCAGACACACCTACGCTTTCCAGACCACGCCCCTCAAACGGTGCGTTGCCACCCACAAAATGCAGCATCAACGCCCGATTACCGCCCCCCCGCAAGGACTTAGACTGCGTTCTGAAGTGAACGCAGTTTAAGACCTTGCACATGTGCGCATCGGCGTACGCGCATACACACATGTACCAAAATCACTTCATAGTGATTTCAGCAAAATAGCATTCAGTGCTGTATCAGGGCTTTTCTGAGGAGCCACAGTGGAACATATTACAGTTTGGCAAAACAAAAAATTATACATTGAGTTACACGAGGGGACAAAAGATGATTCTGGTTTTTGGGTTGACCAGTTCCTCCTTCAGTGTGACATCAAGATAGTTACGTATTAATTTAGGGGGACATTTACTAGGCAGTGATAAGAGTGGAAAAGTGAGTCAGTGGAGAAGTTGCCCCATCAACCAATCAGCAGCTCTGTATAATTTTAGAGTATGCCAATTATAGATGTTACTTCAGTGCTGATTGGTTGCCATGGGCATTTCTTCACTGGCTCACTTCTCCGCTCTTCTCACTGCTTAGTAAATGTCCCCCTTAGTCCTAATATAATTTTGAGGATGAAACTCAAGAAGTTTGTTCATTCGCTTTCATACATAGCCTTGCACGTGACTATAGTATTAAATACACATTATTTATTTATTATAGACAGTCTTGTTTTACAAGAATTCCTATAAAGGACAAAAGTACATACCTTTCTATTTTTTTTTTCTCACTTCAATACAAATATTACCTGCCATCTGTACAGAAGAGCCTTTGCCGGCAAATTTTTCCCTCAATTTATGGCAGCCACAAGTCACAGGTTTACAAAGGTCTGTCATTTTGTTTTGACAAAGATGGTTTGATCAGCAAAATTCCCCATTAAAGTACTTCAAAGGCACAGAACAATTGTCAGCTGTAGTGGGATAAATGCTATATTTTCTCATTATGCAATGCATGCTACGTTCTTTGTATCCCGGGGAGCACTCTTATTTCAGTTTAGCAATCCAAGAAATGGAAATAGGATAAAAGGTCTGAGAAAGCACTATTTGATGTCAATGTAGCAGAGGCTTCAATTACTTTGACAGGGTTGTTTCTCCTTAAAATAGTTAACAATGGCATTTTTATGAGATTCTGCTTTTTGTGTTTATGCTTTCATTTAAACTTAAGTATTTAAAATACTGCATTCATTAGAGGAACTTTAAAGGGCACTTGTTAAAAATTACAATAATAAAGGGCTTTTTTGTGAAACTCGCAAATACAAAACCACTAAAGGTTTCTGGATTTCAGAAGGATACCTGTTAGAGGGGCGAGCACCTGGCATAACATTATTATTATTTTATTTAATTATGTTCAGGATTTCTGCTTGTAAGTACTGTAGAGTTGAACAAAACATTCTCACAAATGTCACATTTCTGAACATACTGTAAAGTGTTTTTCTGCAACCAAAATCATGAAATTGTGAAAGTATCATTAAAAAATGTTTCAAATATTGAATAAAGTTATGGACCAACATTTCCTTTTTTCTAATGCTAATTCAATAGCAAATATTACATGAAAAATATTATTGTATACCCTTGAAATCACTTTTTATGTGACTGTTGTAAGCTGTATCGACTCTGTCAGTGGGTGATAGTCGCATTAACTAATTACTTGTTTCTGGATAACTCTCAACTTGGTGCCTTTGCCTGAGATGTCTTCTTTACTACACTGTAAATAGGATTTTCCAGGGGTCAGCTTGGAATATCTTCCAACACTTAGAGTATGGTGCAAATGTGGTGAACTTTGTACCCTTCGTCACCCAATCATATGTCAAACAATAAATAACCATTTACATACAACTGATTACCAATTTCACAAAGTTAACAATTGAATTCACATTGTAAAGTAATGTATACATTACCTTAATGGAAAATTTTAAAGTTGTACATAAATTCAAATATGCTAATCATTTATCTCACAAAGCACTAACTCTAGTCCCCACAATGAAGCACATTCCCAACCATGTACACTGACTCAGATTTCCCTAATCTGAAGCCAGAAGCAAAGTATTCATTGATATATAACAATTTGTTACCCCTATATAGCGCCTAAAACATAACTAGTATCTGTTTATATGTAATGCTAAAACCCCAGACCCCAGGCAGCCCCACACTCAATAACTCACCCTTTGTAATGCTACTATGCAATTAAGATAATTGATAAGTAGGCCTTAGTTCAGCTGAATATCTTTGACTAAATGCCCATTTAAATGTTAGTGCACATTTCACAATTTGTTGTACTTGGGTCTTATGGTAAAAAATAGTGGGAGCAGTACCTTCCTAGGTGGTACTTCTAGTTTTAGGTCAATATTCAATAATTCTAGGTTAATGTCTTTGGTATGGTATAAAGAATAAAACTTTTAAACTCATTTTGTTTGTGGCTACCCAAGTTGATCTTCTCCTAGGTGACTTGATATTTCTACGTACATAATTTCTTACTGTGCATCCCTTGAATCTTTTTTAGGAATGTATCCCTAATAAACTACCCTCTTGTGAATTACACTAATACTCTTTCTTACTGTGGAACACGCGGGGGTTTCTGATATTAGTAGAGGTCTCCTGCTTGCATTGCTTCTGAGGTTGCAGCATCAGATCACCTGCAACACCATCAGCCAGCTGCATGACCCATGGGGTCTTGTAACCCGGCCACCACAAATCCAATAATGAAGCCAGGAAATCTCTATGTTCTGGCAAAGATTCTGGAATTGTCACTCCCCCAAAACAAAGGTGACATGCATCAGTTATAGCATACTGCATCCATTGCCGCCCCCTCCCTATCCCCAAATGGCAGCAGACTGTCAATCACTGACAATCTGCAGCCATAGTGCAACAGATGTCACAGATCCGTATTGCATATGCGCAGTACAGGTCCGGCGTATGCTTAAAGTATTGAACCTTGGTACTTTGAATAAGGCCCAGCATGTTGTCATCAGTTCTTTGCAGTCCTCCTTTACTTCTTTGAAGTGAAATAAAATTGCAATTTATTCCAGCCAGACACATTAAATTGTTTTAATTTTCATCTGTTGTTCTCAGTGACATGATGACTTTAATAGTGACTGTTATAGGAAACTGCTCAGTGACACCACATGAAGCCAAGTATAAGATATTTGGCACATTTATCTTTAGTAAGATGTTTTTTTTTTTGTAACAATGTATATATTAGTTTTAGAGCAACTTTTAAATCTTCTCCATAAATAAACAGGTTATCATTCTCTCTGCTGTAGTTTTGATCAGGTAAGAAAATAAAAAATAGTCAGATGAGGAATGCCATGGCCATGCTAAGACAACAGAGGAATGAAATGTAAAGTCATTAACTGTGAACAAAATTTGAAGTTGTGTTAGAAACTATCCATATTACTTTCAGAAACAGTTCCCAGTGCAGTCTACAAAATGAAAGATTTTATGAAATCATTGAAGTTTTTGCATATTTTTCAAGTCTTGGACTAATCCCCCCTCCCCCACATATGTTATGTTAGAGACTCCAGCTGCTAAAATGTTCACCTTCACTAAAAGCGACACTAGAGATTAGTGATATATTTTAAAAAGGACGAGTATTTTTCTTTTAATTATGGAGCACATTCACAGATTTTTTCATCCCTTACATACATGATTTATGATACCCTAAAGCAAGATTTTTTAAAATGTTTTTTTTTTTATTAGGCTTCAGTGCTTATAAAAACATAAAAAAGTTTTAGTTTCTTTTTAAACTATTAAACTAAAGAAGTTATACACGTGTCCACTTGAGTGGACAACATACATCTGCAACATAAAACATTGCCCTATTATCATCGAACAGTATTTTAACTGTGAAGAATTTGTTTTCTTTTTGCAAAAATGTGATGTAAAATTAAAAAAACAAATATCTGGTAGGGCTCCAATTTGTTCTCCATGTTGTATTTTTTTCCTAAGAAACAAAAAACTTTAAAATTGGAAAAAAAATATTTATTATGCTTATTTATAGATATACTGCAGTCATCCAGAATAAAAAATGTCCTCAGTATTTATAACACAAATATGTTTGTTTACTTCTGAGGTTGCTTCATACCTAGAACATTAGCCTTTTTCATGAACTGAATTTGACTGATATTAATGCTTTGTGTGAAAGTTGGTGAAGCACCCTGGGCACAAAGGCTCAAGACACTGCATGCATGCATACAGATGGAGCCATCTTCATCTTGGCCTTTAATGGGATTAATTGAGCCAGGGCAGTTGGAGTTAATCCCCTGCTGTAATGACTTGATCCCCTAATGTATTGTTCTCTCTGTATTGTATTGCAGCTGAGAACAATAGATGAAGGGTTTATGCTAATAAACCATGGTGTGCCTAGGTGCAGCAGAGAAGCCAAGATGAGCGTGGCTCCATCTGTATGTACTTACTTTTGCATGTGCAAGCTGAATTGTGGCAGCGGTTATCATGTTTTAAATCTGTAAACTGTGGCCAGTGATTTCTCACACTGAACCTGATTTCATGGAGTGCCTCTGATACGGCCCTATGCTTCAATGGAAGTGGTGTCTCACTTGGTCTTTCTCTTCGATGTTGCTCTATGATCGAAGCTTGAGCAATCGATGATTTGAAATCTAACTGAGGGCCTGATTCAGATTTGTAAGGAATTGCACCACCACAGGGCAGTGCAGAAAAGCATCTGTGTAATTCTGTGCAAATAAAATGCAAATGCAGCAGGAAGTATCTGTGAGATCCAAGTGCTGCATCTGAGGATGCAGCCTCAGATCACCATTGCGACCACTGGTTATGTTTCGTGGTCAGACTGGCTGTAGGATCCGGACACCCAGGTCCCCAGCATACCTACAAAATGCCCCCATTTTGAAGAATGGTGCCGGTTGCTCCTGCTCCACCCCTAAACATTGCAGTATATCAATCATGCTGTGGCTGACAGGGGACTGCGAGTGATATCTCAAGAACCATACTGCACATGTGCAGACCCCTACATATTGGACTTGTATGTAAACCATAATTTTTACTTAATTTGAAGATTACAGTCATTCTCAACAAATAAGTCCAAAGGCTAAAACATATGTACGCTCAATTGTACTATTGCTCTAACACACAGGTTCTCAAACTCAGTCCTCAGTACCCCACACAGTTCATGTTTTGCAGGTCACCTGTACATTTTTGAAGTGGGACAGTAGGTGATACACAGTGTACATGCTGAGTGACCTAAAAACGTGAACTGTGTGGGGTCTTGAGGACCGAGTTTGAGAACCACTGCATAACTCTAGTGTGTAACTACCATACCTGTAGGTGCAGGGGGTGCAGCTGCTATGGAGCCCAGAGCTGAGTGAGCACATCTTCTCTGTTACATGTGTCATATACATTTATCACACATGCTATATACTGTACATTTATCACCATTGGGACCTTATAAATTTTTGCTATTGGGCCTACAAATATCTAGTTACGCCCCTGCTCATAATATGATCCTCAGACTAGTCTTATATCTTTTTTTAAAATACATTTCTAGATTTCAAAGTAAACAGCTGATTTCCAGTAGGCAGGGCAATCAATCAATTAAAGGTTCCAACTGGTCTTAAGAGAAACCGTACAGCTGCTCTGTATACTATATATTTTATAGTATTAAAATTATAAAGGTTACTTCAATGCTTATTGGTTGCCATGGGCAACATCTCCACTGGCTCACTTCTCCACTCTTTTCACTGCTTAGTACATCTCCCCCTAAGCAGGCCCGGCGCTACCCACTCAGCAAAGGGATGCAGTGCAGGTAGGATAGACACTCTACCTGCTCTGCATCCCTGTGCTGCGCATGGGCCCCCTGCTGCTGCTGCAGGCTGCTGTGCCTGTCACACCATTTGACAGGCAGCGGCGTCAGCAGCTTGAAGCCTCCCCTTAGCCCCCTGCAGTGTCCTCTGTATCCTGGACTAAAATGGGGCTGTGCTACATGGCGCAGAGGGGTGGAGCTACACGGGACCAGGCTGCAGAGCCTGAGGAGGACAGAAACTGCGGCCAGCAACGTGGCATGTGGAGGGAAAGTGTGTGTGTGTATGTGTGTGTGTGTGTGTGTGTGTGTGTATGTATGTGTATGTATGTGTGTGTGTATCTGTATATGTGTTTGTGTGTGTGGGTGGGGGCATAATTTGTATAAATGGCACTTCTGAGGGCATTAGAGTGGTCGAAGTGGGCCGGTATGCAGTGGTCTGGCATACCGGCACTTCGCCACTGACCAGAAAGGTTTTTTTTGTTAACTAATAGCAGTATGCAATGCAGACCATACACGTGCACACACCCCACTCACACGGGTTCACTACGGCTGGCCGGCGGTCGGGCTCCCGGCGACCAGCATCCCGGCGCCGGGAGCCCGACCGCCGGCTTACCGACAGCTTGGCGAGCGCAAATGAGCCCCCACCGTGCCACGCTACGGGCACGGTGGCGCGCTACGCGCGCCACACTATTTTATTCTCCCTCTATGGGGGTCGTGGACCCCCACGAGGGAAAATAATTGTCGGTATGCCGGCTGTCGGGCGCCGGTATACTGAGCGCCGGGAGCCCGACCGCCGGCAAACAGAAGACCACCCCACTCACACACTTGCCGACGATTAATGTCCCCCCATGCTGATGATTAATGTCCTTCCCCCTCGAGATGCCCGGTCAGGTCTCGTTCGTGTGCCGTGCAGTGTGGAGACGGAGGAGCAGGAAAAGGTGCCGTGGCTCCTGTGTGAGGTTGCTGCCACCGTCCACGGAGGGAGTTATGGCGGATTGGAGCTATGGGGAGCAGTGTCCACCGAGGGAATGACAGCAGCCTGTACCCAGGAGCTACAGGGAGCAGGTGACATTCTTGTTTAACTGAGCGAGCACCTTTCACTACCATACTGCCTCCCCTGCTCCACATCACTGCTGCCATACTGCCACCACTGCTCACATACTACCCCCCGTGCTCCGCACCACTGCTCCCATACTGCCCCCCTGCTCTGCACCACTGCTCCCATACTGCCCCCCCCCTGCTCCACAACACTGCTCCCATACTGCCCCCCTGCTCCGCACCATTGCTCTCATCCTGCCCCGAACTACTGCTCCCATCCTGTGCTATAATGCTACACTGTGTGCGATAATGTGAATTTTGCCTCATTCTATGTGCTATAATGTCAATTTCAGTTCATTCCATATGCTATAATGTGAATTTCGGCTCATTCTGTGTGCTATAATGTGAATTTCGGTTCAAAATGTGTGCTATAATGTGAATTTTGGCTCATTCCGTGTCCTACAATTTGAATTTTGGCTTATTCCGTGTGGTATAATGCGAATATCGGCTCATACTGTGTGGTATAATGTGAATTTCAGCTCATACCGTGTGGTATAATGTGAAAAGGGCACCAGTACTAGATAGTATAAGTGGTCCTACTATTGTGGTGCATAATGTGTATAAGGGGTATATAGTGTGGTACACTACACTTATGGACATGACCCCTTTTGAGTGGCCATGCTCACTTTTCCAGAGAGCGCAGAATTGCAACCTTCACTTTTCCATACTCCCACTTCAAAATTTCCACTTTGACTACTGGGGCATTATATGTAACTGGCGCTACTACAGGGGCTATTATGTGTATAACCAGCACCACTACTGGGGAAATTATGTGTATAAACAGCACTACTATGCGCAGGGTAATGTGAATATGATTGTGCTTCTAGGTGGCGTAATTTGAAATGGGGGTACTATTGTGTGGAAATGCCCCTTCCTTGTGAAACCACATCCCTTTTTGCAGCAAACTGTCCCTTTGTAAAATATGGGAGGGCACAAATTTATAGTTTGCAGGAGGGCACCGAACACCGTAGCACCAGCCCTGCCCCGAAGAATACTACATGATTAGCTCTGCTGGGAATTCTGTATCCAGATTAAATTTACACCTACAATAACTCTAAAATAGCCCTCTAGTGTCTCGCCTGGTGTTAGGGTCTCCTGCCCTGTGCTGCCACGTCGTCATGGCAACCGGGAGACAAGTACTAGCGGAGTAACCTGAGCGCAGCTGATACTCCGGTTCGGGTCTTTTGCTGTGCAGTGGTTATAGGCTCTGTGCACGGCAGGGGATCCGGTGCTGGTTTTTGTGCTCACAGTCTGTGAGGTCTGAGTGGGGCGTGGACAGCACCTGCTTTATAAGGCCTCTTTCCAGGTTAAGCAGATGCTGCTGAATCTTTGTTGGTTAGTCAGTTCCTGAAAGTTAGCCAGTACTGTGTAGCTTTGTATTTGTTTGTTGCTTACTGCAAATAGGCCTGGGGATTTGGTATTACACTCTGCCAATCCAGACCTAGCAGTAAGACTGGAGTCAGTCGTTTAGCTTGCTGGGGTTCTGTTACTACTCTGTGAACTTAGCAAGTTTGCGGCTGTATTCTAAGACTTGCCTGTCTAATCCTGTCTCACTGTGCTAGGTGTCAGGGGTCAGTTTAGTGGCAGTAAACTGAACCTGTGCACTGCAAGTGAGAATTAGGATTGTGGAGACTCTCCTTGTGTCTATCATTCCATCTCTGACCAAGGAGTTTACTGCCACACCCGTTGGTAACCCTTTAGGGTTTTGCTGTTGCCCTTAGCAACAGCATTTCGGGTTCTCTATGTATTAAAACACAACATCTTGCTTTTCCCATCTGAGCATTTCTAATACAAGGGAGATACCCAGTTCCTTAGCCTCTGGGCTTCTCTGTTCACTTTGTGTGTATTTTGTTACCCTATCACCTTCTGTGTACGTTATGTCATATTCCCCAGTCTGTCTGTGAGTCCATTTGTTGTGCATAACAGTTCTGACACCAGTACTTTCCTGCAGGCACTGGTGTACATAACATATTCAGCAGCCTAATACTCCTGTTTAAATTTTGTGGGAATATGGAGCATACCCCTCAAAATACGTTGCAACAGGTGGTCGATCAGGTGCAGGTCCTGACTCGACAATTTAATGATCTGTCCATTAAAATGCACACCTCCCAGGCTGCTGGCGGAGCTCCCGCAGCAGCAGCACCTGCAGGGGTTAAGGAGCCGAAAGTAAATCTCCCGGATCGTTTTTCTGGAGATCGCTCGCAGTTCTTTTGTTTCAAGGAGAGCTGCAAGCTATACTTCCGGCTTAGGCCTCAGTCTTCTGGGTCGGAGATTCAGCGGGTGGGCATAGTGATTTCCTTGCTACAAGGAGACCCACAGGTCTGGGCATATGGGTTGCAGCCTGACTGTCCGTCGCTTAAAAGTGTTGATGCTTTTTTTACGGCACTGGGCATGTTGTATGATGACCCTGACAAGACGGCCTCAGCCGAGGCTCAGATTTCGATCCTTAAGCAAGGGCGAAGGCCAGTTGAGGTTTACTGTACGGAGTTTCGGAGGTTGGCCCATGATACCCAGTGGAATGACCCAGCCCTGAGACACCAGTACCGAAGAGGTCTTTCTAACCAGATAGAGGACCAACTGGTACAATATCCCTTGCCTGATAGCTTGGATCAGCTCATGCAGTTATCCATCCGGGTGGATAGACGGCTGAGAGAGCGTAGGCTTGAAAGGGAGACTGAGATTTCCTTCCTTCCCAAGGGAACCTCAGACTCTGAGGAATTTTCCGAGGAGCCTATGCAGATTGGGGCTACCCGCCTCTCCTTGCGTGAGAAGACGCGGAGGAGACAGCAGGGGTTGTGTTTGTACTGTGGGAATAAAGGTCATGTGGTAGTATCATGCCCAGAAAAGCCGGAAAACTTCAGGGCCTGAGGGTGATGGGAAATATCCTGTCAGGCCAGAAGTCAGAATTTCCCAAGAAGACTTTTATCATTCCGGTGACCTTGAAGATCCTCGGTCAAACTGTCAAGACTGAGGCCTTTGTGGACAGTGGGGCCGACGGGGTTTTTATGGACCGCCAATTTGCCCTGAAACACTCTGTTCCCTTAGTTCCCTTGGCATCGGAAATTGAGATTTGTGGGTTAAACGGGGAACCATTATCCCAAGGTAAAATTACCTCTTGCACTAGCCAGATTTCTTTGTTTATTGGAGCCACACACTCTGAAAAATTGTCCTTTTATGTGACTGTCTGTACTTTTGCCCCATTGGTGTTGGGGTTACCCTGGTTAAGGGCCCACAATCCTCAATTTGACTGGGTCTCTGGGGAGATTCTTAGTTGGGGTACTGATTGTTTCAGGAGTTGCTTGAGCCTTCCAGTCAGGCTCTCGCAGCTAAGTTTGCCAGGATTGCCAGGGTGTTATGCAGATTTTGCGGACGTGTTCTCCAAAAAAGTTGCAGAGGTACTACCTCCCCATCGCCCCTATGACTGTGCCATTGATTTGTTGCCAAATGCTAAGCTTCCCAAGAGCAGGTTGTACTCCCTGTCACGTCCTGAGACTCAGGCTATGGCAGAGTACATTCAGGAGAACTTGACTAAGGGATTTATCAGACCTTCACAGTCTCCAGTTGGGTCGGGGTTCTTCTTCGTGGGTAAAAAGGACGGTTCGTTGCGACCCTGCATCGACTTCAGGGAATTGAACCGTATCACGATTAAAAACTCATACCCACTGCCTCTCATTTCGGTCTTGTTTGACCAGCTTCGTACTGCCACCATTTTTTCTAAGATTGACCTATGCGGTGCGTACAATCTAATCCGAATAAGAGAGGGGGATGAATGGAAGACTGCCTTTAATACCCACTCAGGGCATTATGAATATTTGGTGATGCCTTTTGGGCTCTGTAATGCCCCGGCAGTCTTCCAGGATTTCATGAATGATGTGCTCAGGGAATATTTGGATAGATTCTTAGTTGTATACTTAGATGACATCCTAATCTTCTCCCATTCCCTGGAGGAACATCGGAAGCATGTACGCTTAGTCCTCCAGAAACTCAGAGACCACCGGCTTGGGGCGAAGCTGGAAAAGTGCGAATTTGAAGTTCAGCAAATCGCATTTCTAGGATATATTATCTCCCCAGAAGGTTTCCAAATGGAGGGTTCCAAGGTACAGGCAGTCCAGGATTGGGTGCAACCCACTAGTTTGAAGGCGCTTCAGCGTTTCCTGGGCTTTGCGAATTTTTATAGACGATTTATCGCTGGATTTTCGTCTATAGTGGCGCCCTTGGTGGCACTCACTAAGAAAGGGGCGGATGTTGCTCACTGGTCTTGTGAGGCTAAAGCGGCTTTTGCCCGTCTCAAAAGGGCATTTGTTTCGGCCAAGGTGCTGCAACACCCAGATCCAGAGCGTCCTTTTGTGGTGGAGGTGGATGCCTCTGAGATGGGTATTGGGGCAGTGCTTTCTCAGATGGGAGTGTCTGATAATCGCCTTCATCCCTGTGCTTACTTTTCCCGTAAATTTTCACCTGCCGAGATGAATTATGACGTGGGTAACCGGGAATTGTTGGCTATTAAGGATGCACTCGAGGAGTGGAGACACTGGCTTGAGGGGGCTAAGTTTGTGGTCTCAATTCTCACTGACCATAAGAATCTGGCATATTTAGAGTCAGCGAAGCGTCTCAATGCCAGGCAGGCACGATGGGCTTTGTTTTTTGCTCGCTTTAATTTTTTGATAACATATCGCCCTGGGTCAAAAAACATCAAGGCTGATGCGCTCTCGCAGAGTTTTGCTCCAATCCAGGAGACCACCGAGGAGCCGTTGCCCATTGTTTCCCCATCATGTATTAAAGTGGGCATTACCCAGGACCTCTTATCATTAGTCCTTAGAGCACAGGAGCAGGCTCCTCCAGACCTTCCGGTAGGTCTTTTGTTTGTGCCTCCTAGGTTAAGACAGCGAGTGTTCCTGGAATTCCATGCCAAGAAGTCGGCAGGTCACCCGGGTATTGCCAGAACTCGGGAGTTGCTATCTAGGGCGGTGTGGTGGCCACCGAGGGCCTAAGGATGTGGATCAGTGGGTTCGGGCATGTGACATCTGTGCCCGAAATAAGACTCCTAGAGGGGTTCCTGTTGGCCCATTACATCCACTCTCTATCCCATCTAAGCCATGGACCCACATTTCAATGGATTTTGTGGTGGACTTGCCCAAATCATCGGGGATGACAGCCATCTGGGTTGTCGTTGACAGGTTTTCGAAGAAGGCGCACTTCGTTCCACTGGTTGGGCTGCCATCGGCCAGACGCCTGTCTGAATTATTTATGCTGCATGTTGTGCGTCTCCACGGGTTGCCACTTGATGTGGTCTCTGACCGCGGATCCCAGTTTGTGGCCAAATTCTGGAGGGCATTTTGTTCCGATCTCCAGATTTCTGTCAGCTTGTCGTCAGGCTACCATCCGCAGTCTAATGGGCAGACTGAAAGGGTGAACCAGTCCTTGGAGCAGTTCCTCAGGTGTTATGTCTCCAAGTGTCAGACTGACTGGGTTGCTCATCTGTCCATGGCGGAGTTTGCCTATAACAACGCGGCTGACTCTGCTACAGGGATCTCTCCCTTCCTTTGTGTGTATGGGCATCATCCTAAGGCCAATTCTTTTGACCCCCTGGACTCCACGCCTGGTGGTTCCTCTGTGGTTTCGGTCCTTAGAGGTATTTGGCGGAAAGTGAAGAAAGCCCTTGTGTCTGTGTCATTAGTGACCAAAAGGGTTTTTGATAAGCGGAAAAGACCCTGCAGCTTCAAATTAGGAGACTTCGTCTGGTTGTCTACCAAGAATTTGAAGTTGAGACAGCCATCTCATAAGTTAGGCCCCCGGTTCATCGGCCCTTATAAGATCACCAGGGTTATCAATCCGGTGGCATTTCAGTTAGATCTGCCCCGTTCTTTGGGTATCAATAAAACATTTCATTGTTCCCTTTTAAAACGGGCGATTAGGAATCCTTCTTCCAGTGGAAGACCTTCCCCTCTTCTGATACGTGGCCAGAGGGAGTTTGTTGTTGAAAGGATTCTTGACTCCAAGGTGGTTCGGGGTCGGCTGTCATTTTTGGTGCACTGGAAGGGGTATGGCCCGGAGGAGCGGTCGTGGGTGCGCAGTTGTGATCTTCATGCCCCCAGACTGATACGCTCTTTCTTCTCGCAGTTCCCCGATAAACCCGGTGGTAGGGGTTCTTTGACCCCTCGTCAGAGGGGGGGTACTGTTAGGGTCTCCTGCCCTGTGCTGCCACGTCGTCATGGCAACCGGGAGACAAGTACTAGCGGAGTAACCTGAGCGCAGCTGATACTCCGGTTCGGGTCTTTTGCTGTGCAGTGGTTATAGGCTCTGTGCACGGCAGGGGATCCGGTGCTGGTTTTTGTGCTCACAGTCTGTGAGGTCTGAGTGGGGCGTGGACAGCACCTGCTTTATAAGGCCTCTTTCCAGGTTAAGCAGATGCTGCTGAATCTTTGTTGGTTAGTCAGTTCCTGAAAGTTAGCCAGTACTGTGTAGCTTTGTATTTGTTTGTTGCTTACTGCAAATAGGCCTGGGGATTTGGTATTACACTCTGCCAATCCAGACCTAGCAGTAAGACTGGAGTCAGTTGTTTAGCTTGCTGGGGTTCTGTTACTACTCTGTGAACTTAGCAAGTTTGCGGCTGTATTCTAAGACTTGCCTGTCTAATCCTGTCTCACTGTGCTAGGTGTCAGGGGTCAGTTTAGTGGCAGTAATCTGAACCTGTGCACTGCAAGTGAGAATTAGGATTGTGGAGACTCTCCTTATGTCTATCATTCCATCTCTGACCAAGGAGTTTACTGCCACACCCGTTGGTAACCCTTTAGGGTTTTGCTGTTGCCCTTAGCAACAGCATTTCGGGTTCTCTATGTATTAAAACACAACATCTTGCTTTTCCCATCTGAGCATTTCTAATACAAGGGAGATACCCAGTTCCTTAGCCTCTGGGCTTCTCTGTTCACTTTGTGTGTATTGTGTTACCCTATCACCTTCTGTGTACGTTATGTCATATTCCCCAGTCTGTCTGTGAGTCCATTTGTTGTGCATAACAGTTCTGACACCAGTACTTTCCTGCAGGCACTGGTGTACATAACACCTGGTTACTCTAGATAGCTTTAATAAGCTAGAAACTTCCCTAACAATCCATTCCAGAAAAATAGTATGAAGCACTGTCCCAAAATGTATGACACCGTGTCTTTGCACTGTACAAAGATGTTAGTAAGTCAGTATACAAAAAGACTCTTATGTGAAGGGACACTCTTTCAATGAACAATTCTGATTTAAAATATAACTTTTATAATTGTTATACATTTTTAAAAAGATCTCAGTTTAAAAAAGCAACAACATTGAGTGCAAAAAAATATAAATAGTGCTGAAAGTGTGTGATGACACTTATTAAGATTAATATCAACAGACAAAGGTCGATTAAAGAATCGATTACCCACAATTATTGAGATATAGTATTAGCAAACTATAGAATATCACATTTAAAAGACATACTGTATGTCAAAATTGCACCAGATTCAATAGATAGGTATAATTCCTTAACAATATTTCTGTACAAGGGTCATAATATTAAATCAAAGCAGCTCGCTCCCGATTAGTTAATAGAGAAACAGAGTAGTAGGGTAGCAATCAGTTTATTTCACTATTCTGCTGCTCACTCTGCGTTATGGGACAGTGAATAGTGAGTGAGAGATTGTTAATCACAACAACCTTGTGAAAAATGAGATCACCACAGTTTATCTTTTCATTTATTCTTTTGACTTTCTTTAAGGCATTGGACAGTCAATGAGAGACTTACTAGGACTACATACAGTGTACAGTAACTGAAAGGAAGAAAAGGATACACTTATATCCTTGGAATTAGGAAGATCAGTTACCAATAGCTATGAATACAGAGACAATTCTGTTTTCTGCACCTACATATCCTGCTGAGATTACTCTGCAATCTGTTATACAGTATATAAGCACAATTCAACATTCACCCAAGGCTGGATACTTTTCCTAGGTTAAGTCATTAATGCTTCTCATTACCTATGAAACCTAGATTTATATAGTAGTCTCAGTTAATTATTCACTTAATGCCAATCAATCAGCAAAAAAATGCATATGATAAATTTGTCTGAAATGCACACATCAATGGCTCCTAGGGCCAAATGTAATAGAGTGAGAGTTTCAGAAAGTGAGAGATTTAGTAAGGTTCTTCAGTTTTTTTGTTAAAGTGCAATCATTTACACAGCAAGATCAACCTGGTTTTGCAGTGTAAATGATTGCCACTTTAAAAAAACTGAAAAACCTTACCAAATCTCTCACTTTCTGAAACTCTCACTCTATTACATTTGGCCCCTAGTCTACTAAGGTGGCTATCACTGCTATAGTGCAACTCTTGTACCATTGGAGAAGTGGTTAGCCTCTAACCCACTACTGTGGGAGTATCTTACTGTGTCCCACAAATCAGTATCGAAGTGGTTAGGTGTCCGGGTGACACAGAGGTAAGAATAATTATATGGGTGCAGGGTGAGCGGGGTGGTCCGTCCTTGACCCAGACGGCTGTGTGCACTGCGCACCCTACACTTGTTATAGATTCACCAATGAACAGTATGTATATTATCATTAATTCATACATTTCTAAGGTAAAACATAGTGAATGCTGACACACATTTTGCTACAGTACTGTTACTTTTTCAAGGCAAGTAACTTGCCACCATAATTTGACCTTGGTTTGTTCAATTTACATTTGCCATTTACCATGCATCCATGAATTCATCTGTGTATCATGCTTACTACATACTTCTTACAGTTTCCCCTTTTGTTTCCTAATGTGTCTTTTTACTCTGGTTAATATAAAGTGGGGTATCCAATTAGAGATGAAGAAACATCGGTAGCTAAAAACTAACATTTTTTTTTGTTTTTCCTGATGTTTCACCATATTTTTTTCAGTGATACCTGTGTGTTTTCTTTAGAAACAGCCCCATTTGAGGCAGGTGAAACAAAATCCCTGATAAGTCACAGCTCGTGCCGGCTTATCAGGGCTAATAGGATAGCCCCTGGCGAGACATACAGCAGTGGTAATTAACCGCAGCTAATTGGATACCCCTATTAGTTGTTTCTTTACATGACATATTTCAAACTGAGGGCTGTTATACAGCACTGGCATGTTATTGTGTGTGCCTTCCAAAAAGGAGGCATGGTTACTGCTCATGGGGGCGTGCTGCGAGACAAAGGGGCCTGGCCTCATGGCACATCTTCTTCTCTCTATGCCAGGTGTCCGAGCAGAGTGCAAGGAGGTGGAGCTGCTTGGCCAGCCCTGTCTTTTTGTGTGGCTGGACCTACGCTTCAGCTCATTGGCCCTTCTGGCATTTGCCAGAAGTGCCAAATGGACACTCCGGCCCTGTCTGTGATCATTGGAGCAGAGAAGGGAAAAGGGGGACATGATAGAAACTTTAAAATATATGAAGGGTTTTAACAAAGTTGAGGAGGGAAACATTCTTCATATGAAGAGAAACAATATGACACAAGGACATGCACTGAGACTGGAGTAGTGGACAAGGTTAAGAGGCTAAGACAGTAGAGCAAATTAAACATGCATGGGATAGACATAAGGATTTCCTTATAAAGAAATAAGGGTCAAATAAGGTTTGAGATAAATATATGGTAAAAAAGGGGAATACTAGATAGGCCAAGTGGTTCTTATCTGCCATCAAATTCTATGTTTCTATAAAGGGTCGTGGAGCAGGACAAATTTTGGGTGGGGTGGGGCAGAACGGTGTCCTGTGTACCTTTACTATTTTCTAAAATGTATCTATCTCCTCCCATTAATTTAAATTGATGTATATGCAAACGCTGGAGGGGTTTCCAGTTGCCTGTAACCCTTCCCTTCCCCACAGCTTGGCTAGCAGTCACTACATGCAGTATAAAGGGTGAAATGAGCTGCTGCACATGCCCAGTGGCAGCCAATTTTCCTATCAAATGTGTGTGTGTGTGTGTGTGTGTGTGTGTGTGTGTGTGTGCGTGTGTATGTGTGCGTGCATGTGTGCATGTTGCTCTATGGAACTGAGTGCTCAATCACTACACCAGAGAAAATATCTGGTAAGTGGCTTACCGTGATCATTAGGCCTGCATATGTCTGAAGTATTGTATTACATAAACTGCACCTTGTTTGGGGCAGACTATAACGTGTTGCATGCTAATTATGCATCCTTCATGGGCTGGTGACAATCAAACATTTGGAAACCCCCCTCCAGAAATCCTGCGTTTGCCCCTGTGATGGATGTGTTCCCAATTTAGTTTCCTGATATATTTGGATTTTTCAGCAAGGTAAAAATCTGTATACTCTTATAACAACCATTAGCTATCTGCATAATTCTGTAGTTATTTTATTGAAAAAGTTTGGTTGATTTGTCTGGAGTTTCATACAGTAATCTGTTATTCATAATGTATCCTTTCAGTATATAGCTTTACCATTATGTCCCTTTCTGCTTATTAGTGGTACAGATACATCCTCATACATCCTTGTTTCCCTGCACAACGTGGCATTCGCAGGTGATTGCAGGGAACCAGCATGCATTCGTAGGTAGCGGGAGTAAGACGCTCCTGCTGCCCGGCATAGTGAGGGGGAGCCAAGGGGCATACTGTAAGCATGGGCAGCTGGAAGGTATTCTTCTGCTGCCCATAGTTTAATGTAGTTTTCTATGGCAGCGTTCGCCGATGCGAATAATAGCAGGACAAAGGAAAGGTAGCAGTGCGCATTCCCGCGATGTGTACACATCGCAGGAACGCCACGCCATGCTGCTATTTAAAGCAAGGATGTGAGGACAAATCTGTATATCATCATTCTATGGAATAATGGATTTATACATTTGTCTATAATTTCTTAGGGGGACATAAGCAGTGATAAGAGCGGAGAAGTGAGCCAGTGGAGAAGTTGCCCCATCAACCAATCAGCAGCTCTGTATAATTCTATAGTGTGCAAATTATAGATGTTACTTCAGTGCTGATTGGTTGCCATGGGCAACTTCTCCACTGGCTCACTTCTCTGCTCTTATCACTGCTTAGTAAATGTCCCCTGTAGTTATTCTTATTTTCAGATCCAGGGCTCTAGCATCTTATATTGTGGAAATTACTAACCACAGTACAGTTATTCATGTCATCACATTGAGTATTCTAAATATATCATATGCCTACATCGTCTCCAGTGAATAAAGATAAATATATTATGAACTATGTTTAATAATGGGTAACATAACGGTCCCCTTTGATTGTAATGTATTAATTAGTTCCATATCCCATCAAAGTTGAATCTTACATTCATTATTAATGCAGATTATATCATGTTGGTACTTCATATATTTCTACATGTTATTCTTACCACAAATCTAGTTAGCATCTAATTTTATGTTTGTTATTTATTCACATTTATATATATATTATAAAATCTTTTGTCCACTTCCTGCAAATCTTAACCATAGAATGCATCCTGCAATCATCTACCACTGATATTCAGGATATCCAGGCCATTTTGTGTTGCAGAGCTAACCAACATGTTCCTTTTTTTCTCAGAATGAACCAAACTGTTGTTTTGGCCACTGCTAAGGTTCCCGCTATCTCTCTGATGAATTTCTCGTTTGTTTTGCACTGAGAGCTGCTTAGAGCACGTTTGCAAATGCCACACTTGCATATCTCCCATACCTCCGCTTCCAAAAAGGGAGCAGGGCCTCAGGAGGAGGGGCGGAGTGTCACCGCTTGACCACCATTTTTGTTATTTTGGGGTCATGCCCAGCTCTCCCTGAGCAGCTGGGCAGCCCCTGACTCACCTCCTTGCACTGTTAAATGCCTCAGTGGTCACCGGCTGCTTTGCATAGCAGAGGAGTGGTGATCACAGCCCCCACTCCCCTCCCCTCCCAGGTTGCGTGATACTGCGGCCCACAGGCGGGACCGAATAGCTGTCCCGCTGGAATAGGGACAGTTGGGATGTATGCACTTGAAAACAAACTCCAGAAAATTTTGCCTGCTTAATTGATGAAGAAATAACAAAGGAGTAGCCCATACCTGTCAATGAAACAACCTTTCATGGACAGGTGGCCCTGTTGTAGGTTAGAGAACCTTGCCACAGGAAGACATTGAAGCAGAACCGATTGCCCATCACTGTCAGTGCAGTAAATTCCTGCTGCATGAACTGATGCAAGTAAAACAGACAGAAAACGTTACATAATAAAAAATAAGTATTTAGAGTTACTATAGTTTTAAGATTTTTGCAATCATTAGCTTAAATATTATTTTAACATGAATTGTGCATTAGTTTTTGGAAGGCTTATCAGGTTTATAGCCATCCATCTGCAGAAATATGGTGTCTTCGAGAACAAGAAATAACTGTATTTTTAAATGTGATTATCATTCGTTAGAATCAGTTTTTACAATCTACATTTTGATTATTATTACAATCTAAACTCTCCAAAAAAAAAAAAAGTCAATATTTTATTTACTTTTAACAGTTTGTTTGTTTTTTTCAAGTATACTTACACATAATGCTGCAAATGAATATTCATTCTGGAAACCACAAACTGTGATCTCAAGTGTAAATCAATTTCACTGTGGTACAGACCATAAAACAATAATGCAAACTCTCCCACACAACAAATTCTTCAGTGAAGAAAAATAATATGGAAGTTTATGCATGGAACAGACGGCTGTAAAAAACCTATTTAAGACAAACAAACAAGAAATGCATTAAATTAAATCTTTTCACCTGCCAATGAAACAACATCACACAGTAGGCTACATGCAGTAAGTTAATTTATACCCCTTTTCCATTAAAATCCTGGGTCTGACCTAGTATTTTAGACGCGGGTCTTAGCCGCTGAGACCTAGTTTCCTGTACACCTTTGTCCCGGGATATTCCCGGGTCAGACCTGGTTATACTGACTCTAAGAGACGACATGCTGAACTTTGTAGATTCACAACACTGAACAGCAGGGGAGTTTCTAGAGAGAAGGAGACTCGTGTACAGGATTTGTCTGGCCCACCTTCTCTCTAGCCAGGGGCAACGCTGTAGCTCTGGGCACTAGGATCCCTAGAGGACCCAAGTGCTGTCCCAGAGTCTAATGCGCGTGTGCAGATCTCTGGGAAAATGGCACGGTGGACATTTCCCCAGTGATTTTCCTACTGCGCATACGTGAAACACCGGAAAAATGGCGCCGCACCATTTTCCCAGTGATTTATGCAGTGCTGTTGCTGTGCTGCAGGACTCCAGACGGTACGTATTAATAATAATAGGTGCAGGGTGTGCTGTGTGGGCGACTCCTAGACCTCGGGGTCCCGTGTACACCGCACACACTGCACCCATTATAAATACGCCACTGCTGAACAGCCAGAGGCACTGATAAAAGTAGAGTGTCACTGACCCATACTTGCCTACTCTCCCGGAATGGCCGGGAGGCTCCCGAAAATCAGGAGACCCTCCCGGCCCCCCGGAAGAGCAGGCAAGTCTCCCGATTTGAGGGGTCCCCCCTACCCATCCCCCCACTTAGTGTGTAAAGTGGGCAGTCTGGGCAGTCGATGACGCGATTCTTGCTGAATCGCGTCATCATAGCCATTCCCCCTGCAGTGTAATCCCCGTGATCGCGGCATTACAGAGCAAGGGCGTGGCTTAAAGGAGGTGTCGCTGTAATCCTTCCCCTGTCCAGCCCTTGTCCCGCCCCCAACCCACCTCCGGCCCACCCCCTCCTCACGTCACAGCACTCCCTTGCCCCCCTGCTGAGCCGACCTGGCTGCTCTCTCCCGCAGAGAGCAGCCAGAATGTCGGTAAGTATGCACTGACTGAAGGAGACTACCTTGCAGTTTATAGCCCGGTTTGCATCCCTAGCTTCTCAAAAGCAATGTAAAGCCATCAATGTAGGAAACATGCAGCACTAAACCACGTAACTCTGCTATATAATTCCAAGGTCTCTTGCTATTCTAGAGCAATATAATATCAATAACTGAAATCCATACTAGTGTTATCAAAATGCCCTGGGAGCTTAATTATACACTGCTAATAGTAATAGAGAATCAGTTTAAAGATATACAGTAGGGCTCTATTAACTAGTGAACACCAAAACCTCTTTTCTCTATCAATTTAGCTGGAAAAAAATACTTTTTGCTCTTTATATAAAATACAAATGTATAGTATAAGGTGTTTTCTGTATCCAACAGGTGCATGCAGTGGGAGAAAGGACACGCTACTCAATGGCTCCCACTGCTAGGGAGGTGGGACAGACCAAGTACCCAAGAAGGGCACCTACTGTGACGCTGGAAGAGGCTGTAGCGGGAGCTTTGTTTAGATCTTATCTTTTCCACCACTGCAGCCAGCGGTTAAAGTGAGGGGGAATGAGGTGGAACTGAGTTCCACCACCTGTAATGGTAGGGGGAACTAGATCCACCTCCTTCATTGCCCTGCATAGTAATAGCAACAGAAAAGTCTGCTTATCAGCTACGTCAATCAATGATGCAGGCGGCGCTAGTGTTACTGATGAACTGCAGCCACCTCCTGAATCAGGGGCACTGCATGCAGTGTAATGTGAATAAGATTGTGCTTCTGTATGGTGTAATGTGAATTGGGGGCACTATTATGTGACCACGCTGCCTGTTTGTGAGATCAATGTCCCTTTATACTGTATGGAAAGTAGGGCACTCATTTATAGTTTGCAAGGGGGACCAAAAACACTAGCACTGACCTTGGCTCCACTTAATCTGAGGTTGAGGGGAGTAGGTGGCAGGGTAAATGAGTTCCACCACCTCTCCAGGACCAGTTTAAGCCCTGACTTCAGCACTTTAAAGTTCACCTTATCCTCTTTCTTTTGACAGGCCTTCTTTTGTGGCCAGCTCTTCCCTCTTCTTTTCCTTGGGAGCTTTTATTTCTTCCCTCTCTGCCACCAGACTCTCTTCTGTTACTCGACTGATTAGCTTGTACTGGTGCCAAATTCAAAGTGCTGCTGCTTAATGGCTGCCAGTCTGTGAGCTTGTAACTGGTGCCAAATGTAAACAGACAGCAAAGCTGCAGCTTATTGCCCATCACTTGGTGCAGACATACTGTACTTTCCCAGCACCAGCTGCCAATATGTCACGCTGGGGACACATCTCTCACTCCACCACACATCCGGCACTGGAAGTTGACACTTGCTCCCAGCACTGGCTGACCGGGTGGAGCAACAGTAAGTCATATCATTTATATATATATATATCTAGAACTAGTTAGCAGCATGTCATAATGACGGAACATTGTTTCGCCTACGAAAAGTCCCATTGAGTGTTCAAACGGGACACTTTTTGGTCATTTCTGCTCAGCAGCGCAGGAGCTGCAAGTGGAAATGTTAGCCCTGGTGGCAGTTTTACGCCCAGAATGGAGCAACACTTGAATTACTCTGTCAGACACCATCTAGTGGCTGCCAGCATGCAACACACTGAATCCCCCCATAGAGGTGAGGAGCACCATTATTTTTTTATATATAGATATGTAATACTACTGTGTATTGAAACAATCTGCATCTCTTTCTCCACTGTCACTATCTGCCCCTATAACTCCACTCTCAATCAAGTCCCTATCTACCCCAACCCCTCCCCCTCTCTCTCCCCAGTCCCTATCTGCCCCATCCTCTCTCTCTCTCCCCAGTCCCTGTCTGCCCCAACCCTCCCACAGTCTCTTTTTCTCCCCCCGTCCCAATCTGTCCCTACACCACTCTTCACCCTTCCAGTCCCTATCTGCCCATACCCCCACTTTCTCTCTCCCCAGTCCCCAGTGTGAAACAGTCAGATCAGTGTTATTATTATTATTAGCAGCTAGAGATGTGCACTTGAAATTTTTCGGGTTTTGTGTTTTGGTTTTGGGTTCGGTTCCGCGGCCGTGTTTTGGGTTCGACCGCGTTTTGGCAAAACCTCACCGAATTTTTTTTGTCGGATTCGGGTGTGTTTTGGATTCGGGTGTTTTTTTCAAAAAACACTAAAAAACAGCTTAAATCATAGAATTTGGGGGTCATTTTGATCCCAAAGTATTATTAACCTCAAAAACCATAATTTCCACTCATTTTCAGTCTATTCTGAATACCTCACAATATTATTTTTAGTCCTAAAATTTGCACCGAGGTCGCTGGATGACTAAGCTAAGCGACCCTAGTGGCCAACACAAACACCTGGCCCATCTAGGAGTGGCACTGCAGTGTCACGCAGGATGTCCCTTCCAAAAAACACTCCCCAAACAGCACATGACGCAATGAAGAAAAAAAGAGGCGCAATGAGGTAGCTGTGTGAGTAAGCTAAGCGACCCTAGTGGCCGACACAAACACCTGGCCCATCTAGGAGTGGCACTGCAGTGTCACGCAGGATGTCCCTTCCAAAAAACACTCCCCAAACAGCACATGACGCAAAGAAGAAAAAAAGAGGCGCAATGAGGTAGCTGTGTGAGTAAGCTAAGCGACCCTAGTGGCCGACACAAACACCTGGCCCATCTAGGAGTGGCACTGCAGTGTCACGCAGGATGTCCCTTCCAAAAAACCCTCCCCAAACAGCACATGACGCAAAGAAAAAAAGAGGCGCAATGAGGTAGCTGTGTGAGTAAGATAAGCGACCCTAGTGGCCGACACAAACACCGGGCCCATCTAGGAGTGGCACTGCAGTGTCACGCAGGATGTCCCTTCCAAAAAACCCTCCCCAAACAGCACATGACGCAAAGAAAAAAAGAGGCGCAATGAGGTAGCTGTGTGAGTAAGATAAGCGACCCTAGTGGCCGACACAAACACCGGGCCCATCTAGGAGTGGCACTGCAGTGTCACGCAGGATGTCCCTTCCAAAAAACCCTCCCCAAACAGCACATGACGCAAAGAAAAAAAGAGGCGCAATGAGGTAGCTGTGTGAGTAAGATAAGCGACCCTAGTGGCCGACACAAACACCGGGCCCATCTAGGAGTGGCACTGCAGTGTCACACAGGATGTCCCTTCCAAAAAACCCTCCCCAAACAGCACATGACGCAAAGAAAAAAAGAGGCGCAATGAGGTAGCTGTGTGAGTAAGATAAGCGACCCTAGTGGCCGACACAAACACCGGGCCCATCTAGGAGTGGCACTGCAGTGTCACGCAGAATGGCCCTTCCAAAAAACACTCCCCAAACAGCACATGACGCAAATAAAAATGAAAGAAAAAAGAGGTGCAAGATGGAATTGTCCTTGGGCCCTCCCACCCACCCTTATGTTGTATAAACAGGACATGCACACTTTAACCAACCCATCATTTCAGTGACAGGGTCTGCCACACGACTGTGACTGAAATGACGGGTTGGTTTGGACCCCCACCTAAAAAGAAGCAATTAATCTCTCCTTGCACAAACTGGCTCTACAGAGGCAAGATGTCCACCTCATCATCATCCTCCGATATATCACCGTGTACATCCCGCTCCTCACAGATTATCAATTCGTCCCCACTGGAATCCACCATCTCAGCTCCCTGTGTACTTTGTGGAGGCAATTGCTGCTGGTCAATGTCTCCACGGAGGAATTGATTATAATTCATTTTAATGAACATCATCTTCTCCACATTTTCTGGATGTAACCTCGTACGCCGATTGCTGACAAGGTGAGCGGCGGCACTAAACACTCTTTCGGAGTACACACTTGTGGGAGGGCAACTTAGGTAGAATAAAGCCAGTTTGTGTAAGGGCCTCCAAATTGCCTCTTTTTCCTGCCAGTATAAGTACGGACTGTGTGACGTGCCTACTTGGATGCGGTCACTCATATAATTCTCCACCATTCTTTCAATGGTGAGAGAATCATATGCAGTGACAGTAGACGACATGTCCGTAATCGTTGTCAGGTCCTTCAGTCCGGACCAGATGTCAGCATCAGCAGTCGCTCCAGACTGCCCTGCATCACCGCCAGTGGGTGGGCTCGGAATTCTGAGCCTTTTCCTCGCACCCCCAGTTGCGGGAGAATGTGAAGGAGGAGATGTTGACAGGTCGCGTTCCGCTTGACTTGACAATTTTCTCACCAGCAGGTCTTTGAACCCCAGCAGACTTGTGTCTGCCGGAAAGAGAGATCCAAGGTAGGCTTTAAATCTAGGATCGAGCATGGTGGCCAAAATGTAGTGCTCTGATTTCAACAGATTGACCACCCGTGAATCCTTGTTAAGCGAATTAAGGGCTCCATCCACAAGTCCCACATGCCTAGCGGAATCACTCTGTGTTAGCTCCTCCTTCAATGTCTCCAGCTTCTTCTGCAAAAGCCTGATGAGGGGAATGACCTGACTCAGGCTGGCAGTGTCTGAACTGACTTCACGTGTGGCAAGTTCAAAGGGCATCAGAACCTTGCACAACGTTGAAATCATTCTCCACTGCGCTTGAGACAGGTGCATTCCACCTCCTATATCGTGCTGAATTGTATAGGCTTGAATGGCCTTTTGCTGCTCCTCCAACCTCTGAAGCATATAGAGGGTTGAATTCCACCTCGTTACCACTTCTTGCTTCAGATGATGGCAGGGCAGGTTCAGTTGTTTTTGGTGGTGCTCCAGTCTTCTGTACGTGGTGCCTGTACGCCGAAAGTGTCCCGCAATTCTTCTGGCCACCGACAGCATCTCTTGCACACCCCTGTCGTTTTTTAAAAAATTCTGCACCACCAAATTCAAGGTATGTGCAAAACATGGGACGTGCTGGAATTTGCCCATATTTAATGCACATACAATATTGCTGGCGTTGTCCGATGCCACAAATCCACAGGAGAGTCCAATTGGGGTAAGCCATTCCGCGATGATCTTCCTCAGTTGCCGTAAGAGGTTTTCAGCTGTGTGCGTATTCTGGAAAGCGGTGATACAAAGCGTAGCCTGCCTAGGAAAGAGTTGGCGTTTGCGAGATGCTGCTACTGGTGCCGCCGCTGCTGTTCTTGCGGCGGGAGTCCATACATCTACCCAGTGGGCTGTCACAGTCATATAGTCCTGACCCTGCCCTGCTCCACTTGTCCACATGTCCGTGGTTAAGTGGACATTGGGTACAACTGCATTTTTTAGGACACTGGTGAGTCTTTTTCTGACGTCCGTGTACATTCTCGGTATCGCCTGCCTAGAGAAGTGGAACCTAGATGGTATTTGGTAACGGGGGCACACTGCCTCAATAAATTGTCTAGTTCCCTGTGAACTAACGGCGGATACCGGACGCATGTCTAACACCAACATAGTTGTCAAGGCCTCAGTTATCCGCTTTGCAGCAGGATGACTGCTGTGATATTTCATCTTCCTCGCAAAGGACTGTTGGACAGTCAATTGCTTACTGGAAGTAGTACAAGTGGTCTTCCGACTTCCCCTCTGGGATGACGATCGACTCCCAGCAGCAACAACAGCAGCGCCAGCAGCAGTAGGCATTACACTCAAGGATGCATCGGAGGAATCCCAGGCAGGAGAGGACTCGTCAGAATTGCCAGTGACATGGCCTGCAGGACTATTGGCATTCCTGGGTAAGGAGGAAATTGACACTGAGGGAGTTGGTGGGGTGGTTTGCGTGAGCTTGGTTACAAGAGGAAGGGATTTAGTGGTCAGTGGACTGCTTCCGCTGTCACCCAAAGTTTTTGAACTTGTCACTGACTTATTATGAATGCGCTGCAGGTGACGTATAAGGGAGGATGTTCCGAGGTGGTTAACGTCCTTACCCCTACTTATTACAGCTTGACAAAGGCAACACACGGCTTGACACCTGTTGTCCGCATTTCTGTTGAAATACTTCCACACCGAAGAGCTGATTTTTTTGGTATTTTCACCAGGCATGTCAATGGCCATATTCCTCCCACGGACAACAGGTGTCTCCCCGGGTGCCTGACTTAAACAAACCACCTCACCATCAGAATCCTCCTTGTCAATTTCCTCCCCAGCGCCAGCAACACCCATATCCTCCTCATCCTGGTGTACTTCAACACTGACATCTTCAATCTGACTATCAGGAACTGGACTGCGGGTGCTCCTTCCAGCACTTGCAGGGGGCGTGCAAATGGTGGAAGGCGCATGCTCTTCACGTCCAGTGTTGGGAAGGTCAGGCATCGCAACCGACACAATTGGACTCTCCTTGTGGATTTGGGATTTCGAAGAACGCACAGTTCTTTGCGGTGCTTTTGCCAGCTTGAGTCTGTTCATTTTTCTAGCGAGAGGCTGAGTGCTTCCATCCTCATGTGAAGCTGAACCACTAGCCATGAACATAGGCCAGGGCCTCAGCCGTTCCTTGCCACTCCGTGTGGTAAATGGCATATTGGCAAGTTTACGCTTCTCCTCCGACAATTTTATTTTAGGTTTTGGAGTCCTTTTTTTACTGATATTTGGTGTTTTGGATTTTACATGCTCTGTACTATGACATTGGGCATCGGCCTTGGCAGACGACGTTGCTGGCATTTCATCGTCTCGGCCATGACTAGTGGCAGCAGCTTCAGCACGAGGTGTAAGTGGATCTTGATCTTTCCCTAATTTTGGAACCTCAACATTTTTGTTCTCCATATTTTAATAGGGACAACTAAAAGGCACCTCAGGTAAACAATGGAGATGGATGGATACTAGTATACTTATGGATGGACTGCCGAGTGCCGACACAGAGGTAGCTACAGCCGTGGACTACCGTACTGTGTCTGCTGCTAATATAGACTGGATGATAATGAGATGAAATCAATATATATGTATATATAATATCACTAGTACTGCAGCCGGACAGGTATATATTATATATTTATTATGTAATGACTGATGACGGACCTGCTGGACACTGTCAGCTCAGCAGCACCGCAGACTGCTACAGTAAGCTACTATAGTAGTATGTATAAAGAAGAAAGAAAAAAACAACAACCACGGGTAGGTGGTATACAATTATGGATGGACTGCCGAGTGCCGACACAGAGGTAGCTACAGCCGTGGACTACCGTACTGTGTCTGCTGCTAATATAGACTGGATGATAATGAGATGAAATCAATATATATGTATATATAATATCACTAGTACTGCAGCCGGACAGGTATATATTATATATTTATTATGTAATGACTGATGACGGACCTGCTGGACACTGTCAGCTAAGCAGCACCGCAGACTGCTACAGTAAGCTACTATAGTAGTATGTATAAAGAAGAAAGAAAAAAACAACAACCACGGGTAGGTGGTATACAATTATGGATGGACTGCCGAGTGCCGACACAGAGGTAGCTACAGCCGTGGACTAACGTACTGTGTCTGCTGCTAATATAGACTGGATGATAATGAGATGAAATCAATATATATGTATATATAATATCACTAGTACTGCAGCCGGACAGGTATATATTATATATTTATTATGTAATGACTGATGACGGACCTGCTGGACACTGTCAGCTCAGTAGCACCGCAGACTGCTACAGTAAGCTACTATAGTAGTATGTATAAAGAAGAAAGAAAAAAAAAAAACACGGGTAGGTGCTAGGTGGTATACAATATTATGTATATATTATATACAATTATATATATATATATAATATATATTAAACTCATAAACTGGTGGTGATTTATTAAACTGGTGGTCAGGTCACTGGTCACACTATCAGCAACTTGCAAGTAGTACTCCTGAGTCCTAAGCAGACAATCACAATATATATTATACTGGTGGTCAGTGTGGTCACAAACAATGGCAGTGTGGCTGGCACTCTGGCAGCAAAAGTGTGCACTGTACGTTATATGTACTCCTGAGTCCTGAGTCCTGCTCTCAGACTCTAACTGCTCCCCACTGTCAGTGTCTCCCCCACAAGTCAGATAATACAGTCACACTATCTCTCTCTATCACTTCAGCAAGTACTAGTAGTAGTAGTACTCCTCCTAATGCTCCCCAAATTACTACTGTGTCTCTCTCTGTCTCACTCTCTTCTCGAATCTCTATAAACGGAGAGGACGCCAGACACGTCCTCTCCCTATGAATCTCAATGCACGTGTGAAAAATGGCGGCGACGCGCGGCTCCTTATATAGAATCCGAGTCTCGCGATAGAATCCGAGCCTCGCGAGATTCCGACAGCGTGATGATGACGTTCGGGCGCGCTCGGGTTAACCGAGCAAGGCGGGAAGATCCGAGTCGCTCGGACCCGTGTAAAAAAACATGAAGTTCGGGCGGGTTCGGATTCCGAGGAACCGAACCCGCTCATCTCTATTAGCAGCAGCAGGTTAAGAGGCTGTAACATCATCCTGCAGTATCACTTTCACATGTGACAGCTTGCAGCACACAAAGGAGTCACTTAGTCCATAACAGAGGTGAGGAGCAGTGGTAGCCTTTTATTACATACAATGCCAATATATTGATGATTCATTTATTACTTGTGAAGGAGATCTGATATGACACAATATTTTGTTTCACAAGGATATGAAATTGTATAGAGACAAAGGCCCAGATTTTGCAAGCCTTGGAGAGTGATAAATCTCACGGTGCTAAAGTACCAGCCAATCAGCGCCTAACTGCCATGTTACAGGCTGTGGGCCAGATGTACTAAGCAATATTTATCACAGTGATAAAGTACCAGCCTATCGGCTCCTAACTGTCATTTTTCAAACACAGCCTGTGACATGACAGTTAGGAGCCGATCGGCTGGTGCTTTATCACAGTGATATTTATCACTTTTCAGGCTTAGTACATTTCCCCCTGTGTTTGAAAAAATAATAGTTAGGAGCTGATTGGCTAGTACTTCATCACCGTGCTACTTATCACTCTCCAAGGCTTGATAAATCTGGGCCTAAGTATTGAGGAAATTTAAATTGCAGTCTTTAATACCCAATAATCTAAATCACTGGTTCCCAAACTAGGACCTCAAGGACCCCCAACATTTCATGTTTTTCAGGTCTGCTCGTAGAATCACAAGTGAAATAATTAGCTCCACCTGTGGATCTTTAAAAATGTGTTAGTGAGTAATGAATGTAATGAATACACCTGTGCACCTGCTAAGTGACCAGAAAACATGAACCGTTGGGGGTCCTTGAGGATTTCTGTAATTTCAAGTATTGTTGAGAATTCTTTGTATACTAGGTGCTTCATCGCGCCCTACGGGCGCTCTTCACACCGTCGCAATGGGCTACGCCCCCTTAACCCTTGCATGCCTTTCTGGGGTTCAATATTTGTATTATATAAAGTATTACCTGCATTCCTTTGTTAGTGGTTAAATATTGCACAATGAAAGGGCGTGCGATGGTGAAGGAGGCGCAGCCCCTTGCGACGGCGTGAACAGCACCTGCAGGGCACGATGTACAGAATGTAGCGGGTGCGGGGGGGACTGCGGATGGTGTCTGTAGATGCTGCAGGTGGGGGTGGGGCCCGGATGGGGAAGAGTCGGGAGGTGCTGCGGGTGGGGGAGGGGCAGAGGAGTGGGGGATGAGGATTGGGGAGGGGTCCGGAGGCACTGCAGGTGGGGGAGGGGCAGGGGTGCCATGGGTGGGAGAGGGGCAGTTGTGGGGATGTTGTGGATGGGTGAAGGGTTCCGGAGGTGCTGTGGGATGGGAAGGGGCTGGAGTGCCGGGGGGAGGGGTAGGGGTCCGCAGGCGCCATGGGTAGGGGAGGGGCAGGTACGGGTGGTGCGGCGCATAGGGAAGGAGGTCCGGAGGTGCTGCTGGTGGTGGAGGGGCAGGTGCGGTGGTGCCATTGGTGGGGGAGGGGTGGGTGGGGGGGAACCGCGGATGGAGGAGGGTGTCTGCAGATGCTGCGGGTGGAGGGGGCAGACATATAAAGGGGGTGGATGGTGGAGGGGGCCTGGAGGTGCTGTGGGTGGTGAAGGGGCGGAGGAGTGGGAGCCGCGGGTGGTGTAGGGGGTCTGGAGGCACAGCGTGTGGGGGAGGGGTGGAGGGGACGGTGCGGAGGTGTGGTGCATTGGGGAGAGGTCAGGAGGCGCTGCGGGTACTGTACCTGCCAAAAAGGTAGTTGGAGGGTATGCAGTAACAGGGCCAGGACAGGGGTGACAGGGTCAGAACAGGGTTGACGGGGCCAGGACAGGGGTGACAGGGTCAGAAAAGGGGTGACGGGGCCAGGACAGGGGCGACGGGGCCAGGACAGAAATGACAGGGACAGGATAGGGGTGACAGGCCAGGGTAGGGGTGGCAGGAACAGGACAGGGGTGACAGGGCCAGTATAGGGTTGACAGGGCAAGCACAGGGGTAACAGGGCCAGGATAGGGGTAACAGGGCCAGCATAAGGGTAACAGGGCCAGCATAAGGGTAGGGCCAGGATAAGGGTGAAAGGGCCAGGATAAGGGTGAAAGGGCCTGGATAAGGGTGACAGGGCCAGGATAAGGGTGACAGGGCCAGGATAAGGGTGAAAGGGCCAGGATAAGGGTGGCAGGGCAAGGCCAGGGGTGACAGGGACATGACAGAACACAGGGCACGGGAGAGATTGGTATTAGGGACAAAACAGTGGTGACAGACAGATGTGTCTTACCGGAGTCACTGCTGCTAGCTGCTGCTGTTCCACTCCAACCTGTTGGGATCTGCTGCAGGTGGAGACTTGGCATGGCTGACTCTCTTAGGCTGGAGTCCTGCTTCCTCTGCCCGTCTGCATCCCTCCCCCCCTCCTCAGTCACACACCGCAGACCTCGCGCAGCTGCCGGGCACTGTGGTAAGGGGAGACTGGGAGTGACTGGTTAGCTCCCAGGAGATGCTGCGGCTGGAGGGAGGAGGGGGTCGGAGCCTGCAAGCAGCTCGGACTTCTGCAGCGTTACCCGCCGGCTAAAGTTTGTGAAGGAGCTGGGCGCACCTCACTGTGGGTGGCAGTGCTGCAGCTAGCGGTGGGGTTGCCGGGGCTGGAGATAACAGAGGCAGTACGGAACCTGCACAGCGGCAGGTGCCCCACAAAACTGCAGCTAAGAAGCGTGGAGTGTGCCAGAAAGTGACGCTCCTCCGCGCCAGAGAGGGGGGGGGGTCAAGCACACAGTGAGCCGGTGCCCGTCTGTCTGTACGGCATACCCCCTCACACACCCCCATACCTCCCAAATGTCCAGATTTTCGCGGGACAGTCCCATTTTTTTGGGTCTGTCCCGCTGTCCCACCCGCGGGTCGCAGTGTCCCGCGGCAACGGGGGGGTCAGTTGGAAAGCTCCTGTACTCGCTGTTCTGCTTATCAGAGCAGCGGTGAATAGTGGAGACAGAGGGAGAGGGGGCATCAGGGGGTATGGATTAAGGGGGGGTTCCAGCAGCAGAGCCGGATTAAGGGGGGGGGGGGCAGGGGGTACGTACCGTTGGCCCCACAGTTTTAGGGGGCCCCCGGCTCGAGTAGCTCTGTCCCAGCTCAGAAGCCCCCCCCCCCCCCATCCTGCCAGCAACAACGGCAGCATTGTGCTACTGTCAGCACACGTCTGGCAGGTCTGTTTAAAAGTGTTATGTTTACAATGAACCCCGGCGACGCAATGGAACGCAAGGTTGATTTCCGCCCGTTGCTGAAACGCATGGGACGTCACCTCCGGAATCAGAAGGAGGGGAAAGACGGAGTACGTCACTTCCGGCGCTATAGGAATACGGAGAACGTCACTTCCCACGCGACTGGAACGCATAGCGCATCATTTTCGGGCTGGCGCACTCGTGATGATGCGGATGAGTACAACCACATGTTCCAGATAGTTTAATCAGTTGAATGGGTATAAATATGGATCCATGTTAGACTCCTCTATCCAATACTTGAAAAAGGTCACAGGAGAGTGACCGAAACGTGTTGTTTTTTGGACAGAGGACTTCAATAGACGAGGAGCAGTGACACCAGTGGAAGGACTTACATGCTGAAACAAACTCACTGCGGTGGTGCTGGGCTATTTTCAGCCTAGGACCATACAGCTTTATTATAAGCTAGCCCACCACAGCTCCATCACATGGTGAGAGATCTTGTGTTTCACCATTTGCACGGTCACTTTCACCTACCTCTGCTGCTAAGTCACTGATTGCACTTTATACATTTATGTCTAATGTCAGTCATTGTTTTTGGTTTTATTAAATAAAATTGTATTTTATGGGATTAAACCATTTGGTCCATATAAATTTGTGGATTAATATATTCCTATTCATTTTAGGGATGCATCTTTAAACTCTGAGCGCCAATGTATGCCACACATATCTTTTTGTCACTATTGAGATTTATTGGCATTTATGTACTGGGGATATATTGTTTTAATTGATATTGTATGTTTTATGTAAATTAATTGTGTATCTTCATTATAAGGTCCATCAAAGATTTGTTCTATCATTGTTGTTGTTTTTTTATTGTTCTATCCTGCATGGCTCCAATCCTCTTCTCTCTTTTCATTTGTAATAAATGGGAATAAAGCAATGTCCCTATAGAGCTGCAGCAGGGTGACTAAGTTTTAGATATAATTAAGAAGGTGAATCATTACTGTGCACTTTATCCCCTTGACCTTTTTTTTTTACTGTGTATACCATGTTTGATTGGAAAGTAAGACACTGAACCTCGTATTGCCAATAGAATAGTACGTAACCCTTAAGTGTATTGCTTGCAGATAGAAAGTGTACAATACTGTGGTTGACTGATTACTGCAATCACACAGAAAAATCGTCTTAGCTGTGTAAAGCTTACTATGATTACAAATAACCTACAAAATACATTCCCGTAAGGTAAATTACTATAATGGGTATTTTTTTATGTATTTGCTGACTGCTGTATTACAAAAAAAGGTTGTTGAGTATGTCAGACTATACAGCTGCTTGTTAGGCTTTTCACTTTAAATAAGTGTTGGATAAAGTTTTTCTTTGCTAGCACAGCTGAGCGGACTATTGGTGTGCTGGTTATTTGTGTCGGAGAGCAGGATGAGATGAACACAAGGGGAAAGGAATACAAATTTATCTTCCAGTAACATGTTATAGTATGCAGTAATAGAAGTCTAGCAACGTATTCCCGCACTACATTTGACTAATTGGGATAACAAAAGAATAAATTATTAACTAGAATATTCGTTTTTAAGCCTTTAAACATTCATCTATACCCAGTGCAGCCCTATTGTTACACTTCGTAATCCGGTCCCCATATTCAAAAGGAAAAATGTGTTTGGATAATAGCCCTCATTCCGAGTTGATCGCTAGCTGCCATTGTTCGCTGCATAGCGAACAGTTTAAAAAATGGCAAAACTGCGCATGCGTATGCAGCGCAATGCGCACACGTGGCGTACGACTACAATGGCCATCGTGGTTTTGCACAGGTTCTAGCGACGCTTTCAGTCGCACTGGCGGACGCAAGGAGATTGACAAGATGTGGGAGTTTCTGGGTGTCAACTGACCGTTTTCTGGGAGTGTTTGGAAAAACGCAGGCGTGGCCGGGCGTTTGCTGGGTGGGTATCTGACGTCATTACCGTGTCATTCGTCGCAGCAATCATCCCACAGAATAAGTAACTACAGGGCTGGTCTTGTTTTGCACAAAATGTGTTTGCAGCCGCTCTGCTGCACAGGCGTTCGCACTCCTGCAAAGCGAAAATACACTCCCCCGTGGGCGGCGACTATGCGTTTGCACGGCTGCTAAAAGTAGCTAGCGAGCGATCAACTCGGAATGAGGGCCAATATCAATATTAATATATAAATGCAAAATAAATTTTCTTGGGGAGGAAGTTTCACAGCTTCTAAAATAAAATAAAAACATTACTGAAGTTGTCATTGGATAAAATGTAAAAATGCAGATACATTGGTCAGACACTGTTCCTTCAGGTTTTGTGATAACTCAAATGTTTATAACCTGGATATGTGTTATCATGTCAAGATTTAGTACTGTAGAGCACAGAAGTCTTATTGGATGGATAACCTTGTTTGCAAGTGAGGCTTGGGGCCTGATTAGATGTTCTTGGAGTGAGCATCGCTCCTGCTTACTTGGAAGCAGCAGAGATGCACAGATATAGGAATGCAGCAGGAGGTATAAGTAGACACCTCCTGCATGCATACATGTGATCCAGTGCTGCATCCAAGGAAGCAGAATCGGATCAATTGCAGCGCTATTGGCTGGCAGAGTGACTCATGAGGTTTGGCCGCCGCAGCTCCTTCCAATTACAGGCCCAGTGCATTCACAATGTACCAGCCATCTGTACTTTGCGACATTTCCCCTACTGCGTCGGGATCTGAATCAGTCCCTTTATGTGGAGAATAGAGATTTTTCGTGACCACTGTCCCAGACTGTCCATGAGACTATACAATATTTGTGGAATTTTAAAAACCATAGAAACTTGTGCCAACCCTGAGAGTTTCTCTGTCTGAGTTTGGCCTCCTACATTAACAGGTGAGTGGCTGTGTACGCAACCACTTTCACTGACATGCCGGAGAAATTCTCACAACATACCCATAAGATTGACCATCTCCTGCGTGGGCTAACCTACCTCCCTGTCACCGCCCAGAAAAACGCCAACTACGTTTTCAATATATTTGTGAAATTATGTGTCTCCTGTGCAATTCATTCAAAATGCTGACTCTGTGTGTACACAGGGATGCAGTTCAAATACCAGCTATCTGGATCCTGTCATTCAGGAGACTGACGCCGGAATCCTGACTGCCGGTGAAATACTGACAGCCGGAATCCCGACCACCACTGGGTATTACCACTCGGTAGATGGCATGCCGCTGTCGGTATACTGACATCTGGCATCCTATCTGAATACATATGTATTTCAATGCACAGTGTGACATAGACGCAAAAGAAAAAAAATCACTCCACTGTGTCCAACATCAGCAGTGCTTGTGAACCAGGCCCAATGTTTCTTCACACATATTTCAAAAATTAGGCTATTCTGAGAATTGCTTTGGGAGAAAACAGAAAAGTGTAACATAGTAATGGGGTGCTGCTACAGCAGTGATAAGCAGAAGTTTATGTAAGTTTTTATACTTTTTCTGTTTTGCTAATTACCATCATGAATTTAAGAAAAAACAAATATAGAACTTTCCCTGGGCAGTTCCAAAAACTATGTATGTGGATAAATAGGTGTAATTATTTTAATAGAATTGGATTACATGTGCATCTTTGCACATTCTTAAACAACCTAAATGCCTTAATGCTTTATGACAGATTGTGACCTCAGTGCAGGAATACTAAAAGCTAAACTTAAAATTAATAAAGACATGAGCTGTAGATTAGTTTAAAAATGTTATCAGCTTTTATTTACTATATTAAACTAGTATGGTGGTAAATTAAAGAATGGCCAGGTACGTTACTTGAGTATTGCAACTGAAATTCCAATGAAAATGGAATGAGAGCTACGGCCTGAAGAGCAATTTTAATAGCCAGTGATTCCTGACAAGGGTTAAAGAGTATTGTTAATAGCCAAGGATTCCTGACAAGGGTTGAAGAGCAATGTTATAGCCAATGATTCCTGACAAGGGTTGAGGAGCAATGGTAACTGTCAAGGATTCCCAACAAGGGTTAAACAGAACATAGTAGGGCTGGCCATACTACCCCCCTCCTCCCTCAAATATTTTCTTAGTCAAACAACTAAATTAACTAATCAATCCTTCCTTCCTTTACCTGCCCTCCACTACATGCATACTCCACCTCCATTTCCCCCTCCTGCCCTCGGGGCTCTGATCTAATTCTTGATTAATTAAAACATTCTTAGTTTATATGGGGTCGTATAGTTTTTTTAAACTGCCTTCCTGTCTGTCATTGCTGTTTGGCAATGTTTTATAGATGTGCTATAGACTTTTAAACTGAAGTGTGTTTGTGCTGCTGTTCTGTTGCTTTATTTAGCCAGTCAGCCTGTGGCCTATATTGGTGAACATTATTGTGAGCTGTGAGGTGGTCAAAATGAATGTTATTGAGGTTAATAATACTACAGGAACAAAAACAGGCCCAAATTACAATACATGATTTTAGCTGTTTTTATAAAAAAATTAATTTGAATCAAGATCGAAAAACAAAAACAAAATCAAAACACAGAGGTCAGTGCATATCTCCACTCTGAAGTACCTATTGTCTATCTTGCTCTTCATTATGAGCCTTAGTACTTGTTCAAGAGTTCTCTTTGTGGGGGTAGCAGCCCTTTATACAGGCTCGGACTGGCCCACAGGGGAATAGGGGAAAACCCCATTACCTGTGGGCCCACCTCTTCTGCCTGTGGGCCCACCTCCTCCTCCACCTCCTCCTCCTCTTCCAAACTGTAACCTAGTGTACTTTAATTATACATTATACATATGTTACATTATACTGCACAGGATTATGGTGTTTTTTCTACAGTGCATTGCTGTTATTAATCTGGTACATTGTCATAAAGGTTAGCCAAGCCTCTGTGGTGGTTGGCCACACCTCCACTATTGCCTGACCACACCCTTAAGCATGGGCCCCTACCACAGCATTTTCCCGGTGTGTCCTTCATGCCCCAGTCCGAGGCTGCCTGTATACACCATAAAAATTTAAATTCCACCTCTCGCTTACCTTGTTAAGAGATGATGAAAATGCCAATTGTTTATATAAACTTTAGAAATTGACAATTTACATCATAGTTATTTGTGTGGATTATGGAATAATATGTTAAGGTCCTTTAAAGGGCCATTAAAGTTATTTCATTATGAATGTATCCCAAACCCTTAGTTTCATAGTAACATATATTTATTTAGTCAACAGGATACTGCTACTGAAAGTTTTGAAAGTTATGATAATGATCTAGATGCCATTGTGCCCAGGCTGCAGAATACAGTAAATGGATGTTATTAGTTTTTGCTATATAAATATTGAGTCAAGAGAGATATGAAACAAAAGCAAACAACAAGTCAGTATTAAAGCATATAGTAAATATTTAACTAGATGATTAATAATCTTAATGCTTCAGTGTGGCTCACAAACTATATTAACATGACATTTTAAGTGACAGCTGTTATGAGAATAAAATATAAAGAACACAGATGAAGAAAAATGTCTGAGGTGCAGTTAGTTGGCCACATTTGCTTAGTCTCCCAGAATGTCCAGCCAAAAGGGGCATGTCCATTCTGCAAAGGGGCGTTGCCTTGCAGAAATAGACTACCTTACACAAACACAAAATTGCCCCTTACACCATATTATGCCCCAAACAGTAATGCCCCTAGCAGCATATTATGCCCCACACAGTATGGCCCCTTACACCATATTATGCATGACACAGTAATGTCCCTTGTGCCATATTATGATCCACACAGTAATGGTCCCTGCACCATAATATGCCATACATAGTAATGCCCCTTACACTTTTTTATTGCCCCACACAGTACTGCCCAGGACACCATATTAGGCACCATAGATATGCCAATGACACCTTAATATGCCCCACAGTATGGGTACCTTTTTAAACTTTTTGCTCATTGTCAAGGGGTATCATGCCACGGGCCACATCCCATTTGGCTCCCATGGTAGCTCCCCAGCATCTCACCGCATCTCCCACGGTGGCTCCTGGTCATCTTCCCCAGTGGCTCCAAGCACTTCCGGGAACCGGTGTCTTCTTCTTTTCCTTGATATATGCTAGATGTCCAGTAGGACATCAAGCATCTCTCTCCTCTAGGATGGTGGTCATTTTTAGCAGTGTTCCAGGCAGTTGGCTAGACTGCCTGGAATACTGCTTCAGACTAGAGATGTGCAGGTTTGGATTTACCTGGATCTCAAAACGGCATCTTATTGGCTCTCAGATGTCATGTGTTTTGGATAGCCAATAAGAAAGATCCGGATAAATCCGAACTTGCGTTAATTTTCTCGTAAAGAACTAAGTCAATCCAAACCTGTACATCTTTACTTCAGACACTGGCCATGGTGCTGTGAGCAATTGCACGGTTCGCCTGGCCCTAGAATGTGCCCTGGTAGTTTTAATGTTCAAAGTAATTTCCCCGTTTTAGTGTTGAATGAGCAAAGTGCATTCACACACTTTGGGAGTAAAGCATAGGCATATTTATAATGGGTACAGGGTGTGCAGTGCACACGGTCCCCGGGGTACCAGGAAATCCTATACTGCAGATGCTGTATCCAGATTATACTTATCTTGTGCACAGGCAAGTGGGTCACTCTTCCTCTGTGGTACCTTTTTCTCAGTGACATCTTCAGGAAGATGGTGCCATTGAGGAAGAGGGACCTGCTTGCCAACATACAAGCTAAGATTTGGAGTGCCCGCTGCTAAGAGGAGGGGGCTCTCTGCACACGGACCCACTTGGGTGTTAATATGCCCCTATAGTAAAGCAAAAACAAAAGGAGTCGTTTAACACCAAAACCATGTTGCCCTGCAAGTTGGGCAGATGTAAAATGTTCCCAGATATTTATCTTTAGGAGGGGCGTGTCCAAACCCAAATCTAAATTGCAGTGCAAAAACTAAAGCTAAACTGCATTGGGGGCTACATGAAAAAGCAACCAGTATTTACCAAGTATGCAAACAAAATATAGAAATAAATGAATTTGCAGCACTTACATAGGAATAGTTTCTGTCCATCTGCAGAGTTATTCTCTTTTGCTATACTCTGAATCAGCCCACTTATGTAGAAATAAAACAAGATCCAATAAAAACTGCAGTGGTGAAACCCAGATAAGTACAAAATTTCCTGGTATATTTAGTACTAAAATACAACCTCCTTTCCTTTGTGACGGGTGTCACCTTATCTTCAGCAATGGCATTTTTTAAAAAATTTCAAGTACGAGTTGTCATGTCCCCTCCATGTCAGTAACATTACATCTACAGCAGCAGCACTATAGCAGGCACTATCCCATCTACAGCAGGATCACAAGCTGCACACTAAAAGCAAGCAGCTACATTCCTTTCCACTAGTGTAGGAGAATATCGCTGAGTGGAGTAGAAACCTCAGTCCAGCTGTTGGTAATACTCCGGTCACAGCAAGAAGGCCAACACTAAAGAACACTATCTGATGGTATGTATGTGTAGGAACTCTGTTAATTAATTACGGCATTGTATACTGCCACCTTCCTTACTAAGGGGCATCGTTTCTGGGATTTAAGGATCTTTCAATTTCCCAGTGGAATTCACCTACCATCCGCTGTGACGGACACTCTATTGACCTTGTCTTCTCAAATTTCTGCTTCATTTTTGGTTTCTCCAACTTGGCTTTTTCGATTACACCAGTTATGGGGACCTGGACTACAATGTGTGACACTGTCCCCTTGATCCTAATCCCTCCCAACATCTCTGCTCCTTTTCCATCACTACATAACCATCTCTTACTCACTTTTTCAATATTATTCTTTTCACTAGCACATTTCCATCCTCCTTCAAACATGCACTCATCTCACCAATTCTAAAGAAGCCCAGTCTCTCTAACTACTGCCCTTTTCTGCTGCTTCCCATTTTGCTTACAAGCTACTTTAGCTAATTTTTTTTACAACCATTTATCTAAACTTCTCTCCTCTCACTCTAGTCTCAATGCTCTATTATCAAGCTTCAGCCCCCAACATTGTACTGTTCTGCCAATACAGTAGTGGTCAAGGATCTACTGACAGGAAAGTCTAAAGGTAATTTCTCCAATATCCGCACCTTGGCCATTCTATTTTCATGATTGTTGATCACACTCTTCTCATGTGTACCCTTAACACCATTGGCCTTCATGGCACATTATTGACTTTCCTGCCTCACTTCTTACCTATTGAATTACTCCTTTATTATCTCTATCTGTAAACGTTCTTACCTTCACTCCCACCATCTGATGGGATCCCACAAGGGTCCTTTGCTTCTCTCACTGTACACCTCTTCTCTTGGGGAACTAACATTCTTATTTGGCATATGCTGAAGACACACAAATCTATATCTTCTACTATTACCTCTCTCATTCTGTACCATCATGTATAACCAAATTGCTGTTACTTCCACATAGAGGTCCTAACGATACCTAAATCTCAACATGTCCAAAACAGAATCTTAGAATTTTCCCTACTCCCATAGTCACCACGTTCTTTTAAATCTTACTCACCATCAATGAGGTCTCAGTCTCCCAAGCACTTTACTAAGCCCTCTGCTTTATTCCTCACATGCATTCTCTCCCATAGTCCTGTCACATCCACTTTAGGATTATTGCCAGAATGAAACCCTGTCACTCCTATTTCATTACTGTTTCAAAAACCTGCTCTCTGGTATCAAACATGTATCCTACTTCATTATTTTAAATGGCTCTGTGGGACTGAATTTGCCACTCCACATCTACTGCATCATTTTACCTTGTCTCTGGTAACCATTTCTAGTCCACCCTAAAAGACTTCTTACAAGACTTCTCCTGTGCTTTTACAAATTATGGAATTCCTTTTCATGCCCAAACCATGGCCTTCAAATCCTTAAAATGCTTTCTGAAACCCATCTCTTATTCTACCTCTACCTATAGTACTAATACTAATTCAATTAATAACTGTACTAGTCTCGACTCAGAGACACAGTCACTCCTGTTGTTTCAGCTATGTCCTCTTCCAATTAGAATGTACAATAAATTCTCTCAAGAGAAGGGCCCTCCATACCCATTGTTTAGTGTCTGCATTTGTTTTGTGTACTTTCTATGTCCTTGATTTATACGTTTACTGCTTCCCCAACAATACTGCACTAAATAGTATTGTTATGCCTATACAAATATATAATAATGATGATGATGATGATGATGATGACGACAATACAAATAATAACACCCACTCTACTGTGAACATATTTTGTTAGATATCAATGATCAGGAAAAATTTAAATAGTGTCCTATGTGTAAACAAACTAAACAAACTGACATTGTTGGTTATAATTGCAGGATATACTGTATTGTATTTATAATATATGTACAAGATAAAGGTACTCTTTCTCTCTCTCTCTCTCTCTTTTTTTCTCCCCTCTTTCTGCCGCTCTACCTACCTCCACCTTTCCCTTATATCTCTTCCTTTCTCTTTTTCCTTTAACTCCAAACTCCTGAATTAATATGTTACCTTCATTTGCTTTGCTACTTTTATTTACAACAGATCAGCTGTGCAGTTGATATCAAACTAATCTATCATAATCTGATATTATACTAAGTCAATACTTAATACATACAGACAGCTGATACGTAAGGAAGATCAAGTCTTGAAGACAACAGCTGTGCTTTCCAAAATACATTGTGTGAGAACAAAAAAAGTAATCTTCAAACAATGTTTAATCAATGTTCTTTTTAACAATGTTCTCATTGTAGTTAGATTTAAAATTTATATTCTGTTATGTTCTTTTGTTTTCTAAAATATCGTTCTGTAAAACATATAAAACAATTGTATAGCTATAGATTTGCACACAATAAGACTGGATGAGTTCTAATATCAGAACTCATGGATTATAAATTATTTGTTAGGTTAACCCCTTGACTACTGTACTGCTGAAAGGAATTCGGTATGATATATCGATGGATGGGATACCGGCGGTCAGTATACCGATGTTGCAATTCTTTGAATCTGATATGTTGCATTATGTGAATATTTATGAACTTTGTTAGCCTTTCCTGATGAAGAGTCATGTTTTTTGGATCGAAACGTTGAGAAACATTCAAGGCCACTTGGATTAAACTGATGATTCTTAAAGAAAAATTTAGATTGATGATCTTTATTGGAGAGTGCACCCTCCCCCTTTCGAGGTACAACTCTTCGTATTTATATATATATATACAGGTTGAGTATCCCTTATCCAAAATGCTTGGGACCGGAGGTATTTTGGATATCGGATTTTTCCGTATTTTGGAATAATTGCATACCATAATGAGATCTTATTATGATGGGGCCTAAATCTAAGCACAGAATGCATTTATGTTACATATACACCCTAAACACGCAGCCTGAAGGTAATTTTAGCCAATATTTTTTATAACTTTGTGCATTAAACAAAGTGTGTGTACATTCACACAATTCATTTATGTTTCATATACACCTTATACACACAGCCTGAAGGTCATTTAATACAATATTATTAATAACTTTGTGTATTAAACAAAGTTTGTGTACATTGAGCCATCAAAAAACAAAGGTTTCACTTTCTCACTCTCACTCAAAAAAGTCCGTATTTCGGAATATTCCGTATTTCGGAATATTTGGATATGGGATACTCAACCTGTATATATATATATATATATATATATATATATATATATGTATATATGTTAAATCACACATTTCTTAGCAGCTATACCCAAGATTCTAACTATGGAGGGTAGTCAATTGTAGTCGGAACTGCCATCTTGTAGGAAAGATGGCAGTTTCCGACTTTTTTAGGTCGGAAACTGTTCCGACCTATTCAATTCCCCTGCCATTTTTCCAACAAGTCGACAATTCCAACTTTGTCTGAAAACATGTGGATCGGCGGAATAGCCGCATATCCACGTGTTTTGTCAGCAGCGCGTCCAAATCTGACAGGTTTTAGCCCTGGTTCCGACAATGTCAATCCGACTTTAAAAAAAGTTGAATTGAAATTGTCGAGAATGGCCAAATCCGGTCGGTTTGGCCGCTCATTGAATACTGCATTGTCGGATCCAACAAGTATTGAATACACCCCTATATGAAGCTGCTACAGAAAAGTGTCAGTGCAAAACCATTGCAACTAGGCAGATCTATGTAGTGTACAACCACACACTACTTATATCTATTCAGTCACTCAGAATGCTGATTATTTCTCTGACAATTATTTTGCAAGTATCATACCCAGGATTAGACCCCACAACCTATTACACTGGAAACATTCACCTTACTGATGGAGCTATGTGCTTTCGTATCAGAAGTTTGAGAATTCTAACTATATGAAGTTACTTGTAATTGTCAGAGAAGTAACTTCATGTAGTTAGAATTCTCATGCTTGCCATATAGGAGCAAATAGCTCCATCAGTAAGGTGTCTGCTTCTAGTGCAATAGGTCATGGGTTCTAATCCTGGGTATGACACTTGTTAAATGTGTATCCATAATAAAGAGGGTGTTACTTGTAAGGTGCAGGGAGGTAGTTATATCGACACTGTCAATTTCATTGAATGGTGTTACTGAACCCACTGGAGGAGAGGTGCCCACTACAGAGCAGGAGCCCGGCGGCAGCTGACTCCGTTCCCTCCCACAGTTACGCTTCTGTGAGCAGATACTATTTGCCCAGGCCCAAGTCTTGTCCCCCAGCACTTGTAGCTCTTTTCCTCAGCCCAACAGATGCAGGGCCATGCGTCCTATAATTAAGCCACGTCTCTTGAATTTACCAGGGCCTGGCCAGGCTCTCTACTGCCCTGCTTGTGCTCTGCTATGCACAGTGGGAAAATGGCCACCGTGCCATGCTCACTACTTTCTGGCACAGCACTAGAGTCTCAAAGATTAGTGCTCAGAAACTACTGCGCTGCCAGCAAAAGAGGAGGAGGCCTGGATAAAGACTGCACACGGGCCCCCTCCTCTCTTAATATGCCACTGGTCTGAGGATCTAAAAGTAGCTCTTCTTGCAGCACTAGCAGAAACTGTGCAGCACAGAATAAAATCTGAGGTCAACACAACTTTTACCAACCCCTGTGAAGCCCATTTGCTCTTAGACAAGATGTGCTTTGGGATCACAAACTATTGGGTCTTAACTTGAATAGGAAAAAGCAAATAATAAATTCCACAAAATGAACAGATTTGAGAGTACAAAAATACCAATGTATGAATATTACAGTTGTGGCTTTTTGACATTTTTTCAAAAGGGCAGAATCACAGCAAAATGTGCTTATTACCTGTGGAATAGTGCAGCTAAAATGACAAGTACTGTATAAAGAAAATACATATTCCACTTTTCTTTTCCTCTACATACTGTATATATGGTGTTAGAAATTATTTAAAAATAAATACTTTTAAAGTAATAAATACAATAATCATTAGAGTAAAATTATATGTGATAAGTAAACTAATATGCTGTGATATAGGTATAGATTATATGAATTTAATTATTGTTAATATTATTTAAAAATGTGAAAAACTGATTTTAATTGATCCCAAAATGTGCACAAAGCAGCCTTTATTGGTGAAGTATATCTGTTATTGGGTTTACGGTAGTGTCCTGGGAAATGGTGGAACGCATGGGGTACGTCCCGTCCCAGATGACACACATGCATCACTTTTGGCTCTGGTAATAGACTCTGTGATTCTCCAGAAGGTGACATGTATGTGATACTTCCTGATGATGGCCAGTGACACGCAAACGTCAATTACGTTTTTTGCTGTGAAGGCCGTTATCTTAATTAAAAGAGTGTTTTTAAATGGCATTAAACATAATGCCCATATTGTATACCAGTTGGGGATCCCAGAGAGTCTTTAGAAGCCCTGTCTATGTATTTTAAGATGTGTATGCATATGTAATGGAGCTTTAATCATGAATGATGTAGTTTCCTGCCCTTGTTTGGTGGCTTCATAATTAAATACATCTAGCCCACAGTTTCCACATGTGTTGCAAAAAGGCTTCAATAGAGCCACAATGTGTTGACAGAACAGGGGACTGTGAGTTTTGAGCTGCACTTTGAGATATTGGAAGTATGCCATATCTGCACCTATGAGACTGTTTGGGTCAGGGGCGTAAGTTCATCCCAGTCGCATGGAGGCAAGTTGGAGTTTGGTGCCCCCTCCCCCCTAAAACAAATATGGTGTGTTTGAATCTGTGTATGTCTGTATATATATATATATATATATATATATATATAGATATATATATATAGATATATAGATAGATATATATATAGATATACACACACACACACACACACACACACACACACACACACCCCGTGTGTGTGTGTGTGTGTGTGTGTGTGTGTGTGTGTGTATCTGTACATATATACATATATATCACATCAGAGTCAAATTGAAAATATGATTTCAGGCTTAAAGCTCACCTGCCAAATAACTTGTGGCTTTTAAAGGTGAGACAGTCATAACCACAGCTTCTGAATTACCACCAAGGGAGCAGCTGACAGAGTCAATTTGACTCTGATGTAATAGCTGTGGCCAGGTTTTTAAAAGTCTAGGTGATAGAGTAGGACTTGCAGTGAGATGCGGTCCCTTGATGTTGGGCTGCAAGCTTAAATGCATTGTACAATTCATGAACTAAAACCCCATTATTTATTTATGTACTGATGCATTGAAGTGAGTGAGCTCAGTAAGGTGAATGCTGGGCTCTTGGTATAATATTCTTTAAGCAATGTGTTCACAAGCCACTGGGGGTTGTGAGTACCGGTGTGCACCCCATTCCTGAGTATGGTGAGTGTGGTGGTTTCCTGTTTATGTATATTTGTTTAATTTTCAATTAACCTTTCTGTGATCATAGCTTTCTCATGCACCCCTTCTAAGCTCACTTACTTTAAACCTGTATCAGCTGCTTCCTTGGTGGTAATTTAGAATCTGTGTTGGTGACTGTCTCACGTAAAAAAACACATGCAGAGATCGGCATAGATGTGTCTGGGAGGGGAACTACTGTTCCTTCCCAGTGCTTTTAGTTCCGGCACATGCACCCTGGAATGCAGCTTGCAAGGCATATTGAGGCACGATTTGGAGAGTGATGATCATGGTCAGAGACCACCTCATCACTCGAGGGTGCCGCTGCAACAGGAGGAAGTCTGTTCTGCGCAGATTTCCTCCATCTATAAAGGGCAACACAGCAGGCCGACCAAATGTACAGTATGTGATGCGACCAAGCCGGGTGACAGACTCCTGGCTGTGGATGCATCACATATGTTAGTGGCAGTCAAGTGGGTAAGAAGTCATTTTCTATTAACAGCCCCAAAGCCTATGAATATAACTACTATTAATTCCAACGCAAGTCCATTACCTTCTTAGTCTTATCTCCAATTGCCCACATTCACGTGACTCCTACTCCAAGACAAATTCTCTGTTTATCTCATTAACATCATCCCTAAACAACTAATAAAGCCATTAATCACCTCTAGTCTTGATAATGGAGAATCTCTACTAATCTGCAATCCAATAAGTAGACTTTCACTTATTCACTTCATTTTGAATGTGTCTTCCAAATTGAGTTTTCCTGCTAAACATGTTACTCAAGCTCCAGCTGCCTGCCAGGGATTGTACTGGATAACCGTTTTATTCACAATACAAATCATTTATGTTAATTAGGAGACTTGCAATCCAATAACACAGGCTTTGCCTTTCCTTTGATTGATAATGTATGATAGAAAAGCATCGCCTATGTGAACAATCTGCATCTGTATTAACTGCAGAACAACTGGGGAGCTGCAGGTCCAAATTTATGATGGGAAAAGAAAAGTGTGATTTGAATAAGTACCTATAAAACCTAGCATTGCATATGAGGAAGATAAATGTATTTAGCTTAAGCAGTGTCAGCCATTTTGTTAAGTAGCAGCCATGATGTAGAGAAGCAGAAGTATGCTTCTCTGAGTAAATCCTAACAATGCTGACATTTCACTGTTAATACGTTCTGTGCGAAGCAAGGTCGTATCTATAAGTCTTGAAAACATGTTATTAGACAGTCTCTGTGTGTTTAGACTTCTACTGAAGGACACGTAGGAGGGTGTCAGCCTGAGAGGAGTTATGAGAAGAGATGCATTATTGTTTTGAAATATGACGTGTATCAAGTATTCATGCAAGTACCTCTTTCTATATAACGCTCTGCTGAATAAAGTAAAGCCAGTCTCATTTTGGTGGACATAACTGGCGTGTGGTGTCTGCTTTCTGGCATTCCCAATCGATTGGTAAACAAAGGGTAACGAACAGACAATTGAAAGGGATTGATAGTAGGAGGCTTATCTACAACACATACTGTACGCTTTTTGGAGATGGTTCCAGGTTGTCAACTAAGGCTGACTTCCATTATATTAGGACACATGGAGGATGTACATTTTGGGGCCAAAGCAGAGTTGAATGCAAATTGGGCCAAATTTACACCTGGATCAGGTCCATGCCTGCGTGATGAATTGTACACATCTATGTGATGGCACCACATACTGTAGTGACGCTGACGCCCTATGAGCTGGACAATTGGTAAAGTATATTTATACCGATGTTTCCTCATGGGGTCTATTATTTACTAAGCCTTGGATGGAGATAAAGTTGATGGAGATAAAGTACCAGCCAATCAGCTCCTGTCATTTTTCAAACACAACCTGTGGCATAGCAGTTTGGAGCTGATTGGCTGGTACATTATCTCTATTGACTTTATTTTCATCCAGGGCTTAGTAAATAGACCCCACAGTGTGGATTCAGTCATGCCAAAAAGCCCCAGCCCCTCTCTATGAGCCAGCCCCTCAGTCATCTTATTCGCGGAAGTAAAACAACTGAACGTGACAAAACTACTTGACCGCACTGATCAATTTGAAGTGTGACATTTGTACATCTGTGTGTGAATCTGTATATACATGTTAATTGTTAACATGCCCTCCTGTTAACTGCCTGCTAACTATTTTTCTGTGAAATACTGTACCAAATAAATGTTGAACATTTTGGGTGGTATCCTATTAGCAGTGGTACCATCAGTCATTAATCGCGATATCCGGCTGTTTTGATCGAACTTAATCGCCTCACCCATAATATTATTGGAGTGAATTATTCAAAGCATATAAATGTATACTTTTCTGCATATTTGTCCTTTAAACAATATGGGAAAAATATATAAAAACAAAGAGCGTACAAGCCACAGTATACGTAAAGTGATCGGCATCAGCATAAAGTATGAAGATTGATACCACGTTCATTAATTTACATCTGTTTCTGAAATTTGAAAAGTAACTTTTAAACCTGTAGTGGAGAGTGTCAGTTAGAGATATACTTTCATGAATATATTCTGTGTTCTATTATTTATGGAATGGAATACTGACACCTGGCTAGGCTCTCACTCGTCTTTCTATCAATATCTTGCGTCCATTCTAATGAGACGAATAATGTTTATTTGTGTCAAATTGCATAAATTATTTTATTTTTTTTGTTGAATTTGATTTCATATATTAGTCTATGTGATATTTTTAGTGTAGCAATATTAACATACTTAATCTATTCTTTTATTGGGAACTTAATATACAGTAAGTAAAAATCTATTTTGATTGGTTATGGAGTGACTGGTACACAATATGGCAGAGACAGTCAGGTCCGTTAATAAATAAAGGGCCTAATTCAGACCTGATCGCTGTGCTGCAAATTACACTGTCCTGCAATCAGATAGTCGCCGCCGAGGAGGAGTGAAAATTCACAGCGTGCAAGTGTGTGATTGCATGTGTACGCTGTGTGAAAATTCCCATCAGTCAGCGGGGTCTACTATGTTATACCGACGCTTGGAATCCCGGCGCCCAGCATACCGGCACCGGTATCCCAAGCACTGGTATGCCAGCAGCGGGGTGAGCACAAAAGAGCCCCTTGTGGGCTCGCTGCGCTTGCCACGCTGCGGGCACGGTGTCCCGCTACGTGCACCTTGCTATTTATTCTCCCTCCAGGGGTGTCGTGGACACCCAAGAGGGAGTATAGTTGTCGGTATGCTGGTTGTCAGGATCCCGGCGTCGGTATGCTGAGCGCCGGGATCCCAACAGCCAGCATATTGAATGCCTCCCAGTCAGCGGACAGCTGCAAAACCATTTGCATCACACTCATCATCAAATGTTTTACCCATTCTGTGTAGTGTGTGCATTCTGTGCGCAGCTCAATACTTACTCCTCCAGTGCAAAGAAATCAGGCTGATTAGGGCCGGAGCTGATGTCACACACCCTCCCTGAAAATGCTTGGGAACGCCTGTGTTTTCCCGGACACACCCAGAAAATGGTTAATTACCACCCACAAATGGCCTCTTCCTGTCAATCACCTTGCAAAAACCCATGTGATCAAAATTTTGCACCATCCGGTTGCTGCTGTCCATCGTGCATGCGCATTGCGGTGCATATGCATGCGCAGTAGTTCGATAATTGCCTGCTGTGCGAAAACGCACAGCTGCAATCAGGTCTGAATCGGGCCTCAAGCCACAAATTTCCTTTGCTAATCACTGCGATGTGCTATGTGCTTTACAATTCAACCTGGACACTGCAGATGTCATCAAAGGTGACCGTGATAAAAAAGGGAACTGATTCCAGACACCAACTAGCGTATCATGTTATAGTAAAGAATTAGTAATTAGAATATACTGTAAAAGCACATTTTTGTCTACTATTCAGGGATAATAGTTGAGTGTAGAAAAAAACTAAAATTAGTTTTGGAGCCAAAATACCCAAGGGCATGTTTACACAATTTGCAATATGCATTTTATACTAGTAGCATATATATATATATATATATATATATATATATATGAATATGGGCTGTATTTAGAGGTGCATTTACATTCTTGTACACAGAGGTATTGCAAAACTATAATATATATATATATATATATATATACATATATGTCCCCACTCTCCACATCAGATGTTCCTACCAGTCTCAGATCCCACATCGAGGCCAATGTCATCCTCCTGGTATCAGATTCTCACAGGACTTAGATCCTGTATAATGCACCATGGCCAGAACTCGGCACCATTTCACTGTGATGCACGCTGCTGTATGCTGTGCTATACTGTGCTATATCGGATGTGCTGAGACTCCGGAATCACAAGTGGCTGTGCTGTATATAAAGTGACTGTTTATAGGGGGCACACTGAACACTGCTGTATTCTGCGCTGTACTCTGCTGTAAATTGTACATTTTGGTGCGCTTTACCTTAGTGCGCTTTGTTCATGTGCATCTAATGTATAAGCTCTGTGATCCATGCAGTCTGAATCAAGCTGCAAGTTATAAAACAGAAAAATTATATATATATATATATATATATATATATATGTATATATAATAGAAGTAATCAGCACCTAATAATAAAGCTTATCTGTCCATCAAAAGATCCCCTTGATGAAGTCCTTTGCATTGGGACGAAACGCATCGGGAGTTACCCTGGACCCTCTTTTGATGGACAGATAAGCTTTATTATCATTTGTTTCTTGTACGTGTGATACCTGCTCATTTTAAACTGTGGGTTTAATTTATGTACTAAAGTAAATGTGAAGGGAGATATCCTGGACCCTATTTTTATGGACAGATAAGCTTCTATATCATTTGTTTCTTGTACGTGCGATACCTGCTCGTTTTAAACCGTGGATATATTTTATGTACTTAATTAAATGTGAAAAATTATCTTTCTATTACGCTATTGTGGAGTGTGATATTCTGGGAGCATTTCCAATTAACACTCACTAAGTAGAAAAATGCTATAAGTACATATAGGTTTAAACGGTACACACTATTGGTTGTTTCTTTTTCTCTATTGCATATCACTGTGATGATATTGGTCTGAGGACCGAAGATTCCTATCTGAGATAAGTGCTTGTCCCATTTTTTTCACTAAATTTCATTCTATGTCCCCACCATCATTTTCTAGACATTATTAGGAGCTGATTACTTCTATTTTTTACACATTCTAATCGCCATAATTTGTTATCTGCTGCCACCCACGTTTGTGAGGAATGCATGTGAAAATATTTTAATTATAAGAAAATATTTTAATATTTTACTACAGATTATATTTGATCCACATGAGCGCACACTTATACATTTTGACGATATATATATATATACACACACACACACACACACACACACACACACACACACACACACACACACACACACACACACTGGCTCTCGTGCACTTCCAGATATGTTATCTATATATTATTATGTCCTTGTGGACTTTATTAAGTAGGTAAGACCATTAGGAATTTTCGTGAATGTATGGCAAATCACACACGGTCTATAAGGGAGGCACTACAGGAGGGATTCAGTGACAAACCTGTGGCGAGACACTTTTTACAGATAAAACATTCAGTGGCTATGTTGCGATGTATGTTAATAGATCACGTCCCTGTGCTAATGAGGGGGGGTGATCGTGACAAAATTCTCTTGAGAAGAGAGGCACAGTGGATTTTTGAATTGGACACTGTGTCCCCAAGGGGATTAAACGAGAACATTAACTTTAGATGTTGCTTGTTACTGTGATTAAAGGTTTTCCACGTGCAGTGACAATGGAGGGAAGTTTAATCTAAGTCCTGTTATTTTGTATAATGAAAATTTTAATGTATCTGTGATGGTTTTATATGTAATATGCACGTTGTAAAAGCCACTGTGGGGGGGACAAGGCTAACCCTTATATATTAGATGCGCAGCTGGAGAATTAATTTGTTGATATTTAAGGAAGCTGTTTAAATCTCTGAAGCGCACTGTGATACGCACATATTACAGGAAATAAGAAGGTGCTGGTCCGCGCATGGTACACTGGGAAATGTAGTTGTGCAGTGACAGGAAGTGAACTACAGGCTAACGTGCGCTATTACACTGTCCTGATAGGAGTTAAAAGGCTTCGGGGACTGAGAGTGAGGGAGCACAGACATGTGCAGTGGTGTGGAACGCACACCAGCGGTCAGGTTGAACAGGTATGTGGATGGCCGCGAGGATAGTATAGGGTGGCTTGATCCCGGCATGTTATTCATTGTGATATTGGCCCTCATTCCGAGTTGTTCGCTCGCAAGCTGCTTTTAGCAGCTTTGCACATGCTAAGCCGCCACCTACTGGGAGTGAATCTTAGCATAGTAAAATTGCGAACGAAAGATTAGCAGAATTGCGAATAGACACTTCTTAGCAGTTTCTGAGTAGCTCCACACTTACTCGGCAAATGCGATCAGTTCAGTCAGTTTCGTTCCTGGTTTGACGTCACAAACACTCCCAGCATTCGCCTAGACACTCCCCCGTTTCTTCAGCCACTCCCGCGTTTTTCCCAGAAACGGCAGCGTTTTTTCACACACACCCATAAAACGGCCAGTTTCCGCCCAGAAACACCCACTTCCTGTCAATCACATTATGATCACCAGAACGAAGAAAAAACCTTGTAATGCCGTGAGTAAAATTCCTAACTGCATAGCAAATTTACTTGGCGCAGTCGCAGTGCGAACATTGCACATGCGCAATTAGCGGAAAATCGCTGCGATGCGAAGAAAATTACAGAGCGAACAACTCGGAATGACCACCATTGTACATTTTTGTATCTTTGTAAAAATAGGTATTCTGTCTTGAATGGCGCGGATGGCAGCCGAAGTCGACCGACACACACACCGTTTGGTGTTTAAGCCTAAAGACACCATAACTATGGATTGTGACAGATGCTTTTTGTGAAACTGCAACAGATATCATATGTTACTTTTGGTGGACATTAAGGATATTATTCCGGATGGGCACAAGCTTTGCTTTGCTAGGCATAAATCATGTTTTTGCTATGTGATATGTAAATGCCATACAGCATTCAGTGTAACATGTGGGTGAAAAAATCTGTTTTGCTGATAAGAAATTGAGAAGTTGTGATTCAATGATTAAATCCTCCATATATAGAGAGGTGATATTAAAGACGTTCTAAGAAAGTTATTATATTGGAGAGTGCGACTTGTTTTTGATCTTATATATATATATATATATATATATATATACACTGCTCAAAAAAATAAAGGGAACACTTAAACAACACAATGTAACTCCAAGTCAATCACTCTTCTGTGAAATCAAACTGTCCACTTAGGAAGCAACACTGATTGACAATCAATGTCACATGCTGTTGTGCAAATGGAATAGACAACAGGTGAAAATTATAGGTAATTAGCAAGACACCCCCAATAAAGGAGTTGTTCTGCAGGTGCTGACTACAGACCACTTCTCAGCTTCTATGCTTTCTGGCTGATGTTTTGGTCACTTTTGAAAGCTGGTGGTGCTTTCACTCTAGTGGCAGCATGAGACGGAGTCTACAACCCACACAAGTGGCTCAGGTAGTGCAGCTCATCCAGGATGGCACATCAATGCGAGCTGTGGCAAGAAGGTTTGCTGTGTCTGTCAGCGTAGTGTCCAGAGCATGGAGGCGCTACCAGGAGACAGGCCAGTACATCAGGAGACGTGGAGGAGGCCGTAGGAGGGCAACAACCCAGCAGCAGGACCGCTACCTCCGCCTTTGTGCAAGGAGGAACAGGAGGAGCACTGCCAGAGCCCTGCAAAATGACCTCCAGCAAGTCACAAATGTGCATGTGTCTACTCAAACGATCAGAAACTGACACCATGAGGGTGGTATGAGTGCCCGACATCCACAGGTGGGGGTTGTGCTTACAGCCCAACACCGTGCAGGACGTTTGTCATTTGCCAGAGAACACCAAGATTGGCAAATTCGCCACTGGCGCCCTGTGCTCTTCACAGATGAAAGCAGGTTCTCACTGAGCACATGTAACAGACGTGACAGAGTCTGGAGACGCCAAGAAGAATGTTCTGCTGCCTGCAACATCTTCCAGCATGACCGGTTTGGCAGTGGGTCAGTAATGGTGTGGGGTGGCATTTCTTTGGAGGGCCGCACAGCCCTCCATGTGCTTGTCAGAGGTAGCCTGACTGCCATTAGGTACCGAGATGAGATCCTCAGACCCCTTGTGAGACCATATGCTGATGCGGTTGGCCCTGGGTTCCTCCTAATGCAAGACAATGCTAGACCTCATGTGGCTGGAGTGTGTCAGCAGTCCCTTCAAGACGAAGGCATTGATGCTATGGACTGGCCCGCCCGTTCCCCAGACCTGAATCCAATTGAGCACATCTGGGACATCATGTCTCGCTCCATCCACAAATGCCACGTTGCACCACAGACTGTCCAGGAGTTGGCGGATGCTTTAGTCAAGGTCTGGGAGGAGATCCCTCAGGAGACCATCCGCCACCTCATCAGGAGCATGCCCAGGTGTTGTAGGGAGGTCATACAGGCACGTGGAGGCCACACACACTACTGAGCCTCATTTTGACTTGTTTTAAGGACATTACATCAAAGTTGGATCAGCCTGTAGTGTGTTTTTCCACTTTAATTTTGAGTGTGACTCCAAATCCAGACCTCCATGGGTTAATAAATTTGATTTCCATTGATAATTTTTGTGTGATTTTGTTGTCAGCACATTCAACTATGTAAAGAACAAAGTATTTAATAAGAATGTTTCATTCATTAAGATCTAGGATGTGTTATTTTAGTATTCCATTTATTTTTTTGAGCAGTGTATATATATATATATATATATATATATATATATATATATATATATATATATATATATATATATATATATATCTATATCGTGTGTACTGTTTGGTGTACTGTACCCTGGTCTGCTTTGTTCACGTGCATCTATAAGCCCTGTGAGCCATGCAGTTTGAACAGATCTGTAAATTCAAAAACAGAAAAATAAAGAAAAAGTATATATTTCTTCTATTGTTTGTACTGTTTGGTGAGCCTTATGCTAGTGTGTTTTGTTCATGTGCATCTATAAGCCCTGTGACTCCATGCAGTTTCAGAAGCTACAAGTTCAAAAACAGAAAAATAAAAAAAATATAAAGTAATGTTCTGTGGTTTGTACTGTTGGGTGCACTTTACTGTACCTTAGTGCACTTTGTTCATGTGCATCTATTAGACCTGTGACAACACACAGTTTGAAATGAGCTGCAAGTTCAAAAACAGAAAAAAAATAAGAATTTACTTACCGATAATTCTATTTCTCGTAGTCCGTAGTGGATGCTGGGGACTCCGTAAGGACCATGGGGAATAGCGGCTCCGCAGGAGTCTGGGCACATCTAAAGAAAGCTTTAGGATCACCTGGTGTGCACTGGCTCCTCCCCCTATGACCCTCCTCCAAGCCTCAGTTAGGATACTGTGCCCAGACGAGCGTACACAATAAGGAAGGATTTTGAATCCCGGGTAAGACTCATACCAGCCACACCAATCACACTGTACAACTTGTGATCTGAACCCAGTTAACAGCATGATAATAGAGGAGCCTCTTGAAAAGATGGCTCACTACAGCAATAACCCGAATTTTTTGGTAACAATAATTATGTACCAGTATTGCAGACAATCCGCACTTGGGATGGGCGCCCAGCATCCACTACGGACTACGAGAAATAGAATTATCGGTAAGTAAATTCTTATTTTCTTTGACGTCCTAGTGGATGCTGGGGACTCCGTAAGGACCATGGGGATTATACCAAAGCTCCCAAACGGGCGGGAGAGTGCGGATGACTCTGCAGCACCAAATGAGAGAACTCCCGGTCCTCCTCAGCCAGGGTATCAATTTTGTTGAATTTACAAACGTATTTGCTCCTGACCAAGTAGCTGCTCGGCAAAGTTGTAAAGCCGAGACCCCTCGGGCAGCCGCCCAAGATGAGCCCACCTTCCTTGTGGAGTGGGCATTTACAGATTTTTTGCTGTGGCAGGCCTGCCACAGAATGTGCAAGCTGAATTGTATTACAAATCCAACGAGCAAAAGTCTGCTTAGAAGCAGGAGCACCCAGCCTGTTGGGTGCATACAGGATAAACAGCGAGTCAGATTTCCTGACTCCAGCCGTCCTGGAAACATATATTTTCAGGGCCCTGACAACGTCTAGCAACTTGGAGTCCTCCAAGTCCCTAGTAGCCGCAGGCACCACAATAGGTTGGATCAGGTGAACGCTGAAACCACCTTAGGGAGAAACTGAGGACGAGTCCTCAATTCCACCCTGTCCGAATGGAAAATCAGATAAGGGCTTTTACAGGATAAAGCCCCTAATTCTGACACGCGCCTGGCCCAGGCCAGGGCCAACAGCATGACCACTTTCCCTGTGAGATATTTTAACTCCACAGATTTAAGTGGGTCAAACCAATGTAACTTTTGGAACCCAAAACTACATTGAGATCCCAAAGTGCCACTGGAGGCACAAAAGGAGGCTGTATATGCAGTACCCCTTTTACAAATGTCTGAACTTCAGGGACTGAAGCTAGTTCTTTTTGGAAGAAAATTGACAGAGCCGAAATTTGAACCTTAATGGACCCCAATTTCAGGCCCATAGACACTCCTGTTTGCAGGAAATGTAGGAATCGACCCGGTTGAATTTCCTCCGTCGGGCCTTACTGGCCTCGCACCACGCAACATATTTTCGCCAAATGCGGTGATAATGTTTTGCGGTTACATCCTTCCTGGCTTTGATCAGGATAGGGATGACTTCATCCGGAATGCCTTTTTTCCTTCAGGATCCGGCGTTCAACCGCCACGCCGTCAAACGCAGCCGCGGTAAGTCTTGGAACAGACAGGGTCCTTGCTGGAGCAGGTCCCTTCTTAGAGGTAGAGGCCACGGATCCTCCGTGAGCATCTCTTGAAGTTCCGGTTACCAAGTCCTTCTTGGCCAATCCGGAGCCACGAATATAGTGCTTACTCCTCTCCATCTTATCAATCTCAGTACCTTGGGTATGAGAGGCAGAGGAGGGAACACATACACTGACTGGTACACCTCTGGTGTTACCAGAGCGTCTACAGCTATTGCCTGAGGGTCCCTTGACCTGGCGCAATACCTGTCGAGTTTTTCCCAACGGTTTATAATCATGTGGAAGACTTCTGGGTGAAGTCCCCACTCTCCCGGGTGGAGGTCGTGCTGAGGAAATCTGCTTCCCAGTTTTCCACTCCCGGAATGAATATTGCTGACAGCGCTATCACATGATTTTCCGCCCAGCAAAGAATCCTTGCAGCTTCTGCCATTGCCCTCCTGCTTCTTGTGCCACCCTGTCTGTTTACGTGGGTGACTGCCGTGATGTTGTCCGACTGGATCAACACCGGCTGACCTTGAAGCAGAGGTTCTTGCTAAGCTTAGAGCATTGTAAATGGCCCTTAGCTTCAGGATATTTATGTGAAGTGATGTCTCCAGGCTTGACCATAAGCCCTGGATATTCCTTCCCTGTGTGACTGCTCCCCAGCCTCGCAGGCTGGCATCCGTGGTCACCAGGACCCAGTCCTGAATGCCGAATCTGCGGCCCTCTAGAAGATGAGCACTCTGCAACCACCACAGGAGGGATACCCTTGTCCTTGGTGACAGGGTTATCCGCTGATGCATCTGAAGATGCGACCCGGACCCTTTGTCCAGTAAGTCCCACCTGAAAGTTCTTGCGTGGAATCTGCCGAATGGGATTGCTTCGTAGGAAGCCACCATTTTTACCCAGAACCCTTGTGCATTGATGCACTGAGACTTGGCTCGGTTTTAGGAGGTTCCTGACTAACTCGGATAACTCCCTGGCTTTCTCTTCCGGGAGAAACACCTTTGTTCTGGACTGTGTCCAGGATCATCCCTAGGAACAGAAGACAAGTCGTCGGAACCAGCTGCGATTTTGGAATATTGAGAATCCAATCGTGCTGCCGCAACACTACCTGAGATAGTGCTACACCGACCTCCAACTGTTCCCTGGATCTTACCCTTATCAGGGAATCGTCCCAGTAAGGGATAACTAAAATTCCCTTCCTTCGAAGGAATATCATCATTTCGGCCAATACCTTGGTAAAGACCCGGGGTGCCGTGGACCATCCCTACGGCAGCGTCTTAACTGATAGTGACAGTTCTGTACCATAACCTGAGGTACCCTTGGTGAGAAGGGTAAATTTTGACCTGAAGGTAAGCATCCTTGATGTCCCGAGACATCATGTAGACCCCTTCTTCCAGGTTCGCAATCACTGCTCTGAGTGACTCAATCTTGAATTTGAACCTCTGTATGTAAGTGTTCAAAGATTTTAGATTTTAGATTTAGAAACGGTCTCATCGAGCCGTCTGGCTTCGGTACCACAATAGTGTGGGATAATACCCCGTTCCCTGTTGCAGGAGGGGTACCTTGATTATCACCTGCTGGGAATACAGCTTGTGAATGGCTTCCAAAACTGCCTCCCTGTCAGAGGGAGACGTCGGTAAAACCGACTTTTGGAAACGGCGAGGGGGAGACGTCTCGAATTCCAATTTGTACCCCTGAGATATTACCTGAAGGATCCAGGGGTCTACTTGCGCACTGAAATTTATTGAGAACGGGCCCCCACCGTGCCTGAGCTTGTAAAGCCCTAGCGTCATACTGAGGGCTTGGCAGAGGCGGGAAAGGGTTTCTGTTCCTGTGAACTGGCTGATCTCAGCAGCCTTTTTCCTCTCCCTCTGTCACGAGCAGAAAAGAGGCACCTTTTGTCCGCTTGCCAACAAAGGACTGCGCCTGATAATACGGCGTCTTATTTTGAGAGGCGACCTGGGGTACAAACGTGGATATCCCAGCTGTTGCCGTGGCCACCAGGTCTGAAAGACCGACCCCAAATGTCCGCTTTTTAAGGCAATACTTCCAAATGCCGTTTGGAATCCGCATCACCTGACCACTTTACTGGTGGAATTGGACAACGCACTTATGCTTGATGCCAGTCGGCAAATATTCCGCTGTGCATCATGCATATATAGAAATGCATCTTTTAAATGCTCTATAGGCAATAATATACTGTCCTTATCTAGGATATCAATATTTCCAGTCAGGGAATCCGACCACGCCAACCCAGCACTGCACATCCAGGCTGAGGCGATTGCTGGTCGCAGTATAACACCATTATGTGTGTAAATACATTTTAGGATACCCTCCTGCTTTTATCAGCAGGATCCTTAAGGGCGGCCATCTCAGGAGAGGGTAGAGCCCTTGTTCTTACAAGCGTGTGAGCGCCTTAACCCCCCTAGGGGGTGTTTCCCAACGCACCCTAACCTCTGGCGGGAATAGGTATACTGCCATATATACAGGGATAACCTTATATAAGTGTTTTTCCCTTTATAGCTGCTGTATGTTTTAATACTGCGCCTAATTTGTGCCCCCCTCTCTTTTTTTAACCCTTTCTGTAGTGTAGTGACTGCAGGGGAGAGCCAGGGAGCTTCCCTCCAACTGAGCTGTGAGGGAAAATGGCGCCAGTGTGCTGAGGAGTTAGGCTCCGCCCCTTTTCCGGCGGCCTTATCTCCCGTTTTTCTGTATATTCTGGCAGGGGTTAAATGCATCCATATAGCCCAGGAGCTATATGTGATGTATTTTTTGCCATGTAAGGTATTTTTAATGTGTTTTATTGCGTCTCAGGGCGCCCCCCCCAGCGCCCTGCACCCTCAGTGACCGGAGTATGAAGTGTGCTGAGAGCAATGGCGCACAGCTGCGGTGCTGTGCGCTACCTTATTGAAGACAGGAACGTCTTCTGCCGCCGATTTTTCCGGACCTCTTCGCTCTTCTGGCTCTGTAAGGGGGCCGGCGGCGCGGCTCCGGGACCCATCCAGGCTGAACCTGTGATCGTCCCTCTGGAGCTAATGTTCAGTAGCCAAGAAGCCCAATCCACTCTGCACGCAGGTGAGTTCGCTTCTTCTCCCCTTAGTCCCTCGATGCAGTGAGCCTGTTGCCAGCAGGTCTCACTGAAAATAACAAACCTAATCTAAAACTTTCACCAAGAAGCTCAGGAGAGCTCCTAGTGTGCACCCTTCTCGTTCGGGCACAGAGATCTAACTGAGGCTTGGAGGAGGGTCATAGGGGGAGGAGCCAGTGCACACCAGGTGATCCTAAAGCTTTCTTTAGATGTGCCCAGACTCCTGCGGAGCCGCTATTCCCCATGGTCCTTACGGAGTCCCCAGCATACACTAGGACGTCAGAGAAATTGATCTATTGTTTGTACTGCTTCATGTGCATTACCCTAGTGCCCTCTGTTCAAAGGCCTGTGACGTCACGCAGTTTGAACCGACCTACAAATTCGAAAAGCAAAATATATATATATATATATATATTGTTTGTACTGTTCTGTGCACTGTACCTCAGAACGCTGTGGCAATGTTTCATAGATTTGCTATAAACTGCTGCTTGTTTGTCTTGCTGCTCTGTTGCTTAGTAACCAGCCAGCTCGCTGCATACTTTGGCCAATATTGGTAAAACAATATTGTGAGCTGTTAGGTGGTAAAATTGACTGGAAATTAATGGTAATGAGTTTAGTAATGCTATAGGAACTATGAAATGGCCAAATTATGTGATTTTAGTTTTCTTTGAAAACATTTTTTTTAAAAATGCAAATCCAAAACCAGTCATGGCCGTTTGGCAAATCCAAAACTGAATCAGAGCCAAATCCAAATCAGCAAAATGCTCCTGCACATGCCTCTAACTAACATATATATATATATATATATATATATATATATATATATATATATATATATATATATATATAAATGATATATATAAATTCCACAACAGCCGGCACTCCCATGTAAAAATTTGTCCCCATGCCAGAGCAATTATACATACCACCTCTTAGATAAGAACGGCACTGGAGGCACTTTAAATGCAAAGAAAGACTTGTATTAAGAATAGATGTTTCGGAGCTACCGCCTCGTCCTCAGTGCCATATGACTATTTGTAATACAAGTCTTTTTTTATTTGCATTTAAAATGCCTCCAGTGCCGTTCTTATCTAAGAGGATATATAGGGTTATATACAAATGGTGGGTATTGGTGGCACTCACGGGATTTCACATCAAATGAAGACACTTGAGCAGTGTTGCTGGTCAATGTTTCAATTTAACACATATATTTTTGTCAGGAACTATAATATATAGTGACAGCCGGCATCCTCTCTGCCATATATCATATGTATCCCATATATATATATATATATATATATACAGTATATATATATATATATATATACACAGTATATATACAGTATATAATATATATAAACAATATATATATATTCAGTGATAACATGTCTTCACGGATCTTCTTTGTGGACTCTTTCTCTGATTTCTGTAGGGAATATCTGTTAGCGAGACATAACTTTCATTGAAACTGCCAAATAAGCCTTTGATGAGATAGGCAAATCCTTTGTGAATGCGGTGTATTGGATTAAGTGGGAACAAAAGCAGTGATTTACATTTCATGATGTATACACGTTTTGCAATAAATTGTGACAGACATTTCGAACCCCATGAACATTCAGCTGTTATTTTTCACTGTGACCTACATTACTTACCATAACACGATTCTCATCACGCAGATCCCCTATGGTCATTTTCTCTGAGTTGTAAATGTTAACCAAATTCTGAGAGGGCTTTGTGTAGTTATGTCAGAAAATCAGGAAAGAGCAAATGCTGCAAAAGTTGAAAAGCAGAGAATGCCAATATGTCTGTGTTTAAAGTAAATGTGTCAGGATTCTAAGTAAAGCTGACGCCCGTTTCTGCCATTGTGTGTCACGCTGGGGATTTGGGAGGCATTATGGGCCTGAATTGCACGCAGTGTCAATGCCACACTCAGTTGACCGATTTTATAAGCCTGCACAATCTGTCTGAGTCACGCTGTGCTTGTGACCGTGTACATGGGCATACTAGACAGGCCTAGTTGTTCTTATCTGCTGTCAAATTCTCTCTATGTTCAACGGTGTAAGTAAGTGGGTACGCTTGGGTACGGAGTACCCTTAAGAATTTGGCAGCGGGTACGCAGTACCACCTCCCACACACTTTGCCATTACCACAATTAGAATGTGCCACAAAGCAACAAGACCATGGTGCGTGGCAGCATGACAGCTCCTCCCACTTTGTCATGGTTACTGGGAGTGCCACAGTGGCTCTATTTTCCTGTTATAATGGAGGCATTACTATATATTTTTGTTTAATTGGGGGCATTACTATATATTTCTATTATACTGGAGGTATCACTATATATTTTTAGCCTTGCCTCCAGATTCCCCCCAAAAAAGGGTCTGTCGTGTGGCCACGCTGCTAGTGTCATGTAGCCACTCAAACTAGCAGCATGTGGCCACGCCCCCCTATAACACATGACCACGCCCATATTTCGGCACTCAGTACCACTAAGAAAATATTTCTACTTGCACCACTGTCTATGTTCCAATGGTTAGCGCACTGTGCAATTCAGTGGGAGTCCCTAGGAGGTAACAGTGAGGTAGCTAAGCAAATACAGGTGTGTCACAAGCACGTCACTGTAAGAACTTGTGCAAGTATGCACTGACTGAAGTTGATGATGATGGCTGGAATCCGGTCTTTAGGTTGACTGCACTTAGGTCGACACTCATTAAGTCGACCACTATTGGTCGACATGCATTAGGTCGACATGACCTATAGGTTGACATGGTCACTAGGTCGACATGGGCAAGTTCGACACATGAAACGGTAAACATGAGTTTTTCAAAAAAATATTTTTTTTTTTACTTTTTCATACTTTCCGATCCACATGGACTATGATTGGGAATAGTAACCAGTGCCGAGCGCAGCGAGGTACCTTGCCCGCAAGGGGACACGGTGCACTAATTGGGGTTCCCCGTCACTTTACAAAGAAAAGAACACCAATTTTTTTTTTAACAAACCATGTCAACCTTTTTTCATGTTGATCTTGTTCATGCCGACCTAATGACCATGTCGACCTATTTCAGGTGTCGACCTAGTCTCTGTCGACCAATAGTGGTCGATGTAATGACTGTTGACCTAATTACTGTCCACCCTATGATCCACACCCATGTTGGCTATAAAACCAAGCATACAGATAGGGGTAGTTTGGATGCACAGATTCAGTATGATATGCCAGCTGTCGGGACCGCGGCGGTCATTGATCACATGGTTGTTGTTGCCCTCAGCAGGACAGAGAGACATTGGGGTATATTTATTAAACACAAGTGGAAATGTTGCCTATGGCAACCAATCAGATTCTACTTATTTATCTAGCACCTTCTAGAATACAATAGCTAGAATTTGATTGGTTGACATGGGCAAAATCTCCACTACTGTAACTTTAGTAAATATACCCCATTTAGTCTAAGAAGACACAGATTAGCTCTTATAGTAAAAAAAAGAAAAAAGTGAACTGTTATTTTCATCTCTAACAGGAGCTGGTATGACCGGCTCCTGTAAGTCCCTCTGCCCCAGAGCCATCCTTCTTCCTCTGTGATGTGACTAATATTAATGGGAACTAGGGGAGATGTTTGGCCGCATAGTTTTTTAGCTCTTGCTGCTAAAACTTGAATTTACTTTATTTTTAAGATTTACAGATTATATTTATATATTAGATACCTAGTGTATAAGTTGAATTTTATTATATTGAGCATAATGAGTACAGTCATAAAAGTAACTGGAGATACTGCTATATTTATTTGATTGGGAGATGAAAGACCAGTCTGTTAGGGAAAAGAATGCACTGTGTACAGAGAGACTGTTAGGCAGCGCTGCGGATTAACCAAACAGACGTTTAGGGGAGGATTCAATTGGGCGCGAGGTTTAGTGGGGCAAAAAACCTTGGGGGTGATTCAGACCTGATCGCTGGGATGCTAACTTTGCTTTCCGGCATTCGGATAGTCGCCGCCTCCAGGGGGAGTGTAAATTCACCGTGCAAGTGTGCGATCGCATGTGTAGGCCGAGCTGCAAATATCCACTGTGTGCAGTCTCTGCGCAGCCCAGGACTTACTCCTATAGTGCCATGAGAAGAAGCTGATCGGGTCTGATCGGGGCCGGGCTGACGTCAGAGACACACCCTGAAAACACTTGGGCACGTCTACGTTTTTCCGGACACTCCAATAAATGGTCAGTTACCACCCACAAATGGCCTCCTCCTGTCAATCACCTTGCAAACGCCCGCGCGATCGGATTTTCCGCACCATTCCATCGCTAACTGGCGATGCACTTTGTTGTGGTCTGGCGCGCATCGCATTGTGGTGCATACGCATTTAGTACCTGATCACCCGCTGTGTGAAAACGCACAGCAGTGATCAGGTATGAATCAGGCCCCTTGTGTACATTGTGCCAAATTTTGGATTACCAGAGGGTATGCGCGCTACTGATACTGTACCTGTGGTATTCAATAAAAAAAAAAAATCAAGGAATTGTCAGCGCTGAAAACCCTGCAACGCGAATAAAAAAATTAATAATATTTACTAGTGATGTGCACCGGAAATTTTTCGGGTTTTGTGTTTTGGTTTTGGATTCGGTTCCGCGGCCGTGTTTTGGATTCGGACGCGTTTTGGCAAAACCTCCCTGAAAATTTTTTGTCGGATTCGGGTGTGTTTTGGATTCGGGTGTTTTTTTACAAAAAACCCTCAAAAACAGCTTAAATCATAGAATTTGGGGGTCATTTTGATCCCATAGTATTATTAACCTCAATAAATATAATTTCCACTCATTTTCAGTCTATTCTGAACACCTCACACCTCACAATATTATTTTTAGTCCTAAAATTTGTACCGAGGTCGCTTGATGACTAAGTTAAGCGACCCAAGTGGCCGACACAAACACCTGGCCCATCTAGGAGTGGCACTGCAGTGTCAGACAGGATGGCACTTCAAAAAAATAGTCCCCAAACAGCACATGATGCAAAGAAAAAAAGAGGCGCAATGAGGTAGCTGTGTGACTAAGCTAAGCGACCCAAGTGGCCGACACAAACACCTGGCCCATCAAGGAGTGGCACTGCAGTGTCAGACAGGATGGCAGATTTAAAAAATAGTCCCCAAACAGCACATGATGCAAAGAAAAAAAGAGGTGCACCAAGGTCACTGGATGGCAAAGCTAAGCGCCCCCAAGTGGCCGACACAAACATCTGGCCCATCTAGGAGTGGCACTGCAGTGTCAGACAGGATGGCACTTCAAAAAAACAGTCCCCAAACAGCACATGATGCAAAGAAAAAAAGAGGCGCAATGAGGTAGCTGTGTGACTAAGCTAAGCGACCCAAGTGGCCGACACAAACACCTGGCCCATCAAGGAGTGGCACTGCAGTGTCAGACAGGATGGCAGATTTAAAAAATAGTCCCCAAACAGCACATGATGCAAAGAAAAAAAGAGGTGCACCAAGGTCGCTGGATGGCTAAGCTAAGCGACCCAAGTGGCCGACACAAACACCTGGCCCATCTAGGAGTGGCACTGCAGTGTCAGACAGGATGGCAGATTTAAAAAATAGTCCCCAAACAGCACATGATGCAAAGAAAAAAAGAGGTGCACCAAGGTCACTGGATGGCAAAGCTAAGCGCCCCCAAGTGGCCGACACAAACATCTGGCCCATCTAGGAGTGGCACTGCAGTGTCAGACAGGATGGCACTTCAAAAAAACAGTCCCCAAACAGCACATGATGCAAAGAAAAAAAGAGGCGCAATGAGGTAGCTGTGTGACTAAGCTAAGCGACCCAAGTGGCCGACACAAACACCTGGCCCATCAAGGAGTGGCACTGCAGTGTCAGACAGGATGGCAGATTTAAAAAATAGTCCCCAAACAGCACATGATGCAAAGAAAAAAAGAGGTGCACCAAGGTCGCTGGATGGCTAAGCTAAGCAACCCAAGTGGCCGACACAAACACCTAGCCCATCTAGGAGTGGCACTGCAGTGTCAGACAGGATGGCAGATTTAAAAAATAGTCCCCAAACAGCACATGATGCAAAGAAAAAAAGAGGTGCACCAAGGTCACTGGATGGCAAAGCTAAGCGCCCCCAAGTGGCCGACACAAACATCTGGCCCATCTAGGAGTGGCACTGCAGTGTCAGACAGGATGGCACTTCAAAAAAACAGTCCCCAAACAGCACATGATGCAAAGAAAAAAAGAGGCGCAATGAGGTAGCTGTGTGACTAAGCTAAGCGACCCAAGTGGCCGACACAAACACCTGGCCCATCTAGGAGTGGCACTGCAGTGTCAGACAGGATGGCAGATTTAAAAAATAGTCCCCAAACAGCACATGATGCAAAGAAAAAAAGAGGTGCACCAAGGTCGCTGGATGGCAAAGCTAAGCGCCCCCAAGTGGCCGACACAAACACCTGGCCCATCTAGGAGTGGCACTGCAGTGTCAGACAGGATGGCACTTCAAAAAACAGTCCCCAAACAGCACATGATGCAAAGAAAAAAAGAGGCGCAATGAGGTAGCTGTGTGACTAAGCTAAGCGACCCAAGTGGCCGACACAAACACCTGGCCCATCTAGGAGTGGCATTGCAGTGTCAGACAGGATGGCACTTCCAAAAATAGTCCCCAAACAGCACATGATGCAAAGAAAAATGAAAGAAAAATGAAAGAAAAAAGAGGTGCAGGCATCGCAACCGACACAATTGGACTCTCCTTGGGGATTTGTGATTTAGAAGAACGCACAGTTCTTTGCTGTGCTTTTGCCATCTAAACTCTTTTAAGTTTTCTAGCAGGAGGATGAGTGCTTCCATCCTCAGGTGAAGCTGAACCACTAGCCTTGAACATAGGCCAGGCCCTCAGCCGTTCCTTGCCACTCCGTGTCGTAAATGGCACATTGGCAAGTTACGCTTCTCCTCAGACGATTTTGATTTAGATTTTTGAGTCATTTTACTGAGCTTTATTTTTTTGGATTTTACATGCTCTCTACTATAACATTGGGCATCGGCCTTGGCAGACGACGTTGATGGCATTTCATCGTCTCGGCCATGACTTGTGGCAGCAGCTTCAGCACGAGGTGGAAGTGGATCTTGATCTTTCCCTATTTTAACCCTCCACATTTTTGTTCTCCATTTTTTAATGTGTGGAATTATATGCCAGTAATATATCAATAGCAATGGCCTACTACTATATATACTGCGCACAACTGAAATGCACCACAGGTATGAATGGATAGTATACTTGACGACACAGAGGTATGTAGAGCAGTGGCCTACTGTACCGTACTGCTATATATTTTATACTGATGGTCAGCAAACTGTGCAAAACTGAAATGCACCACAGGTATGGATGGATAGTATACTTGACAACACAGAGGTAGGTAGAGCAGTGGCCTTCTGTACCGTACTGCTATATAGTATATACTGGTGGTCAGCAAACTGTGCAAAACTGAAATGCACCACAGGTATGGATGGATAGTATACTTGACGACACAGAGGTAGGTAGAGCAGTGGCCTACTGTACCGTACTGCTATATAGTATATACTGATGGTCAGCAAACTGTGCAAAACTGAAATGCACCACAGGTATGGATGGATAGTATACTTGACGACACAGAGGTAGGTAGAGCAGTGGCCTACTGTACCGTACTGCTATATAGTATATACTGGTGGTCAGAAACTGTGCAAAACTGAAATGCACCACAGGTATGGATGGATAGTATACTTGACGACACAGAGGTAGGTAGAGCAGTGGCCTACTGTACCATACTGCTATATATTATATACTGGTGGTCAGCAAACTGTGCAAAACTGAAATGCACCACAGGTAAGGATGGATAGTATACTTAACGACACAGAGGTAGGTAGAGCAGTGGCCTTCTGTACCGTACTGCTATATATTATATACTGGTGGTCAGCAAACTGTGCAAAACTGAAATGCACCACAGGTATGGATGGATAGTATACTTGACGACACAGAGGTAGGTAGAGCAGTGGACTACTGTACTGTACTGCTATATATATAGTTATACTGGTGGTCAGCAAACTGTGCAAAACTGAAATGCACCACAGGTATGGATGGATAGTAATTTTAATGACACAGAGGTAGGTAGAGCAGTGGCCTTCTGTACCGCACTGCTATATAGTATATACTGGTGGTCAGCAAACTGTGCAAAACTGAAATGCACCACAGGTATGGATGGATAGTATAATTGACGACACAGAGGTAGGTAGAGCAGTGGACTACTGTACCGTACTGCTATATATATAGTTATACTGGTGGTCAGCAAAATTCTGCACTGTCCTCCTACTTTATACTACAATGCAGCACAGATATGCAGAGAACGTATAATACTGGTGGTCACTGGTCACTGGTCAGCAAAACTCTGCACTGTCCTCCTACTATATAATACTGCTGGTCCCCAATCCCCACAATAAAGCAATTAGCACACTGAGCACAGATATTTGCAGCACACTGAGCACAGATATTTGCAGCACAATTTGCAGCCCACTGAACATAGAAACTGAGAGGACGCCAGCCACGTCCTCTCACAATCATCTTTAATGCACGAGTGAAAAATGGCGGTGACGTGCGGCTCCTTATATAGAATACGAATCTCGCGAGAATACGAATCTCGCGAGAATCCGACCGCGGGATGATGACGTTCGGGTGCGCTCGGGTTAACCGAGCAAGGCGGAAGGATCCGAGTCTGCCTCGGACCCGTGTAAAATGGGTGAAGGTTGGGGGGGTTTGGATCCCGAGGATCTGAACCCGCTCATCACTAATATTTACCTGCCCGGTGCTCTCCCCTCCATCTTGCCACATGAAAGGGGGCTGCTGGGAACCTCCAGAGATACTGGCCTGCTGGGAGATGTAGTTCTCCCAGCAGCTGACTCCAGGGTGAATGACACAATGGGGAGGGGGGGTCACTCACACTCATGCACACTTACACACACTCATACACATTCACAAACACACACACACACACACACACACACACACACACACACACACACACACACACACACACACACACACTCCAAACACATTATACAGTATACTCACAGCTGCTGTAGAAGACCTGGCCCCCAACATTGGAATAAGAAAACACCTCTTAGGGAGGTGAGTAGTTTTGGACTATTTAAGCTATCTTCCAGTTGCTTAATTCGTTCTTAGGGGGGTGACATCGGGGTCCCAGAGCAAGTCCCTATGATTTTTCCTAAAATTACAGATTTTTAGGAAAAATCAGACTTTCTTTGGGGGTGCATTATAAAAGCCGTGGTGATTTCTCTAGAAATCACTGCATCCCATTGTCAATACCAAAACCCCGGCGGCTGCTGGAAAAACCCAGCGCCGCAGGTTTATTTCTTAATTTTCTCTCCACAATTGGACAGGAAACTCCATGCTGCTAGTCTATGGTAAGAATCACATGATTTTGTCTGTTGCATTGTGATTTGTTACATTTAGTTTCAGGGACGTGCAATCAGGGGAGGCAGTGCCTCCCCTGTCATTAATGAGTAAAATAATACAAAGAAGATACTTATGACACATAAGTATCTTCTTTATTATTTTACTCATGATTAAATCAGTTTGGGAGGCACCGATCGTGGTGCCTCCCGTACTGACTGATAAAAGATATGGGAGCGGGGGGCGGGTGCGGGTGGGGCCTAACAATGGGCAGGAAAAGCCCATTGAAATTGTATGGGAAAGCGGCACCATTAGAGGTGCCGCTTTCCTACAGGGACGTGCTTTCAACCTATGAAAGCACGTCCCCTGTTAGTGAGGCCACAGTGATTGGCCAGCGGATCCGTCACTGGATCCGCTGTCAATCACTGTGTGGGCCTCGGCGGCGGCGGAGGTGCGGGATGCGGCGGGCCGGGCGGCGGAGGTGCTGGCGGCGGTGATGCGGACGACGGTAGCGGCGGCGGGACGCGGCATTACCTACAGTTCAGCAGAGTTTGGCAGCGGAAGCGGTACCCATTTCAAAAATGGCGCCTCAGCGTCATTTTTGAAATTCAAGATGGCCGCCGCGAGCCAATCATGGCTCGCCGCGTCATCGCCCCGCCCCCTCCGCTGACTTATATAAGTCAGCGCGAGGCAGCGGCTGTCAGTCCGACGGCGGAGGAGGAGCTGAGAAGAGCTCCTGAAGACCGAAGACGCCGGAAGTCCTGGATGGGCGGAGGCTATGCAAAAGAGCTTAGCAGCCGCCGTCCACCAGGTGAAGATGCTGGAAGTCCTGGGAAGGCGGCGGCCGTGCAAAAGAGCTTACAGGCCGCCGCCTCCCAGGTGAAGACGCCGGAGGAAGACGCCAGAAGCCCTGGGGAGGTGGCGGCCCCCAGGTGAAGACGCCAGAAGCCCTGGGAAAGGCGGCGGCCACGCAAAAGAGCTTAAAGGCCGCCGCCCCCAGGTGAAGACCCTGTTTAATAATGTTTTTTTTTAAAGTATGTGTTGTGTTTTATTTTTAATATTTTCTTTACAGGTGGACTACGGGTGCCAGCGGGCCCTTTATGTCCGGGCATGCTGGCACTTGTGGTTCTCCAAGTGCCAGCATGCTGGGGCAGGCTTGCTGGGACCTGTAGGTCACCTGTAAAGAACAATATTACTATTCTTTACAGGTGGACTGCAGGTGTCAGCAGGCCATTTATGTCCGGGCATGCTGGCACTTGTGGTTCTCCAAGTGCCAGCATGCTGGGGCAGGCTTGCTGGGACCTGTAGGCCACCTGTAAAGAACAGAGCATACAATGAACCCCGCACCCACCGCCACCAGGGGTGCGGGGTGTGAGAGGTGCGGCTGCTGTGTGGTGGTGCCTGCTGCCGTGCAGGTGTAGACTCGGTACTCACCAGGCGCCGCTCTCTCTCACCTTCAGGTACCGGAACCTTCAACGGACCTGGAAATCTTCAGTCGGATCCGGACACGGCGATTCCCTCTCGGAGCTGACCGACGACCGAGCTGAGGAGAGAATAATATACCTTAAAGGGGGTATCGACCCTTCTTCCTTTGGAACAGGGGATACCCCAGGGGTGACCGCGACCTTCACCGGTTGTGTGAATGGTCATCACCGGCACGAAGCATCAGCCACCCAGATTTCACACACTCGCGCTCTCGCACGTAGTGTGATGAAAAGGATTCTCACGTCCGTGAGCAATCCCGATTCCGGCGCTCGGGGACAGACGAGGGACAAACGCACACAGATGTTACTCACCGTCAGTTTCGCACTGCGAACGTCTTCTTCTCTTACAGGTCCCTGTAAGGAGATAAACAAACAAGCAAACAGCCGTGCAGGGCCTAACTCTAACCTAGTGTCACACCCTATACTAACTACAACGGCAGAGCCCTCAAACTAGCTCTGTGGGTGTGGTGCAACAAAACTAACACACTTAACGAGCTCACACATCGCCCCGCACGGTAACATACATCACGATACACAATGCAAGCGACGGTACGGTCCCTTTAGTTACCCGACTCAGAACACCCAGTAGTGGGGCCGCACAGCTCACCCACCTACCGTACTCTCTCCTTAGGGGCTCAGGCCGAGCGGGCCTGCCTACTTAACACCTCAGGGTGGCCTGGGCCTAGCGCCCAGGGCCGCCTGTACTCACCTCGGGGAAACACTGATTCACTGGGCCTAGCGCCCCCCTAACTGCACACAGGCCGGAGGCCTGACTTCGCCCACGGGCCTAGCGCCCGCCTAACTTGCTGCCCGTTGGGTGACCTGGGCCTTGTGCCCAAGGTCACCTTATCGTATCCCTAATCGGCCAAAATACACCCCCGGGCCTAATGCCCGCCTAACTGTGCCACAGGGAGGGTGGCTTGGGCCTAATGCCCAAACCACCTAATAAAATAGTGACCCCAAACTCCTATCTGCGCCCCAGGCCTAGTGCCTGAATTGTGCCCTCGGGCCTAATGCCCGTCCCTGGTGGTCGAGGGAGGAAAAGGGGAGGGGGAAGGATAGCCTCACTGAGGCCTCACCTAATCCGGGGGCCTCCGGCACCGTCTTCTGCCGCTGACCCGTCCTGGCCAGCGGCGTCGCCTCCGCTGCTCCGCGTCCAGCCGCCGCTGGACATCTTCTTCCCGGAGCCAGACCGCTGGCCTTCTCCTCGCGCTCTTCCGCGCGCGCGCTGACCTCCGCTCCCGCCTGTCTTCTTCCTTCTCCTCTTCGCCGCTCTTCGGCGCGGCCTCCTCTTCTCGGTCCCGCCCGGCGTCTGATGTCAGACGCCGGGGGCGGGGCCTATGACGCGGCGAGCGCCGATTGGCTCGCCGCGTCTCTCTCTGATTGGCCGCCGCTCCGGGAGCCGCGATTGGCTCCCGGAGGGCGCCAACATTCAAATGCCTCTGGTCCGGTGCAGGGAAAAGGGTAATCCCTGCACCGGACACCCGCCGCCACGCACCCAGCGCTGGGGACAGACAAGCTGCCCCAGCGCTGTCCCCAGCTAGGGACAGCACCACAGATGTGCCCACAGGGCACATCTCTACACGGGGCATAGCACTGGGCTATCAGCCCAGTGCTGGTTATTGCTCGGGAGGGGGGACCACATTTTCATTTTTTGGGGGCCCCACTTTCCGAGGAATGCCAACACTGGGCTGACTGGCTGGGGGGTGTATAATGGCATGGCAGGGGGACCCCACACTGAGTGTCTCCCCTGCTATGGCATTACCCCCCCCCCCAGCTGGTTCTGCCTGGTGCTGGTTTTAGCGGTGGGGGGGGGACTGCATTTTTTTTTTATGTGCGGGGGGGGGGGGTTAGTTGCAGTGCCTCCCCAGCCCCTGACCTCACCGCACGTCACTGTTTAGTTTACTTGATAGTAATGGGTCTGAGACTATTTGGCAGGGGTTTGGATTCTCATCCAGTATGTTTGCAAAATTATTTGGTGAACCAGAACTAGAGACAGTGACATCATAAAAGCTCTAATTTAATGGAGGTATTTAACAGTACTTGCTGGACAGTGCTTCTGAAAAGGAGCTCTCTCTGCAAAGTACTTTCCCATTGAAAAGTCCCCACGAAAAATCCTTCACCAACAACTGAAGATGGTGTTAACTGATGATGCCAGGTTCCGAAAATTTACACCATTTGGAGATTGGTAAATAGGACCATATTGAAGTACCCCTTGAAAAAAAAAATGGAAACTCTGGTCTGCAATGTTAGTTAGCCTACTGCAGGAGATATCTCTGATATTTGTAAGCTAGTTACATGAGTTTTAGGAAAAATTAGGCTAATAAATCGGACCCTTAGTGACTTATAGAGATTAAGCTTTAGAAAATGTAGCTGCAAAGCGTACATTTTTGTTAACTAAAAGTTATTGCTCCTTTTGATTAAACGTCACATTTGTATTATAGCATGACAAAAAACATTCTTTACTTTCAATATTATCAGAGAAGGGTGATCTCATTAGTGAATTTAGTGCATAAGTATGACTGAATGAAAATTTGACTGCACTGATTTAATTGAACAAGATGAAGATTTAATTAAATGAAACATGCTGATATTTTCAGGTCTTGCAATTTAAAAATTTGATTGTTAACTGTTGGCAAAGAAATAGCAATGGGATCGACCTGTGTTTATAGTATTGGTCATTTTCCACCTGATATTGATATTGGTAACAGTCTCAGAACATACTTGGCCATGTGGTGGCTAAGTGAGTACCCTGAGAATGCTTTCACATGGCATAGAGTACCCTGGGCTTGTGGATGATGGTTGTAGTTTCCTGCCATCAGTGATGTTCCCTGCAATGATGTCAGTGTCACTGGTGCGAATCCTGGATTTGCCCTGTGTTTACAGTATTGGTCATTTTCCACCTGATATTGATAACAGTCTCAGAACATGATTGGCCATGTGGTGGCTCAGTGAGTACCTTGGAAATGTTTCCATATGGCTTAGAGTACCCTGGGCTTGTGGAAGATGGTTAGATGTTGCACTGTTTGTTATTTTTATTATTATTATTAATTTTATTAAAGTTCAACATCAATACTAAATACACAGAATACACATTGAGAAAAGTCTCTCTGCTGTGCAAAAACATTGGCTGCATCTGTAGTTTAGTGGTTAAGTTTTCTGCCAACAGTGATGTCAGGGTCACTGGTTTGAATTCCGGGTTTGACCTGTTTTTATAATATTGGTCATTTTACGCCTGATTGATAACGGTCTCAGAACATGATTAGCCATGTGGTGGCGCAGTGAGTACCTTGGAAATGCTTCCATATGGCTTATAGTACCCTTGAATGATGGTTGTATCCTCAGTTCGAAGTTGCACTGTGTTTGTTGTTATTATTATTATTATTGATTTTATTAAAGTTCAATATCAATACTTAATACACAGAATACACATTGAGAAAAGTATGTCAGCTGTGGAAACATCTGTGCAAGCTCCATAGCCTAGTGGTTAAGTTTCCTGCAGACAGTGATGTTAAGGTCAATGGTTCAAATTCCTGGTTGTTTTTTGCCTGATATTTATAACAGTCTCAGAACATGATTGGCCATGTGGTGGCTTAGTGAGTATCTTAGAAATGCTTCCATGTGGCTTAGAGTACCCTGGGCTTGTGGATTATGGTTGCATCCTCAGTTGGATGTTGCACTGTGTTTGTTGTTATTATTATTAAAGTTCAACATGCATACTAAATACACAGAATACACATTGAGAAAAGTCTCTCTGCGGTGCAAAACCAAGGCAGGCTCCGTAGCCTAGTGGTTAAGATTCTGTCCCAAAGAGGAAACAGTGATGTCAGTGTCACTGGTTTGAATCCTGGATTTGCCCTGTTTTTACAGTATTGGTCAATTTCTGCCTGATATTGATAACAGTCTCAGAACAAGATTGGCCATGTGGTGGATTAATGAGTACCTTGAAAATGGCTTAGAGTACCATGGTTTTAGGATTATGTTTGTATACTCAGTTGGATGTTCCACTGTTTGTTATTGTTATTATTATTTTTAGTATTATTATTAATTTTATTAAAGTTCAACATCAATACTAAATACACAGAATACACGTTGAGAAAAGTCTCTCTCCTGTAACAAAACCAGGCCAGGCTCTATATCCTTGGGGTTAAGCTTCCTACCCACAGTGCAGATGGTGATATCAGTGTCACTGGTTCTAATCTCAGGTTCAACCTGTGTTTATAGTATTGGTCATTTTCTGCCTGATATCAATAACAGTCTCAGAACTTGATTGGCCATGTGGTGGCTCAGTGAGTATTTTGGAAATGCTTTCATACGGCTTAGAATACCCTGGGCTTGTGGGTGATGGATGTATATTCTGTTGGATGTTGCACTGTGTTTGTTATTATTATTATTATTATTATTATTATTATTATTATTTTAATTAAAGTTCCACATGTATACTAAATACACAGAATACACATTGAGAAAAGTCTGTGCAAAAACAGGAGAATGATCACCTCAACTGAGACTAACTCTGCAGCTTCTTCCACCCTGGGGCCCGCTCTCACTCAGATCCAAAACACTACTGTTTGCAAACCCAATCCACAGATGGTATTTCCATAGCTGAGAATGATATGTTTATGAATAGGGGTACAGCAGTTGACCTGTAGGAGGTAGATAGTAGTGAATTCAGAAAGCTACAGAAAACTGACCCCACCTTAGCCAAACTTCGAAGTACAGCAGATAGTGGGTTATCTGACTCAGGGGGGTATAAGGTAGGATGGGTGGATAGGTTGTTGAATAGAATTTACCCTCTTAGTGCTGATCTGGACCACGGCAGTGCCTTAAAGCAATTGGTGATTCCCCAAATGTATTGACAGCAGATGTTGACCTTTGCCCATGACGTCCCAGCAGCCGGACACTTTGAGGTCAGGAAAACTCTTGCTCGAGTTTTGAGAAGTTTTTGTTTGGCTCAGGTATCCCATGACGTGAAGCATTATTGAGCCTCTTGTGATAACTGTCAGAGGTTAGGAGGTGTATCACAAAGAGCCCCTCTACATCCTTTACCTATATTTACATCTATACTAAATACAAAGAATACACATTGAGAAAAGTCTCTCTGCTTTGCGAAAAAAGTTTTGGCAGACTCCATAGCCTAATGGTTAAGCTTCTTGCACATGATGATGTCAGGGTCACTGGTTTGTATCCCAGGTTCGACCTGTGTTTACAGTATTGTTTATTTTTCATCTGATATTGATAACAGCCTCAGAAAATGATTGGCCATGTGTTGGTTCATTGAGTACATTGGAAATGCTTCCATATGGCTTAGAGTACCCTGGGCTTGTGGATGATGGTTGTATCCTCAGTTTAATGTTGCACTGTGTTTATTATTATTACTAGTATTATTATTATTATTATTATTATTATTATTATTATTATTATTAATGTTATTGATTTTAATAAAGTTCAACATCAATACAAAATACACAGAATACAGAAAAGTCTCTCTGCTGTGCAACAAACCCAGGCAGACTCCATAGCCTAGTGGTTAAGCTTCCTGCCCACAGTTCAGATGATGATGTCAAAGTCACTGTTTTGAATCCTGGGTTCGATCTGTGTTTATAGTATTGACCATTTTCCGCCTGATATTGATAACAGTCTCAGAACATGATTGGCCATGTGGTGGCTCAGTAAAAACCTTGGAAATGCTATCATATGGCTAAGAGCATACTGGGCTTGAAGATGATGTTTGCATCCTCATTTGGATGTTGCACTGTGTTTTTTATTATTATTATTATTATTATTATTATTATTATTATTATTATTCATTATTATATTAAAGTTCAACATCAATAGTAAATACACAGAATACACTTTGAGAATAGACTCTCTGCTGAACAAAAACATGGGCATGCTCCATAGCCTAATGGTTATGTTTTCCGATCCTTGTGTATCCTCAGTTGGATGCTGTACTGTGTGTGTTTGTGATTATTATTATTATTATTATTATTATTATTGATTTTATTAAAGTGCAACATCAACACTTATCAACAGCCTTCTGTAGGACTACACACCACAATCTGCTTTCTCAGGTGATTTCTTCAATAACGGGGGGCATTTTGCCAATGTCATCTATCTTCCATAGACCAGTAACAGTGAGGATACCATGCCTGGGTACCCTAAGCAGGGTCCATCACTGTCCCCAGAACACCTTGCTACTTGCCCTCATAGCATGCCTAGGGGAAATAGAAGGCATCTCATCAGGCAGCATCCAAGGTACCTGAAAGAAACCTACCTGGGACTCCATCATCGCTATACCAGTAGGTTACGCTTCTCTAGTGCACTGTCATACTATCCAATATAAACCATTCCAGGAGGGACAAAATGCTCTATTCCTAGACTTTACTCTTAATTTATTTTTACCGTCACCTGTGTTGCACTAGTCAATTTATTGTTCGACCTGTGTTTATAGTGTTGGTAATTTTCCACATGACTGGTTATTGATATTGGTAACAGTCTCAGAACATGCTTAGCCATGTGGTGGCTCAGTCAGTACCTTAAGAATGCTTCCACATGCCAAATAGTACCTTGGGCCTGTTTATGATGGGTGTATCCTCAGTAGGATGTTGCACTTCATTTGTTATTATTAGAGATGAGTGGGTTTGGTTCTCAGAGAACCGAACCCCCACGAACTTTGCCTTCCGAGTCCGGATCCGAGCCAGGCTTGGATTTTCCCTCTTGACTCGGAAACCCGAACGCGGCAAAACGTCATCATCCCGCTGTCGGATTCACGCGGGATTTGGATTCCATATAAGGAGCCGCGTGTCCCCGCCATTTTCACTCCAGTCTCGGAGAGTGTATAGAGAGGACGTGTCCTCAGTGTTCAGTGTCTGTGTGTTGGGGCGGGAAAGTGGGGTGGCAAGTGTTGTGCTGCTCAGTCCAGTCCAGTGTAGTCATTCAGTATATTGTGCTGCATCAGTCCAGGCAGTCACAGTGTTGGTGTTCTCTGCTGCCAAATATCCAGTGTAGCTGTAATGTGGTGCTGTGTTGTGCAGACCAGTCCAGTGTAGTCAGTGTATTGTGCTGTATAAGTTCAGGCAGATATATCAAGTGTAGCTGTAAAGTGGTGCTGTATTGTGCAGACCAGTCCAGTGTAGTCAGTGTATTGTGCTGTATCAGTCCAGCCATTCACAGTGTTGGTGTTCTCTGCTGCCATATATCCAGTGTAGCTGTATAAACTGGTGCTGTGTTGTGCAGACCAGTGGTAGTGTCCTGTGTCATTAGTAATTCCAGTGACAATATACGCTGCTGCTATATATCCACTGCTGCAGTATAACAATTATAACAACCTGTTGGGCTGCATCAGACCAGTGGTAGTGTCCTGTGTCATTAGTAATTCCAATGACGATATATACGCTGCTGCTATATATCCACTGCTGCAGTATAACAATTATAACAACCTGTTTGTCTGCATCAGACCAGTAGTAGTGTCCTGTGTCATCAGTAATTCCAGTGACGATATACGCTGCTGCTATATATCCACTGCTGCAGTATAACAATTATAACAACCTGTTTGTCTGCATCAGACCAGCGGTAGTGTTCTCTGTCATCAGTAATTCCAGTGACGATATACGCCGCTGCTATATATCCACTGCTGCAGTATAACAATTATAACAACCTGTTAGGCTGCATCAGACCAGTGGTAGTGTCCTGTGTCATCAGCAATTCCAGTGACGATATACACTGCTGCTATATATCCACTGCTGAAGTATAACAATTATAACAACCTGTTTGTCTGCATCAGACCAGTGGTAGTGTCCTGTGTCATCAGTAATTTCAGTCATTCCTGGGACGCATATTGTCTCATATAACTCCCAAAAAATAATGTAGAACAACAATGTTGAGGATAAAATAGGGAAAGATCAAGAAGAACCACTTCCTCCTAGTGCTGAAGCTACTGCCACTAGCCATGACATAGACGATGAAATGCCATCAACGTCGTCTGCCAAGGCCGATGCCCAATGTGATAGTAGAGGGCATGTAAAATCCCAAAAGCCAAAGTTCAGTAAAAAGAACCAAAAAATAAATTTAAATCGTCTGAGGAGAAACGTAAACTTGCCAATATGCCATTTACGACACAGGGTGGCAAGGAACGGCTGAGGCCCTGGCCTATGTTCATGGCTAGTGGTTCAGCTTCACATGACGATGGAAGCCCTTATCCTCCCGCTAGAAAAATTAAAAGAGTTAAGCTGGAAAGAGCACAGAAAAGAACTGTGCGCTCTGAGATGGTATCACAAATACCCAAGGAGAGTCCAAGTGTGTCGGCGGTTGCGATGCCTGACCTTCTCAACACTGGATGGGAAGAGGTGGCTCCTTCCACCATTGGCACGCCCCCTGCAAGTTCTGGAAGGAGCACCCACAGTCCAGTTCCTGATATTCAAATTGAAGATGTCACTGTTGAAGGACACCAGGATGAGGATCTGGGTTTTGCTGGCGCTGAAGAGGAAGTTGACGATGAGGATTCTGATGGTGATGTGGTTTGTTTAAGTCAGGCACCGGGGGAGACACCTGTTGTCCTTGGGATGAAGAAGCCCATTGTGATGCCTGGGCAAACTACCAAAAAAGCCACCTCTTCGGTGTGGAATTATTTCTCCTCATATCCGGAAAACAGGTGTCAAGCCATCTGTTGCCTCTGTCAATCTGTAATAAGTAGGGGTAAGGATGTTAACCACCTAGGAACATCCTCCCTTATACGTCCCCTTCTGCGCATTCATCAGAAGTCACTGTCAAGTTGTGAAACTTTGGGTAAGAGCGTAAGCAGTCCACTGACACCTAAATCCCTTCTTCCTCCTGTACCCAAGCTCCTGCAAGCCACACCACCAACTCCCTCAACGTCAACTTCTTCCTCAGTCAGAAACGTCTGTAGTCCTGCAGGCCATGTCACTGTCAAGACTGAGGAGTCCTCTCCTAACCGGGATTCCTTTATAGGATCCTTGAGTGGTACGCCTACTGTTGCTGCCGCTGCTGTTGTTGCTGCTGGGAGTCCATCGTCATCCCAGAGGGGAAGTCGGAAGACCACTTGCACTACTTCCAGCAAGCAATTGACTGTCCAGCAGTCCTTTGTGAGGAAGATTAAATATGACAGCAGTCATCCTTTTGCAAAGCAGATAACTTAGGCCTTGGCAGCTATGTTGGTGTTAGAGGTGCATCCGGTATCCACCATTAGTTCAGAGTCACTTAAAGATTTGTTTGAGGTACTGTGTCCCCGGTATCAAATCCCATCTAGGTTCCACTTCTCTGGGCAGGTTATACTAAGAATGTACACAGACGACAGAAAAAGAGTCACCAGTGTCCTAAAAAATGCGGTTGTATCCAGTGTCCACGTAACCACGGACATGTGGACAAGTGGAACAGGGCAGACTAAGGACTATATAACTGTAACAGCCCACTGGGTAGATGTATGTCCTCCCACAGCGGCACCAGTATCAGCATCTTGCAAACACCAAATCATTCCTAGGCAGGCTACACTATGTATCACCGCTTTCCATAAGAGGCACACAGCTGACAACCTCTTACGGAAACCGAGGAACATTATCGCAGAATGGCTTACCTCAATTGGACTATCCTAGGGATTTGTGATATAGGACAACGCCACCAATATTGTGCGTGCATTACATCTGGGCAAATTCCAGCACGTCCCATGTTTTGCACATACAATTCATTTGGTGGTGCAGAATTTTTTTTAAAATGAGAGGGGTGTGCAGGAGATGCTGTCGGTGGCCCGAAAAATTGGGAGCCACTTTCGGCATTCTGCCACTGTGTGCCGAAAACTGGAATGCCAGTAAACACTCCTGGACCTGCCCTGCCATCAACTGAAGCAAGAGGTGGTAACGAGGTGGAATTCAACACTCTATATGCTTCAGAGGATGGGGGAGCAGCAAAAGGCCATTCAAGCCTATACATCCACCTACGATAAAGGTAAAGGAGGGGGAATGCACCTGACTCAAAGCGCACTGGAGAATGATTTCTGTCTTGTGCAAGGTTCTCCAACCCTTCGAACTTGCCACACGAGAAGTCAGTTCAGACACTGCTAGCTTGAGTCAGGTCATTCCCCTCATCAGGCTTTTGCAGAAGCAGCTGGATACATTGAAGGAGGAGCTAAGACAGAGCGATTCCGCAAAGTATGTGGTACTTGTGGATGGAGCCCTTCATTCGCTTTGCCAAGATTCAATGGTGGTCAATCTGTTGAAATCAGAGCACTACATTTTGGCCACCGTGCTCAATCCTAGGTTTAAAGCCTACGTTGTATCTCTCTTTCCAGCAGACACAAATGTGCAGAGGTGCAAAGACCTGCTGGTTAGTAAATTGTCAACTTAAGCGGAAGGTGACCCGTCAACAGCTCCTCCTTCAATTTCTACCGCCACTGGGGCTGGAAGGAAAAGGATAACATTTCCTAGCCCATACGCTGGCGGTGATGCAGGGCATTCAGGAGCGAAAGCTGACAACTGGTCCGGACTGAAGGACCTGCCAACGATTACTGACATGTCTACTGTCACTGCATATGATTCTGTCACTATTGAAAGAATGGTGGAGGATTATATGAGTGACAGCATCACTGTAGGCATGTCAGACAGTCCGTACGTATACTGGCAGGAAAAAGAGGCAATTTGGAGGCCCTTGCACAAACTGGCTTTATTTTACCTAAATTGCCCCCCCTCCAGTGTGTACTCCAAAAGAGTGTTTAGTACAGCCGGTAACCTTGTCAGCGATCGGCGTAGGAGGTTACTTGTGGAGAAGATGATGTTCATCAAAATGAATTATAAAGTCTTCCGGGAAGACCTTTACCAGCAATTGCCTCCAGAAAGTACAAAGGAACCTGTGATGGTAGATTCCAGTGGGGACGAATTAATACTCAGTGAGGAGGATGTACACGGTGAAAGGGGTGAGGAATTGGAGGATGATGATCAGGTGGATATCTTGCCTCTGTAGAGCCAGTTTGTGCAAGGAGAGATTGATTGCTTCTTTTTTGGTGGGGGCCCAAACAAACCAGTCATTTTAGCCACAGTCGTGTGGCAGACCCTGTCGCTGAAATGATTGGTTTGTTAAAGTGTGCATGTCCTGTTTATACAAAATAAGGGTGGGTGGGAGGGCCCAAGGACAATTCCATCATGCACCTCTTTTTCTTCTTTGCATCTTGTGCTGTTTGGGGCCTATTTTTTAAATATGCCATCCTGTCTGCCACTGCAGTACCACTCCTAGATGGGGAAAAGTAGATACTGGCGCCGGCTGTTTCTCAAAATAAAGAACGAAAACAATTATAACAATTTAAAAAATCTCATATTTAATTAAATCTAAGAAATATGTAAATAGCACATGAATAAAATGATAAATAATAATCACATATAAATAAAATTAGTAGCAATAATATCCTAATGGAAAATTGAGAGTCTCTCTGATGGCTTATTGACCACTTCCATTCAAGTGGGGCAATATCACTGGTGGTCTGGCTAGAACTCTGTCCTCCAAGTAATCCTCATGAATAAATGGTTGGAAATATTACCATGGTCTCAGTTGAAGGTCCCCTTGGTTCTCAATTGCAGGAGCTTATGCTCCTGAGGAAGCTGGTGTGGACATAGACCAGCGAAACGCGTTGAGCCATTACTCTCATATGACCACGGGCATCACACTGATTTTCACCTGGCATTCTCTGGCAACACCTTGGGACTCTTTTCGAATCCTCAAGAACCTCTACAAACGGTACCGTTTCTGACGTCTCCATTTGTTCCCCTGCTGCTATTGGACCTCGATCTGCAATTGAGAACCAAGGGGACCTTCAACTGAGACCATGGTAATATTTCCAACCATTTATTCATGAGGATTACTTGGAGGACAGAGTTCTAGCCAGACCACCAGTGATATTGCCCCACTTGAATGGAAGTGGTCAATAAGCCATCAGAGAGACTCTCAATTTTCCATTAGGATATTATTGCTACTAATTTTATTTATATGTGATTATTATTTATCATTTTATTCATGTGCTATTTACATATTTCTTAGATTTAATTAAATATGAGATTTTTTAAATTGTTATAATTGTTTTCGTTCTTTATTTTGAGAAACAGCCGGCGCCAGTATCTACTTTTCCCTAACTTTGTTTCTATACCATTTGGGACTAACCATCCCTATACAGGCTGCCGTTGATAGCACACTCACTGATTCTTTTGCCACTCCTAGATGGGCCAGGTGTTTGTGCCGCACACTTGGGTCACTTAGCTTTGCCATCCAGCTACCTAATTGCACCTCTTTTTCTTCTTTGCATCATGTGCTGTTTGGGGGCTAGTTTTTGAATAGTGCCATCTTGTCTGCAACTGCAGTGCCACTCCTAGATGGGCTAGGTGTTTGTGCCGCACACTTGTGTCGCTTAGCTTAGTCATACAGCCACCTCAGTGCAACTTTATGCCTAAAAACAATATTGTGAGGTGTGAGGTGTTCAGAATAGACTGGAAATGAGTGGAAATGATTGTTATTGAGGTTAATAATACTGTAGGAGCAAATTACCCCACATTTTGTTATTTTAGCTGTTTTATGTTTTTTTCCAAAAATTATCCAGATCCAAAACCAAAACACGAATGGGTGGTTTTGGCAAAACCAAGCCAAAACCAAAACACGAAAATGGAATTAGAACCAAAACCAAAACACAAAACACGAAAAGTGCCAGCCGCACATCTCTAGTTATAATTATTATTGATTTTATTAAAGTGCAACATCAACAATAAATACAAAGTATATACATTGACAACAGTCTCTCTGCTGTATAGAAATACGAGCAGCTTCCATAGCCTAGTGGTTAAGTTTCCTGCTCACTGTGATGTCAGGGTCACTGGTTCAACCTGTCTTTACAGTATTGGTCATTTTCCGCCTGATATTGATATTGGTAACAGTCTCAGAACATGCTTGGCCATCTGGTGGCTCAGTGAGTACCTTGAGAGTGCTTCCACATGGCATAGAGTACCCTGCACTTGTGGATGATGGTTGTATCCTCAGTTGGATGTTGCACTGTGTTTGTTATTATTATTTTATTAATTTTATTAAAGTGCAACATCAACACTAAATACACAGAATACACATTGAGAAAGTCTCTCTGGTTTGGGACACATAGAGAAAGTCCTTGAAAAGACCCATTTACATAAGAGTTTAGGACAGAAATAAATCCACAGATCTAGTTCTGTGAACTGAGAAGATCAGCACAATGTTTACCTGTCTTATTAATTAGATAAATAGTTGAACCACAGAAGTCACACAAAGCTAATGACTACTGTCAACAAACTTCAAATCCATTGATTCAAATTGTGGGTTTGTGACTCAGTACATACAGCAAATATATAAAAAATATTAATATTCTACATGAGGATTAATTACATTGTGTCCTATGCTGAGGATTTAGCGTTGGAAGAGAAGATGGAAGGCACCTTTAGAATTAGAGGTACTCCTATCTGTGAGATCATTAAAAACCAAAAAAAAGTTTAAGTTTACAATTTCACTAATTAATTTACCCTTCATACCTCTTAAGTACTGATTAACTGGTTTTCCATACCATGTTGTACAATGGATAATATTCATTAAAAACAGTGCAAAGCTTTTACATTTTAGAAAATAAAGGGAAATATCTTGTTGCTATGGCAACAGCCCTTTACTTTGCACTGTTTTTAATAAATGTTCGTAGGGGAATCTGAAAAAAGTGCGGTACAAAATTTCAACATTTAGTATATCGAAATGGATGTTGACATTAAAAATGCTGACATGGACAGAATGTTGACATTGTGAAGTCGTCAGATGGCATGTCGTCCATGTGGATTTCTATAAACCGCTTAACTAACCCTAATCACAGCCTAACTACATTAATCAATAGTCCTTGGAGAAGACAGGCAGGTTCCTTGCTGGTGATCGGTATGAAGAGAGATTCTGTGCAGGTCCCAGGTTAATTTTTATCAAGGACATTCAAATGTTACAGCAACAAGAGACTTTTTATACCCAAGAGATTACCCATAATGCATCATGTCAGTATGCAAACTAAGTGATGATATGTATTGCTAAAATCAGCGGCCGCTGCAACCCCTGGACTGCAGCACTCACTACATGGGGGAAGGGGTGCTTGGCACTTACACGCTTAGCACATATAAACATACATGTTAAGATGTATGTAATATATGTGCTGGATTGTGTTATCCCAGGACCGCAGTGCTGCTTATAACAGACGCTGTGCGCACCCAGGACTCAGCATTAGGCCTCACTCTCCTTCTAAGCCCGCCCCCAGACTCCCATTGGCTAGGTTTCACAGGAGTCTGGGGGTGGCCTTTGAAGGACAATAAAGTTGAATGCTGCATCCTGGGTGCAGCAGTGGCTGTGATAGACATAGCAGTGCTGATCCTCGGGGACTCCCAATGGCCACCGCTATTGAAGCCGTAAGGCAATCGATGGCATGTAAATGGTGGAACAATGCAAGTCTTTTACAAACCTTCCTGTTGTTTTTATTTTGTTTCTGCTTGTTATAAATGTTACTAATAACTAGTGATGTGCACCGGACATTTTTCGGGTTTTGTGTTTTGGTTTTGGATTCCGTTCCGCGGCCGTGTTTTGGATTCGAACGCGTTTTGGCAAAACCTCACCGAAATTTTTTTGTCGGATTCGGGTGTTTTTTTCAAAAAACCCTAAAAAACAGCTTAAATCATAGAATTTGTGGGTCATTTTGATCCCATAGTATTATTAACCTCAATTACCATAATTTCCATTTTCCACTCATTTCCAGTCTATTCTGAACACCTCACACCTCACAATATTATTTTTAGTCCTACAATTTGCACCGAGGTCGCTGGATGGCTAAGCTAAGCGACACAAGTGGCCGACACAAACACCTGGCCCATCTAGGAGTGGCACTGCAGTGTCAGGCAGGATGGCACTTCAAAAAAATTGTCCCCAAACAGCACATGATGCAAAGAAAAAAAGAGGCGCACCAAGGTCGCTGTGTGACTAAGCTAAGCGACACAAGTGGCCGACACAAACACCTGGCCCATCTAGGAGTGGCACTGCAGTGTCAAGACAGGATGGCACTTCAAAAAAATTGTCCCCAAAAAGCACATGATGAAAAGAAAATAAGAGGCACACCAAGGTCGCTGTGTGAATAAGCTAAGCGACACAAGTGGCCGACACAAACATCTGGCCCATCTAGGAGTGGCACTGCAGTGTCAATCAAGACAGGATGGCACTTCAAAAAAATTGTCCCCAAACAGCACATGATGCAAAGAAAAAAAGAGGCGCACCAAGGTCGCTGTGTGACTAAGCTAAGCGACACAAGTGGCCGACACAAACACCTGGCCCATCTAGGAGTGGCACTGCAGTGTCAGACAGGATGGCACTTCAAAAAAATAGTCCCCAGACAGCACATGATGCAAAGAAAAAAAGAGGCGCACCAAGGTCGCTGTGTGACTAAGCTAAGCGACACAAGTGGCCGACACAAACACCTGGCCCATCTAGGAGTGGCACTGCAGTGTCAATCAAGACAGGATGGCACTTCAAAAAAATTGTCCCCAAACAGCACATGATGCAAAGAAAAAAAGAGGCGCACCAAGGTCGCTGTGTGACTAAGCTAAGCGACACAAGTGGCCGACACAAACACCTGGCCCATCTAGGAGTGGCACTGCAGTGTCAGACAGGATGGCACTTCAAAAAAATTGTCGCCAAACAGCACATAATGCAAAGAAAAAAAGAGGCGCACAAAGGTCGCTGTGTGACTGAGCTAAGCGACACAAGTGCCGACACAAACACCTGGCCCATCTAGGAGTGGCACTGCAGTGTCAGACAGGATGGCATTTCAAAAAAATTGTCCCCAAACAGCACATAATGCAAAGAAAAAAAGAGGCGCACCAAGGTCGCTGTGTGACTGAGCTAAGCGACACAAGTGCCTATACAAACACCTGGCCCATCTAGGAGTGGCACTGCAGTGTCAAGACAGGATGGCACTTCAAAAAAATTGTCCCCAAACAGCACATGATGCAAAGAAAAAAAGAGGCACACCAAGGTCGCTGTGTGACTAAGCTAAGCGACACAAGTGGCCGACACAAACACCTGGTCCATCTAGGAGTGGCACTGCAGTGTCAATCAAGACAGGATGGCACTTCAAAAAAATTGTCCCCAAACAGCACATGATGCAAAGAAAAAAAGAGGCGCACCAAGGTCGTTGTGTGACTAAGCTAAGCGACACAAGTGGCCAACACAAACACCTGGCCCATCTAGGAGTGGCACTGCAGTGTCAGACAGGATGGCACTTCAAAAAAATAGTCCCCAAACAACACATGATGCAAAGAAAAAAAGAGGCACACCAATGTCGCTGTGTGACTAAGCTAAGCGACACAAGTGGCCGACACAAACACCTGGCCCATCTAGGAGTGGCACTGCAGTGTCAAGACAGGATGGCACTTCAAAAAAATTGTCCCCAAAAAGCACATGATGCAAAGAAAAAAAGAGGCACATCAAGGTCGCTGTGTGACTAAGCTAAGCGACACAAGTGGCCGACACAAACACCTGGCCCATCTAGGAGTGGCACTGCAGTGTCAATCAAGACAGGATGGCACTTCAAAAAAATTGTCCCCAAACAGCACATGATGCAAAGAAAAAAAGAGGCGCACCAAGGTCGCTGTGTGACTAAGCTAAGCGACACAAGTGGCCGACACAAACACCTGGCCCATATAGGAGTGGCACTGCAGTGTCAGACAGGATGGCACTTCAAAAAAATAGACCCCAAACAGCACATGATGCAAAGAAAAAAAGAGGCGCACCAAGGTCGCTGTGTGACTAAGCTAAGCGACACAAGTGGCCGACACAAACACCTGGCCCATCTAGGAGTGGCACTGCAGTGTCAGACAGGATGGCACTTCAAAAAAATTGTCCCCAAACAGCACATAATGCAAAGAAAAAAAGAGGCGCACCAAGGTCGCTGTGTGACTGAGCTAAGCGACACAAGTGCCGACACAAACACCTGGCCCATCTAGGAGTGGCACTGCAGTGTCAGACAGGATGGCCCTTCAAAAAAATAGTCCCCAAACAGCACATGATGCAAAGAAAAAAAGAGGCGCACCAAGGTCGCTGTGTGACTAAGCTAAGCGACACAAGTGGCCGACACAAACACCTGGCCCATCTAGGAGTGGCACTGCAGTGTCAATCAAGACAGGATGGCACTTCAAAAAAATTGTCCCCAAACAGCACATGATGCAAAGAAAAAAAGAGGCGCACCACAGGTATAGAATGTAGATGGATAGTATACTGTACTTAATGAATGATGACACAGAGGTAGGTACAGCAGTGGCCTACCGTACTGCTATATATAGTATACTGGTGGTCACTGTGTCAGCAAATTGCAAAACTAAAATGCACCACAGGTATAGAATGTAGATGGATAGTATACTTAATGAATGACGACACAGAGGTAGGTACAGCAGTGGCCTACCGTACTGCTATATATAGTATACTGGTGGTCACTGTGTCAGCAAACTGCAAAACTAAAATGCACCACAGGTATAGAATGTAGACGGATAGTATACTTAATGAATGACGATACAGAGGTAGGTACAGCAGTGGCCTACCGTGCTGCTATATATAGTATACTGGTGGTCACTGTGTCAGCAAACTGCAAAACTAAAATGCACCACAGGTATAGAATTTAGATGGATAGTATACTTAATGAATGACGACACAGAGGTAGGTACAGCAGTGGCCTACCGTACTGCTCTATATAGTATACTGGTGGTCACTGTGTCAGCAAACTGCAAAACTAAAATGCACCACAGGTATAGAATGTAGATGGATAGTATACTTAATGAATGACGACACAGAGGTAGGTACAGCAGTGGCCTACCGTACTGCTATATATAGTATACTGGTGGTCACTATGTCAGCAAACTGCAGAACTAAAATGCACCACTGGTATAGAATGTAGATGGATAGTATACTTAATGAATGGCGACACAGAGGTAGGTACAGCAGTGGCCTACTGTACTGCTATATATAGTATACTGGTGGTCACTGTGTCAGCAAACTGCAAAACTAAAATGCACCACAGGTATAGAATGTAGATGGATAGTATACTTAATGAATGACGACACAGAGGTAGGTACAGCAGTGGCCTACCGTACTGCTATATATAGTATACTGGTGGTCACTGTGTCAGCAAACTGCAAAACTAAAATGCACCACAGGTATAGAATGTAGATGGATAGTATACTTAATGAATGACGACACAGAGGTAGGTACAGCAGTGGCCTACCGTACTGCTATATATAGTATACTGGTGGTCACTGTGTCAGCAAACTCTGCACTGTACTCCTCCTATATAATATTAATTATACTGGTGGTCCCTAGTCCCCACAATAAAGCAGCACACTTAGCACAGATATGGAGTGTTTTTCAGGCAGACAACGTATACTGGTGGTTACTGTCAGCAAAACTCTGCACTGTACTCCTGCTATATAATACAGCTGCTCCCCAGTCCCCACAATTAAGCAGTGTGAGCACAGATATATTATGCAGCACACTGAGCACAGATATGGTATGGAGCGTTTTTTTCAGGCAGAGAACGGATAAAAACTGGTGGTCACTTATCAGCAAAACTCTGCACTGTACTCCTCCTAACAGCTGCTCCCCAGTCCTCCCCACAATTAAGCAATAAAGCAATCAAGTTCAACAATAAACGGAGAGGACGCCTGCCACGTCCTCTCCCTATCATCTCCAATGCACGAGTGAAAATGGCGGCGACGTGTGGCTGCTTATATAGAATCCGAATCTCGCGAGAATCCGACAGCGGGATGATGACGTTCGGGCGCGCTCGGGTTAGCCGAGCAAGGCGGGAAGGTTCGAACCTGCCTCGGACCCGAGAAACCGAACCCGCTCATCACTACTAATAACCTTGTGACGAGGCTTCTGAGGTTGAACTAGAACCAAATGTTTCATCTCCGACAGCCCCCTTTCCCAAAAAGCCATTTATTTATGTATTACTTTTACTTACCGCCTGTGCTCAGCTTTGGGTAGTAATGGTTTATCATGTTTAGTGTAATTCTAAAGAATAAATGGGACATACTGTACAGTATGTGGTCTAACAAATAAACAATGCAAATAAAACTACAGACCAGGTTCAATATTAATATGCCAATCGAGTAACTGAGAAATGATATAAGAACCTCTGGTAAGAGGTACCTCATCAGTATAACAGGGGCTGCAACTGGGGGGGGGCGGTGGCTAAGGGGGCATGCGCCCTGGGTGCAGGATTTGAGAGGGGCGCAGAGGAGTTACAGAAGAGCGGGGTTTTGTTTTTTTAACCTACAGTGGCGTGCTGCTCCATTGAGACAGCAGACAGCTCCCGAGGCAATGTCTCTGACCCACCTGTCTGCCCGCTGCTGGCTTAGATGCTGTGCGTGTGAGCTGCAGTACCTGGAATCTCTCCTATGCTGGCTACTGACGTAAACTCTCTTCTTTGTCTTGCAGTTCTGCGACTAGCGTGTGGTGCTTCGTGCAAGCTATAGAAGTGAGCTTATGGTGCTGTCTTTTTCAGCAGGCTATAAACCCGGCTGCCTGCACAGCACCAACCGATAACAAGCTGCAGGCTAGCTACACACCATTTAGAGGACATGCTACCCCAGGCTTTCGCTGGTTAACAGGTGCAGTCACTGATGTTACCGAAATCAAAGGCTTACTTTGCTAGCTATCCACTTGACAGTGGAAACTAAGACCCTGGGTAACCTCCAACTCTCACCGAGTATCACTACAGCAGCTTTGTGGTGGGGTTATAGACAAACTTTATTATCAGAACTGTGCTCCCAGTTAACAGTATCAACCTCCACTTTACCTCTCAGATGGGGAGATTTGGTGTAGCTTATAGGGGGATGTAGTGTAGTGATGTAGTGTACCATATAGGCTATGTAGTGTAATAATGTATTGCAGTATAAAGGGGCATGTAGTGCACTGATGTGGTGTAGCATATAAGAGGATGTAGTGTAGTGATGTAGTGTATCATATAAGGTATGTAGTGCATTGTATAGGAGCATGTAGTGTAGTGATGTAGTTCAGTGTGTAGGGGATGTAGTATAGTGATGTAGTGCAGTGGATAGGGGACTGTAGTTCAGTGATGAAGGTTAATGATATAATGCAGTGATTTAGTGCAATGTATGTGGACACACAGGTGGGCATGTAAAGGGACACGCTGCTGGGGGGACATGTGAATCTTAGGGCATTTGGGGCACATACAGGAATATTGTCCAACAGTATTCTCCTTTTTTTATTTTTTTATAATCTAATTATTTTAGTCTGACAGGGTTTTTTTTTTTGGGGGGGGGGGGTTTGGGGGGAGGGGGATGGGGAAGGGGGGGGGGGGCGCAAATTACTGCCTTGCCCCGGGTGAATAAAATCCTAGATTCGGCCCTGATGACATACATAATACTAAAAATGGTAACAAGACTAGTGGTGCAAGGTAAGGTAACCATTTTCTAGAATAAGGTGGCAAACAAATTAATACAGTTAATAGCAAGAGTGAAATAATTGAGAAATTAAAAATGAAAACACACATTTTATCTAATGGCAAGGTCAAAGGCAGAAACATTGGCCCAGATTTATCAAGCCTTGAGAGTGATAAATTTCATGGTAATTAAGTACCAACCAATCAGCTCCTAACTGCCATGTTACAGGCTGTGTTTGACAGGTATCCGGATGATAGACAGTGTCTAGTTAGACAGTCAATAGATAGACACCATATGTTAGACAGACATTAGGTCGACATGGCACTTTGGTGTCACTTTTAGTACTGGTGATGTTGTTCATAGCAACCAATCAGATTATATCAATTATCTTCTAAAAGCAGCTGGATAAATGTTAAGTAGAATCTGCTTGGTTGCTAAACAAAATCTTTCCACCTTAGTAAATGTATCCCTTAGAGTGTGCATTAGTCGTGAATGTTATATACTAATTGTTAACCAGAATTCCATTTTCTCAAAGAAAACAATGGCCCTCATTTCCAGTTGATCGCTCGCTAGCTGCTTTTAGCAGCATTGCACACGCTAGGCCGCCGCCCTCTGGAAGTGTATCTTAGTTTAGCAGAATAGCAAACGAAAGATTAGCAGAACTGCTACTAAATAATTCCTTGCAGTTTCTGAGTAGCTCCAGACCTACTCCTAGATTGCGATCACCTCGGTCCGTTTAGTTCCTGGATTGACGTCACAAACATGCCCTGCGTTCGGCCAGCCACTCCCCCGTTTTTCCAGCCACTCCTGCGTTTTTACCTGGCACTCCTGCGTTTTTTAGCACACTCCCTGAAAACGGCCAGTTTCCGCCCAGAAACACCCACTTCCTGTCAATCACACTACGATCACTCGAGCGATGAAAAAACGTTGCTCGAGCTTGTGTAAATCTACTAAGTTTTGTGATAAATAACTTAGCGCATGCGCGCTGCGTACCATGCGCATGCGCATTTTCCACCTAATCTCTGCGTTGCGAAAAAAGGCAATGAGCGAAAAACTCGGAATGACCACCAAAGTCTGAAAATTAGCATTTATTTCTTTAAGCATTACATTATGGCCATATAATATTCTATAAAAACCATTCCATATGGGAACTTGCCAATAGCCAATGACTTTATTGCACAATATTATAGCATTTAGTGCATCCATCTATACTAGTACTGCCAGGTGTACAAGAGTGCATATATTCTTTCACTAGACCATTTTGTACTGATAAACTGTATAATTATTTGTTTGTAGAGAGCGACATTCATATTTTATGTGTGTCCCGGTAATGTCTAGATACTCTATTCCGCTTTTGCTATTCCTTGGTGCTTTATAATGGGAAGACTAATACAATGAACAGGAAAGACATTTACAAGATTAATTAGATTCTACTTACAAGCTTAATTTCAAAATTACTGGGGGAGATACAACTTTGAAAAGTTTTATTGCACAATGTTCAGTTTTCTTAGTCTAGGCATGTGATACAGTATGGTCACAAATTGCTATTCCTCAATGGTGTTTGATTTTCCACACCAAGACTGAAGCCAGCGGCGTTTCTAGAGAGGAGGGGACCTGTGTGCAGACTCGGTGTGTGGGCCTCCTCCTCTCCTGTAGTCACAGCCGCTGCTAGCCATCTCAGCGCTGAGACTCTGGTACAGTGCCATGCGCAGGACTCAGAAAAATGGCCACCGCACCATTTTTCCAGAGTCCTACTCATGCACTGTAGACTCTGGAACTGTGCCACAGTCTCTAGTGTTCAGTGCGCTTCCAGCGGCGATGACGGCTATGGGAGAGGAGGTGGCCCACACACAGTCGCCGATGGATGCCAGAAAGGTAAGTATAGAAGATATGGGTGCAGTGTGTGCGGTGTGGGCCCCCTCTGATCCAAGGGGCCCGTGTGCACAGCAAACACTGCACCCATTATAGATACGCCAGTGCATGAAGCCCTTTTTTAGTTAAATCATGCAAAAATTAAATGGTTTCCACATATTTTAAAACTTCAGGGCTACTGTATGTAACAACAGCCAAATGCAAGAGATGTAACAGAAATCTCCTGCAAAAGACTAATTAGTGCTTCAGACCATAGTCCCCATTAACATCAATACTCCAATGATTCTCAATGGAAACTGCAGTCTCACCACTAGAGTATGAATCAAGCTCCAAATAATGTAGCTTTTTGGAACTTGGTCCTGAAGGCTACCACCACCCTGAGATGGTTTTATGACTTTAAGATATGATGAAGTTGGTCTGGTTTATGACCAGCATTAAACTGTTAATCTTCTACCCAGGGGGACAGCCAAGGACTTTCCTATGTATTATCTTTAAAGATAAATTGCTAATTGAAAGCTTTACAGTATCTCAAGGTAGATTAACATCTTTCTTCATCATTTCTAAATGTGGCACCCCAGAAAAAAAAAACGGTTTAGGTTCCTTTATTTGTTAAAGACAGTGTGTGCTAACCTTGTAGGCATTTTACTGGCACAGCAGGAGTTAACAGAGTGAACCAGAGCCCTATGTGTTCTATGCAGTGAGGTGGCAGGATCTGATTGGACAGAGTCTAAGAAGGAAGTGGAGCCTTGTGGTAATAAGAAGGGAGTGACGTGGTTGAGCAGGAGCTGTTGAAGGGAGCAGACGTGTATGTGAGGAGCAGAGCAGAACAGTAAACTGAAGAGTTGGGCAGTCTCACAGGAGGCGGTTGTAAGACACGCTACAGAGCTTAGGCAACGGGGTGCTAGCAGGAGAGTCATGAGAGCTAGGAGAGCAGACGTGGGATGCCGCAGCCAGGAACCAAATGCCTCCAGGTCTATGCAGGGTGCACAGGTGCCCTGGCCATTTTGAGAAGTTTGCTGACACCACGTGGACACATACACACCGCCCAGCTAGCATCTTGAGAAGAGTGCTTGGATGCATAATACAGATAATGGCCACAGATTGATCCCTGTCTTAAGGCAGTACTCTCAGTACAGAGACAATTATTACTTTGAGCAATCTCTACAGATATTTTTCTGAGTTGGAACCTATAAACATATTTGCCACAAAGACCCTTTGCATAGTTGGAATACAGTGGCACATCTACCCTGAAATAGATAGTCAGAGATTGATTACAGAGCCTATCATTCTTTAAGGAGGTGCCTAAACCATTGTGCAACATGTTCAAGCCTCAGGACCCCAATTCAACACTGTGACACTGTAGGATCTATGAGCTCCAATGTTTTTATTGCAAGTGAAGACTGGGACTGCATGTAAGGTTAGATATTGAGGGAAAACAGAGAATTGTATTTTTCAGTGACTTTAATTGATTTTTTGCAAATGACTCTTTTCTTGGTTATCTACTTTATCATTGTCTTCTTGAAAATTGTACTTCTTAATACTTCCATATCTGTGATTATAGTAATTACAAATCCAAGTCTTTATCAGCCATCATTTGAGTTAGGCCTAAGCCACATTGAGTTATCCAGTGTAATGTGAGCTGTAGTGATTGTGTCTTTATTGAAAGCTACAAGGTGATTTAATCTTCATGAATATTATCTTTGTCACCTTGATTGTGTAAACAAATTCATCTTCTTCCTATCCAGCATTCATTGTGGTAAAATAAAGAGAACTCTCCGTGGAGATTGATGTTAAATTACCTTCCTGTTTATGAATCATTCTGTCCTACTTCTCTGAACCACTCGCATCTAACAAGGCATGGGGAAAACATCTTAGGAAAAAGGTCCATCACCAAGCCACTGTACACCTGTAAACCCCATCTCTAACCACTTAGACACCTGCCAACCCCAGGATTTTTACATATGCTTCTCTGTAGATTGTGTCCACTTTTCTTTCTTGAATATCTTGAAATACTGTAGCTCATCCATTCATGTGGAATACAATTAATACCCAAAGCTTTCTCATAATCATTATGTAAATCACATGCTCCACCAATACAATTATTGGTCTTTTTAGTCTGCTTCACTTCCACTGGCTCTGAAAGAGGACTGTTCTGGGAATCGGATTAAAAGATATATTAGCCCTTGCTAGGTTTTACCTTGAATGAGTGTCCACTGCTTTTTTGGAGGCACTGGATCCATGCTGCTGGCTGAGTATCTGGACTCAGAGATATGGATGCCAATTACGGGCCATTTTTTCAATCCTGAGAATCGGGTTGAGAAATGATCAATCCCGGTATTCCCGGGATACCCGGGATTGGTTCCCTTGCAATATCCCCCACTATCCCACACTCCCCCGCCCTGCCCAGACCACATAATAACATACCCATCTGAACAGGAGGGAGGGTGGGCCCACCTACTGCAGAGTTGCGTGCCGGCACTGAGGTTTGAGCAGCGGGCGGTGTGCGGCTGTCTGCGCAGCGTGATGTGAAGTCTGAGGTCATGCTGCACAGACAGCCGCACATCGCCCGCCACTGCGCACAACCGGGAGCAGGAAGAGCTGGGCAGCGTCTGAGCCTCCTGAGGACGCTCAGCACTGCCTGGCATTGAAAAATCAAAAGGGTTTCCTAATCCCAAAATCCCTGGGGTTGGAAGCCCCAACCAATTGGATCCTGTGTAATTTATGGCAAAAATCCCAGGATCCCGCTGATCATGGGATTGGCCACCATACTACTCAGAGATGCTGATTTATGAGGACTACAAGAGGAGACCAGGAAGTGACATCAGTATCTCAGATTGCACTACTTTATGATGTGCATCCTTAATGAAAGTACTCCATCTCTTTATTATCAGTTAGTTCTCTGCCTTTACTACCTAAAGATAGTAAAGAAAAGCCCAGGGAGCTACAGTTCCTTGACCCCTATGGGAATTCCTGATGGTGCAATACTGTACAGAAACAAAGGTATGCCCATCTACAAAAAAAAAAAAAAAAACTAATTCCACTAACCACTTGTTTTCTCACTATGAAGAGACATGAACATTTTATTTCATTTATTTTGGCTACTCCAACTCCATGATTCTCTGTATTTCGCTGCCCAGTGTCCGACCAGCCCTCTCATTTATATATTCTGATGACTACTAAAACATCTGACAAAACAATGTGGATGGCATGGATTAATGGGTATCCAACATTTATCTGGCAATGTACTTGTTTATTAATGTGATCACTATTTATATGTATTTGATTTGGTGCCTAGTAGCTCAGTTATGGTCAACACAGTTAATGCTCCATACATATGGAGGGTCATTCTGACCCGATCGCACGCTGCAGTTTATCGCAGCAGTGCAATCCAGTCAGTACTGCGCATGTGCCTCTGCCGCAGTGCTCTGGCGCATGCCAGATGGCCGAAGGCCGTCGTTGCCTAGCGATCGCCTCTGCCTGATTGACAGGCAGAGGCGGTTGCTGGGCGGGAGGAGGCTGGACGGCGGCGTTAAGCCGCCGTTTAGGGGGTGCGGTCCGGTCAATGCAGGCATGGCCGGACCGTTGGGGGGGGCGGGCCGTGGCAGCAGCGTGATGTCACACGCAGCCACTGCGACCAGGGCAGTGAAGAGGTTCTCCCAGCCAACCGCAGTATTTGCGCTGGCCGGGAGTTACTCCTCAAATGCAAAAGCATCGCCGCTGTGCGATGCTTTTGCATTTCTGCGGGTAAGGGAGGCCGGCACTGACATGCGGGGCGGATTAGCCCTGTGCTGGGCGTCCCCCCGCATGTCTGAGTGCCTGATCGTAGCTGTGCTAAATTTAGCCCAGCTACGATCAACTCGGAATGACCCCCATTGTACTTAGAATTTGTTCTGACTGCTTGGATCAGAATTTTGAAGAAGGTCATGTGGTACTAGTGACCCCACTGTTCCTGAAATATAAATTATACAGTATTGTGGCCTGCAATAATCTAACACAGTACCCAGCACTGCAAACATCTAAAAAAGAAATTGGTGCAAGAGCCCCAATAACCGTACTGTATGTATTTCCAAAACTGTAAAGCTGGTCAATAGAGTAGATAGCTGTAATGAGAATTATAGATGAGTGGCACAGTTTTGCTGAAAACCAAACACACCTGAACTTTTGGGTTCCGAGTCAAACTGAGTCCCGCTCAGGTCACTTTGGGATTCCTAGTCAAACTGAGCCCAGACTCAGGTCTTCCCACAAGTTCAGATCTCAGTTTTAAAATAACAGATCTTGCATGTTTTTGATTGGATGTATGACTGGAGAGAAATGTTATTGATGTTGTTAATACTATAAGAACAGGGGCTTAGCTAGAACATTGTGAGCCCCATAGCAACATTTTGAAGTGGCCCCTTTCCAAATGCTTCTAGAGATATACCTCTCCGCAGTAGTTGTAAATTGTATGCCTTATAATGATGCCTTAGTTAATGTCATGCCCCATAGCAGTGCCCTAGTTTATTTTATGAACCATATTAGTGCACTAGTTTATGTTATGAACCATAGTAGTTCCTTAGTTAATGGTATTCCCATAGCAGTGCCCTAGTTTATTTTATGAACCCTAGTAGTACCATAGTTTTGTTAGGCGCCGGGGTCCGCTCGTCGGTGCGGCCCGGCGCCTAGCAACCAGGGACGCCGTGCGCGTACAGCCGCCGGCTCCCTGGCAACGCTAGACGCCGGGCGCACGGAGCCGCACGGACCCTAGCAACGGGGACGCCACTGGCGGACCGCGTTCCCCGTTGCTGGGTCCATTTAAATTAATAGGGCACCTGTTCCCTGGCCGTGCAGCAAGGCAGCTGCACGGCATTTAATCCAATCAGCCTCTGAACAGCTGATTGGAGGACTCCCTGTTAAGTACACTTCCAGGGCTTCTCACAGACGCCGGTAATAGCTTCCTGCATGCTGTATCTGTTTGCTGAGAGTGTTTCCAGTCCTGCTGTACCCGGTCGTTCCTGTCCTCAGTTGTCCTGTACTCGGAAGTCGTCATCTGTTCCTGGAGTCCTGACTGAGCACCTTTAAACATCCAGTGGTGTTCGTGAGTCACGGCGTAGCCGTGTGTTGCGGCTTGGCCGCTTTAATACTTATTATTTATCATTTGTGTTCCGGAGCTTTTGCGGAGGATTCCGCTCCCACAGATCCACTCTGGTATCCAGCGGTGCTGGGTAGGAGTAATGGACTAGTGGATTTTGGTTGTCCTTTTATCTGGCGGTTTTTCCGCGCATACTTCTGGTTTGGTTAGTTAGCTTGTTGCCCCTGGCCTGTTGTCAGTCAGAGGTCCTCTTGTCATCATCCTGCCTCGGATTTCCCTTTGTCTCTCACTAAGACCGGGGGGCACCGGAGTTGGGCAGACATAATCCGCCTTTCAAACGTGGCTGCCAGGGGCTCAAGAAACCATAGTCTCGCAAGGGATTTTCGATAGCACGGGTGAGACAATAGAGTTAGGGCGCCAGGGGCAACTAGTCTTTCTAGCTCCCGTAACGAGCATTCCCCTTCCAGTACTCTGGCCATTGTCATTAGATCTCCTCCGGTCAGGAGTACTGGAATCATAACATTATTACCGGCCATACCAAAACTTAAAATTAAACAGGGTTTGATTTTTTCCTTATTCAGTTTTGTAAGAGTTATCGGCCTCATGAATCCCACAGGTTTAGGGCCAAATCCTGGCCAGCTCCTAGTCAGCCAGATTCAAGAACTTACTCAGATGGTTCAGGATCTTTCCCTTCGGGTGAAGTCGCAGGAAGATCTTTTGCGAACTTTCCCGAGGGTAGTCCCTGAACCAAAAATGCACTTGCCTGACCGTTTTTCTGGTGATAGGAAGGAGTTTTTTAATTTTAAAGAATCCTGTAAACTTTATTTTCGTTTAAGACCGATCTCCTCAGGTACTGAATCTCAGCGGGTCGGAATTATTATTTCTTTACTCCAGGGGGATCCTCAGACCTGGACTTTTGGTTTAAAAGCAGAGGATCCGGCATTGTTGTCAGTAGACGCCTTTTTGAGGTCTTTAGGGCTTTTGTATGATGACCCTGATAGAGAGGCATCCGCTGAGAGTCAGTTACGCGCTCTCAGACAGGGTAGAAATCCTGCAGAGGTTTATTGTACAGAATTTCGCCGTTGGTCGAACGACTGTGGCTGGAATGACCCAGCCCTGCGCAGTCAGTTTCGCCTCGGCTTATCTGAGTCTATAAAAGACAGTCTCCTTCAGTATCCCGCTCCTGAGACTCTCGATAAACTCATGGAGCTTTCTATTAAGATTGATCGTCGTCTCAGAGAGCGGAGGGCTGAAAAAGGAGCACCTGTCAGGTCTACTCCATGTGTATTTTCCATTCCTGAGGACATAGAGGAGCCCATGCAGATGGGTCTCTCCCGGCTGTCTCCAGAAGAAAGAGCCAGAAGGCAAAACTCTGGTCTTTGTTTGTACTGTGGGGGTAAGGGACATTTTGCCCGTAATTGTCCGTACAAGTCGGGAAACGCCTCGACCAAGTGAATTGTGAGGGGGTTCACTTTGGTCTGCAGCTTATCTCCTCGAATAACTCCCTTTTAGTCCCAGCTAAAGTTTCCTTTGGCAGCCTCAGTTCTTCGGTGTCGGCTTTTGTTGACAGTGGAGCTGCAGGGAACTTTATGGACTTAACGTGGGCCAAAGCCTTAGGTATTCCTCAGTTAGCCTTGGGTAGGTGTATCACCATGCATGGTTTAGATGGGAGTCCCTTGTCCAATGGGGTTATTTCCCTCCGTACACCCCCTATACTACTTACGGTAGGAGCTCTTCATTCCGAAAAGATCGAGTTTTTCCTTACCCATTGCCCAGCAGTTCCAGTGGTTCTGGGTCACCCTTGGCTGGCCTTTCATAATCCCATCATTGATTGGCAGTCGGGGGAGATTTCACAATGGGGTACCATCTGTAATATGGAATGTATTACGTTTCCCGTCAGAATAGCTGCTGCCATTCCCGAACTCATTCCCGTGGAATACCAGGACTTTGTTGATGTGTTTTCCAAGGGCAATGCGGACATTCTGCCTCCCCATCGGCCTTATGATTGTGCTATTGAGCTAATTCCTGGTGCCACATTGCCAAAGGGAAGGTTATATGCATTATCCGGGCCAGAAACTGCGGCCATGAATGAGTATGTTAAGGAGAGCCTAGGGAAAGGATTTATCAGGCCATCTAAATCCCCTTTAAGTGCAGGCTTCTTCTTTGTGGAGAAAAAAGATGGATCACTCAGACCTTGCATTGACTTTAGAGCCCTGAATAAGATCTCAGTTAAAAATACTTACCCTCTGCCGCTGATTTCTGTCCTCTTTGATCAGCTGCGTTCGGCTGTGATTTTTTCTAAAATTGACCTGAGGGGAGCGTATAACCTCATCCGAATCAAGTCGGGAGATGAGTGGAAGACGGCTTTCAGTACTCAGTCGGGTCACTACGAGTATCTGGTGATGCCGTTTGGCTTGTCTAACGCTCCGGCAGTTTTCCAGGATCTCATTAACGATGTGCTCCGTGATTTTCTAGGAAGATTCGTGGTCGTTTACTTAGACGACATCCTGATCTATTCTGACTCAATTAAACAACATGTTACCCAGGTGCGTCAGGTTCTTCAAAAATTACGTGAAAATCACCTATATGCCAAGCTGGAGAAGTATGAGTTTCATGTCACGGAGGTATCCTTTTTAGGGTACATTATTTCCCCTCGGGGATTCTGTATGGAACCTAAGAAGCTCCAAGCCATCCTTAGTTGGGCGCAACCCACCAACTTAAAAGCAATTCAGCGCTTTTTAGGGTTTGCGAATTATTATAGAAGATTTATTCATTCTTTTTCCGACCAGGTTGCTCCCATTGTGGCACTGACTAAGAAGGGAGCGGATCCTACCAACTGGTCACGTGAAGCTGAGTTATCCTTTCAGGCCTTGAAACAAGCTTTTGTCTCAGCTCCAGTCCTCAGACATCCCAACCCAGAATTGCCATTCATTGTTGAGGTTGATGCCTCGGAGGTTGGAGTGGGGGCTATCCTATCTCAGAAGGATCCGGACTCTCTGGAACTACATCCTTGTGCCTTTATGTCCAGGAAATTCTCATCTGCTGAATCCAACTACGATGTTGGTAACCGGGAGTTACTGGCTATTAAATGGGCTTTCGAGGAGTGGAGGCATTGGCTTGAGGGAGCAACACATACCATTTCAGTATTGACTGACCACAAAAATCTTCAGTACATCGAATCAGCTAAGCGGCTGAATGCCCGGCAGGCTCGTTGGGCTTTATTTTTTACTCGTTTCAAGTTTATTATCACTTTTAGGCTAGGTTCCAAGAATACCAAGGCGGATGCCCTGTCACGCAGTTTTCTTCCAGTTCATAATAACAGTCCTGTTACTCCCATACTTCCGTCTTCAGTAATTTGGGCAGGCCTCACACAAGATTTGTTTACCCAGTTAAAGCAGCTTCAACATCAAGCTCCCGGAAATACTCCTGCTGGTCGTCTTTACGTCCCTGAGTTTTTGAGAGCTACTGTTTTGACTGAGTTTCATGATAGCAAAGTTGCCGGGCATCCGGGGATCTCTAAGACTTTGGAATTAGTCTCCCGCTCAGTATGGTGACCTGGTCTTTCTAAAGACATTAAGGAGTTTGTTTTTTCTTGTCAGGTCTGTGCACAGCATCAGGTTCCCCGTTCCTTGCCTATCGGGCAACTTATGCCCTTAAATGTTCCTCTCAGGCCATGGTCTCATATTTCCATGGATTTTGTGGTAGACCTCCCTCTGTCAGCCGGATTCCGAGTCATATGGGTGGTAGTGGACCGTTTTAGCAAGATGGCCCATTTCATTGCTCTTCCCCGACTGCCATCTGCCCAGGGATTGGTTGTTTTGTTTCTCCGCCATGTTTTCAGACTTCATGGGTTGCCCACTGATATTGTTTCTGATCGGGGTCCACAATTCATTGCACAATTCTGGAAGTCTTTTTGTGCCTCATTAAAGATGAAATTGTCTTTAACATCCGGCTATCATCCCCAATCCAACGGGCAGACCGAGCGAGTTAATCAATCATTAAAACAGTATTTGCGTTTGTACTCAGCCAAACTCCAGAATGATTGGTCCGAGTTTCTTCCTTTGGCGGAGTTTGCTTACAACAATTCTTGTCATTCCTCCACTAATGTGTCTCCATTCTTTTCAGTTTTTGGTTTTCACCCCAGAGCTAATTCTTTTTTCCAACATTCCTCTGTTTCCTCGCTAACCTTAACCTCTCATCTCAGAGTAATTTGGAAAAAAGTGCACCTTGCTCTCAGAAAAGCGGCATTTCGAGAGAAAAAGGGTTCTGACAGGCTCCGGCGTCCTTGCACTTTTAAGGTGGGAGACAGGGTATGGTTGTCGACTCGTAACATTAGACTTCGACAAACCTCAGCTAGATTGGGCCCCAAATTTATTGGACCATTTCATATTATTAAAAAAATCAATCCAGTTGCTTTCCGGTTACGTTTACCAAGAGCTCTCCAAATCGGAAATACATTCCATTGCTCCCTGTTGAAACCATACGTTTCTTCCAGTAGATTTCCTCGGAAGATCTCTCAGGGGAAATCACCAGTAGATGTACAGGGACATCAGGAGTTCTTGGTGGAGAAGGTTCTCGATTCCAAATTGTCCCGGGGTCGGCTTTATTTTCTGGTGCACTGGAAGGGCTATGGTCCAGAGGAAAGGTCTTGGGTCCTGGATAAGGATCTCCATGCCCCGAGGCTCAAGAGGGCATTTTTTCGGGAATTTCCTCGGAAACCTGGCTTTAGGGGTTCCTTGACCCCTCCTCAAGGGGGGGGTACTGTTAGGCGCCGGGGTCCGCTCGTCGGTGCGGCCCGGCGCCTAGCAACCAGGGACGCCGTGCGCGTACAGCCGCCGGCTCCCTGGCAACGCTAGACGCCGGGCGCACGGAGCCGCACGGACCCTAGCAACGGGGACGCCACTGGCGGACCGCGTTCCCCGTTGCTGGGTCCATTTAAATTAATAGGGCACCTGTTCCCTGGCCGTGCAGCAAGGCAGCTGCACGGCATTTAATCCAATCAGCATCTGAACAGCTGATTGGAGGACTCCCTGTTAAGTACACTTCCAGGGCTTCTCACAGACGCCGGTAATAGCTTCCTGCATGCTGTATCTGTTTGCTGAGAGTGTTTCCAGTCCTGCTGTACCCGGTCGTTCCTGTCCTCAGTTGTCCTGTACTCGGAAGTCGTCATCTGTTCCTGGAGTCCTGACTGAGCACCTTTAAACATCCAGTGGTGTTCGTGAGTCACGGCGTAGCCGTGTGTTGCGGCTTGGCCGCTTTAATACTTATTATTTATCATTTGTGTTCCGGAGCTTTTGCGGAGGATTCCGCTCCCACAGATCCACTCTGGTATCCAGCGGTGCTGGGTAGGAGTAACGGACTAGTGGATTTTGGTTGTCCTTTTATCTGGCGGTTTTTCCGCGCATACTTCTGGTTTGGTTAGTTAGCTTGTTGCCCCTGGCCTGTTGTCAGTCAGAGGTCCTCTTGTCATCATCCTGCCTCGGATTTCCCTTTGTCTCTCACTAAGACCGGGGGGCACCGGAGTTGGGCAGACATAATCCGCCTTTCAAACGTGGCTGCCAGGGGCTCAAGAAACCATAGTCTCGCAAGGGACTTTCTAGCTCCCGTAACGAGCATTCCCCTTCCAGTACTCTGGCCATTGTCATTAGATCTCCTCCGGTCAGGAGTACTGGAATCATAACAAGTTTATGTTATGAACCATTGTAGTTCCTTAGTTAATGTTATGCCCCATAGCAGTGCCCTAGTTTATTTTATGAACCATAGTAGTGCCCTAGTTCACATTATGTCACATTGTAGGACTACCGGTACACATTATGCTATTAAACAGTTCCCTCAATTTACATAATAACATATAGTGTCCCCAGTTCATATTATGCCACACTATAATGCCTCCACTTGATATTGTGCCACAGTACAGTTCCCCCAGTTCATATTATGTTACATTATAATGCATTCCAGTTAATTTTATACCACATTACAATTATCAGGACCAGGGGCATAACTAGATGTATTGCCTGCCCTTATGGTAGTTATGCTCTTGTATAGAAACAAAAAAGTCCAAATTACATGATTTTAGCTTTTTTTTAATCAATTTTTAAAGAAATCCAGAATCAAAACACTTGAGGGTGGTTTTGCCAGAATCAAAACAGGCTAATGATTTAGAACCAAAACCAAAAAACGTTGTGCATATCTCTAATGTAAATCCACTGAACATATTGCATAGAGATTTCACAAGCTAACATTACATTATTAGGTGTGAAAGTAAGATTCATATGTGTGTTGTATTTTAAATTATGCATTAATTTTTTAATGAAATTAATATTATGCACAGTTCTGTTATATTTACATCTAAAGAGCTTAATACGTAACCTATTAGCTATTTTTTGCCAACTTTTTTATTTTTAAGCAAATTCATTACTTGACACTCATCTAAGTGCCTTTTTAGAACTTAAAGAGAAAGCTAATGTTTGTGCCCTTGAGACTAGTATTGAGGCGTAGGGAAAATGGGAAGAAAATTTAATTTATATGAAATGTTATATACCCCAATGGACATGTAACATCTTACTAGTTAATAAACTCTTTCTTCCCATGTGTTCAAGATGGACAATACTTCAGAATTCACACTTATTTACTAAGAAGAAAGCAATTACTGATTGCACAAATTAAACTGGCAGATACAATATTACATAATACATTTAGACCTGAGAGAACACTTTCCAGATTCCATGCACTCACTGAGAGGATAGATTTTTCTGTATTAATCTTTCTTTGTAGCATGTATCAGGATGGCAGTGTCCAATGTACAGGTCCCCTGTCATTCCACATGATTAAAAAAAAGATGCAGATCATATATTTAAAAAATGTTTTTAATTTAAATTGCATTGATCCAAATGCGTCATATGCCAATTTAGTCCCACAGTAGATGGGGGATGGCAGTCCTACATCAAAGAAAGGAAATCTTAAAAATATTCTGCATCAATCACACCTGTAAAGTCCTCTACTATCTGTAGCTATAGCTACCATCCCTATTGAGGAAGGCTCAAATCTATCACTCTGCCCTACCACACAAAAACCCTTCCTAAGCTATGGTATAAGATTTTTCTTCTTCCATTGGCTGTTTATTATCCCTCACCCACTGTGGTACAAAAGGTGTATCAGATAAATCTTTGTATGGACCTAAAACATATTTACATATATTAGGTAGATCACCTTCAAATCTGTTTTTGCAATTTTCATATCTAATAGTAGTTACGGTGTGGGGTGAGGATGGATAAGATGGACTCTGGGTCAGGGCAGTAACAGGGCTATAAATTGCAGATTGCCTGCCCTGCCCCATAACATGTAAAATCATAAAGCTGGGACCAGCCAAATGCAGGTGCCATATGCCCTGTATGCTGGGCAGTTGCACCGCTCACCCACCCTTGGTTACAGCCTACGAATCAACCTAATGCTGAGGATCCTAGCCATGGTTTTCAGGTACTTTGTTGGTGTGACAGAGTATTGGCCCAGAGGCAATTGCTTCTAGCTCCATATAGTAATCCTTCATATGCCATATCATTGGGGATGGGATGGATAAGACAACATGTGAGTTGCAGATTGCCTAAGCCAATGTTCAAGTAGTAACAAAGAAATAAAATAATGTTGAAATAAACACAGTCACCTCCTTGTTAAAACAATTTTCATAAAAATCCCAAAGTACTATACTTAATGATGTTCATTCTATACAGAGTCTAAAAGTTTTGATCTGACGTAGTGCCTACAATGGCACTACGTCAGATTTTGCCAACCAAAAAGAACTACAGAAATTGATTAAAAAAAACCTTCCAATTCTTCATTTCCAAGGTTGCCTTTATGATAAATTAAAGGGAGGGGGATCCAGAAAAATAAAACAAAATTAAGATTCCTGTCCTGCATAGACTTTTCTCTAACTGGTTTTAAAGTTTTATTCAACCCCAGTATAATATTTTTTAGAATTATTGAAATATATATATTAGAGATGAGCGGGTTCGGTTTCTTTGAATCCGAACCCGCACGAACTTCACTTTTTTTTTCACGGGTCCGAGCGACTCGGATCTTCCCGCCTTGCTCGGTTAACCCGAGCGCGCCCGAACGTCATCATGACGCTGTCGGATTCTCGCGAGACTCGGATTCTATATAAGGAGCCGCGCGTCGCCGCCATTTTCACACGTGCATTGAGATTGATAGGGAGAGGACGTGGCTGGCGTCCTCTCCATTAGAATAGATTAGAAGAGAGAGAGAGAGAGAGAGAGATTGTGCAGACAGAGTTTACCACAGTGACCAGTGCAGTTGTTGTTAAGTTAACTTTTATTTAATATATCCGTTCTCTGCTATATCCGTTCTCTGCCTGAAAAAAACGATACACAGCAGTCACACAGTGTGACTCAGTCTGTGTGCACTCAGCTCAGCCCAGTGTGCTGCACATCAATGTATAAAAGCTTATAATAATTGTGGGGGAGACTGGGGAGCACTGCAGGTTGTTATAGCAGGAGCCAGGAGTACATAATATTATATTAATTTAAAATTAAACAGTGCACACTTTTGCTGCAGGAGTGCCACTGCCAGTGTGACTAGTGGTGACCAGTGCCTGACCACCAGTATAGTAGTATATTGTTGTATACTATCTCTTTATCAACCAGTCTATATTAGCAGCAGACACAGTACAGTGCGGTAGTTCACGGCTGTGGCTACCTCTGTGTCGGCAGTCGGCACTCGGCAGGCAGTCCGTCCATCCATAATTGTATAATTATATACCACCTAACCGTGGTATTTTTTTTTCTTTCTTTATACCGTCGTCATAGTCATACTAGTTGTTACGAGTATACTACTATCTCTTTATCAACCAGTGTACAGTGCGGTAGTTCACGGCTGTGGCTACCTCTGTGTCGGCAGTCGGCAGGCAGTCCGTCCATCCATAATTGTATTATTATAATATATACCACCTAACCGTGGTTTTTTTTTCATTCTTTATACCGTCATAGTGTCATACTAGTTGTTACGAGTATACTACTATCTCTTTATCAACCAGTGTACAGTGCGGTAGTTCACGGCTGTGGCTACCTCTGTGTCGGCAGTCGGCAGGCAGTCCGTCCATCCATAATTGTATTATAATATATACCACCTAACCGTGGTTTTTTTTTCATTCTTTATACCGTCATAGTGTCATACTAGTTGTTACGAGTATACTACTATCTCTTTATCAACCAGTGTACAGTGCGGTAGTTCACGGCTGTGGCTACCTCTGTGTCGGCAGTCGGCAGGCAGTCCGTCCATCCATAATTGTATTATAATATATACCACCTAACCGTGGTTTTTTTTTCATTCTTTATACCGTCATAGTCAGTCATACTAGTTGTTACGAGTATACTACTATCTCTTTATCAACCAGTGTACAGTGCGGTAGTTCACGGCTGTGGCTACCTCTGTGTCGGCACTCGGCAGGCAGTCCGTCCATCCATAATTGTATTATAATATATACCACCTAACCGTGGTTTTTTTTTCATTCTTTATACCGTCATAGTCAGTCATACTAGTTGTTACGAGTATACTACTATCTCTTTATCAACCAGTGTACAGTGCGGTAGTTCACGGCTGTGGCTACCTCTGTGTCGGCACTCGGCAGCCCGTCCATAATTGTATATACCAGTGACCTAACCGTGGTTTTTTTTTCTTTCTTTATACATACATACTAGTTACGAGTATACTATCTCTTTATCAACCAGTCTATATATTAGCAGCAGACACAGTACAGTGCGGTAGTTCACGGCTGTGGCTACCTCTGTGTCGGCACTCGGCAGCCCGTCCATAATTGTATATACCACCTAACCGTGGTTTTTTTTTCTTTCTTTATACATACATACTAGTTACGAGTATACTATCTCTTTATCAACCAGTCTATATATTAGCAGCAGACACAGTACAGTGCGGTAGTTCACGGCTGTGGCTACCTCTGTGTCGGCACTCGGCAGCCCGTCCATAATTGTATATACCAGTGACCTAACCGTGGTTTTTTTTTCTTTCTTTATACATACATACTAGTTACGAGTATACTATCTCTTTATCAACCAGTCTATATATTAGCAGCAGACACAGTACAGTGCGGTAGTTCACGGCTGTGGCTACCTCTGTGTCGGCACTCGGCAGCCCGTCCATAATTGTATATACCACCTAACCGTGGTTTTTTTTTCTTTCTTTATACATACATACTAGTTACGAGTATACTATCTCTTTATCAACCAGTCTATATATTAGCAGCAGACACAGTACAGTGCGGTAGTTCACGGCTGTCGCTACCTCTGTGTCGGCACTCGGCAGCCCGTCCATAATTGTATACTAGTATCCAATCCATCCATCTCCATTGTTTACCTGAGGTGCCGTTTAGTTGTGCCTATTAAAATATGGAGAACAAAAATGCCACTCCTAGATGGGCCCGGTGTTTGTGTCGGCCACTAGGGTCGCTAATCTTACTCACACAGCTACCTCATTGCGCCTCTTTTTTTCTTTGCGTCATGTGCTGTTTGGGGAGGGTTTTTTGGAAGGGACATCCTGCGTGACACTGCAGTGCCACTCCTAGATGGGCCCGGTGTTTGTGTCGGCCACTAGGGTCGCTTATCTTACTCACACAGCGACCTCGGTGCAAATTTTAGGACTAAAAATAATATTGTGAGGTGTGAGGTATTCAGAATAGACTGAAAATGAGTGTAAATTATGGTTTTTGAGGTTAATAATACTTTGGGATCAAAATGACCCCCAAATTCTATGATTTAAGCTGTTTTTTAGTGTTTTTGGAAAAAAACACCCGAATCCAAAACACACCCGAATCCGACAAAAATAATTCGGTGAGGTTTTGCCAAAACGCGTTCGAACCCAAAACACGGCCGCGGAACCGAACCCAAAACCAAAACACAAAACCCGAAAAATTTCAGGCGCTCATCTCTAATATATATATTTACTTTCACAGCATACTGTACAGCTATAGCAAATAGACAGTATCACTTTGCAGTTTAGTAAGAGGTTCCGAGTCACTGGGCTTCCAGGACTTTTTGTTTCTCCTCTTTCCTCTCGCTCTCCAGGTGCAGACCGATTCCATGGCTGAAACACATTGGAAACCGGCATCAACCCAGATTATAAAATGGAGAAACATGGAAGCACACCCATTAAAAGCCAAAGTCTTCAGAGAGAAGTTAGTGATCAGAAGCATTGAAACGCCACCTACTGTCATCTGCCAAAATGTCTGGAAGGAAGGACATATATCCATTAATGCGCAAATCCAAATGCTGCTGCATCTAGCGGCTGTAAGCAAACCACACATGTGCCATATCATTCATATGCACCTTAATGGAGGCTCTGTGTGTATCTGGTTCTCTCTGTCCATAAAAATGGACATTTTTGAGGGCCAATAGGCACACTGGACAGCTGCCCAGGAGCCCACAATTCTAGGAGGTTTACAGCAGGGCCGGGCAAGTGCCTCTCATGTGTTTCTTGGGGGACAGTTAAAGAATTCAGCCCAGCCGCTCTGATTGTGAATTACACATAATCAGAGCGGCCATGCAGTATTCTCTACCTGTCACCCAGCCTGCAGCCAGAGAGTGAATTGCTGCCAGCATGCGGATTGGTGGATGGCTTGAGCTATCCACCAATCAGAGTGCTGACATCCATTCACTATATGGAAGCATGTGAAAAGACATTGCAGGACTGCAGGAGGGGTATATTATTATTTTTATTTATTAATTCTCGTTTATGGGTGTGTAAGGCCCCAGTGAATTACTTTGCCCAGGGCCTAAAAAGCTGTTAAGGTGGCCCTGACTGGGTGGCCACCTTTCCAGAGGTTACTAGGATATCTGTTTAGTGGCAATGTCAAAGGAGTGATATGGGCATGTAGCCAAACTTCTGTGGTATTCTGAGGCATGTATGTGACGTAGGAGCATCTGTTCTAGATGGATATTTGGATGCACCCATTATAAGGTGGGTGCACTGTAGGTGATTATAGTAATGATGCAAAAACACTGGGAGGTGCGAATACATTCCTCAAGCTGGACAGACACATGCATTATCATAATGTAATAAATCTGGCTGCCGCAGCCATCCGCATTTACAGCAACTCAGATTCAGGCTATTAAAGCAAAACACACCCACTAATGTGCAACTCTACATGATCATCTGAGTGATCACTTATTCCCAGAAGACTCACCCTAAGCGATAAACCAAAATAAATTCACGTCCGGCTATATTCTGTAGAGAACATGAGCTGCAGAGTGAACCCAATTTATTCAGCCCTGTTGTGTACGTTTGTGTTGCTTTGACATGCAAATCAATTATATAAAGGCCTTCAGTTGTTCAATCGGCAATTGCCTCACTGTGCTTAGCAAATTACCCTTTTGCAAATCACATGCAGACAGATTACTAATTCGTAAATTATTACAGAAAGAAATGTCTTTCCTTTGGATATCATAAAAGCCATTTATTATGTTTGAAGAATGCATTGTTTGGATGTGGCATACATGGATATTCCGGTATCCTGGTGGCTGCAAGCTGAAAAGATTTAGTAAAGTGACTTTACAGGCCAGCAGAACCAATTTCCTAGAATCCATAAAAGCAAATGTCACTTTATTTTACTAGTACGTGCACAGTACGTGCAAAATATGCTTTGAAAACATGAACCTTGGCTAGTTCACTGTAGTTGTACGAGACCTTGGAAAGTGATAAAAGTCAAAATGTTGCCCAAAGAAACCCATCCATCAGCTTCAATCATTTTAAAGACTTCTCCCGTTTATCTCTGTCCAAGGCTTGAAACATCTCCCCATCATGTCATCTAGAACACCAAGGTTTACAAAAACCATACAAACCTTCTGGGCTGATTCTGAGTCACATGCAGCAGCATCTATTACAGGTCAACTGTCTGTGAATTTATGCAAATGCCGCTACAAACTCCTTCCCCTTTGTACATCCGAGCAGCCAAATGTGCAAGGAATAAGATGTCCACTTTTAGCATCTGTACGTGCTGTAATATCAATTAGTGCATCCTTATACTGTACACAACCTTTGTACCATCAAAACTTGCACCAGCATGTAGCAGGTGCAATTTCTGCATCTGACCCAGAGGTTCTCATAGTGGGTGCCATGGTAGGGGTGCCACCATTTGGTGGTTGATGAGCAAATCAAATAATATATGGTCAGTTTGATAGGAAAAACCAATGCTGGTGTCTGCCAATCATAAATATGAGGACAAACACAAGCACAGTTGTGCACCAACATATAACTGACCGTAGGGATGACAGGTAAGCTCAATTGACTTAATTTAATCATTTTTGCTGAATTTCACTATAAATATACTTTTGGCTTAGGGGTACTATGAAAAACTGCTGATATTCTATGGTGATTTTAGAATGTTTGGGAACCACTGATATGACTATTGCCTCCTATTCCTGCGACTGTGCATCTGTTAATGTCACCAATTACATTGTTGTGAACAGACCCTCTCTAGCCACCAACCAGTCGCCATCTTGATGTGCCCATCACTTTAGCACAACATTTCTGACACTGTCTGTCCCAGTTGCAGCGTACACTCTGTGTAATGCATGCGTCAAAGGAGGTTTCAGAATTTTTTTGCGCATGAGCAATTGCAAAAAATCACTCAACTATGGTACAATTGGAATAGCGTACAGCTCTGAATCAGGCCCATAAAACCCCACTGGCTATCACATGGTACAGTATCTCTCAGCATTTCAAAGGGACAAATATCTCTCAGCATTTCAAAGGGACAAAGACTAGCACATGTAGATGTGCGCCGGAAACTTTTCGTGTTTTGTGTTTTGGTTTTGGATCTGGATCCTCGCTCGTGTTTTGGATCTGGATTGGTTTTGTCAAAACCACCTTTTTGTGTTTTGGTTTTAGTTTTGGATCTGGATGATTTAAAAAAAAAAACATAAAAACAGCTAAAAACACAGAATTTGGGGGTAATTTTGACCCTACGGTATTATTAACCTCAATAACATTCATTTCCACTCATTTCTAGTCTATTCTGAACACCTCACAATATTGTTTTTAGGCCAAAAGGTTGCACCGAGGTAGCTGGATGACTAAGCTAAGCAACACAGATGTACGGCACAAACACCTGGCCCATCTAGGAGTGGCACTGCAGTGTCAGACAGGTTGGCACTTACAAACTAGGCCCCAAACAGCACATCATGCACAGAAGAAAAAGTGGTGCAATGTGGTAGCTGTATGACTAAGCTAAGCGACACAAGTGTGCGGCACAAACAACATGGGACGTGCTGGAATTTGACCAGATGTAATACAAGCATAATATTAGTGGCACAGGAGAGCGTACCCCTAAACCACACACACACACACACACACACACAACACACACACACAAACACACACACACACACACACACACACAGCAAAGCCTGTAAAATTAATTTGGATAATAATAACTAGTGATGAGCGGGTTCGGTTCCTCGGGATCTGAACCCCCCCCCGAACTTCACCCATTTTACACGGTTCCGAGGCAGACTCAAATCTTCCCGCCTTGCTCGGTTAACCCGAGCGCGCCCGAACATCATCATCCCGCTGTCGGATTCTCGCGAGATTCGTATTCTATATAAGGAGCCACGCGTCGCCGCCATTTTCACTCATGCTTTGGAGATGATAGCGAGAGGACGTGCAGCGTTCTCTCAGTTTCTGTGTTCAGTGTGCTGCAAATATCTGTGCTCAGTGTGCTGCAAATATCTTTGCTCAGTGTGCTGAAAATATCTACGTTCTCTGCCTGAAAAACGCTCCATATCTGTGCTGCATTGTAGTATATTGTAGGAGGACAGTGCATAATTTTGCTGTGACCACCAGTATATATATAGCAGTACAGTACAGTAGTCCACTGCTCTACCTCTGTGTTGTCAAGTATACTATGCATCCATACCTGAGCTGCATTTTAGTTGTGCGCAGTATATAGTAGAAGTACAGTGCAGAATTTTGCTGTGACCACCAGTATATATATAGTAGTACGGTACAGTAGTCCATTGCTCTACCTCTGTGTCGTCAAGTATACTATGCATCCATACCTGTGCTGCATTTTAGTTGTGCGCAGTATATAGTAGGAGGACAGTGCAGAATTTTGCTGTGACCACCAATATATATATATAGCAGTACGGTACAGTAGTCCATTGCTCTACCTCTGTGTCGTCAAGTATACTATGCATCCATACCTGTGCTGCATTTAAGTTGTGCGCAGTATATAATAGGAGGACAGTGCAGAATTTTGCTGTGACCACCAGTATATATATAGCAGTATGGTACAGAAGTCCATTGCTCTACCTCTGTGTCATCAAGTATACTATGCATCCATACCTGTGCTGCATTTTAGTTGTGCGCAGTATATAGTAGGAGGACAGTGCAGAATTTTGCTGTGACCACCAGTATATATATAGCAGTACGGTACAGTAGTCCATTGCGCTACCTCTGTGTCGTCAAGTATACTATGCATCCATACCTGTGCTGCATTTTAGTTGTGCGCAGTATATAGTAGGAGGACAGTGCAGAATTTTGCTGTGACCACCAATATATATATAGCAGTACAGTACAGTAGTCCATTGCTCTACCTCTGTGTCGTCAAGTATACTATGCATCCATACCTGTGCTGCATTTTAGTTGTGCACAGTATATAGTAGGAGTACAGTGCAGTATTTTGCTGTGACCACCAGTATATATATAGCAGTACGGTACAGTAGTCCATTGCTCTACCTCTGTGTCGTCAAGTATACTATGCATCCATACCTGTGCTGCATTTAAGTTGTGCGCAGTATATAGTAGTAGGACAGTGCAGAATTTTGCTGTAACAACCAGTATATATATATATAGCAGTACGGTACAGTAGTCCACTGCTCTACCCCTGTGTCGTCAAGTATACTATGCATCCATACCTGTGCTGCATTTTAGTTGTGTGCAGTATAGAGTAGGAGGACAGTGCAGAATTTTGCTGTGACCACCAGTATATATATAGCAGTACGGTACAGTAGTCCATTACTCTACCTCTGTGTCATCAAGTATACTATGCATCCATACCTGTGCTGCATTTTAGTTGTGTGCAGTATATAGTAGGAGGACAGTGCAGAAATTTGCTGTGACAACCAGTATTTATATAGCAGTACGGTATAGTAGTCCACTGCTCTATCCCTGTGTCGTCAAGTATACTATGCATCCATACCTGTGCTGCATTTTAGTTGTGCGCAGTATATAGTAGGAGGACAGTGCAGAATTTTGCTGTGACTACCAGTATATATATATATATATATATATATATATATATAGCAGTACGGTACAGTAGTCCACTGCTCTACCTCTGTGTCATCAAGTATAATACAAAAGTTCAGTAAAATGACCCAAAAATCAAAATTAAAAGCAACTGATGAGAAGCGTAAACTTGCCAATATGCCATTTACGACACGGAGTGGCAAGGAACAGCTGAGGCCCTGGCCTATGTTCATGGCTTATGGTTCAGATTCACATGAGGATGGAAGCACTCATCCTCTCGCTAGAAAACTGCAGTGCCACTCCTAGATGGGCCAGGTGTTTGTGTCGTCCACTGGGGTCGCTTAGCTTAGTCACACAGCTACCTCATTGTAACTCTTTTTTTCTTTGCATCATGTGCTGTGTGGGGACTATTTTTTAAATCTGCCATCCTGTCTGACACTGCAGTGCCACTCCTAGATGGGCCAGGTGTTTGTGTCGGCCACTTGGGTCGCTTAGCTTAGTCACACAGCTACCTCATTGCACCTCTTTTTTTCTTTGCATTATGTGCTGTTTGGGGATTATTTTTTAAATCTGCCATCCTGTCTGACACTGCAGTGCCACTCCTAGATGGGCCAGGTGTTTGTGTCGGCCACTTGGGTCGCTTAGCTTAGCCATCCAGCGACCTCAGTGCAAATGTTAGGACTAAAAATAATATTGTGAGGTGTGAGGTGTTCAGAATAGACTGGAAATGAGTGGAAATTATGGTTATTGAGGTTAATAATACTATGGGATCAAAATGACCCCCAAATTCTATGATTTCAGCTGTTTTTGAGGTTTTGTTTTTTTTAAAAACACCGAATCCAAAACACACCTGAATCCGACAAAAAAATTTCAGGGAGGTTTTGCCAAAACGCGTCCGAATCCAAAACACGGCCGCGGAACCGAATCCAAATCCAAAACACAAAACCCGAAAAATTTCTGGTGCACATCACTAATAATAACCCTTTTATTTGGAGCTTTTATAATAATATGCAGCACAGGCGAGCGTACCCCTACACCACACAGGGCAAACCCTGTAAAAATTATTTGGATAATAATATAAGTAATGTATATAACCGTTTTATTTGGAGTAAATAATATACAGCACAGGTCACCACCACTGGACTTATGGCAGCACAAGATACCACCACTGGACTAATGCAGAACAAGACAGCACCACTGGACTGGACTTATACAGCAGTACCCCTGGACTTATACGTCAGTACCCCTGGAGTTGTACAGCAGTGTCAGACAGGGTGGCACTTTAAAAAACTAGTCCCCAAACAGCACATGATGCAAAGAAGAAAAAGAGGTGCAAGATGGAATTGTCCTTGGGCCCTCCCACCCTTATGTTGTTGTATAAACAGGACATGCACACTTTAACAAACCAATCATTTCAGCGACAGGGTCTGCCACACGACTGTGGCTGAAATGACTGGTTTGTTTGGGCCCCCACCAAAAAAGAAGCAATTAATCTCTCCATGCACAAACTGTCTCTACAGAGGCAAAATGTCCACCTCATCCTCCGATTCCTCACCCCTTTCAGTGTGTACATCCTCCTCCTCACAGATTATTAATTCGTCCCCACTGGAATCCACCATCACAGGTCCCTGTGTACTTTCTGTAGGCAATTGCCAGTAAAGGTCTTCCCAGAGGAATTTATAATTCATTTTGATGAACATCAACCTTATCCACATTTTGTGGAAGTGACCTCCTACGCCGATCGCTGACAAGGTTACTGGCTGCACTAAACACTGTTTCATAGTACACACTGGGGGGGGGGGGGGGGGGAAACTTAGGTAAAATAGAGCCAGTTTGTGCAAGGGCATCCAAATTGCCTCTTTTTACTGCCAATATACATACGGACTGTATGACATGCCTACTTGGATATTGTCACTCATATAATCCTCCACCATTCTTTCAATGGTGACAGAATCATATGCAGTGACAGTAGACATGTCAGTAATCGTTGGCAGGTCCTTCAGTCCAGACAAGATATCAGCACTCGCTCCTGACTGTCCTGCATCACCGCCAGTGGGTGGGCTAGGAAATGTTATCCTTTTCCTCGCAGCCCCAGTTGCGGGAGAAATTGAAGGAGGAACTGTTGACGGGTCACGTTCCGCTTGAGTTGACAATTTTCTCACCAGCAGGTCTTTGAACCTCTGCAGACTTGTGTCTGCCGGTAAGAGCGATACAACGTAGTCTTTAAACCTAGGATCGAGCACAGTGGCCAAAATGTAGTGCTGTGATTTCAACAGACTGACTACTCTTGAATCCTGGCAAAGTGAATGAAGGGCTCCATCCACAAGTCCCACATACTTTGCGGAATAGCTCCATCTTAGCTCCTCCTTCAATTTCTACAGCTGCTTCTGCAAAAGCCTGATGAGGGAAATGACCTGACTCAAACTGGCAGTGTCTGAACTGACTTCACCTGTGACAAGTTTGAAAGGTTGGAGAACCTTGCACTAGATGGAAGTCATTCTCCACTGCGCTTGAGTCAGGTGCATTCCCCCTCCTTTGCCTATATTGTAGGTGGATGTATAGGCTTGAATGGACTTTTGCTGCTCCTCCATCCTCTAAAGCGTATAGAGTGTTGAATTCCACCTTGTTACCACCTCTTGCTTCAGGTGATGGCAGGGCAGGTTCAGGAGTGTTTGCTGGTGCTCCAGTCTTCAGCACACGGTGGCTGAATGCCGAAAGTGGCCTGCATGCCCCTGTCATTTTAAAAAAAATTCTGCACTACCAGATTAATTGTATGTGCAAAACATGGGACGAGCTAGAATTTGCCCAGATGTAGTGCACGCACAATATTGGTGGCGTTGTCCGATATCACAAATCTACAGGAGAGTCTGACTGGGGTAAGCCATTGTGCAATGATGTCCCTCAGTTTCCGTAAGAGGTTGTCAGCGGTGTCCCTTTTACAGAAAGCGGTGATACATAGCGTAGCCTGCCTAGGAACGAGGTTGCATTTGCGAGATGCTGCTACTGGTGCCGCTGCTGTTGTTGCTGCTGCGGTAGGCAATACATCTACCCAGTGGGCTGTCGCAGTCATATAGTCCTTAGTCTGCCCTCTATCAATTGTCCACATGTCTGTGGTTAAGTGGACAGTGGGTACAACTGCATTTTTTAGGACACTGAGGACACTTTTTCTGAAATTTCTGTACATTCTCTGTATCACCTGCCTAGTGAAGTGGAACCTAGATGGGATTTAGTGCCGGGGACACACTACCTCAAACAATTCTCTAAGTTTCACTGAACTAATGGCGGATACTGGATGCACGTCTAACAGCAACATAGCTGTCAAGGCCTCAGTTATCTGCTTTGCAACAGGATGACTGCTGTCATATTTCATCTTCCTCACAATGGACTGTTGGACAGTCAATTGCTTAGTTGAAGTCGTACCAGTGGTCTTCCGACTTCCCCTCTGGGATGACAATCGACTCCCAGCAGCAACAACAGCAGCAGCAGCAGTAGGCATACCACTCAAGGATCCTCTGGAGGAATCCTGGTTAGGAAAGGACTCCTCAGTCTAGCCAGTTACATGGCCTGCTGGACTACTGATGTTCCTGACTGAGGAGGAAGATGACGTTGAGGGAGATGGTGGTGTGGCTTGCAGGAGCTTGGTTACAAGAGGAAGAAAGGATTTAGGTGTCAGTGGACTGCTTACACTCTTACCCAAAGTCTCACAACTTGACACTGACTTCTGATAAATGTGCAGCAGGTGACGTATAAGGGCGGATGTTCCTAGGTGGTTAACGTCCTTACCCCTACTTATTACAGATTGACAGAGGCAACACCCGGCTTGACACCTGTTGTCCAGATTTGTGGAGAAATAATTCCACATCGAAGAGGTGGCTTTTTTGGTATTTGCCAAGGCATCACAATGGGCTTCTTTATCCCATGGACAACAGGTGTCTCCCCCATGCCTAATTTAAACAAGCCACATCACCATCAGAATCCTCCTCGTCAACTTCCTCCTCAGCACCAGCAACACCCATATCCTCATTCTGGTGTACTTCAACAGTGACGACTTCAATTTGAATATCAGAAACTGGACTGAGGGTGCTACTTCCAGCACTTGCAGAGGGCTTGAAAACGGTGGAAGGAGCCACCTCTTCCCATCCAGTGTTGGGAAGGTCAGGCATCACAACTGCCGACACACTTGGACTCTACTTGGGGATTTGTGATACCATCTTAGAACGCACAGTTCTTTGCTGTGCTTTTGCCAGCTTAACTCTTTTCATTTTTCTAGCGGGAGTATGACGGCTTTCATCATCATGTGAAGCTGAACCATTAGTTATGAACATAGGCCAGGGCCTCAGCCGTTCCTTGCCACTCCGTGTCGTAAATGGCATATTGGCAAGTTTATGTTTCTCCTCAGACCATTTAAATAACTTTTTTTGGGGTCATTTTACTGAACTTTTGCTTTTTGGATGTGACATGACCTCTACTATGACATTGGGCATCGGCCTTGGCAGATGATGTTGATGGCATTTCATCGTCTATGTCATGACTAGTGGCAACAGCTTCAGCACTAGGAGGAACTGGTTCTTGATCATTCCCTATTTTATCCTCCAAATTTTTGTTCTCCATTATTTTTCTGAAGTTCTATAACACAATATGCGGCACAGAAGAGCGTACCTCTACACCACACAGGGCAAACCCTGTAAAAATTATATTTGGATTAAATGTTAATAACCCCTTTATTTGGAGTAAATAATATACAGCACAGGACACTACTACTGGTCTGATGCAGGACAACACAGCGACACTGTAATTGACTTATACAGCAGCACTGGACATATGGCAGCAGAGGACACCACCACTGTGACTGGTCACTGGACTGACTGATGCAGCTGTACTTTTCTTATTGCACCATCACTCATTTAGAGTTGCACACAATATGTCTGCAGTTACCATACACTCGCATTGTATTGCAGGAGTTAATGTAGATATTTGCACATGACTGCGCCATATCTTGCCACACTCTGCTTAAGATATCATCATTATCAATGCGCACGTGTGCTGGCCTTATACTTGGTTTAAGAAACTCATCTGAAATCAGAAGGATTTGTGTTACATATAACAATTCGCGTGATTGATAGTAGCTTACACTTTTGTCTTTCGCAAATACAACAAAGGGGAAGCAGTTACATGACCGGCATTCATGAAACCTCCGGTCACAATACAGATGCTGGAATCCCGCCCCCTTATGGTCCCGAAAGTCGGCATGCTGACTAACAGGGACTATTCCCACTCGTGGGTGTCCACGACACCCATAGAGTGGGAATTAAACCTGTGGCAAGCACAGCTCGCCACCAAGCCCGCAGGGTGGCAAGAGCAGCAAGCCTGCAAGGTGTTTCACTCCACTCACCACCCCACCAGCATTCTGAAAGATGGGATTCTGGCATCAGTATGGTGACTGGCTGTCTCCTGACCACCGATCACGCATACCGAACCCCAGCAAAGTACCACTCACAGTGTACTAGAGACAGTGGCCTGCAACTTTCTCCCCACAAGACTTTGAGGGTGATTCAGTAAGTAATCCAGGATTCACTCATAGCTCACACTCTGGATGAGGAAGGTACTATAATGAGACTTTAGAGGGTACATTTTCTGCAGAACCCGGTTGTAAATGGTTGGAGGCCAGGATGGTGCTGCAAGGTAAGGGAATGGGAGGGCAAAGGGAACCTAAGGGGGAAAGAGGTGAGGAACATATGAAGAGGGACATGAGAAGGCAATGGGCTGGCTCCAGAAGAGGGGCCATCCCACAGTAACTAGCCACACACTGTAGAGCTGGGTGCTGGAGAAATAGTGCCCCAGAGGCAGGCAGAGAAGGGCTGTGGGAAGGGAGGAGGTGGAGCACCTAAAAAAAGGGTATTATCTCCATCCTGACACTGCCCGTATTAACAATAGATGATGGCTGCAGTTCGCCCCGTGACCCAGGACTTTGACTGGTGCCTCTCAAATGTTTGGGAGGCCAGTCGCTCCCCTGCCCCCCCTTTTCTAGCCCCTATGGGTGCAAGTAAAAAATATTATTATCCAATTATTATTATTTTTTGGGGGGGGAGTGTTTAAATTAAAGCTGTATCATTTTCTTCATATTTGTTTGGTATTATCTACAGATTTCTGAACTGCAATAATGTCAAAATAAATTTTTATTTTTCCTAATGAAAGTAATTAACTGGTGCATGGCTGGGTAAAAGCCATGTGTACTTTTTATTTAATTTTCTATATAATTAAAGATGTGTTGCTATTGAACTTAAGTGACCATAATTGCTATAATTATTAGACACAGTTTTACCAAAGTTGAAAAATATGACATAATACTCTAATTTCATGCATGCTTAAATTCCTGTTCTTTCATCTAAGAGGACCGCAAACCGAAAAATAAAATAATGCAGAAATATATTTTGATTTTCTAGTTGTACGGTCACAAGAATAAAAGTCAGTGATTGATCCCCAATTACCAGGGTATCTCTGATAATTATCACTATCCCTATATTCTGATCTTCTTTCCAGTGTATGGACATGGCATAGAAGGTCCACAGTGTCTAAAGTAGATAGTCATTAGGTTAACTCAATATAGTCGACAAGGATTAGGTCAACATGGTCAAAAGGTCAACAGGGTCAAAAGGTCAAGAGCTAACTGGTAGACAGTAAGTTCCACAGGTATAAAAGTTTGACAGGGTCAAAAGCTTGACAAGACAATGGTCATCACAAGTTTTTTGTTTTTTGGGGTGTCATTTTGTATGTTTCATTATATGTGACCACTATCAGTGCACAGGTGTTCACTTGCCATGCTTCACTCGTCATGCTTTTAGAAAAGTGGTTTGCTCCGCTACTGCTGTGCTCGCCAGAGGTTACTATTCCCAGTCATAGTCCACGTGGAGATTAAATCAAGTAAAAGTTGGGAAAACATGGAAAAAACTCAACAAAATTGTGTTTATCATTTGTGTATCGACAATTGTCAGTCAAGCTTTTGAATCTGTTGACCTTAAGCACTGTCAACCTTTCATCTGTCAACCTTATGTGCCTGTTTTTACACCTATTGACCTAAGGCATGTCGATCATATGGTGTTAGCCAATTGACTGTTGAGCTAAACACTGTCGACCTATCACCTGGAAGCTCCAGTATATTATGGGGAGTTGTTTCATACAATATAAAGAGGACTAGTGGAGAAGTTCCCCATAGAAGCCAATCTTATTCTACAGTAGCTATCATTTATCAAGTACTTGCTGGTTATACAAAAAGACCAGCAACAAACATGTAGCAACTGTCCACTCTCTTGACTATTCAGTGTGTTTGCTGGTTTGTGTTACCTCGGAAACCGCATGACCTTTATTTTATGCTGTGGGTGGGATATGCTCTGCCCTCCAGTCTGACACATCCCAAAGTCACACTGCACTGACGTTTTATGTAGAAATTGCACAACACAAAATTACTCGTGTTACAGTGCTTGGTGGCAGGGGAATTTTATGGTGTGGACTGACACATATGGAGAAATATAGTGTGGGGAGAAAACTCTCCATGTTACATCCCTGCAGACACATGGGGTTTGCACAGGTACAGTATAAGGGACATGCACAGGATGACAGGGTCCCCCTCCCCCATGTGGTACTTTAAGCACAAGCAGTATAGGTGATGTGTCAGTATTATTTGGATCAGTCTGCCAAAATACACATGTGGTATCATAATGAGCCATCCAGTAATAACCTTACATAGTCAGTGAAAATGTCACAGTGAGGTCCAAGAATTGCAGTTACTGGTCTTCTGATGTCTCTGAGTTCTCACAAGTCAAGGACATTCAAGCATGTCTGCAGGATCTCATGCTGGGAGGGAGTTTAAGGGACTGTCTGCAATTTTCTTGACAAATGTCATCAGAAGTGTATACAATTAGTGATTAAATACAATTGTAAAATAACAGGTAGTTTGCAGACTGTCCTTTACTCCCTACAGACATGCTTGAATGCCCTAAGCAATTGCTTAGCTTGCCTATAACTAGGAATGGCTCTGACTAGCGGTCCAGCGGTTACTTAGCTGGTCCTGGTGACTGCAGTGGCTCCGGAGTTTACGTCTAAGTCCCTGCAGTTATTTGACCAGTCCTTCAGGCGGTGACCTGTGCCAAGAGGTGGTTCAAGTGAGTTAGTCGCCTCCTAGCCCAAACCCTAATCCTTAACCCTCCCCCTGTTGTCTAACCCTAACTAATACTGCCCAACAGCCAAACACTAACCTCTTACTGCAGCCTAACCCTCCCGGCAGTGCCTAAACCTAACCGAGAATGTCAACATAGTCACTGTTGACGTTACGACTGGATCCTCTGTCACCAAGTTATCCATCTTTATTATGTACAAGAGACACGGTATACTGCATATTTTTATCCACTGTGTATTGTTCATATAATAACATCAAAGTGTGTTACTAGATCTTTTATATAATCCTGTAATAAGTCATTATTAATTGTACCTTACATTTATCTGTGACATGCGATAGTGCTAATACATATTAAAGATTCCTAATTGACTCCACTTTAAATTCACTTACTGAAAGTAATTAAATAAGACCAGTGTAGCATGAAGCAAAAAACTTGTGATGACCATTGTCTTGTCAAGCTTTTGACCCTGTCAAACTTTTATACCTGTGGAACTTACTGTCTACCAGTTAGCTCTTGACCTTTTGACCCTGTTGCCACTGGATTCTTGGCCCTAGCTGAGAGTTTTTTTGAAAATATGAAATTGGCAGTTAAATAATACATCTTTAATTACTAGGACTTTTTATGACAGCAAAAGACATTCAGACAAGTGCAAAATGTAGATATTTATAAGTGCTATTAAAATTTGATCTTATATTTACCTATTTTCAAGGGTAAGTCAATGAATTTGTGGACCATCTATTTAAGAGCAAAATGATCTTTGCTTTCATATTCTGATTGTGAGGAGTTGGGCAGATCTGGTACTGTATGTTCTTTGCTGAGTGTAGGAAGGCATTAAAATTAACCCAGTAATGCTACATAATTTAAGATAGGTCTACCCTTTAGGGGGCTCATTATGAAAACATATTTCATTATGTATCATCTTTACAGAAAGGCTGTAGGTCTGCCCTTTCTGAAAAATAAAACACAACATTAAATATGTCTTTGCAAAGAGCTGAGTTACAATTTTATTAATTGAAATAGGTATGTATATATATATATATATATATACTGTGTATATATATATATTTAAAATATTTTGAAAAATTCTACAGATGAAATTGCAGATTAAACGCGTTTACGGCCTATGGATGATACCCCTGGACCCTAATTTGGAGATTGCCTTTTACGGAGTGTATTTGCCACCTGCTGGATTGCTTGAATGGCCGTGCTTTCCCTCCGTGTTATTATCAAGTGGAACATTTATACTGCAGTGGCGGAACTGGGCCACGGAAAGAAAATAACCGGCTGCTTTTCCCGTGTGTTATACTGTGGCTGCCACCAGGGGACATTAAGCATAGCAAAGGCCAGACTGTCTGTTAAAACCTAAATCTTACAAAAGACTGCTTCATCACACTGGGCGTCATCTGGCAATACTAATCAGCAGGCTTACACAAGTGGGTAAAGTTGCAATCTTGACCCAATGTTCAACATAACGCTGATATTAAACTTATAGGAACTATAAACTCAAGTATTATTAAAGACTCATGTATTGGAGTGAAACTGTTCTTATTTCAGATCTACAGATATGCTACACTAACTGATTGGATTGCTGTTGATCTTGGAGGGTATCATCGATTAAGTAATGACTTGTATTTTTGTCTATGCACTCTCTTTTAATGAATATTATATAATTATTTGTATCTATTTTTAAGATATAATCCTTTTGAGCATATATGTATATATCTCTCTGAAAGCGCTTCTGTCTTTTAACCATTTATTATACAATAAAATACAATTGACTTTGCATTAATCAATTATCATACATAAAATATCATAGGGCTATTTTGAAACACTATAATATGCTATATTCTAGGACTGTATATAGTATCATCTCATTTGCCAATCAATGCTTTCAATTTTATAACCAGCTGTTACTTAAAGGAGAAAAGATACTTTTAAATCCTTTTTGTTTCCACTGCTGTGATTTAAGGTGTTAAAAGTCCAACTTGAACAAATAAATCAGATGGAAAGTCTCTCCACTGGATTGTTTATATGAATGAGTATATTTGTACTGTATATTCCAAAGATCTTTAGATGTTCCTAGATTCTATTCAGACTATAGAACAATGGTGCAATTCACTTCATCAGAATAGTGGAAACTAGGGTTAAAATCCTAGTTATAGCACAGTTTTTATAGTGTTTCAAAATAGCCCTATGATATTTTATGTATGATAATTGATTAATGCAAAGTCAATTGTATTTTATTGTATAATAAATGGTTAAAAGACAGAAGCGCTTTCAGAGAGATATATACATATATGCTCAAAAGGATTATAGCTTTTAGATTGATACAATTTCAGAGTATCATGTGGGAGCAGCTTACAGGTCTATAAACCTTTCAAGTGACCAGTTTTTAGTAAGAGGTTTTTTTTTCCTTGTTCTTGTTTTGGTTTTTGTTTATATTGCGCCTGAAATTATATATGCAGGCGGCTATATTTAAATATTATAAATTAGAGTTGATTGGAATAATTATCCGCCTGCATATATAGTACCTGTGAAAAGGGAAATATATATAATTTTTAAGATATGTCTACCGAAATTTTATGCATTCTTGCCTCCCAACACTCTAAGAGGTGGATAGAGCTAGCCATTCTGCAATCAGATTATTGTGAGCTTCCAGCTTTGAATTTAGGAAATATAGATATTAATAATACAATTGGAGAAAATAGGACTCTTTTAAATAGTTAATTCTATAATATGAAGGTATTTTAAAACATATTTTTTATTATAGTATTACAATAAAAATAAGGGGGAATATTAAAGATTCAAGTTTCATCCTCATCCGTGTTTGTAAAAAATACTTTTGTATGAGGCTGCATCACAGTAAATTACTATGAATAGAAACATTTTTTTGGCTGGTAGTCCTGCCTTATTGATTTATTTTGTGTATATAGCTTATTATGCTGATTCTTGGCAAATAGTATTAATGAACACGACAATCTTGCTGATCTTTGTGGACCCTTTTAAATATTAATTCAATATTTAATTATTAATATTTACATTTTTAAAGTATTTTGTACAAACATGGGTGAAAAGATGGAATCTTTATCTTTAATATTCCCCCTTATTTTATTGTAATACTATAATAAAGGTTACGTTTTGAAAATACCTTCATATTACACAATTAACTATTTCAAAGACTGCCACCAACAAAGAGTCTTATTTTCTCCCATTGTATTATGCTTTATACCTGACTCAAGGGAGCACCAACAACCCTTAAACAGTTATATTCTACAATAATGGCCATAAATTGGTATAAACCAGTGATTCCCAACTTTTTTTGAGTCACGGCGCCCTAGGGTATTAGATTTTTTTTCACGGCACCTTTAGGTCAAAGTTTCTTATTGTGAAAATCAGAGAAAAAAATATTAAATTAAGTAAATTGTGTTGATATGTTCAGTTAGGCGGGGAGGGACAAGACTCAATTGTCCACAAATTTTATGACTGGGAGCCAACAGCACTGGTTTTGTCTGTTACATTGACCGTAAATAATTTGAACTGGTCCTGGACCACCAACCCAGGGCACCCCTGCAAGTATCCCATGGCAGCCAAGGGTGCCTAGGCACACAGTTTGAGAACCTCTGGTCTAAACAATATTTTGAATTCCCCCCAATACTCTTTTTAAACCACTTTGGGTTGACTCAAGTAAGTGGGAAGTGTCTAGTTCAGACTCCACTCCTTCTTTTCTGTTGAGCTATAGGTATCCCAAGTATCTTTAATGAAGAATGGATGTAGCAATCAATCAACACATGTACAAATGATAAGGCATTTGAGATACATTACTGATCTTACTTAGATGTTAGAACATGGCTTCCAAGTTACAATGTTGAATGGATAATTAACCTATTTTATTCATTCATAGGGCCGGATGTAATGAAGTCTGAGTTGACTGGAGGTGCGGGTTCCCGGACAAACTCTGACATTTTTTTTTTAATTGGCAATCATGTTCAAGGTATAGTTTTGCCTTGTACATGATTATCGCTTTAAATAAACATCCGAGTTCAGCCGGGAACCCGCACCACCTGTCAACTCGGACTTCATTACATCCGGCCCGTATGCTGTAAATTATAACTATCTTTGTAAATTTCTATGCAATTCAATATGATATTATTGGTCAGGCTATTATATCTAAAAATAAACATTTACAAGCATTTAGGTAATTACAAATTTAATCAAGAATGGTCTCTCAGGCTACTTTGGTTCTTGCTAACAACCACTACTAATGCTTAGGTTAGTACTGTGTTTAGTCTACACACACCTACTGGCTTGATCAAGGCTATATAATAAGGCATGAGTTTGTTCGATTTAATTGACTCATATCCCAGACTACAGTACCTGACAGAAACAGAATAGAAGTTATTCGTATCCTCCAATCCCATAATAAATTACTTTATACACCCTGAGTGTTATGTTCAATGTACTTGGAACCCAAGAGATTGGGTGGCCATAGACGGGTTCCGAGTACAGATACATGAAGCTGCTGTAGAATTGAGATACGCAGCTACCCCTAACAAAAATCCCTGACTCCGTTGTCCTTCCCAGTGTTTGATTAACACCTGCAAGACTATGGTTTCTTGGGCGCACGGCAGCCACGTTTGAATGGGCGAATTAGGTCCGCCCAGACTTCGATGCCCCCTGGTCTTAATGGGTGACAAGGCGTTAAATGAGACAGAGAGAACAAGGGGAAAAACTAACTAAGACACAGACACGACAATGAAGGAGAAGACTACAGAAAATAAATAACTAGTTTATGTGCGGCGCGGCCGCCAAGAAAAACAGCAAACCAAAGTAACGCTGCCCAAGTGCCGAATACAAACCCGTCATAGTACAGCAAGGACAACAGTTGCGGAAAACTCAGCAGAAAAACACAATGACTAGAGAATAAGGAGAACGCGGCTTCATCCGTAAGGTGCGGCAGAGCCGCTGCTCACGACACTGGGAAAGGTACACGCAGGAAGATCAGAACTTCAAATTGTTCATAATAGTGCAGATCGTTCAGTGTCTGTGAACGATAACGATCACGATGCGCGGTCCCGCTGGTCGTTGGTCGGAGCTTCTGATCTTCTGCTGCAGGGAAGATCTGAAGCTATTGTCAACGACAGCATGCTCCTGAATGTAGCCTCTCCCAGATGTTAAGATATATCATGTGTATTGTACTATATCATTTGCCCAGGACTGCCAGGGTAGTTGAAGGGAAATCGTTAATGAGAAATCATCAACAGGTCGTCTAGTGTATGGGCACCTTTAGCTGGGACTGAAGCTTATGTGCCAATTTATTTGTTTTGCTTCCTGAATTTTATTCAGCTGAAAAAGACAAATGCATGTTTTCCCAATTTGATTGTAGAGAGAGATTTTTTGTTCAAGCTTACAAGGACATTCTTGTAAAAGGAACTTTATAAATGGGCTGCTAATCTTTAGATACATAGCTGAACAAGTATCTTGCTGTGAGTGAATCTTGTCTATCTCTAGAACAATCAAAGTATTAGTAAAAAGGACATTTATTGTTGATGGAATTGTTGAAGAACATTTTCTTAGCACTCAGTTTGCCATTGTACATGATGATTTCTGTTCTTTTCAAGTGGTTCTTGGCATCGCGCTGTATTTTGATATAAAGTTTAACAATTCCCTGAGATGCTGCTGGGATAGTAAATTGTAAACCCATATACCATAAACCGTAATATTCACTCTCTCTTTCTCTCTTTCTCTCTCTCTCTCTCTCTCTCTCTCTCTCTCTCTTTCTCTCTCTTTCCCTTTACATGCATTTTTTGGAATATTTTACTTATTTGGGTGAAAATTAATTTTTTTTTTTTTTAAATAAGAGTATGCTTCAACACAGTTATGCAAATGTTCAGGTAAATCTGCAATTCCACAAATCTGCAAGTAAACGCACATAGGGGGTTATTCAGCAAAATCTGCATCCATCTACTCACAAGCTGGGGTTCGCTCAGCACAGGGTAAGGCCACCCAGCGCTTGTGTTGCGCCGCCCTGCGATGCATTCACAATTTAATTGCGAATGCATCAATTAGAGGATGACCCCAGCCTGCGCATCCTAGCTACAGTGGCAGACAGTCCGGCACCATCTTTTGTCTCGTAGTGGTCGAAAATGGTTCGGACATGCCTGCGTTGTCCAGACCATGCCCACCAAATTCTGTGGCCCGTCATTTCACACATGTGCAGTAAGAAAATCACTGGGAAAATGGCCACCGCACCATTTTCCCGGAGACCTGTGCATGCACACTAGACTCTGGGACAGCACTAGGGTTCCCTAGTGACCCTAGTGCCTAGAGTCTACACAGCGTTGCTGGTTAGAGAGGAGAGGGCCCAGATAGAGTCTGCTCCTCCTCTCTTGATGCACTCTTGCATGTATATATATATATATATATATATATATACTGTATGTAATAGCCTATAAATATTGTCAGGAGCTTGTACTCCTTTGTTTGTGTGTCTGAGCAGTACAAATCTGCATAGTTTACTATAAACTACATTACTGCAGCTACTTATAAACTTCCATTATAATAATAATAATGCAAATCACAATGCTAATTTAATAAATAATACCTGTACACGTAACATGCTATACCATTTGACTATTAGAATTATATGAAAACATTATTATAAAATACAGTTTAGAATATTCCATTACTCATACGTAATGCAGTAAACACAAGGTATATTCTGTACATCAACCAGAATTAAGCTACAGTATACAAGTATGCACAATGCTAATTAGCTGTTCTTAATATCTAAAACTAATTAATGCAATAAATTATCAGTAAATTGGTGAGTACATAATGCCTGTTTTAATGATCTCTATCACATTATTGAAAAATAAATATTAAATATTACATTATCTAAACTATTACCGCATATTTGATGCAACACTCATAAACCATACGTTCCCAGTTAGGCTTTATTAATGTTTATTAAACATATTTAGGTAATTTGCATATGTTACAGCTTTTAATGTACTTCACATTAAAATACAGATTGTCTGAATTAGTATTATCTTTGATAACTGCATGACATCCTTTGTGGTATATGGGGAGATGCATCAAGCCTTGGAGAGAGTTAAAGGGTTCTATGTACTAAGCCTTGGAGAGAGATAAAGTGAAGAGAAATAAAGTACCAGCCAATCAGCTCCCTAGCTCCCTAACTCATGTCGCCAGGCGGGATGTACTAAGCTCTACCGCTGCGCTAATTGCCTTCTCACCACTCTGTTAACATCTCCATAGTAGTATTTCTCCTCCCCTCCCAGCGCTGCCATTCTGTCCCGTTGTTTTCTCTACCGGCAATCGTCGGTATGAACTACTGTAACAGAAGTATCGCTGCTCCTCCGTTGCGGCCACTCAGCGTTGTGTATGCTGTGCTCGGCTCTCCATAGATACCCTACTGCGCATGCGCACCGCTGCGGACACTCAGAGCTCAGCGTGCACGTGATGGGATACTAAGACATGCGCATGCGCAGGAGGTATCTATGGAGAGCCGAGCGCAGCATACACAACGCTGAGTGGCTGCAACTGAGGAGCAGCGATACTTCTGTTAGTTCATACCGGTGATTGCTGGTAGAGAAACCAATGGGACAGAATGGCAGCGCTGGGAGGAGAAATGTTACTATGGAGATGTCAACAGAGCGGTGAGTAGGCAATTAGCGCAGCGGTAGAGCTTAGTACATCCCGCCCACAGGCTGGGTTTGCAAAATCACAGTTAGGTGCTGGTTGGTTGGTACTTTATCTCTGTACACTTTATCTCTCTCCAAGGCTTAGTACATAGGGGCAAATGTATGAACTGGCGATATGGGGGGAAGCCTCAGCAGCACACGTTATGTGCGCGATACAGCTTCCCCCCATGTATGATAGTTGCAGTGCGGGCACAGTGACAGGGGTGCTATGCAGTTAGCAATGTCATTCATGACAACGGACTTATGTGTTAAGTACAGTAGACAGTGGGACAGGATTCTTTGTATTGGAAAGACTATAAGACCCATGCACTGGTGCTGGAAGCACTGCGGCACAAGGGCTGATTGATGTCTCGTGTCCTTGGTGGGCAGGATATAAAAGAAGAGCCTGGCTGTTCTCACAAATGAGTCAGAATAATGTACCTTTTTGAGCAAGATGAAGCCTGTGCTCTATAGAGGGTGTAGTATGGTATGCCGGCGGTCGGGCTCCCGGCGACCAGCATACCGGCGCCGGAATCCCGACCACCGGCATACCAACAGCTGGGCGAGCGTAAATGAGCCCATTGCGGGCTCGCTGTGCTCACCACACTGTGGGCACGGTGGTGCGCTACGTGCGCCACACTATCTATTCTACCTCCAGGGGGGTCGTGGACCCCAAGAGGGAGAAAATATGTCGGTATGCTGGCGGTCAGGAGTCCGGCGCTGGTATGGTGGTCGCCGGGAGGCCGGCCACCGGCAACCTAAAGACCACCCCTCTATAGAGTGTATGGGTTCAATGGCTGACAGTGGAGAGCTGTTACACAGGAAGCAGCCATATTGGATAAGAAGTGAGTGGAGGCAGTTGAGTACGGGGAGCAGAGCAGATTAATACCCCCTTTAAAGCAATAAGAGAGAGTCTAACTTAAGAGGGAGAGTGCGGAGCAGCACTGTATCTGGACTACGAGTGACAGGGGAGAAATACAGAGTGACCATTGTGTGATTGAGAGAGGAGGACCCAACTACAGAGAACAAGAGGTGTTATACCTGTAACAACTGATGTCAGTAAGAGCTGCCTAGTGATCTGAACCCCAGCTATTGAAATCTTAGGAGGCAGAGCTTAACTGAACTGTCCAGAGCTGGGAGGTGCTGATTCAGCCCTGAGATGACAGCTATTGATGTGTGTAAATTTATGCAGCATACACCTCCCTATAATAGAGACATTTCTTCAGAAACTACTGATCTCTTACTGCTCACAAAGAATGACATCAATTGTGCACAGGTCGCATTCCATGGGGATTTATTCACAGATTTATTTAGTCAGGGAGCATTTGGGGGCGGTTACAGAGAGTAGCAGCAAAAATGCAGGTGTGTTGCAAACATTTTTGGGGTGTGTCTCAGAATACAACTGCGATTGCAGCAACACCTATAGATGTTCACTCTGTGTAGAACATACACCATACTAGAGTCTTAGGAATTTTTGTCAACAGGCAGCAGCAAAAAAAAAAAAAAAAAAAAAAGAGACTGAACTACAATATGGGTCTGTTTCATGTTTGAAAGTAAAGCAAAACAGCATGCAACTATGCATGTTGCACTGAATGGGGGGGGAGGGCAGACGTAACATCTGCAGAGAGTTAGATTTGGAGGGTGTGATGCTAGTGTATTAGAATGATTAATATTTGTAGACACTCCCTTACTAACATGTGTAAACCTGAATCTTCAGTGATGGTCCCTGGGACCAGGGGGATGCTGGGAAGTGGGTGGTCCAATGTGCAGTGTGCCTGGAGTTGGGGCTGGAATAAACAGCACAGCAGTGAACTCACATGTCTCTGTGTCCTTATGACTGGATTTACAAACGTATGAACAAAACATGGTGTCAGAAGAAGTTTAACTTGGACTGCTAGTGCTCTCAGAGTGTGAAAGAGTCCTGCAGAAGTCTGTAAGGCTGTGATACTCAGTGTCTGCAAAGCCTGCCGTGTGCTCCTCTCTTCAAACAGTGAGTAACCATGGATAAACTAGCTCCTCCAACCGGCATGCTGATGTCTGGTAACGTCTGAAAACTGGAAAAGATTTAAGCAAAGGTTTAATATAAATATTGCTGCATGTGGAGCTGATTCAGAGGCTGACAAAACGAAGGCATCCATTTTCCTCCATGTGATAGGAGAGGATGTGCTGGACATTTAGAATAGTTTTCAGTTTGATGAGGGGCAGAATATGGTGCTGTCTTCTATAATGCAAAAGTTTGAAGATTACTTTGTGCCAAGGAAAAATGTGACATATGAAAGATACGTTTTTCACATGTGATCAGAAGTCTGGAGATGGATTTGATCAGTATGTTACAGAGCTGCAATCACTCAGTAAAACCTGTGAGTTTGGTGATTTAAAGGATTCACTGATTAGAGATCGTATTGTCTGTGGAATACCTGATAATGGACTCCGAGAGAGATTGCTGAGAGAGCAAGACCTAACACTAGAAAAGGCAGTGACTATGTGCAGATCTGCAGAAATAACTAGATTTCAAGCCAAAACGTTACACAAGGAAGCTGATGCTGCTGTATATGTAGTGCAGAAAACAGAGCAAAGCAAACCTCCATTCTCAAGAATGAAGCAGTCTAAGCCACAGTCTAATAAGGAAATGTGTAGTAGATGTGGAAATGCTCACAATCCTAAAATGTGCCCTGCTTCTGGTAAAACCTGCATGAAATGTGGTAGACTTAATCACTTTGCCAAATGCTGTAAAATTAAAAGTAAAACAACCAAAGTGCATGCTGTTAAACAAACAAATTAATTATTTGTGGATTGCATTGAACTTTGCAGTGCAGATAAGAAAGAATGGATTGTCCCTTTAACTGTGAACGAGATTGTCATTCCCTTTAAGCTTGATACTGGCACGCAGGTGAATTTAATATCATTTCAAGACTATAAGACTTTTAGAGTAAACCCTAAAATTCATCCAGCCAAAGTAAAAGTTACAGGGTACACTGGGGAGGAAATTCCTGTGAAAGGTACATGCTTAGTGACACTAAAATATAAGGGACAACAGTTTAAAGCATCTCTACTGATTTTGGATAAAAATGTGCAACCGATACTAGGATTAAGTTCCTGTGAGAAACTAAGCTTGCTAAAGAAAGTTTTTATGGTGACATCACAAGTAGAAAATGACTGCAAATCGATGTTTACAGAATACAGAGACTTGTTTGAAGGTCTAGGTTGTTTGCCTGGAGAGCATAAAATAAATATAGACACGCAAGTTTCTTCAGTGATACACCCCAGTTGATGAGCCTACTGAATGGGTAAGCTCCTTAGTAATTGTTGAAAAGAAAAATGGACAACTCAGAATATGTCTAGACCCCAGAGATTTAAACAAAGCTATTAAACGAGAACATTTCAAACTACCAACCAGAGATGAAATCATGTCGCAATTTGCAGGAGCAATATGGTTCAGTAAATTAGACGCATCTTCAGGATTCTGGCAAATGAAGCTAGATGAGGCCAGCTCAAAGCTTTGTACATTTAATACACCAGAAGGTCGATACGTATTTCTTAGACTACCATGTAACACGAATGTTATTTCTTATTGATTGTTTAGTAATACATTAATATATTTATTGATAATTATTAGAAAGAAAGTGTTGTTCATTTACAAGCCAATAGGTCTGAGGTTTATATAAATCTATTGTGTTATAATACATTGCACCATGAGTATAAGAGATGTAAATATATAAATTTATGAAATAGATATATTTATTTGTCTATGTATGTAAATAGTTAATCAATAATTGGTACAGTTGGGACATATATTGTGAATGTGGTCAGCTGACATGCATACTTTAATATAGTAATGCACCTCAAGGTGAGCTCGAGACATTGTGACTAGCAATAGCCTGCAGGGCAGTAAAGGCGGCAAAAAGGGTCTCTAGCTTTGATCGCGTGCTGCGGGAGCAACAACCTGCAGGGCGGGAAGAGTTGGTCCACGAGCCGGGTAGAGGGCTGACCGCGAGCGTCTGGAGTAAGTGCACTCTGGTTGGAGGCGACTACGGATGGGGGTCCAATGAAAGACGGATGCACAGCGTGAGTCACCCTGTCAGTGAGTATAAAGATAGCTCACCTGCGCTGCGAGGCAGACTGCTGTTCCCCCCGTGAGTGCGCACATCTGGATCTCCTGCCCCGCTGACTAATGCCTATTGTCGCTGCGGCCGGCGGAGCATAGGTGATGTAGCCAGAGCAGGGCTGGCGCAGGAGCGGTGAAGAGTGGCGGAGCGAGTACTACTGTTAGTACTCACCGCTGTGTCAGTATCGCCGGGGACGCCTGCGGGATACCGGAGGTCGGAGGGCTGAAAGAACCGGGCGGTGATCGGGCGGAGGAGAGCTGGCAGCGGCAGCGGTGCGGGTCCATAGCAACCAGAGACGCTACCCAGCGTTGTTACGCATAGCAGTGCAGATGCCGGCGTGACACATAGGGGGATCACAGCCCGCCCACACCTCATCAATATACAAGAGGAGGAGTTGGGGGAGCGGTCAGCTCAGTGACAGGACTACTAAAGCGTGAGTGAACCATAATCAACATACACTTCACTCCCACACTAGTCTAGTCCTACAAAGTGACTATAATATCACCAGTAACCATTATACCAAGGCAATGAACAGACAGTTATAGACTGTATTAATAGATATAACAACTAGTGTGAATTAACGCCATATATGCTACATCATTTTAGGGAGATGAGCAGAGAAATGGTATATTATCCCTAGTTGTGAAAACCTAGTCCCCTGTTACCAATTTAATATATCATATAGTTCAAAGAGTGTTGGCAGGATTGGAGAATTTGGAATTTGGTACTTCAGTGCTGGAGGAACTGAATCTGTTAGTGTCTTGGGTTGCTAAACTCTCTAAGGACTATCAGCAATACGACATTAGTTGTCACAGGAGGTGACAGACTATAACAGTCTGCACTAATACCTATTGCAATCCAAGTGTCAGCAATACAAGAGGGGTTGAGCAGTGGAACAGGAAAGAATTTATGGTTTAAAAGCTCTTTCCATATAATATATAAGTGTGAAGAGACTGGTGGTTAACGGGCCGGAGCATTCTGAATTAACTGATAACCAAAGTATATGCCAGTTAGTGTCTTTAAGTAAGATACTACAGTAACTAAGAGACAGATTATATTCACTCTGCATCGAGAGAGAGAGAGAGAGAGAGAGAGAGTGGGAACACTACAGACCAGGAATACAGAGGAATTTAATTGTGCTCAAGGAACACGGTTGCCGGGGATAAATATTTCCACTTTTCTAGGAAGTTCAGAATAGACTTATCCAGCTACATTCCACACTTTTATTGCTTCAACTGTATTGGAAGGATTACTCTGCTGCTGCTATTTGTTACAACAAATGGAAAGATACTTTCTACCTAACTACAAAAGGATAAACATAGATGGCAACATATTACCACATTTTTAACAGTTATTGCCACAGTAGCCTTATGTATTGAAAGGAGCATTTCTAGGCACAGACATTGAGAGGAGAGGAGAAGTTTACTCTTAACTTGTATCTATAACAAATTCAGATGCAATTTATGGTTGTTATAAGTTTTTAAGGGCCCTTATATTGTATTGCTATGTCAAGAGTACCCGGGTCACTCTAACACCTATGAGTGTTGCTTTACAGGGTATATTTTTTTTGTATTGCATGCGACCAGTTCATGTAGAGTTATTTGGGAAAATATATTAGTATGGTATTATTTTATTCCCATGCATAAAGTTATTGAAGCAAAATAGTAATAAGTATTTATGAAATATTAAACTCCACATTATACTTACCACTTGTGTCGGTGAGATGAAGTTTGATCCACGAATCCTGAAAACAAAGAACAGGTAAACCATTAGTGCTGTGGGGTTCACTTAAGGGGGTGTATTTACCAACAGGGATTTATCGAGGCTTACCCAGGCAAGCCTTATAGCAAACATTAGTCTGGGTGGAGGCACTTTCATGTATAAGGTACATTGTATACACATATAGTTGCAGGAGGGTTACATTTGGAGGCACCGCGTGAGATCATTTCATAATATACTCAGGAGTAAGTGAAGCACAGTAACAAAAATGAATCAATATACAAGTAGTGAAGCATTTCATTGGTGTACAAGAAAGGGAGTGAATCCAGAAAGGAGTTTTGTATTATGTGGGGATCTCACAGACATCACCGAAGGAACAATTATGACAGAGATGTTATTTTTGTTTGGGGTAAAACAACCAAAGATTGCTGATAAGCAGTTTAGGGAAAGTGGAGAGTTGTGTGCTGTATTAATAACTACTAGTCAAGACTTAGAGTCTGAGTTGTTGCCTAAGGTGGTGGCTGTGAGATCTAACCCAGAACGAAGGTGGAAAATTATATGGCCTGAAAAGGATGGCAGTGAAAGAGCTGCTGAACCCTTAATTGTGGGTGACATGTCCTCTCCGGATAGAGGAGATCTTTCTGCAGCCAGGGGAGAAAGTAGTCAATCACAGGGTATTGAAGAAAAGTTAGGGAATCAGTTGGAAGTTATAGCTGATAAAGTAGTACATCAATTAGAAAGGTGGCATTATGAGGGTAGCTATAGACGATAGAGGATTTTCTCAGGAATACTTCCCGTGCCTACTGGCGAGGAACCATTTGAGGCCTGGAGGGAGGCAGCTATACAGCAGTCTGAAGAGTGGCATTGCCCCGATCATATCAAGAAACAAAGGATTGTAGAAAGTTTACGGGGACCCGCTATGGGAATCATTCAGGCCACTAGGAAAAGTAATCCTGAGGCCACTGTGGCTGACTACTACCAGTCCTTAGAATACACCTATGGGACATTAGAAGACGCAGGTGATTTGGTTGCTAGATTCAATCATACATATCAAGAGACAGGGGAGAAGTTGTCACAATATGTGTATAGATTGTATAAAATAATTTATAAAATAGTAGATAAAGGAGGACTATCCCCTGCTGAGGTTAATAGTAGTAGGTTGAACCAAGTAATTCGAGGAGCGTTAACGACTGACCCTGTAGCTCAGCGGTTGCGGTGTACTTCGTTATTGCTAGGAAACCCCACCCTTAATGATTTAATTAAGGAAATTACACAGGAAGAAGCTTTAATTGCCAATAGGGAAAAAACTCATGCCAAAGCCGTAAAAGTAGTAGTACCCTCCCCTGAGGCTCAAGTGTCAAGGGATGACAAGTTACTTACTTTGGTAGAGGAACAAAATAAAAAAATGGACCAGCTTATTCTGGCTTTAAACCAAAGGGTGGCACCTTCCAATGTAGCTTCCCGTAATTCTACTAGAGGGCTTACCAATGGTAGGGGAAGTTTTAGGAGAAGTGGAGATTTTACATCGAGGGGGTGTTTCCGATGCGGACAGCTAGGGCATAGAGTAGTGAACTGTCCCTTTGGCTGGGGTACCTCTGGAGCGGGAACTAATGGTCAGTTAGATAATTCTTCCATTCAGGGAAACGACAGTGGGAGGCTGGCGGGCCCCTCGCCGTCTCCCAGAAATTAGATGTAGATTCAATGGGGAGTACCCAGTGGAGTAGTTCTATCCCTGATGGAATGATCGGACCTGCTCCTCGTGTGGTCGTTAAGTTGAATGGACATCCCTGTCCTGTATTATTAGACAGTGGGTCCCAGGTGTCCATTATATTTGAGCACTGGTATAGACACTATCTCTCTGATGTTCCTATTATGCCTTTGGAAGGATTGGTAATCTGGGGGTTAAGTGACCAGAAATACCCATATCTGGGTTATGTACTAGTTAATATAGAATTCCCAGAGGAATTCATGGGTGTGTCAGAACCCTTACCTTTCATTGCTCTGGTATGCCCAGAGTCACCAGGGGATAAGACTGCGATGCCGGTGATTGTAGGAACTAATGCTCACTTATTCAAAGTTCTCAGTGATTGGTGTTTAAAAATGAATAGGGAAACTATGGCTGCAACTATGTTGACTCACCTTAATAATTCCCAGGAGAGAGAGTCTGGGCACAGGGAGTCCTCTTTGGCTCAGGGTCTATCGCTGGACGATTTGATTTCATGTTTCCGGGGTAGTGACCTTGGGTTGGCAGAGCGAGATACTTTATGTAAGGAATTGGTGAAAAGACAGCATGTCTTCTCTCTTGGGGAATGGGACTTGGGTAAAGCGGAAGGTGTGGAACACTGTATTAAACTTACTGATGAGACTCCCTTCAGGGAGAGATCACGCCGACTTGCTCCTGCGGATTTGGAGGATGTTAGACAGCATCTTCGAACTTTGATGGAAACTGAAGTTATTCAGCATTCCGAGAGTCCATATGCCTCCCCTATAGTAGTGGCTCGGAAAAAGAATGGCAATATCAGAATGTGTATTGATTATCGGAAGCTTAACCAACACACGATACCAGATCAATACACTGTTCCTCGGATAGAGGAGGCATTGGACTGTCTTGCGGGGAGTAGGTGGTTCACAGTGCTGGATCTCAGGAGTGGGTATTATCAAATCCCTATTAGTCCCCATGATGGGGAGAAGACTGCATTTATCTGCCCTTTAGGCTTCTTCGAGTTTTTGAAGATTCCTCAGGGTATTAAGGGTGCCCCGGCTACCTTCCAGAGGATCATGGAACAAACGGTGGGTGATATGAATTATCGTGAGGTATTGGTCTACCTTGATGATATCATCGTATTTGGGTCCTCTTTGCAGGAACATAATCAGCGTCTGCTTAAAGTACTGGACCGATTACTAAAAAAAGGACTAAAGCTTTCTATAGATAAGTGTAAACTCTGCCAGCCCTCTGTTACTTTTTTGGGACATGTTGTGAGTCGACATGGTATTTCCACGGATCCCACTAAGGTGGAAGCTGTGAACAGGTGGCCCAGACCCACAAAGCTGAAGGAATTAAGATCTTTCTTGGGGTTTTGTGGGTATTACCGCCGATTTGTGCCCTATTATTCTGTGATATGTCGACCGCTTAATGAATTAACCAGGGGGTATCCACCTGTTGGTAAAACCGTACTGGTCAAATCGTCTAAAAAGGAGGGTTATTTTAAACCATCTGAGGAATTTGGGGATAGATGGACAAACCAATGTGAAGAGGCCTTCCTCAAGTTAAAATGGAGTCTTACCAATACCCCTGTATTGGCATATGCTGATCCCACAATGCCTTATGTACTACATGTGGATGCTTCCTTTGATGGTCTAGGGGCAGTATTGTACCAACCTCATGAAGGAAAATTACAACCTATTTCTTATATCAGTCGGGGATTGTCCAATAGTGAGAGGAGATATCCAGTACACAAACTGGAATTCCTTGCTCTTAAATGGGCTGTGGCCGATAGATTTCATGAGTATCTATATGGAGCAAGCTTTGAGGTATTCACTGACAATAACCCCCTGACATATGTGCTTACCACCGCCAAATTAGATGCCACAGGGCACAGATGGTTATCTGCACTTTCTATCTATGATTTCAAAATTAAATATCGCCCAGGCATCAATAACATAGATGCAGATTCTTTGTCTAGGTTGACCAGAATTGAGAGTGAACCAGATAGGTCAGAGTGGATTGAAGTTCCAGCAACAACCATTAAGGGATTGTGCTTTAACATACAATGCCAAAGGGCCGAGATCAGGGAAAGCATTAGTGCCCTTGGAGCCTCTGACAAGGCATTACCCCTGGCTTACTGTTGGTTAAGTCAATTAGAATTAGGAGGCCTTTCATGCATTGGTAAAGAAAAAATCTGCATGGATCAACGGAGTGATTCAGATATCTCTGTTGTCATACGCTGTATTAAGTCAGGTGGTGTTGAATGTGATATAGGCTCTATGACACCTGCATCCAAGTTGCTGATGAGACATGTAAAGCAACTTGTTGTGAAGAATGGTATACTGTACCGTAAATTGGTAAAATCAAATGGAAAAATAAAATTTCAATTGATTGCTCCACAATGTTATAGGGCCACTATTTTAAATTCGTTACATGATCAGCATGGTCATCTGGGGGTGGACAAGACAGCAGGATTGATCACTGACCGTTTTTACAGGCCATTCATGGAGCAGGATATTGAAAATTACTGTAAAACCTGTGGTAGTTGTGTATTGAGGAAGACTCTTCCCTATAAGTCTTCTCCCCTTGTGACTCTTAAAAGCCATGGTCCTATGGATCTAGTATGTATTGATTATTTATCATTAGAAACATCACCGGGGAAAGAATGTAACATTCTTGTAATAACGGATCACTTTACCCGTTATGCTCAGGCTTATGTTACCCCTGACCAGAAGGCGGTTACTGTAGCCAAGACCCTATGGGAACGGTTCTTTGTCCACTATGGTCTACCAGCTAGATTGCACTCTGACCAGGGGCGTGATTTTGAGGGAAAAATTATTCAGGAACTTTGTCTGTGCTGTGGGATAAAAAAATCTAGAACTTCCCCTTATCATCCGCAGGGTAACCCACAGCCGGAGCGTTTTAATCGTACCTTGCTCAATATGATGGGTACACTGGATCCAAAGGGCAGAACACAATGGAATAGGAAAATATGTCATTTGGTTCATTCCTACAACTGCACTAAGAATGAATCCACTGGGTACTCCCCATATGAATTGATGTTTGGGCGGGAAGCTAGATTGCCCATAGATGTTTCACTAGGTCTTCCCTCCCAGGATGCAAATGGGCAAACTCATTCCCAGTATATAATTAAATTACGAAGAGAGCTTAGAGATGCCCATAAATTAGCGCAGGAAGCTTCAAAAAAAGCAGGGGCTAAGAACAAGATTAGATATGATCTGCAAGTAAAAGAGAATGTATTGAGAATAGGGGATCGAGTACTAATACAGCAATTAGGACTTCCCAGACGACAAAAACTAGCTTATCGATGGAGGCCTAATCCATATGTGGTAGTAGACCAACTACCCAATATACCAGTTTATAAATTAAAATCAGAATCGGGGGAGGGACCCATTCTTACATACCACCGACAGCATCTTTTGCCTATAACACAAGATCTTCGTCTCCCAGATGTTACTGAAGATGAGCTACTCGTAAGATCTAATTGGAGAAATGGTAGTAGATTACGATCTTCTCAAGGCCAATACCAATTCTCAGAAATATCAGTAGGTCATGATGAAGATGATGAGGAAAGAGAACATGGCCCAGGGTATTTCTACTATAATAGGGATACTGATAGCTCTGTTCCTTGGCTCTATGATTGTACCACACCTCATGTGATTAATAAGAGTTCCCCAGTAAATGATGGTAATATATCCGTCAATATTAATAATGAGGACGGTGGGTTAGAATCTGAGAAAGGATTTACATCAGAAGGGAATATATGTGATACTGATGTTAATATAAGTCGGGACCTTAGTAGTGAGAGTAGGATTTCTGATGCTGGTGAGGATATAGTGCATAGATATAGGCCATCCAGGGAACGGAAACCTCCATTGATATTAACTTATCCTGAATTAGGTAAACCTTCATATTTACCTCAAATGATTCACCCGAGTATAGTACTTACCTGGCCTTACTTCGGGTATGGAAAGGTGGAGGATATTTGGTGATCTGATAAATTGTGAAGTGGAGATATACAGATCACCAGGGGGAGAGTGTAACACGAATGTTATTTCTTATTAATTGTTTAGTAATAAATTAATATATTTATTGATAATTATTAGAAAGAAAGTGTTGTTCATTTACAAGCCAATAGGTCTGAGGTTTATATAAATCTATTGTGTTATAATACATTGCACCATGAGTATAAGAGATGTAAATATATAAATTTATGAAATAGATATATTTATTTGTCTATGTATGTAAATAGTTAATCAATAATTGGTACAGTTGGGACATATATTGTGAATGTGGTCAGCTGACATGCATACTTTAATATAGATTAGTATATGCACCTCAAGGTGAGCTCGAGACATTGTGACTAGCAATAGCCTGCAGGGCAGTAAAGGCGGCAAAAAGGGTCTCTAGCTTTGATCGCGTGCTGCGGGAGCAACAACCTGCAGGGCGGGAAGAGTTGGTCCATGAGCCGGGTAGAGGGCTGACCGCGAGCGTCTGGAGTAAGTGCACTCTGGTTGGAGGCGACTACGGATGGGGGTCCAATGAAAGACGGATGCACAGCGTGAGTCACCCTGTCAGTGAGTATAAAGATAGCTCACCTGCGCTGCGAGGCAGACTGCTGTTCCCCCCGTGAGTGCGCACACCTGGATCTCCTGCCCCGCTGACTAATGCCTATTGTCGCTGCGGCCGGCGGAGCATAGGTGATGTAGCCAGAGCAGGGCTGGCGCAGGAGCGGTGAAGAGTGGCGGAGCGAGTACTACTGTTAGTACTCACCGCTGTGTCAGTATCGCCGGGGACGCCTGCGGGATACCGGAGGTCGGAGGGCTGAAAGAACCGGGCAGTGATGGGCGGAGGAGAGCTGGCAGCGGCAGCGGAGCGGGTCCATAGCAACCAGAGACGCTGCCCAGCGTTGTTACGCATAGCAGTGCAGATGCCGGCGTGACACATAGGGGGATCACAGCCCGCCCACACCTCATCAATATACAAGAGGAGGAGTTGGGGGAGCGGTCAGCTCAGTGACAGGACTACTAAAGCGTGAGTGAACCATAATCAACATACACTTCACTCCCACACTAGTCTGGTCCTACAAAGTGACTATAATATCACCAGTAACCATTATACCAAGGCAATGAACAGACAGTTATAGACTGTATTAATAGATATAACAACTAGTGTGAATTAACGCCATATATGCTACATCATTTTAGGGAGATGAGCAGAGAAATGGTATATTATCCCTAGTTGTGAAAACCTAGTCCCCTGTAACCAATTTAATATATCATATAGTTCAAAGAGTGTTGGCAGGATTGGAGAATTTGGAATTTGGTACTTCAGTGCTGGAGGAACTGAATCTGTTAGTGTCTTGGGTTGCTAAACTCTCTAAGGACTATCAGCAATACGACATTAGTTGTCACAGGAGGTGACAGACTATAACAGTCTGCACTAATACCTATTGCAATCCAAGTGTCAGCAATACAAGAGGGGTTGAGCAGTGGAACAGGAAAGAATTTATGGTTTAAAAGCTCTTTCCATATAATATATAAGTGTGAAGAGACTGGTGGTTAACGGGCCGGAGCATTCTGAATTAACTGATAACCAAAGTATATGCCAGTTAGTGTCTTTAAGTAAGATACTACAGTAAATAAGAGACAGATTGTATTCACTCTGCATCGTGAGAGAGAGAGAGAGAGAGAGAGAGAGAGAGAGAGAGTGGGAACACTACAGACCAGGAATACAGAGGAATTTAATTGTGCTCAAGGAACACGGTTGCCGGGGATAAATATTTCCACTTTTCTAGGAAGTTCAGAATAGACTTATCCAGCTACAATCCACACTTTTATTGCTTCAACTGTATTGGAAGGATTACTCTACTGCTGCTATTTGTTACAACAAACGGAAAGATACTTTCTACCTAGCTACAAAAGGATAAACATAGATGGCAACATATTACCACATTTTTAACAGTTATTGCCACAGTAGCCTTATGTATTGAAAGGAGCACTTCTAGGCACAGACATTGAGAGGAGAGGAGAAGTTTACTCTTAACTTGTATCTATAACAAATTCAGATGCAATTTATGGTTGTAATAAGTTTTTAAGGGCCCTTATATTGTATTGCTATGTCAAGAGTACCCGGGTCACTCTAACACCTATGGGTGTTGCTTTAAAAGGTATATTTTTTTTGTATTGCATGCGACCAGTTCATGTAGAGTTATTTGGGAAAATATATTAGTATGGTATTATTTTATTCCCATGCATAAAGTTATTGAAGCAAAATAGTAATAAGTATTTATGAAATATTAAACTCCACATTATACTTACCACTAGTGTCGGTGAGATGAAGTTTGATCGACGAATCCTGAAAACAAAGAACAGGTAAACCATTAGTGCTGTGGGGTTCACTTAAGGGGGTGTATTTACCAACAGGGATTTATCGAGGCTTAACCAGGCAAGCCTTATAGCAAACATTAGTCTGGGTGGAGGCACTTTCATGTATAAGGTACATTGTATACACATATATAAGTCTAGACCCCAGAGATTTAAACAAAGCTATTAAACAAGAACATTTCAAACTACCAACCAGAGATGAAATCATGTCGCAATTTGCAGGAGCAATATGGTTCAGTAAATTAGACGCATCTTCAGGATTCTGGCAAATGAAGCTAGATGAGGCCAGCTCAAAGCTTTGTACATTTAATACACCAGAAGGTCGATACAGATTTCTTAGACTACCATATGGAATTTTGTCTGCTCCAGAAGTATATCGCAAAAAGATACACATGATTTTAGAACATATTCCAGGTGTTGAAACAATGATGGATGACATTATTGTCTGGGGATCTACAAAGGAAGAACATGATTCTAGATTGAGACAAGTAATGGAACTTGTCAAGAAAGTGAATCTAAAGCTAAACAAGGACAAATGTGAATTTGGCGTGAATACACTTACCTTTATGGGCGACGTGGTCTCGGATCAAGGTGTAAAACCAGACCCAAGAAAAATATCAGCCATAGTGAACATGGAACATCCTAACAACAAAGATGACGTCAGAAGAATCCTAGGAATGATTACTTACTAAGGAAAGTTTATTTCTTAACTCTCTGAACGAACAGCCTATCTTAGATGGTTGTTGGACAAAGATAACGAGTGGATGTGGTCACATGAACAAGAAGAAAGTTGGCAAAACTTGAAACAGATCATTACAAAGCAACCAGTGCTAAAATTCTTTGATCCTGCGAAAAGAATAAGAATTTCAGCAGATGCTTCGCAATTTGGCCTAGGCTCAGTGCTGTTACAAGAACATTAGGATACATGGCAACCAGTAATCTATGCATCAAGAGCACTGGCAAGTGCTGAAACAAGGTATGCTCGGATAGAAAAAGAACTTCTAGCGATCACATATGCATGTGAGCGATTTCATCAGTTTGTGTATGGTCAAACATTTACAGTGGAAACTGACCACAAACCATTGGAAGCTATCATGACTAAATCATTGCATGTCTGTCCCATGAGAATTCAAAGAATGCTTATCAGACTACAGAAATATGATGTACACTTGCTGTACTGTCCCGGCAAATACATGTACATTGCTGATACACTTTCTCGTGCTGTGGACAAAAGTGAAGGTTCCAAAAGTCTGATGGATGAAGAGATAGAAGCCTATGTTAATTTGATCGTAGCTGCTCTACCAGTGTATCTTGCAAGACAAGAACAGTTTAGGAAAGAAACTGAGACAGATGACACAATGAAAGTGTTGAAAGATATCATTCTGAAAGGTTGGCCAGCAGAAAAACATGCGTGCCCGCTGTCTATCCATGATTATTGGATGTACCGCAGTGACCTTACAGTTGTCGATGGTATTATTTACAAAGGCAATAGGTTTGTCATACCTGCACAACTAAGAAAAACTATGCTGTGCAAGATACATGAAGGCCACTTAGGAGACGAAAAATGTAAGCAGAGAGCACGTGAAGTTATGTATTGGCCAAGAATGAACCAAGACTTAGCACAGACTACAGCTACATGTAAATTATGTCTTACGTATAGACCGAAACAACAAGTCGAGCCACTGAGTCCTCACGCAGTGCCAGAGAGACCGTACCAGAAAGTTGGCGCGGATTTGTTTGATTGTAATGGGAAAACGTACATTGTCGTGACTGATTATTACTCTACCCTGAGGTGAAGACACTACATACAACTACTAATAAAGCCGTAATCAATTGCATGAAGTCAATCTTTGCAAGGCATGGTGTTCCTATGGAAGTGTTCACTGACAATGGTCCTCAGTTTTCCAGTGCTGAATTTAGACAATTTGCTGATGAGTGGGAATTTGTCCATACTACGTCAAGTCCCCACTATCCATGCTCAAATGGGTTGGTGGAAAGTTCAGTAAAAACTGTAAAGAGTCTCATGAAAAAAGCTCAAGAAGGTAAAGAAGATTTCTACAAAAGTCTTTTAATCTACCGCAGTACACCTTTACAGAATGGACTTTCTCCTGCACAAATGCTGATGGGAAGGAGGATTAGAGCAAATCTCCCGATACATGATGAACTGCTTAATACACATAACTCAGTGTTGGTCAGACTGAGTAAGGAACGTCAACAGGCGAAACAGAAACTGTTCAATGATAGGCTAGCAAAAAGCTTATCTGATCTAAAATCGGGTGACCAAGTCCTTCTCAGAGATCATGAGAAAGGTATTTGGGTGCAGAATGGTATTGTGTAAGCACAAGTAGCACCAAGATCTTATACTATACGTACAGAGCGTGGAACGGAAGTAAGAAGAAAAAGGGTGGATTTAAGATCTCAACCTAACCATAATGAAGACAGTATGACTGAAGAATACCCTTCATCTGACATGTATGATGATCCTGATAATGGTGAACAAACCACGATTCTAGAAAGGTCCAATATGGTCGATGAAATGCAGACTGTGTATGAAAGACCCAAAAGGGAAATATGCAGACCTTAGAGACTCATTGAAACGTGTTAGATGATGTTCTTAATATGACGTTGTTAATTGTTGCATTAAGGCGTACAGGGCTTATCTTTAAAGAAAAGAGGATGTGATGTTAGTGTATTAGAATGCTTAATATTTGTAGACACTCCCTTAAAAACATGTGTAAGCCTGAATCTTCAGTGATGGTCCCTGGGACCAGGGGGATGCTGGGAAGTGGGTGGTCCAATGTGCAGTGTGCCCGGAGTTGAGGATGGAATAAACAGCACAGCAGTGAACTCACATGTCTCTGTGTTCTTATGACTGGATTTACAAACGTATGAACAAAACAGGGGGTTGCGTCCAAACTGAAATCTAAATCGCAGTGTAAAAATAAAAAAAAATATTTTATATAGACTGAAAGTTATTTGAATATATGTATTCTTTATTCTTATTTTTTAATATTGATTTTATACAGTATTTCCTTGAAATCAATTGCTTGTAAACTATTGTGTTTATGTGATTAATGTATTATGAAAGTATAGTATTATTTACAATATTTTGTAGTGTATCTCGTCACATTTATTCAGCCATAGTATACTGACTTACTATTAGCGCAGCACTAACCACACATTACCGTATGCTCTAGTCCATAGGCGGATCCAGAGGGGGGGGGGGGGGGGGCACTCGGGCCCGTGCCCCCCCCCCCCCTGTCGTTTCTGACTTTTCAAAAGGAGAACAGCAGCAACACTACTGCTATTTCCGTCAGTCAGATTTGATAAAAGAGCCGGCAGGCACTAGGACCCGCCACTGCTCTAACAGCAAGTCCGTGTGGTAACCAATGGGGATGCTGGAGCTGCAGCTCCAGCCTCCCCCTGCTCACACTGCAACCTACCTCCTCCACTGCCAGCCTGCCAGAGTCCAGCCCAGGCGCGGGGTTCAAATGCCAGCATCGAGTAAGACTGTTACTTATGACGGCGCAGAAGACTTCATTAGCCCTCACTGTACTGCACAGTTTCCCAGCACTTCCTCCTCCACTCCCTTTACCACCATGCTAGGTTCAGTCAAACTCAGCTCAGCTTTGAGAAGGTGGCCCTTGTGATTGTGACAGGGCTGTCCTGCAGATGTCTTATGCTGCTTGTTGGAGATCCAGCTGGCTGCTTCTGCTAATCAAGATGGGCAGTTCGTGTCCTGCACTCTGAGTCTCACTGCAGTGCCCAAAACAAGGTATGCTGCGCCTGCCACCACCAACTAAAAACTATAATAATTATATTGTGCTGGGGTGCCTTCCAGGCTCCCATAACTAATGGAACAGGTGACCAACATTTCAAGGCCCAATCAGCCTTTTTCTTCAGGGTGAAACATTGGCAATAAACCAGGATGCACTCCTACAGCCAATCAAGACCTGATGGCGTATTCTGTGAGGCCACACCCCCTGTGATACCACTTCTCTTATCTGGGAGCACGCGTGCCTTAGGTGCATGTAAATATAACTATTACCATTGCCCTATCATGGTGCCCCCACTTTCATTTTCTTCTGGATCCGCCCCTGCTCTAGTCAATAAACGATTATCCTTAATTGGAAAGCTCATTGGGGGTAATTTAAAGTTGATCGCAGCAGCAAATTTGTTAGCAGTTGGGCAAAACCATTAGATTTGGGTGGGTTATTTTTTACTTCTGTGCAGGGTAAATACTGACTGCTTTATTTTTACACCGCAATTTAGATTTCAGTTTGAACACACCCCACCCAAATCTAACTCTCTCTGCACATGTTACATCTGCCCCCCCCCACCCTCGCAGCACACATGGTTTTGCCCAACTGCTACAAAATTTGCTGCTGCGATCAACTCTGAATTACCCCCATTGTTTCTTGGTGGGTGTGTGATCACGAACTCACATGGGTGCCTGCAGCTTCAGAGTTTCTACTGTATATATGTATATATATATTTTAAAATCTTTTGTATGTATTTACCATATAAATGCCTAAATAGATAGAGTACTCACGGCAAATGACTTCCAGTGGAGGCAACCATTTGTGAGTCAACATTCATGACAATGTAACCTATCAATTAATTATAATGTAGAGACATCACTGAAGTATTAGCACACCCAACTGTACCAGGTAATCCTACAGAAAATAACATTATGATTCTTAAGTGAATCTATGGCAAACATTTTTATATACTCAGCTTCAAAACTAAAGCTAAACAAAAATAAAAAAGTACTCATTATTAATTAAGAGTTATGGTTACATTGAATTATTACAAGAAAAACACGAAAATGACTGTATGTTCTTCACCATTAAAGTCAGACTATTATCTGGGGACAGTCAGGCATTTCAAATGGTAATATACTGAGGGAGATAAAAAAAAATATATATAAAAGCTTTGTTAAATTTTATCTTTTTTAAAGTTTACATATTTTGATCCAGAGGAAAAACAAATTCAAACTCCAACCTGGGCAAAAGTTAATATTTCTTTACCCAATTTAACATTTTGGGCAGTAACGGGTTCCATACAATAGTAATGGGTACATTATTTATTAAAATTTACTTGTATAAAGTACTATAGTGCCATCATATTCCACTGTGCTTTACAATTGGGAGCACAACAGTAATAAAGCAAGTCCGAGTAATAGTATACAGCGAGTTAGGAGGATGAAGCTCAAAAGTTTACAGTCTACATTAACATTGTCATTAACATTTAAAAATATACATTTTAACTAGAACCATGACCGGAAACCTTGATCTGAAATGTTGAGTGATGATCTTCAAACACAATTTGCCAGTGAGAGCCTCAAATTTAGAAGTATAAAGCACAATTACTGTATATTGGAGATTTACCACTAACTTGTTTTTGAACCTTGTAAATGTTAAATTTGATCAAATTTTGGTCAGATTATGAAATTTTCAAGTTTCTCTAAATATGATTTCTACATCAAAGTAACACCAAACATATTGTAACTATTGTAAAGGCATAATGATTGAACACCCACTAAATGCTATTGGCATATTAGTTTCATTGCATTACAGTAGCCCAATTTTTCAACAGCTGAAGAGCATTACATGGTGTAAATCACATAAGTAAAGCGCCTTGAGTCTTGATGGAGAAAGAGCACTACAATATAAATAAAATTATTATTATTATTATTATTATTATTAGTAAACAATGAATAGGCAGATTGTTAACATTTCAGCAATAAATATTGAATTAAAGTGACAATAAAAAAGAATCTTACACAGAAACAAGTTGTAGGAAGACAAATGAGTAAATCAATGTGTAACCCCTTAGGACTGATCGGAGGTTATTCTCCCCATAAGCCGGCGTCATTAGAAATTCTGCATCACTCTGGTGTTATGTGTCCATCTTTGATGTGCTTGTGCGATCAATCACCATGCTGTATGTTTCTCCTGCAAATTTTCAATGGGAGCGGATCAGCTACTCAATGTTGAATGTAAATCCAATCTTTATAGATTAGACATTGACGCATTTCATTGCCCAAATTGATTTCATCAGAGAGAGATACCTTTAGTTTATAAGTGCACTTTAATTCAATAGTTGTTGCTGAAAAGTTTAATGGACTGCCTATTCAGTGTTTGCATAAACGAAATACACCATACATTGGTGCTCATCAGCTATTGAAGTTATTACATAAGCAAGATTTAAACCATCACTGTTCCAACAAATATCTGCTGAGATTCTATCTGATAATAACATGATTTCCACATAAATAATTGAGAAGATATATTACATAAATCTAAAGCAGAATTATTTAAATATTGCTATTGAGGAGTTTCTAAGATATTGGGTGGTATTCAATTGTCGTCACCCCTCCTCCCTCTTCAGTACTTGTGCTCACCCGCTGGCAGCTATTCAATTGTTTCTGATGACGGAATTCACTAACATCATTTCGTCTGAAATGAGCAAAAACTGACTTAGTTTAGTTGGGTTTAGTCACTTTACGTGGTGAAACCTGACCTTTATGGGCACAATAGGTGTGCTAAAATAGATCAATTGTATATCACCTATTGAGTTTAATTGTTATTTACTGTTGTGAATATTATTTTGTTATATGTGAAGATTACTTATATTCTATATTTGATTAAATAAATGTACAGATGTGACCTCATACACCTATCCTCAAAATGCGCCAAATTGCCCCATTTGGTATGCCATAGACTTTGCAACTTGTTAGCTGCATCAAGTGTCCCACCAGAGTCTTTTTTTCAAAATTTTTTATCATTATTCATATAAAAAAAGTGAGAAAAATACAATATAGTGGCACTGTCGCAGCGCGCCGGAGTCCAGTGTAACATTTACCTAGTGCAGTGGCGCTGGTCCCCTGGGACTGCAGGCTTCATGGATCAATAATTGATTTTTATACATATTTTTTGTGATTATCAGTATTATTGTTTATAACGTCCTTTACCATGGCCTGAACACGGAGAGTATTTTATCTTACCTCATGGAGAGCCAACTTTTGCAGGAATCAAAATGGTTTTTATATAGGTGAAAATAAGTCAGTAGATTTTCTTAAATGCATATGATTTTAATCCTTTATAACGATTCCTCTAAGTTACATAGAATATAGTTTACTTTACACACTCTTCTCAGTACGCAAATTAATTATTCTAACAAGAACAAACAAGGCCATCAACAAATGACCGCTAATGTTGTTTTTTAGAACCAAGTAAGCTGTAAAGAAAAAATGATTAGGCATTTTTTTAAAAAACATAAAATATGTTTAAAAGGGGAATTGATTTCGGTCCTCAGAGCGGTGGTTGTATAGCGGTAATGAGGTGCTGTCCCTATCTTACCATCAACCAGCTTTCGCTGGTGTACTCTGATGATTGCTCTTTTGGCTAAGTGTCCCCTGCTTCAAACCAACGCATTTCGCACTGATTGCAGTTGCTTTGTCAAGGATGAAATGTGCTGTTGGTGCAGCTATTTTTATACTTTTTTTAACAGGATGTGGTCATCATAAAAACAGGAAGTTGTTTGTAGAAATGGTGAGAAGCACATGCTTGATCATCATAAATAGAAAAAATTAAAAGATATAAAGTTTACTTGGTTCAGAAAAGCATGTAAAAATGTTTTTATGTAACAGGCTCGTTTTAAAATGTCAATATTAGCCCAACTAGAGACAAGGGGCCAGATTTAATGAAGTCCCAGTTGGCCAGAGATGCGGTTTCCAGGCTGAACTCGGACATATTTTTTTTAAAGCGGCAATCATTTACAAGGCATGGTTTTGCCATGCACATGATAGTCGCTTTTAAAAAAAGGTCTGAGTTTGGTCAGGAACCCGCACCTCCGGCCAACTCGGACTTCATTACCTCCAAACCAAGGAGTAAAACATACCAGTGGTTTTTGACAAGGACCCCGACAAGGAGGTTTGGACTTTGCTGTTCCCCTTTACACAGGTTGCAGTCCCCTGCTCTGGTTACTAATGCGATAGCTAATGGTAGCATTCACTAAGAGATGTCAGCTGGCTTGGATCTAGTGCACTTGAAGTCTCACCACAGGGGTTAGCTAAAAATAATGAAGAATTAACTTGCAGTTACTCATGGGGAGGGCTCAGAAAAAATACATGGATCAGATGAAGAGGGGTCACGAACAAATCCAAACTCAGGATCAAGTAGATCATGTATACATCACTGGGTTATGCAGAGGGAAGTCATAATTGGTTACTGGGAATCACCAAGGACAGAAGAGGGTGGAGGGACTTATTAGCAAAGACTCTTCTAAGCATACAAATACTGTTTAGCTGTTTGCAAAAACCATTTCAATAGGCGTAATAACAAGTGCAACCTTCATGTCCTGATTAAAGAATATCTCCAAACTGAATACTGAGAATGTATTTGCATGTGTTGAAAGATCTTTTGAAAGATATTTGCCTATTGCCTATTTGCCTATGGCCAAAATGAAATTATTACATCAGTGAGCTGGTGACATCCCTGGAATCCTCTCCAGCCTCTGTACTCCCCCTACACAATAATGACGCCAAGTTTCTGCTACATGTGAGTGAAATGTAACTAGTTTAACCAATAGAAAGAGGCCTTCTAAAAATTATGATTGACCATGAAAAGTGTAAATAAGGTTAAAAAAAAGATAATTTGCAAACTGGAAAAAAAAGTATTATCTCACAGAGCAAATGACATCAATTATCAAGCCAAGATGGCATCAACAGTGTGGTGGAAACTACTGAATCTTCTTACGAGAAAAGCTGGAAATAATGAGGAGATTCTTCCTGGATATGAGCAGGATGTACCCGTCTGCAGTATCAAAATGAAAAATAAAGGTTTTTGACTTCACTTAAGATATTTCAAATAGAATTATGGCGTAAAGAGGCCATATTCATGGGAAATATTTCCAGATTAATTTGGGACAATCCCCCCCAAAAAAACACCTAATATTTAAACAGATGATAGTGTTGAGCCTCAAGCCATATTTTCTGTGAGGTACTTTTACACCTTCCAAATGTATTGGCATAATCCTACCTAAGTAATAAAGTGATTGTCGCCAACCCATAAAGGATGCATAATTAGCATATAACAAGCTATGTTTGCTCCAGTGCAGTCTAATAGAGACATAAGCAGGTCCAATAATCACGGCAAGTCACCTACTAGATTCTCTCTCTGGTGCAGTGATTGAGCACTCAGATCCACATGCACAAACACAAACAGCAGACTTGGCAGAAAAGTCTGCTGCCCCTGGCTATATGCAGCTGCTCCATTCCACCTACTGGCCATTAGCCAGGCAACTGGAAAACCCCCCCCCCCCACATGCACACGTTTGCCTATGAGTTTTGCAAAGAGTTTCAGATGTAAGTAGCATGTGCCCAAATTGGCAGTGTAAATATAAAGCTTCCCACAATTATGGGCTGCATGCAATAGCAGCCAGTATACATGCAAAACATGCAAAAGCACCACTTACAATGCAACATGGTTTGTCCAGGTACACAGTTAGGTGTATGGATTAATGGGTCGACCTGAAAAAGTTTGAAAGTGTCTAGGTCAACACCAAAAGTTCGACATGCACAAGGTCTACATAGGAAAAAGGTCAACATTGCTCTACATGTTGAAAGTCGACGCAGGACAAGATCGACGTGAGTTTTTTTTTAAATTTGTTGGTGTCGTTTTCTCCGTAAGGTGACTGGGAACCCCAATTAGTGCACTGTGTCCCCTTGCATGGCAAGCCTTGCTCGGTGCCTTGCTCCTCTACCACGGCGCTCGGCACAGGCTACTATTCCCAATCGTATCCACGTGCATGGTAAAGTACTGTAGGAAAAAGATTAAAATACAAAAAAAATGTAAAAAAACTCATGACGAAAGAAAGGAAAAGATTCCTGTGTTGATCGTTGCCATGTCGACTTTTTGACGTCAGCATTTTGTCCATGTCGACCTAATTCATGTCGACCAACAGTGGTTGACCTATTGACTGTTGACCTTAGTAATGTCGATCTACCATTCGGATACCCCTAGTTACATAAACTCGTTTGCTTTATTCCCAACTCAGAATCAGCCTTATAATATGACTGTGTATAATGTAGGTTCTAGCTTTGTTTGCTGGAGGACATATTTTTGTCTTCATTTATCTCTTGTGCTTTAAATGATCCCCATTGTCTTGCTAGATGCATTCATTTTACAGAACAATGTAAGCACTATTTATAGAACATATGAAAACATCCCATACTGACACTGTATTTCGATAATCTCTGTGTAGATTGAATACAATTATAATACTAGTGTGCATATATTAATTAGAATAATGTATTCTTACAATGCAATTTTGCAGTTCAGATCTAAGGATTAATTAATGAGCATTAATGTTTTTAAATCAACTCTATTTTAGTGTTTCCTGCCAGCCTTTAATTCATGCTGCTGGTCCATGTGAGAAGGAATTGTGTGATAATGAGAAAAAAAACTACAAGTAGTGATTGCTTCTTTCCTGTCGGACGTTTGGGAGCCTGCTCAGTAAGCAGATAGTACAAAAGCATAATGAGCGAAAATGTACGTACAGTTATTTTTAGTTGTCTTAAAATTTTTAAATGCCTTTACTGGCAATAAAAATGTTCAATTAAAGTAATCTCATACTGTACCTCCCAACTTTTGGGTCCAGGAGAGACAGATCCTCGTGCTCTGGAAAAGGGGCATGGTGTCGGATGGGAACGTGGTTTCACGGTGAGGGGGCGTGGCCTCATCGATAGTGCAGCAATCACAAGCCCCCATTTTTGTCACTGAGGGGGCATGCCCAGCTCTCTTTGAGCTGCTGGCCAAGCCCCCAGTCACTCTCTCCTGGTGAATAGCTGCCTTACACATGTGCACAGTGTCTATTCACCGTTGCTCAACTAAGCAGAGCAGCAAGTGAGAAAAGGTTTCCCAACTGCCCCCCCCCCCCCCCCCATTGGCTGGCATTTGTGACAGTAGGACTATCCTGCTAAAATCGGTACAGTTGGGAGGTATGTAACCTTCTCAGGCAACTAAGGGGGTGATGCTGAGCTGAATGCACCGTATGCCTGTTTAATGGCACATATGTTGCGTGTTTTTGCACTGTGCATGCTCTGGATCTGAGTGAGCGCAAGTTCAAGCAATGCAGAATACTACACATTTGACTTGTACAACTGCTGAACTGGGTTGTATCGCGGTGTGCTCACGTAATACATAACACCTGTTTTTAGACATGTTACATAATTCTCATCTGTTATTGCCCCATAGGAATTTATAGTTACATTTTGCTATAACACACACTTTACCGTGACTTCCTCAAAGTTCCCTGCTAGCGAAGGCTATCACAAGCAGCAGCTTTCACAATGGGACTCCTGCGATGTAATGTATTGGTTAACCTACAGTATGTCATAGATAGTGGCGGATCACATATTATTGCAAATTTATCTACTAGTATGGTTTTTTTTGAGCCATGGGAGGAAACTGGAGTACCCATGAAAAATCCATGCAGACATGGGAGAACATGCAAACTCCACACTATGGGACCTTGTTTGGAATTGAACCCATGATGCTACTTTGAGGTACATTACAAACTATACCAACAAATTTAGTAGCAATAGAGACAAGTCTACTGTACGTACATAAGTCTTGAGCAGTCTGGTTTGTTAATTTAATTCCTTAAAGAAGCTTTAGTAATAGCTGTGACTGAATGTTGGTTCATCTCAAAAAGTGTCTGCATCCCGAATTCACTTTAAGTAAGCAGAATTTGTTACTGGAGTTCCAATTTTGCAAAGGCAGAGATTGTTTAATACCTTTCAATTAGTATACAATACTATGAGATTCATCATGCCTTATGGCGCTCTTCACACCGTTGTAAGGGGCTTAACCCATGCATGCCCTTGTTGCATGAAATATTTTTATTATATGGAGTATTACCTCCAATCATAATAGTGTGAGTGGTTAAATATTGCATGGACAAAGGGCGTGCAATGGTTAAGGGGTCGTACCCCCTTGCAACTGGCGTGAACAGCGCACGCAGGGCCTGATGAATCACCTAGTAGGTGCTGTGGTTGGGGGAGTGGCGGGTGCAGGGGAGACGCAGATAGGGGAGGGGGTCTGGGAGTGCCGTGGGTGGGGGAGTGGCTGGTGCGGTGATGCCACGGGTGGGGGAGGGGTGGGTGCGGGGGTGCTGTGGGTGGGGGAGGGGTCCGGAGCCACCGCGGGTGGTGGAGGGGGGGTGTGCCGAGGATGGGGCCCGGCCGTACTGCGAGTGGGGGAGGGGCGGGTAATGCTTCTCCTCCTGGAAGCAGCTGCTGTCCTCCCTTTGGCAGTGGCTCTCCCGGAGACTCGCACAGCAGCCAGTCACTATTGTTAGCGCCGGTGTCCCAACGTGCCACATTACAGGGAAGAAGATGCACTCAATAAAGTACAGCTCCCAGCAGCCCTTAGCGCCGGAATGCTTCAGCGCTAAGGGCTGCTGGGAGATGTAGTTTATTTAGTGTGTCTACTTCCCTGTAATGTGGCGCTAACAATAGTGACTGACTGGCAGAACTGACTGACTTACTGAATCAGTGTAAAAGGTGAGAGTGCTGTGCAGTGTCAGTGACAGAGGAGGCTCCGGGGCTCAGAGAGTATGCGGCGCAGGGAGTGCTATGAAAGCCTTCCGCTGTGCCACTTTCATACACATCTACGCCAATGGCTGCAGCAGCTTTTGTTCCACCTGCACCGCGGCTAGGGAGTGGGGATTGTTGATTGCGGAGGGGGCAGGCGGACTGGCAGCAGGACATAGGATGCTGCAGTAAAATTATTTTTCTCCATATCTACAGCGCAGAGACTTGCTGCAGATGCAGTGGCATACCCTTCAGCTGTACCTTTTTGGCAGGTACTGCACCTTTTTTGTTATGGTCTGTACCGGTTGTTGGCTCTCCAAGCTTCCATTGAAAGTATAGGAAAAGGGGCGTGGTCACGCCTCTTTACCCGTGACCACGCCCCTTTCGAATTTGTACCGATTTTTATGTGTAAATTGTTGGAGGGTATGTTGCTGCAGATACAGTGATCCTATTTTGGGGTGTGGACCTGAAGCTGCAGCTTCATCAGCCTCATTGTTAATCCTGATCTGGGAACACACAGCAGTCAAAGGGCAGAGCCTCCCATTGGATGTAACCTGTGTGGGAGTGCGTTTCTCACCCAATCAGCTGTGGACTGGGTGTGATAGGCCTGCTGCTAACCCACTGAGATCTCTAAGCCGCACCCAGCATTATACACACAGGCACAGAGTCACAGATCTGGGCTGTTACATAGGAGATAAATGATTGCCAACTCTAAACACATTAGCACCTTTTTGTTAGAGGCTTTCTTAAATGTAATTAAGAATATTTGGTTTGCTCATATACTATACATGTATCCTGTATTATATCTATAATTCCATAACCCTTACAACACAATAAACAAACATCAGTAACCACAGAGCAAATTATCCATGAGTTGTACATCAAACTGGCATACAAATAGTGACTTCTAGCTTTAATGGCACTTACATAGCTTTTATGAATGTTCTGTGATGCCATCAAATGAAAGCATTTACACTAAATACAGGGCATAAATAACACACAGTATTTTACTGTCTGAAAATGCTTTAGGTATTTACGTCTTTAGCAGATGATTACCATACTCAAGAACCAGCTTGTCTCCACATTTGATAGGAGCGATAAGGAAGATGTAAAGTGCATCATTCCCCAGAAAATATGAGCTTTCAAGTAAGAGCAATCTCAGTGATTTTCTATTTGTATACATAGCATCACTAAGGATATGGATTTACAAATTACCTTCTGTTCAGATAACTTACTTTATTCTATTACTGAGCCATGCCCTGCATTCCATCAGGTCCTGTAGATGAATTTTAAAAGCATCACTTTCAGAAAGATATATAACACATATCCTGCTTTATATAATACAAGGCTAATGCTGTTCCTTGCCTCGATGGGGGGAATTCAAGTGTTTTGCATGATGGCCATTATTCGGGTTGGTAACTAGTTGTATCTATTACTTTATAGAGAAAATGTTGGTAAGTAACAGAAGTGCTAGAAATATGACCATTTGTGTCCAATTAGATGTTTATCATACCTCTTTCAGACATACAACCTGTGAATATAAGACACAAGCGCAGTAAAAAAAACACTGGCTGATTTGCGCACAATAGCAACCTCTACGATCTACATGTCTCATCCACACACATTACCTGCTCCCACTAATGATCACAGGACTTTTTTTGTGTTGTGCCCACTCTGTGGAATGCATTCCCACGCACAAAAAAGACTTTCCTCTAGTCTCCAAACCTTCAAGCGCTCCCTGAAAACTTACCTCTTGAGAAAAGCTAATAAGATTCCAGAACCAGCCACATAACCTTAAACGCTAACCTATATAAAAACATACCTTCTGTACATCCCGCACATAGCCTCTCATTTTGTCTCATTCACTTTCTGACCTGCATTGGGCTGGTTCACCTGGGATTCACTTCCGGTCCATTTATGCCCGGACAATGTTTAGACTCACCCGGTTCTCTGCACTTGCACCTGCATTTACCTGTGGTGCATCTAAACATTGTTCTGGACTGGAAGCAAATCCCCTGCCAGCCAGTCTAACCCAATTTTGTTTTATTACTGTTGCTTCAATTGTAAAGCACAACAGAATATGCTGCGCTATAAGAAACTGATAATAATAAATAATCTCCCCCTACAGTGTATTGCCTTTCACATGGACACACACACTTGGGTTACATTTTTTTTGTCAGCCGCCAATCAACCTACCTACAGTAAATGTTTTTGGAGTGTGGTAGCAAAGCAAGGTACCCAGAGGATTCCCATATAAACACATGGAGAAAACACAAAGTCCACACATATTGGCCATGACTGGGAACTGAATAGGACCATTGTTTCTGCAAATACAGTAGTGTACTTACTTGTGATACTAGTGCCAATATTAGGGATGAGTTAATCTGTTGAATGTTTTCAATGACGCTTGTAGTAGTAGGAGAAACATACAATTACATTTGAATTAGAGATGAGCTGGTTCGGTTACTCGGAATCCGAACTCCCCCCGAACTTCACCCATTTTACACGTTTCCGAGGCGGACTCGAATCTTCCCGCCTTGCTCGGTTAACCCGAGCGCGCCAGAACGTCATCATCCCGCTGTTGGATTCTCGCGATATTCGTATTCTATATAAGGAGCCGCGCATCACCGCCATTTTCACTCATGCATTGGAGATGATAGGGAGAGGACGTGTGCAGCGTTCTCTCAGTTGTGTTCAGTGTGCTGCAAAATTCTGTGCTCAGTGTGCTGCAAATATCTGTGCTCAGTGTGCTTGAAAATATCTGTGCTCAGTGTGCTGAAAAAATCTACGTTCTCTGCCTGAAAAACGCTCCATATCTGTGCTCAGTGTGCTGCAAATATCTGTGCTCAGTGTGCTTTATTGTGGGGACTGGGGACCACCAGTATTATATAGTAGGAGGACAGTGCAGAGTTTTGCTGACCAGTGACCACCAGTATTATACGTTCTCTGCCTGAAAAACGGTCCATATCTGTGCTGCATTGTAGTATATACTGTAGTAGGACAGTGCAGAATTTTGCTGACCAGTGACCACCAGTATTATATCAGTACGGTACAGTAGGCCACTGCTCTACCTACCTCTGTGTCGTCAAGTATACTATCCATCCATACCTGTGGTGTAATTTAGTTGTTGTGCGCAGTAGTAGGAGGACAGTGCATCATTTTGCTGACCACCCGTATATAATATATAGCAGTACGGTACAGTAGGCCACTGCTCTACCTACCTCTGTGTCGTCAAGTATACTATCCATCCATACCTGTGGTGCATTTTAGTTGTTGTGCGCAGTAGTAGGAGGACAGTGCATAATTTTGCTGACCACCAGTATATAATATATAGCAGTACTGTACAGTAGGCCACTGCTCTACCTACCTCTGTGTCGTCAAGTATACTATCCATCCATACCTGTGGTGCAATTTAGTTGTTGTGCGCAGTAGTAGGAGGACAGTGCATAATTTTGCTGACCACCCGTATATAATATATAGCAGTACGGTACAGTAGTCCACTGCTCTACCTACCTCTGTGTCGTCAAGTATACTATCCATCCCTACCTGTGGTGCATTTTAGTTGTTGTGCGCAGTAGTAGGAGGACAGTGCATAATTTTGCTGATCACCCGTATATAATATATAGCAGTACGGTACAGTAGTCCACTGCTCTACCTACCTCTGTGTCATCAAGTATACTATCCATCCATACCTGTGGTGCATTTTAGTTGTTGTGCGCAGTAGTAGGAGGATAGTGCATAATTTTGCTGACCACCAGTATATAATATATAGCAGTATGGTACAGTAGGCCACTGCTCTACCTACCTCTGTGTCGTCAAGTATACTATCCATCCATACCTGTGGTGCATTTTAGTTGTTGTGCGCAGTAGTAGGAGGACAGTGCATAATTTTGCTGACCACATGTAAATAATATATAGCAGTACAGTACAGTAGGCCACTGCTCTACCTACCTCTGTGTCGTCAAGTATACTATCCATCCATACCTGTGGTGCATTTTAGTTGTGCACAGTAGTAGGAGGACAGTGCATAATTTTGCTGAAAAACAGTATATAATATATAGCAGTACGGTACAGTAGTCCACTGCTCTACCTACCTCTGTGTCATCAAGTATACTATCCATCCATACCTGTGGTGCATTTTAGTTGTTGTGCGCAGTAGTATGAGGACAGTGTATCATTTTTTTGCTGACCACCAGTATATAATATATAGCAGTACGGTACAGTAGGCCACTGCTCTACCTACCTCTGTGTCATCAAGTATACTATCCATCCATACCTGTGGTGCATTTTAGTTGTTGTGCGCAGTAGTAGGAGGACAGTGCATAATTTTGCTGACCACCAGTATATAATATAAAGCAGTATGGTACAGTAGTCCACTGCTCTACCTACCTCTGTGTCATCAAGTATACTATCCATCCATACCTGTGGTGCATTTTAGATGTTGTGCGTAGTAGTAAGAGGACAGTGCATAATTTTTCTGCCCACCAGTATATAATATATAGCAGTACGGTACAGTAGGCCACTGCTCTACCTACCTCTGTGTCGTCAAGTATACTATCCATCCATACCTGTGGCGCATTTTAGTTGTTGAGCGCAGTAGTAGGAGGACAGTGCATAATTTTGCTGACCACCAGTATATAATATATAGCAGTATGGTACAGTAGGCCACTGCTCTACCTACCTCTGTGTCGTCAAGTATACTATCCATCCATACCTGTGGTGCATTTTAGTTGTTGTGCGCAGTAGTAGGAGGACAGTGCATAATTTTGCTGACCACCAGTATATAATATATAGCAGTACGGTACAGTAGTCCACTGCTCTACCTACCTCTGTGTCATCAAGTATACTATCCATCCATACATGTGGTGCATTTTAGTTGTTGTGCACAGTAGTAGTTGGACAGTGCATAATTTTGCTGACCACCAGTATATAATATATAGCAGTACGGTACAGTAGGCCACTGCTCTACCTACCTCTGGGTCGTCAAGTATACTATCCATCCATACCTGTGGTGCATTTTAGTTGTTGTGCGCAGTACTAGGAGGACAGTGCATAATTTTGCTGACCACCAGTATATAATATATAGAAGTACGGTACAGTAGGCCACTGCTCTACCTACCTCTGTGTCGTCAAGTATACTATCCATCCATACCTGTGGGGCATTTAAGTTTATTGCAGTATATATATAATAGGAAGACAGTGCATAATTTTGCTGACCACCAGTATATAATATATAGCAGTACGGAAAAGTTCAGTAAAATGACCCAAAAATCTAAATTAAAAGCGTCTGAGGAGAAGCGTAAACTTGCCAATATGCCATTTACGACACGGAGTGGCAAGGAACGGCTGAGGCCCTGGCCTATGTTCATGGCTAGTGGTTCAGATTCATATGAGGATGGAAGCACTCATCCTCTCGCTAGAAAACTGCAGTGCCACTCCTAGATGGGCCAGGTGTTTGTGTCGGCCACTTGGGTCGCTTAGCTTAGTCACACAGCTACCTCATTGCACCTCTTTTTTTCTTTGCATCATGTGCTGTTTGGGGACAATTTTTTTAAGTGCCATCCTGTCTGACACTGCAGTGCCACTCCTAGATGGGCCAGGTGTTTGTGTCGGCCACTTGGGTCGCTTAGCTAGTCACACAGCGACCTTGGTGCACCTCTTTTTCTCTTACGTCCTAGAGGTTGCTGGGGACTCCGTAAGGACCATGGGGATAGACGGGCTCCGCAGGAGACATGGGCACTTTAAGAAAGACTTTAGGTATGGGTGTGCACTGGCTCCTCCCTCTATGCCCCTTCTCCAGACCTCAGTTTACTACTGTGCCCAGAGGAGACTGGGTGCATTACAGGGAGCTCTCCTGAGTTTCCTGTCAGAAAGTATATTTGTTAGGTTTTTTATTTTCAGGGAGCCTGCTGGCAACAGGCTCCCTGCATCGATGGACTGAGGAGAGAGAAGCAGACCTACCTCTGTGAGTTTCAAGGCTCTGCTTCTTAGGCTACTGGAAACCATTAGGTCCAGAGGGATCGGTACGCAGGTCTCACCCTCCCCGTCCGTCCCAGAGCCGTGCCGCCGTCCTCCTCACAGAGCCGGAAGGTAGAAGCCGGGTGAGTATGAGAAGAAAAGAACACTTCAGAGGCGGCAGAAGACTTCATGATCTTCACTGAGGTAATGCACAGCGGTGAAGCTATGCGCCATTGCTCCCATACACCTCACACACGGCAGTCACTGTAAGGGTGCAGGGCACAGGGGGGGCGCCCTGGGCAGCATAAAACCTCTCTCTGGCAAAAAAAAATATATATACAGCTGGGCACTGTATATATAAAGAGCCCCCGCCAGTTTTTAGTATATTTGAGCGGGACAGAAGCCCGCCGCCGAGGGGGTGTGGCTTCTCCCTCAGCACTCACCAGCGCCATTTTCTCCACAGCACATCGCTGAGAGGAAGCTCCCCGGACTCTCCCCTGCTTATTCCACGGTGAAAGAGGGTTTTCAAGAAGGGGGGGGGCACATAATTTGGCGCATATATATATATATATATATGTACAAACAGCGCTACTGGGTAAACATATATTTATATAGTGTTTTTTCCTGGGTCACATAGCACTGGGTGTGTGCTGGCATACTCTCTATCTGTCTCTCCAAAGGGCCTTGTGGGGGAACTGTCTTCAGAGAAGAGGATTCCCTGAGTGTGTGGTGTGTCAGTACGCGTGTGTCGACATGTCTGAGGTAGAAGGCTTTCAGGGGGAGGAGGAGGAGAAAATGAATGTGGTGTCTCCGTCGACAACACCGACACCTGACTGGATGGATATGTGGAATGTTTTAAGTGCTAATGTAAATTTATTGCACAAAAGATTAGACCCATGTCTGTCCCTATCTCGCAGGGACCTTCGGGGTCTCAAAAGCGCCCACTATCCCAAATAGTAGACACAGATACCGACACGGATTCTGACTCCAGTGTCGACTACGATGATGCAAAGTTACAGTCAAAATTGGCTAAATGTATTCGATATATGATTATTGCAATAAAAGATGTTTTGCATATCACAGAGGAACCCCCTGTCCCTGACACGAGGGTACACATGTATAAGCGAAAGAAACCTGAGGTAATCTTTCCCCCCTCACATGAGTTGAACGAATTATGTGAAAGAGCGTGGGAATCTCCAGACAAAAAACTGCAGATTCCCAAAAGGATTCTTATGGCGTATCCTTTCCCGCCAACGGACAGGATATGGTGGGAATGCTCCCTTAGGGTGGACAAAGCATTGACACGCTTATCCAAAAGGGTAGCGCTGCCATCCCAAGATACGGCTACCCTCAGGGATCCTGCTGACCGCAAGCAGGAGGTTACCTTGAAGTCCATTTACACACATTCTGGTACCTTACTCAGACCGGCGATTGCGTCGGCCTGGGTTTGTAGCGCTGTAGCAGCATGGACAGATATCTTATCAGCGGAAATTGAGACCCTAGATAAGGATAGGGCATATAAAAGATGCTGTCTTATATATGAGAGATGCTCAAAGAGACATTAGTCTACTGGGTTCTAGAATCAACGCTATGTCGATTTCTGCTAGACGAGTCCTATGGACAGGTGATGCCGACTCAAAGAGGCATATGGAGGTTTTACCTTACAAGGGCGAGGAATTGTTTGGGGAAGGTCTCTCGGACCTGGTCTCCACAGCTACAGCTGGTAAATCAAATTTTTTACCTTATATTCCCTTACAGCCTAAGAAAGCGCAACATTATCAAATGCAGTCATTTCGATCACAAAGAAACAAGAAAGTACGAGGTGTGTCCTTTCTTGCCAGAGGTAAGGGCAGAGGAAAAAAGCTGCACAACACAGCTAGTTCCCAGGAACAGAAGTCATCCCCGGCCTCTACAAAATCCACAGCATGACGCTGGGGCTCCGCTACAGGAGTCCGCCCCAGTGGGGGTACGTCTTCGAGTTTTCAGCCACATCTGGGTTCACTCACAGGTGGATCCCTGGGCAATAGAAATTGTTTCCCAGGGTTACAAGCTGGAATTCGAAGAGGTGCCTCCTCGCCGGTTTTTCAAATCGGCCCTACCAGCTTCTCCCCCGGAAAGGGAGATAGTGTTAAATGCAATTCACAAATTGTATCTTCAACAGGTGGTGGTCAAGGTTCCCCTGCTTCAACAAGGAAGGGGATATTACTCAACCCTGTTTGTAGTCTGGAAACCGGACGGTTCGGTCAGACCCATTTTAAATTTAAAATCCCTGAACCTATACTTGAAAAGGTTCAAGTTCAAGATGGAATCGCTAAGAGCGGTCATCGCCAGCCTGGAAGGAGGGGAGTTTATGGTATATCTGGACATAAAGGATGCATACCTTCATGTTCCCATTTATCCACCTCATCAGGCGTACCTGAGATTTGCGGTACTGGATTGTCATTACCAATTTCAGATGTTGCCGTTTGGGCTTTCCACGGCCCCGAGGATTTTCACCAAGGTGATGGCGGAAATGATGGTGCTCCTGCGCAAGCAAGGTGTCACAATTATCCCGTACTTGGACGATCTCCTCATAAAAGTGAGATCAAGAGAGCAATTGCTGAACAGCGTCTTACTTTCACTGAAGGTGTTACAGCAACACGGCTGGATTCTCAATATCCCGAAGTCGCAGTTGGTTCCTACGACTCGTCTGACCTTCTTGGACATGATTCTGGATACAGACCAGAAAAGAGTTTATCTTCCGATAGAAAAAGCTCAGGAACTCATGACTCTGGTCAGTAACCTATTGAAGCCAAAACAGGTGTCAGTGCATCACTGCACTCGAGTCCTGGGAAAGATGGTGGCATCATACGAAGCCATTCCCTTCGGCAGGTTCCATGCGAGGACTTTCCAATGGGACCTACTGGACAAGTGGTCCGGGTCACATCTACAAATTCATCAGTTGATCACCCTGTCCCCCAGAGCCAGGGTATCTCTCCTGTGGTGGCTGCAGAGTGTTCACCTTCTAGAAGGCCGCAGGTTCGGCATTCAGGACTGGATCCTGGTGACCACGGACGCGAGCATCCGAGGATGGGGAGCAGTCACACAGGGATGAAACTTCCAAGGTCTTTGGTCAAGTCTTCATCCTGGAACTGAGGGCCATATACAACACCCTACGTCAAGCGGAGACCTTACTTCGCGACCAACCAGTTCTGATCCAGTCAGACAACATCACCGCAGTGGCTCATGTAAACCGCCAAGGCGGCACAAAGAGCAGAGTGACAATGGCGGAAGCCACCAGGATCCTTCGCTGGGTGGAAAATCATGTAAGCGCACTGTCAGCAGTGTTCATTCTGGGAGTGGACAACTGGGAAGCAGACTTCCTCAGCAGACACGACCTGCATCCAGGAGAGTGGGGACTTCATCAGGAAGTCTTCGCACAGATTGCAAGTCAGTGGGGACTGCCCCAGATAGACATGATGGCATCCCACCTCAACAAAAAGCTACAGAGGTATTGTGCCAGATCAAAAGACCCTCAGGCGGTAGCTAGAGACGCCCTAGTGACACCGTGGGTGTTCCAGTCGGTCTATATGTTTCCTCCTCTTCCTCTCATACCCAAGGTGTTGAGAATAATAAGAAAAAAAGGAGTGAGAACAATTCTCATTGTTCCAGATTGGCAACGAAGGACCTTGTATCCGGATCTGCTGGAAATGCTCACAGAAGATCCGTGGCCTCTTCCTCTATGACAGGACCTGTTGCAACAGGGGCCCTGTCTGTTCCAAGACTTACCGCGGCTGCATTTGACGGCATGGCGGTTGAACGCAGGATCCTAGCGGAAAAAGGCATTCCGGATGAGGTCATTCCTACGCTGATAAAGGCTAGGAAGGACGTGACAGCTAAACATTATCACCGTATATGGCGAAAATATGTTTCTTGGTGTGAGGCCAGGAATGCTCTTACGGAAGAATTCCATCTGGGCCGTTTCCTTCACTTCCTACAGACTGGAGTGAATTTGGGCCTAAAATTAGACTCCATTAAGGTTCAGATTTCGGCCTTATCCATTTTCTTTCAAAAAGAATTGGCTTCTCTCCCAGAAGTACAGACTTTTGTGAAGGGAGTGCTGCATATTCAGGCTCCTTTTATACCTCCGGTGGCGCCTTGGGACCTTAACGTGGTGTTGAGTTTCCTTAAGTCGCACTGGTTTGAACCACTTCAAACGGTGGAGTTAAAATATCTCACTTGGAAGGTGGTCATGTTATTAGCCTTGGCTTCGGCTAGTCGAGTGTCGGAATTGGCGGCTTTGTCTCATTAAAGCCCCTATCTGGTTTTTCCATATGGATAGAGCGGAATTGCGGATCCGTCCTCAATTCTTGCCTAAGGTGGTGTCATCTTTTCATATGAACCAACCTATTGTGGTGCCTGTGGCTACGCGAGACTTGGAGGATTCCGGGTCCCTTGATGTAGTCAGGGCTTTAAAAATTTACGTGGCCAGAATGGCTAGAGCCAGAAAAACAGAAGCACTGTTTGTCCTATATGCGGCCAACAAGGTTGGCGCCCCTGATTCAAAGCAGACTATTGCTCGCTGGATCTGTAACACGATTCAGCAGGCACATTCTACGGCTGGATTGCCGTTACCAAAATTTGTTAAGACCCATTCCACTAGGAAGGTGGGCTCATGTTGGGCGGCTGCCCGAGGGGTCTCGGCACTGCAACTATGCCGAGCTGCTACTTGGTCGGGTTCAAACACCTTTGCAAAGTTCTATAAGTTTGATACCCTGGCTGAGGAGGACCTCCTGTTTGCTCATTCGGTGCTGCAGAGTCATCCGCACTCTCCCGCCCGTTTGGGAGCTTTGGTATAATCCCCATGGTCCTTACGGAGTCCCCAGCATCCTCTGGGACGTAAGAGAAAATAAGATTTTAAACCTACCGGTAAATCTTTTTCTTGTAGTCCGTAGAGGATGCTTGGCACCTGTCCCAAGTGCGGACTACTTCTGCAAGACTTGTATATAGTTTTGCTAACATAAGGGTTATGTTATAGTTTTCATTGGTCTTGGACTGATGCTATGTTGGTTTCATACTGTTAACTGGTTAGTATATCACAAGTTATACAGTGTGATTGGTGTGGCTGGTATGAATCTTGCCCTTGGATTAACAAAAATTCTTTCCTCGTACTGTCCGTCTCCTCTGGGCACAGTTTATCTAACTGAGGTCTGGAGGAGGGGCATAGAGGGAGGAGCCAGTGCACACCCATACCTAAAGTCTTTCTTAAAGTGCCCATGTCTCCTGCGGAGCCCGTCTATCCCCTATGGTCCTTACGGAGTCCCCAGCATCCTCTATGGACTACGAGAAAAAGATTTACCGGTAGGTTTAAAATCTTATTTTTTCTTTGCATCATGTGCTGTTTGGGGACTATTTTTTGAAGTGCCATCCTGTCTGACACTGCAGTGCCACTCCTAGATGGGCCAGGGGTTTGTGTCGGCCACTTGGGTCGCTTAGCTTAGCCATCCAGCGACCTTGGTGCACCTCTTTTTTTCTTTGCATCATGTGCTGTTTGGGGACAATTTTTTTAAGTGCCATCCTGTCTGACATTGCAGTGCCACTTCTAGATGGGCCAGGTGTTTGTGTTGGCCACTTGGGTTGCTTATCTTAGCCATCCAGCGACCTTGGTGCACCTCTTTTTTTTCTTTGCATCATGTGCTGTTTGGGGACAATTTTTTTAAGTGCCATCCTGTCTGACATTGCAGTGCCACTTCTAGATGGGCCAGGTGTTTGTGTCGGCCACTTGGGTCGCTTAGCTTAGCCATCCAGCGACCTTGGTGCACCTCTTTTTTTCTTTGCATCATGTGCTGTTTGGGGACAATTTTTTTAAGTGCCATCCTGTCTGACACTGCAGTGCCACTCCTAGATGGGCCAGGTGTTTGTATCGGCCACTTGGGTCGCTTAGCTTAGTCATCCAGCGACCTCGATGCAAATTTTAGGACTAAAAATAATATTGTGAGGTGTTCAGAATAGACAGGAAATGAGTGGAAATTATGGTTATTGAGGTTAATAATACTATGGGATCAAAATGACCCCCAAATTCTATGATCTAAGCTGTTTTTGAGGGTTTTTTGTAAAAAAACACCCAAATCCAAAACACACCCGAATCCGACAAAAAAATTTCAGGGAATTTTTTGCCAAAACGCGTCCGAATCCAAAACATGGCCACGGAACCGAATCCAAAAGCAAAACACAATACCCGAAAAATGTCCGGTGCACATCACTAGTTTGAATATGTACAGTTTTCAAAAATATTTTTAATAAGTTGGACGTACAGTATGAGCTTTATTGAGTCAGAAGGAATAAGATAGCACACTTTTTCAGCAGTAATTAGCAGGAGCATCACTTTGCCTTTTTGTGCTGCTCCTCCTACTGTCTAAATATCAGTGTGCGGCTTCCCGTAAAAACTTTGGTGTCTGTTTACTAAGCACTGGACGGAGATAAAGTGGACAGAGATAAAATACCAGCCAACCAGCTCCTAACTGTCATTTTTCTAACCCAGACTGTAACATGGCAGTTAGGAGCTGATTGGCTGGTACTTTATCTCTGTTCACTTTATGTCCGTCCATAGACACCTTTATTACACAGAGTATTTCAGTTCATTATTTTGTAATGCCAGCTGATTAATTCCACCCACTCCTTCCTTCAAGATTTTGCCAGTGCTGCTCCCTACCTCTGGATCTCGCTCCCTCTCTACAAAACTTGCCCTCAAGACCCACTTCTTCACCAAAGCCGTCCAGCTCTAAGCCTAAACCCCACTGCTCCATACTCACTGTCATCTCCATCTGTGTCAGCCCTGTCTGTCTGCCAGCCCCTCCCCTTTGGAATGTAAGCTCACACAAGCAGGGCCCTCTCCCCTCATGTACTTTTCCTTCTCTTACTTATACTATCATCTACTCCACAGGTTCTCAAACTCGGTCCTCATGACACCACACGGTGCATGTTTTGCAGGTTTTCTCACAGAATCGCAAGTGACATAATTAACTCCACCTGTGGACCTTTTAAAATGTGTTAGTGAGTAATTAATACACCTGTGCACTTGCTGGGTGACCTGCAAAACATGCACTGTGTGGGGTCCTGAGGACCGAGTTTGAGAACCATTGATCTACTCCATGCTCTGTACAACAGCACAGAACCCTTGGTTTCTGCTGCCCTGTTTATAAACAATGTCCCAATGTAATTTTTTTCTAATTTTGCTCATATGTTTATGTACAGTACTTTGTTAGGCACTGTGGAGCCCTTATGACACCAAATACATAAAGGATAATAATAATAATAATAATAATAAAATATTTATCCATTAACACTGAAAAGTATAGGGTTTTCTTTTCATGTAAAAAAAGCACAATAAGAAAATTTCCCAGAAACTGAAAAGTGAAACCTTGTGTGTATTTTTCTCTTGTTGCAATAGTATCTCGCAGCAAGCTCTGGCAGAAAATTGGTTAAAATTATAGCCCACAAGCCATTATTTTACAGATTCTATAACTGGGCACTGTATCAATTTAAATCTCCATTTAGTTATAGTAATTTGACCACAAAATGTAACCTCCACTTGGCTCAATGGTTGCCTAAAAGTATTATTCTCAAACAATGAGATCCATTTAGAGGAGATCAGAGAATAAACCTTCACAAAGGCAAATCAGTAGCTTGAAGCACAATAATATGCTTGTGTTCTGTATATTTCTTAATGTGCCAAGGGCACCTGAATAAAGAAATCGCTTTGTAGCTCACATAAGCATTTAGGAGTATACTAATAAGTAAAGAGAAAGTGAATTAAGCCAAAAAATGACAAGTACCACAAACGATCTTGAGCTTTGACCAGTGAGAGTAGAATATGTAATTTAAGAGACTTGAGAACGAGGAGACATCTTGAATATGTGAAACTGGTGGATTCATTGCCTGCTATTGTACAGATGAGGCTTCACTGCAAAGTAAGTTATTTAACATTTACATTTCCCATGTTCTTATTTTTTTGCTGTGTGCTACAGTATGTACACATATAGGCACACATTGAGGTAGCGACTAGGTGTGACTTTATGCACTTGCGACTAAACAATGCAATGTCTATGGGCCGCAGGTGCAAAAATACGGACATGCCTGTGTATATGCACGCTACCCACAGCAAACTAAACATGAGTGTGACTAGCCGCAGCATGGATGAGGCTGGCTATATCTTCATATTAATCAGTGGCGGAATTTACCTATGTACTGCAGCCCTCCCCCAGGTAAAATCCGCCACACCTCTCAGTATGAGTGACACAGATGCAGTCCGTGACTGCGCTGGCTTCACTGTGACTGGCAGTGATTTCCGATTGGAAGTCCTAACTGTCAGACACACAAGGCATTCCATTGGGGGCTGCTTCCTACCTCTGGGTCTGCCAGATCGGGCTGCGATAAGCAGAAAGCTAAAACCACTCCCTACATTTTGCGCAGCCCGATCCGGCTTCTATGCAGTTCAGCTTCTATGGGCTGCAGCTGATGCAGCCCATAGAAGCCGGGGGTTTGCACATTGGCAGTTGCACCCCAGCATCTGCACATGCGCCAGTGTGATACCCAGGTAAGTATCGGGTTTTCGTGGATCTTCGCCGAGATGCTGGTCGGACAACTTTGAAGAAACAACCGTCCTTTGTCTTAGTCGTTTGAAAGTACTTTTGATTTATTAATAAATTAATACAAGAAGGGATCTCTTGCGAGTTCGTTAGTCCCTAGTGTACATAAACCATTACAATACGATACAATTTCAATATTACAACTTGTTTACCATACTCTTAAATACTATATTTATTAATCTGCTCCAGGCTGTCGATTCCGCCCTGCAAACAAGGAATCGTTAGCTTTCTCCGGCTAGACTTACTAGTTATCAATTAACATATACATATACAGTTAGTGACAATCTGAACAAGCTGAGATTGCTTGCTGACACGTACTTCAACTTAATAGGGTTAGAACACCACGGTATTTCCCCAAGTCTATTCTCACCCTGTATCGCAATTGGGCTTGCTCCTGTCGTTGCACTAAATCTGTCTGTAATAATGTTCATCGACAATGGTAACTTAAATACAAGTTGGATTCCCCTGTAGACCTATCACAGATTGAGAGCGACCAGGTACTAGTCCCTCTTCCAGACTTGAGATGCGCTAACCACCCTATTACTCCAATTGTCTAGGATGGTATTAAGGGAGGTGTCAACAGTTACTTCACTGCAGGGTCAGTTATACTTCTCTTCCCCCGCTGTATGAACCAGTGGCGTGCGGTGAGGTCGATGGCTGGTGAGGCACTGCAGCCATAATGTCCGTCGAGTCCCGCCAAAGATGCCTACTGCTGCTGAGCCAATGTCCGCTACTGCCGCTGCTAATGGCCGCCGCCCCCCCCCATTGTGGGTGGGTACTGTGTCTAGGGGGCCAGTGGGCATGGTGGGGAACGTGTGTCCCTGAGGCCAGGGAAGGGGAGGTACTGTATGTTCAGGAGGACAGGAGTAGGGTGTATTACGAGTATGTTCCAGAAGCAGGGGCGTTAGTTAGGATGGGTACTGTACTGTAAGGCATGGAGCACAAGCTCCATACATTCCGCCACTGCTTGGGGCAGAGTGGGTGTAATAGTGGGAAGCAGGGGCAGGATGGGAGCAGTAGAAGTGCAGAGCAGGGTATAGGATAAGAGTAGTCATGGTCATAGGTGTGCGCAGGGGGGGTGCCTGGTGCGCACAGGCACCCCCTAATGTCTGGCACCCCGATCTCAGATGCCTGATGCAGCGATTGCCGAGCAGGCTGATTACTGTCCCCTCTGCGCTGCACCCTGCAGGACTGCATTACTGACCGGACGCCTGGGTTAATCAAGGGTGCCACTGCCACCGGCTTTCAAATTCCCAGCTCCACCTCCATGTACAAAAACAGTGTGATGTGATGTGATTACGTCATGCTGCTCGCACGTCCATCCGTCACACACCCACCTCTCTCCTTCTATGCCATGCCAACGCTAGCCACTGATGAGGATCAGCATGCAGCCAGCGTTTCTCTTAGGAAGACAAATTCAATACTGGCAGACGGCCGGCAGCAGCTTTGACACGACTCGTTTTTCCAGTAGCAGCAGTAACTAGTCTGTGACTGTCAGTGTCAGTGAGTGGCTGACTTGTAAGTAAGCTGCTGCAGCTTGCAGGGGAAAGAGAGGGGGAGCCAGACCAGGCTGAGGAGGAGCACTGTAATTGCATGAGTGCCATCAGGGGTGTTTGGTGCACACCACAACATCTGACAATGTATCTGCTTTATTAGGATTGGTACAAAGGTGGATATTTTATATGCGTTGACCATCAATAGATGGTGCTAGACACGCCCAAAAGGCGGTGCTAGACACACCCAGGCTTGGACTGGCCCACAGGGGTACAGGGGAAACCACCGGTGGGCCCCATTGCCTGGGGGCCCACCTCCTGCTCTAAGGATCAGGTTCTAGACTGTGCACTTGAATTATACATATGTTACCTTATGCTGGACTAATGCCCTCATTCCGAGTTGATCGCTAGCTGCTTTCGGTCGCAGCGCGGCGATTAGGTGAAAAAGAGGCATTTCTGCACATGCGTACGGGCCACAGTACGCACGCGCAAAGTACTTTCACACAAAACTATGCAGTTTTACACAAGGTCGAGCAACGCTTTTCTGTCGCTCTGTTGTTCGGTGTGTGATTGACAGGCAGTGGTTGTTTCTGGGTGGTAACTAGCCGTTTTCAGGGAGTGTGCTAAAAAACGCAGGCGTGACAGGTAAAAACGCAGGCGTGCCGGGGGAAACGGGAGAGTGGCTGGCCGAACGCAGGGCGTGTTTGTGATGTCAAAGCAGGAACTAAACTGACTGAAGTGATCGCAAGGTAGGAGTAGGTTTTGAGCTGCTCAGAAACTGCATGAAATTTTTTTCGAGCAGTTCTGCTAACCTTTCGTTCGCACTTCTGCTAAGCTAAGATACACTCCCAGAGGGCGGCGGCCCAGGGTGTGCAATGCTGCTAAAAGCAGCTAGCGAGCGATCAACTCGGAATGAGGGCCTATATTGTATTTTCTACGGTGCATTGCTGTTATTAATCTGTTATTAATCTGGTACATTATCATGCATGCAGCAGCAGCTGAATTTACTGTATATATTTATAAAGGGACTCAGATGTTGCACTCTCTAATAGTTAGTCAAATCAATAAGGTGGCAGGCCACACCCCCTCTGCAGCCTTGCCACACCCCTAAACATGGGCCTCTACCACTACATTCCCCCGGTAAGCACTACATGCCCCAGTCCGACACTGGACACACCCCTCTGACGGTGCACCCCCTAATAAAATGTGCTGCGCACGCCAGTGGTCATGGTGGAGAGCGGGGGCAGGCTTAGAGTAGTAGTAGTAGTGAGGATCAGTGGGTGCAGACTAGGACTAATAGTTGTGGGGAGCAGGGGGCAGCAGTGGGGGCAGACTGGGAGTAGTAGTGTTGGGCAGCATGGAAGTAGGTGTGGTGGAGAGCAGGGGGCAGGCTGGAAGTAGTAGTGGGGAGCAGGGGCCAGACAGAATAGTAGTGGTAAGGAGCAGAGGGTAGGATGGAAAAAGTAGTGGGGAGCAGGGGCCAGACAGAATAGTAGTGGTAAGGAGCAGAGGGTAGGATGGAAGAAGTAGTGGGGAGCAGGGGCCAGACAGAATAGTAGTGGTAAGGAGCAGAGGGTAGGATGGAAGAAGCAGTGGGGAGCAGGGGCCAGACAGAATAGTAGTGGTAAGGAGCAGAGGGTAGGATGGAAGAAGTAGTGGGGAGCAGGGGCCAGACAGAATAGTAGTGGTAAGGAGCAGAGGGTAGGATGGAAAAAGTAGTGGGGAGCAGGGGCCAGACAGAACAGTAGTGGTAAGGAGCAGAGGGTAGGATGGAAGAAGTAGTGGGGAGCAGGGGCCAGACAGAATAGTAGTGGTAAGGAGCAGAGGGTAGGATGGAATAAGTAGTGGGGAGCAGGGGCCAGACAGAATAGTAGTGGTAAGGAGCAGAGGGTAGGATGGAAGAAGTAGTGGAAAGTTGGGGACAGGATTGAAGTAACAGTAGTGCAGAGTAGGGGTCAGGCAGGGAGTTATAGAAGGGGGGCAGGATGAGAGTAGTGGTGGGAAGAAATGGGCAGGATGGCAGTAGAAGGGACTCGGCGAGCATAAGTTATAAGTTGAACAATGATTTCACCTTCTCTTTGCAGTTCCTGGGTCCCAGCCATTGTTGCTCCATCCATACTGACAGCATGCTCACACAGGACTGACGGAAACTCGGACAGCCAGAGTTGACGCGATGGGTTCCGCTCCTCCGGTTGCTCACACCCGTCTCTTCCCTGCGTGGTCCTGGGACTCTCAGATTTGGGGATGAACACAGCCTGCGATCGGGTTGGGAAGGAAGGGGAGGGTGGCTCCACATCTCCGCACTAGCTTTACGTCTTCAGGGCCAGATGTACAAAGTCTTGAAAAGTGATAAAATGGACAGATACAAACTACCAACAAATCAGCACCTAACTCTCATTTTTGAAACACATACTGTAACATGGCAGTTAGGGGCTGATTGGCTGGTACTTTACCACTCTCCACTTTATCACTGTTCATGACTTAGTACATCTGGCCCAAAATGCCTACATGCCTGCCTCATCACTGGGGCCGGTCAATGTCTGTAGTAAAGGCTGCACTGGCTGCAGCCCACAGACATTTTCCTGAGCGGTGCCGTAACTAGACATTTTAGCGCTATGTGCTAGAAACAGCATTACAGAAGGCGAGTCCCCCATTTTACACATTACAGCAGGCGAGTCCACCTTTTTACACATTACAGCAGGCGAGCATACCTTTTTACACATTACAGCAGGCGAATCCCCCTATTTTACACATTACAGCAGGCGAGTCCCCCCTATTTTACACATTACAGCAGGCGAGTCCCCCATTTTACACATTACAGCAGGCGAGTCCACCTTTTTACACATTACAGCAGGCGAGTCCACCTTTTTACACATTACAGCAGGCGAGCCCACCTTTTTACACATTACAGCAGGCGAGCCCACCTTTTTACACATTACAGCAGGCGAGCCCACCTTTTTACACATTACAGCAGGCGAATCCCCCTATTTTACACATTACAGCAGGCGAGCCCACCTTTTTACACATTACAGCAGGCGAGCCCACCTTTTTACACATTACAGCAGGCGAATCCCCCTATTTTACACATTACAGCAGGCGAGTCCACCTTTTTACACATTACAGCAGGCGAGCCCACCTTTTTACACATTACAGCAGGCGAATCCCCCTATTTTACACATTACAGCAGGCGAGCCCACCTTTTTACACATTACAGCAGGCGAGTCCCCCTATTTTACACATTACAGCAGGCGAGTCCACCTTTTTACACATTACAGCAGGCGAGTCCACCTTTTTACACATTACAGCAGGCGAGTCCCCCCTATTTTACACATTACAGCAGGCGAGTCCACCTTTTTACACATTACAGCAGGCGAGTCCACCTTTTTACACATTACAGCAGGCGAGTCCCCCCTATTTTACACATTACAGCAGGCGAGTCCACCTTTTTACACATTACAGCAGGCGAGTCCCCCCTATTTTACACATTACAGCAGGCGAGTCCACCTTTTTACACATTACAGCAGGCGAGTCCCCCCTATTTTACACATTACAGCAGGCGAGTCCCCCCTATTTTACACATTACAGCAGGCGAGTCCCCCATTTTACACATTACAGCAGGCGAGTCCACCTTTTTACACATTACAGCAGGCGAGTCCCCCCTATTTTACACATTACAGCAGGCGAGTCCCCCATTTTACACATTACAGCAGGCGAGTCCCCCATTTTACACATTACAGCAGGCGAGTCCCCCCTATTTTACACATTACAGCAGGCGAGTCCCCCATTTTACACATTACAGCAGGCGAGTCCCCCATTTTACACATTACAGCAGGCGAGTCCCCCCTATTTTACACATTACAGCAGGCGAGTCCCCCCTATTTTACACATTACAGCAGGCGAGTCCCCCCTATTTTACACATTACAGCAGGCGAGTCCCCCCTATTTTACACATTACAGCAGGCGAGTCCCCCATTTTACACATTACAGCAGGCGAGTCCCCCATTTTACACATTACAGCAGGCGAGTCCCCCCTATTTTACACATTACAGCAGGCGAGTCCCCCCTATTTTACACATTACAGCAGGTGAGTCCCCCCCATTTTACACATTACAGCAGGCGAGTCCCCCCTATTTTACACATTACAGCAGGCGAGTCCCCCCTATTTTACACATTACAGCAGGCGAGTCCACCTTTTTACACGTTTATGGTCTCCTCACCTGTCCCCGCTCCTGGCCACCGTCCAACGAATCCTCTTGTCAGCTTCTCCATCCTCATCCGTCTGGGAGACAGCTGGGGCTGGCCGAGTCCTAGAAGAGACACTGCATGGGGGGCGCAGGCAAAGCTGGCGGTGCAGGCTTCTGTGCTAGTGTGCTGCAGTTCGCGTAAATATAACGTGGGTGCGCTCAGCAGCAGAGGAGCTGAGCGCACACCACCCTACAAGGCAGCACTGCAGCGGAAGTCTCCGGGGAAAGAGAGTGGCCGTGACAGTCGGCGGTGGGCGGCCCGGGAGGGTCAGGCCCGCGGCTGCAGCCCTACTCTTCTTGATACGGCTAATGCCGCTGCAACCGCCGCCTCTGATGTACTCCAGCACGGGATGGCAGGGGGGAGGTCACGCTTGACCAACGCAAGTGTAAGCTGACGTTTGCGGTGTCCGGCATCTTCCCAGGCCAATCCGCCCTGCCGCCGAGCATCTGATGAGCAGAACGGGCAGTCCAGCACTGCCCAATCACATCTGCTCTAGTCACAGGGGTGTGCTTTCATATGAGCTGAAAGCACACCCCTGTCTAAGAGGCACTTCTAGAGGTGCCGCTTCATGTGCAGTTTTCAATGGGCTATTACTGCCCAATGCCATGGCCCCGCCCCCCGCATCCGGCACTTTCTCAGTGACAGCGGGAGGCACCGAAAGCGATGCCTCCAAAATACTTTTTAAACAGTTTTATAAACAACAAAAATAGTTAAAATAATATAAACGTTAAAGCAGATACTTATGACACAGTAGCTGTGTCATAAGTATCTTCTTTATATTATTTTAATTATTAATGGCAGGGGAGGCACTGCCTCCCCTGCCTCCCCTGACTGCACGTCCCTGGTATGAACATGAGCATCCTTACTAATGTGACGGCTGGAGTCTATCATCCTGTCCTGGGGACGCATCCACTGACTCTCACTCTTTGTCCAAATAGTGGGGTTAACAGGGGGTTAATATCCTGACGGGGGAAACAAAGACTCTTTATGTAGCTCACTCTCTTCCCTCAACAATGTTTTCCGACTGTGTCGATAATTGCCTTAGGCTACTGTATGAGCGTAGGGTATTAAAACGGAGTATCACTGCAACGTTTCTTTTATTATTCCTCAGTCTATTTAATAAGTGCACTTATTACTATTTAGGCAGCTGTTACTATTTGGATGATGTGCCTGCGTAGTGATGTAGTGTGAATAATATTAAAGGTACCTTTCCACCTCTTTCTCTCTACAGTTCATGAGTGATTCTGTATATCTTTATTCTACAGCTGGCTCCGCCTTCCCGGGTGTCACTCACAGCAGGCCGCTCCTCTCCTCCTCCTCCAAACGCCTGCGTCACCGCCAGCCGCCTCGATACAGCCACTCACCACTGTCGCTGAGGTCTTCCGTCCTTCGCTTGGCCAGCACAGACTAGCCGCCCATGGCGGCCGAAGTGGAGAACACGCTACCGCTGCCGCTGGACGTCTCAAAGTCAGGTAAGCTCCGGGGCTAGAGAAGGGGACCGATTGCTGCCTTTTAGCATTGGAGCCTTGTAGCGCTAACTCGCCTCCGCACAGCACCTTCTCCCGGCCTCTTCTGCCCGTTTCTTTTGTCCTCGCCCTATATATCACCCCTCTTACACAAGTCCCCGTATCCTCCCACGGGGCCCAACTGCCGCATTCCTGCGCAAGGGAGACAGCACATGCCAATGTCCCCCACATGCGGGTCCGATTCGCCTATCCTTTATACAACATATAGTCCATCAGCCACATAGACTGTAACTGCATTTTGGTGTCCCACCCAGGTTTCTTGGTTTAACAATTTCTTTTGCCAGTGGGCAGTGGGTGACATAAATATACAATCTGTTTACAACAATGGCATATAAACACTATATTATGACAGTGGGGCACCACATTCAACCCCACTTGAACGATGCATGTCCTCATGCATCTTACATATTCACAGACCAGTCACAAAATAGCTTACAACTTTTCTTTATACAGTCCCATCAATTACTGCATATACTGATGGGATAAATCAGTCTGATATCATATCTCATATGCATTTTACCAGGATCATTTAATCGATAACTCACATGTCTCATTTTCTGTCAAGATGAGGCTTACAGTTGTCTAAAACGGAGGGGTTTGACTCCCTTAGTGCTTCTAACTGGCCTTCTCGAGCTTATTTCCGCATCGACTTCACCCTCAAATTCTTGAACCAAGTTGGGTTCTACGATGCCCTCAGTTACAGGGGTACTTGTTGGCTGTAGAGTATCCACATCTCCAATGCTGGGTGGAACTGACCCACCTATGGCCCTCATTCCGAGTTGTTCGCTCGCTAGCTGCTTTTAGCAGCATTGCACACGCTAAGCCGCCGCCTACTGGGAGTGAATCTTAGCTTAGCAAAATTGCGAACGAAAGATTCTCAAAATTGCGAATAGAAATTTCTAAGCAGTTTCTGAGTAGCTCGACACTTACTCTGCCACTGCGATCAGTTCAGTCAGTTTCGTTCCTGGTTTGACGTCACAAACACACCCAGCGTTCGCCCAGACACTCCCCCGTTTCTCCAGCCACTCCCGCGTTTTTCCCAGAAACGGCAACGTTTTTTCACACACTCCCATAAAAAGGCCAGTTTCCGCCTAGAAACACCCACTTCCTGTCAATCACACAACGATCACCAGAACGAAGAAAAAACCTTGTAATGCCGTGAGTAAAATACCAAGCTTCTTAGCAAATTTACTTGGCGCAGTCGCAGTGCGAACATTGCGCATGCGCAGTTTGAGGAAAATTGCTGCGATGCGATGAAAAAGAATGAGCGAACAACTCGGAATGAGGGCCTATGAACAGTAATAATTCAACTGGATCCCGTAAAGGATAATGGCTTGCATTTTCCCAACCTTTTATGGTGGGAGTGGTCTCCTCTTGTAGAACTTCTGTCATTGGTTTGAATACGCAGAGTTTGAGCTGATTTTGATGTACCATTATCGTTCTTCCTTCAGTCTCTCCTTCCTTCTTGATTTCATAAACAACGGTGTCCGGAGTGGGAAGATTGATCACTACATAGGGTATAAGTTCCCATCTACTATCCAATTTGTTCCTACGCTGAGTGTTCTTTTTCCAGACTCTATCTCCGACTTGTAACGGTTCAGCAAGTGTATTTCTGTTGTAATAGTCCTCCCTAGTGATGGGATGCAACGGTGCTTTCTGTCCCGGCTGAATGTTTCTTTTTACAACACAGCTATGACACTCTTCTATCCATTTCTCTACATCCAACCGCAAACCGACCCAAAAGAATTTCTTTCTTATGGCCGTTTCCGTTTTTTTTACTCCAAAATGTCCATAACGGTCGTGATAGGCTTGTAATATTAGATCTTTCCGTTGTTGTGGTACTATAATCTGATTCACAGCATAGTGGGTTCTCGGTCTATAGTACTTCGGACCATAATTCCCTGGGTATAACTAACTCGGTCCCTATGCCGTAATAACTGGATAAATTCGGGATCCAGCCCTTGTCGTTTGGTCCTGCCCTCTCCCGTAGAGATTATTTGTTTGAGCCGCCGGAGCACGGGACTTTCGTATTGAATCATTTTCCAGTCTATATCGTGCTGACTTAAAATATCATCAGTTACTGCGGAAAGGATGACTTCTGCTTTGTTAATCACAGCAGTCCGTTGTTTAATTGGTCCAGGTCCGAACATAGGGATTTCTACTACTTCCCATTGATCTTCTACCTCTTCTTCCAGGCTTTCAGGCAGTCGAGATAGGACATCAGCATTAACATTAGACCGTCCGCTCCTGAATTTAATACGATATTGGAAGTTTTCCAGCCGGGCCATCCATCTCTGCTCTAATGCCCCTAACCGAGCCATCTGTACGTGTGCTAGGGATTATTATCCATATAGATAACGCAAGGAGTTGCAGCCAGATAATCTTTGAATTTTTCTGTTACGGCCCAAATCAGTGCTAGTAATTCCAACTTGAAGGCACTGTAATTTTCATCGTTCCTTTCTGTTTTCCTTAGACCCCTTCTTGTGTAAGCAATTACTCATTCTTTTCCTTCTTGGTCTTGTGCTAGGACCGCGCCCAATCCTTGAGTGCTAGCATCGGTGTACACATTAAAAGGAAGCTCATAGTTGGGATAAGCTAGAAGTGGAGCTTCTGTAAGTAACGTCTTCAGTCTCTTGAATGCCTCGTCCTGACGACTCGTCCACTTGATGATGGTATTCTTCCTTGTTTCCTTGCCTAAGCTGTTTCTCAACAATTCATGTAGTGGAGCAGCAATTTTCGCAAAATTGGCTAGAAACCTTCTATAATATCCTACGAATCCCAAAAAGCGTCTTACATCTCGGATCGTTGTAGGGATAGGCCAGTCTCTCACCGCTTTTACTTTTTCAGGGTCAGGCTCCACCCCCTTGGCGCTGACAATATGGCCTAAGTACTGTACCTTGGACCTGAGTAAATAGCATTTAGATGGCTTCAGTTTAAACCCATAATTGGCAAGTCGACCGAAAACTTCTTCCAGATGTCGTAAATGATCTTGGTAACTTTTAGAGAAGACTATGATATCATCTAGATAAAGCAGGAGCATGTCGAAATTTCGATATCCCAAACAGTGTTCCATTACACGCTGGAAGGTGGCTGGAGCGTTACATAGTCCAAATGGCATCCTGTCGAATTCGAATAATCCCATTGGGGTGGTAAAGGCAGTCTTTTCTCTGTCTTCAGGGGCTACAGAGACTTGCCAATACCCGCTAGTTAGGTCCAGGGTGGAAAAATAAGCAGCGGACCTCAAAGCAGCCAAGGATTCCTCTATGCGTGGTAGGGGATAGGCATCTCTGTGTGTGATTGAATTCAACTTCCTGTAGTCTACACAGAAACGCAAACTTCCGTCCTTTTTCTTGACTAAAATGAGAGGTGCGGCCCAAGGACTGTGGCTTTCTCTAATTACTCCCGTCGACTTCATTTCCTCTATCATCTTCTTCACTGGCTGATATAACGCGGGAGGAATAGGACGATGACGTTCCCGGACAGGAGCGGCCGCCCCCGTTGGAATATGATGTTGAATTCCCTCCACGTATCCGAAGTCTGATAGACTTTTACTGAAGGTTTTCTCATTCTTCCATACTAGGGCTCCCGCTCTTTCCTCTTCCGGGGTGTTTTGATCACCAATGGTTATTCCACTCCACCAGGAGCCATCTTCCTCTTGTCCAGAATGGTTGTTCGTCGCTTGGTTTTGTTGTGCTACAATGGCTCCCAGGCCGTCCATGCCAACTATATCTTGGAAGGTAACTTCAAAGATCTGTGCAATAGGTTGGTACCTATATAATCTAATGGGATGATTATGAGGATTCAATATCCGTATAGGTACCCGGCCTCGATTTACTGTCACCAAGCTTCTAGCCACCGTAAAGTATTCTGTTTAGCCTCCTTGACTCCTTTCAATCATAGCTTCGTAGTTTCGTCCTCAGGGTCCTATTCTGGTCTTGCCCCAAACGATGTTTTCCGAGTTTGGAGGTAACATTATAGTTTGCTTCTCAGCTACCCTGACAGTGTCAATTTCTCTGTTAGGGTTTGCGAACCGTTGTTGGCACTGGAGGAATTGAATGGCCTGTTGTAACATTTGCTTCGCTGAGCAGGTACGGGTGACTGACTCCTTTTTCAATATCGTAACTAATTCTTCATAGCAACTCCTTAGAATATTCATTCCAATGATGACCGGTGGGAAGTTTCTATCATCCACCGTGGTAAAGAGACAGCCCTGTCTTGGTAGGTGAGCTCGACCAATTTCCACTTCCACTTCCCAATATCCACAGCACTCTATACCTTGACCATTGCTGGTTAATAAGTTCAACCATGCTGGCGGTGGTGTAGTCATGTCTTCTTCTCTCCAGTGGCGTGCAAATTCAGTCCATTGAATAGTGGTAACCTGAGACCCTGTGTCCAAAAGTGCTGGCATGGCTACCCCATTGATCTTAATTTCTATCGTTGGGCAGGGACCCACATACTGAGGCCACCATTCTTGAGGTGCGGGACCTATTGGGGCGAGTTCTCTCGAGGGGTGGTCCCTGGCCTCGGGATATTGGGGTTTAAAGGCTCCCGTTGCTGACAATTGCGTTCTATATGTCCACTCTCCTGACAGCGTCTGCATATCAGCCTGCCTTGGTCATCGAACCGATCCATTGATAGACGGCGAGAGGTCCAGGACGACGTATCTCTTCTATTGACATAACAAGGCCTTCTTTCCCCTGGCCAACCTTGTCCGGGCGACTTAGATGTTTCCTTCAAAGTTTTAAGTTCCCGACACAGTTCGGTCATCCTTTGGGTTAGTTCGGCTATTTGCTTTCTCATTACGTTCTGAGTATCGGCTGAAGCTGTTGACTGGTTCCCTTGTGCAACTGCCTCCAAGGCTACGGCGGATAGCCCTGGCGTAGGCGTATCCCCAAAAATCTTTATTGCCAGCTCCTTGAACTCCTGGAAGCTGCAAGTCGGTTCTTGACGTCGCAACATCTTAAGCTGGCCTTTCGTATGGTCGCTATAAATTCCGTCTATAAATTGATTTATGAGGGTGTCATCTTCCTGTATAATTTCAGTGGGTTTGCATGTTTTAACGGCTTGCAGCGCCTCTTGTAATTCAACAGCGAATTCACATAAACCCTCTCGGGGCTGCTGCTTTCTGGCATAGAAACGTGTCTTTAGTTCTGATAGGGTCTTGGCATCGTATATACTAGCCAATTTCTCTAATATTTCCTTGGCAGTTTTCCTTTGTCTGGCGGGCCAGGTCTTCACTTCCCGTCGCGCCAGACCCTTCAACTGCCCTATGATTATCTCAATCTTCTGAGATTCGTTTAATGGATACAACCGGAACATGGCCTCGATCTGATCTTTAAAGTCCCTAAATTCCTTGGATCTCGTGGAGGGATCATCTCCCGAATAAGTGAGGAGCCACGGGGCACCAAAATAGTACGGCATCGTGATAGGTGCCGATGCGGGCATAGCGGGTCCTCCACGGTCAGGTATTTCTCCTAAACCTGCCTGGGCCTGATCGTCCCCTTGAGACATCTTGCCTTATTCAACGAGGGTATATCCCTGACTCTTCTGCGTATCCTGTTCGTGATGCCAGAACAGTGATACCCAGGTAAGTATCGGGTTTACGTGGATCTTCGCCGAGATGCTGGTCGGATAACTTTGAAGAAACAACCGTCCTTTGTCTTAGTCGTTTGAAAGTACTTTTGATTTATTAATAGATTAATACAAGAAGGGATCTCTTGCGAGTTCGTTAGTCCCTAGTGTACATAAACCATTACAATACGATACAATTTCAATATTACAACTTGTTTACCATACACTTAAATACTATATTTATTAATCTGCTCCAGGCTGTCGATTCCGCCCTGCAAACAAGGAATCGTTAGCTTTCTCCGGCTAGACTTACTAGTTATCAATTAACATATACATATACAGTTAGTGACAATCTGAACAAGCTGAGATTGCTTGCTGACACGTACTTCAACTTAATAGGGTTAGAACACCACGGTATTTCCCCAAGTCTATTCTCACCCTGTATCGCAATTGGGCTTGCTCCTGTCGTTGCACTAAATCTGTCTATAATAATGTTCATCGACAATGGTCACTTAAATACAGGTTGGATTCCCCTGTAGACATATCACAGATCGAGAGTGACCAGGTACTAGTCCCTCTTCCAGACTTGAGATGCACCAACCACCCTATTACTCCAATTGTCTAGGATGGTATTAAGGGAGGTGTCAACAGTTACTTCACTGCAGGGTCAGTTATACTTCTCTTCCCCCGCTGTATGAACATGAGCATCCTTACTAATGTGACGGCTGGAGTCTATCATCCTGTCCTGGGGACGCATCCACTGACTCTCACTCTTTGTCCAAATAGTGGGGTTAACAGGGGGTTAATATCCTGACGGGGGAAACAAAGGCTCTTTATGTAGCTCACTCTCTTCCCTCAACAATGTTTTCCGACTGTGTCGATAATTGCCTTAGGCTACTGTATGAGCGTAGGGTATTAAAACGGAGTATCACTGCAATGTTTCTTTTATTATTCCTCAGTCTATTTAATAAGTGCACTTATTACTATTTAGGCAGCTGTTACTATTTGGATGATGTGCCTGCGTAGTGATGTAGTGTGAATAATATTAAAGGTACCTTTCCACCTCTTTCTCTCTACAGTTCATGAGTGATTCTGTATATCTTTATTCTACAGCTGGCTCCGCCTTCCCGGGTGTCACTCACAGCAGGCCGCTCCTCTCCTCCTCCTCCAAACGCCTGCGTCACCGCCAGCCGCCTCGATACAGCCACTCACCACTGTCGCTGAGGTCTTCCATCCTTCGCTTGGCCAGCACAGACTAGCCGCCCATGGCGGCCAAAGTGGAGAACACGCTACTGCTGCCGCTGGACATCTCAAAGTCAGGTAAGCTCCGGGGCTAGAGAAGGGGAGCGATTGCTGCCTTTTAGCATTGGAGCCTTGTAGCGCTAACTCGCCTCCGCACAGCACCTTCTCCCGGCCTCTTCTGCCCGTTTCTTTTGTCCTCGCCCTATATATCACCCCTCTTACACAAGTCCCTGTATCCTCCCACGGGGCCCAACTGCCGCATTCCTGCGCAAGGGAGACAGCACATGCCAATGTCCCCCACATGCGGGTCCGATTCGCCTATCCTTTATACAACATATAGTCCATCAGCCACATAGACTGTAACTGCATTTTGGTGTCCCACCCAGGTTTCTTGGTTTAATAATTTCTTTTGCCAGTGGGCAGTGGGTGACATAAATATACAATCTGTTTACAACAATGGCATATAAACACTATATTATGACAGTGGGGCACCACACCAATACTGCCAGATCCATTGCACAGGTGCCGGCAGACAGAGTTCTCCTCTCCTGACAGCGCAAACAAAAGACGCCACCGATATTAATGTTTAATACTTTTCATAATTAAAAATTATCCATCAGAAGAATACGTTTTAAAGGGCGTAAAGGCTAGAAATTTGCTGGGAAATGAGGCAGCATTGAAATAAAATTAATTTTTCATATTGAATTCAAATCAAGGTTATGTGTACACAAATTTGTAAGTCACATATTCCTAAAACAGCAGAATATAAAAGAAAATATTAGATTGAATTTGCTTAAGTTAAATAGCTATCATGTTAGTAATGTACAAAATGTAGGAACAATATAATGAAGACAGAGGTCTGACAGATTCAGCCATGGTGATGCACTTACAATCCCGATGGTCTGGATTCCAGTGTACGAGATACGGGTTCCAGAATCCCAACACATAATGGAATGCCAATGCCGGAATCCCAAAATGGGACAGGACACCAATGTCAGAATCCCTACCATCGGAATCCCAATCGTCTATACAGTGGGCTGGTAAGTATTACGCTGGGGATGGGGGGTTGGTTTAAACGACCCCCGGGTTACTTAAAGTTAGGGTGCAGGGGGGTTTGGGTTAGTATACAGGGAGGGAGGGTTAAGGTTAGGCACCACCAGCGGTGGGTTAAGGTTAGGCTGCGGGGGAGGGAGACGTTAGGTGTAGGGTGCAGGGAGGGGGAGCTAGGCTTAGGCAACACCCGGGGGTTAGCTGTGGAGGGGGAGGGTTACGGTTAAATACAAGCTAATTTTTAAAAGGAGACCCTAATGTTTTTTTCCAGGCTGTAATTTGAGGTAACAGAATCAGCATATTAATGGAATCACATTAGATGTGTCCTCATACAACTAGCTTCAATATGTCATGTGTCATGGGACATTTGGTACTAGTCCCATGCAACTAGTGATGTGCACCGGACATTTTTTGGGTTTTGGGTTTTGGTTTTGGATTCGGTTCGGCGGCCGTGTTTTGGATTCGGACGCGTTTTAGCAAAACCTCACCGAAATTTTTTTGTCGGATTCGGGTGTGTTTTGGATTCAGGTGTTTTTTTCAAAAAACCCTAAAAAACAGCTTAAATCATAGAATTTGGGAGTCATTTTGATCCCATAGTATTATTAACCTCAATAACCATAATTTCCACTCATTTCCAGTCTATTCTGAACACCTCACACCTCACAATATTATTTTTAGTCCTAAAATTTGCACCGAGGTCGCTGGATGGCTAAGCTAAGCGACACAAGTGGCCGACACAAACACCTGGCCCATCTAGGAGTGGCACTGCAGTGTCAGGCAGGATGGCACTTCAAAAAAAATAGTCCCCAAACAGCACATGATGCAAAGAAAAAAAGAGGCGCACCAAGGTCGCTGTGTGACTAAGATAAGCGACACAAGTGTCCCACACAAACACCTGGCCCATCTAGGAGTGGCACTGCAGTGTCAGACAGGATGGCACTTTAAAAAAATTGTCCCCAAACAGCACATGATGCAAAGAAAAATGAAAGAAAAAAGAGGTGCAAGATGGAATTGTCCTAGGGCCCTCCCACCCACCCTTATGTTGTATAAACAGGACATGCACACTTTAACGAACCCATCATTTCAGCGACAGGGTCTGCCACACGACTGTGACTGAAATGAATGGTTGGTTTGGGCCCCCACCAAAAAGAAGCAATCAATCTCTCCTTCCACAAACTGGCTCTACAGAGGCAAGATGTCCTCCTCATCATCATCCTCCGATTCCTCACCCCTTTCACTGTGTACATCCCCCTCCTCACAGATTATTAATTCGTCCTCACTGGAATCCACCATCTCAGATCCCTGTGTACTTTCTGGAGGCAATTGCTGGTGAATGTCTCCACGGAGGAATTGATTATAATTCATTTTGATGAACATCATCTTCTCCACATTTTCTGGAAGTAACCTCGTACGCCGATTGCTGACAAGGTGAGTGGCTGCACTAAACACTCTTTCGGAGTACACACTGGAGGGAGGGCAACTTAGGTAGAATAAAGCCAGTTTGTGCAAGGGCCTCCAAATCGCCTCTTTTTCCTGCCAGTATACGTACGGACTGTCTGACGTGCCTACTTGGATGCGGTCACTCATATAATCCATCACCATTCTTTCAATGGTGAAAGAATCATATGCAGTGACAGTAGACGACATGTCAGTAATCGTTGGCAGGTCCTTCAGTCCGGACCAGATGTCAGCACTCGCTCCAGACTGCCCTGCATCACCGCCAGCGGGTGGGCTCGGAATTCTTAGCCTTTTCCTCGCACCTCCTGTTGCGGGAGAATGTGTAGGAGGAGATGTTGACGGGTGACGTTCCACTTGACTTGACAATTTTCTCACCAGCAGGTCTTTGAACCTCTGCAGACTTGTGTCTGCCGGAAAGAGAGATCCAACGTAGGTTTTAAATCTAGGATCGAGCACGGTGGCCAAAATGTAGTGCTCTGATTTCAACAGATTTACCACCCGTGAATCCTGGTTAATCGAATTAAGGGCTCCATCCACAAGTCCCACATGCCTAGCGGAATCGCTCTGTTTTAGCTCCTCCTTCAATGTCTCCAGCTTCTTCTGCAAAAGCCTGATGAGGGGAATGACCTGACTCAGGCTGGCAGTGTCTGAACTGACTTCACGTGTGGCAAGTTCAAGGGGTTGCAGAACCTTGGACAACGTTGAAATCATTCTCCACTGCGCTTGAGTCAGGTGCATTCCCCCTCCTTTTCCTATATCGTGGGCAGATGTATAGGCTTGAATGGCCTTTTGCTGCTCCTCCATCCTCTGAAGCATATAGAGGGTTGAATTCCACCTCGTTACCACCTCTTGCTTCAGATGATGGCATGGCAGGTTCAGGACTGTTTGGTGGTGCTCCAGTCTTCTGTACGCGGTGGCTGAATGCCGAAAGTGGCCCACAATTCTTCGGGCCACCGACAGCATCTCTTGCACGCCCCTGTTGTTTTTTAAATAATTCTGCACCATTAAATTCAATGTATGTGCAAAACATGGGACGTGCTGGAATTTGCCCAGATGTAATGCACGCACAATATTGCTGGCGTTGTCCGATGTCACAAATCCCCAGGAGAGTCCAATTGGGGTAAGCCATTCTGCGATGATCTTCCTCAGTTTCCGTAAGAGGTTGTCAGCTGTGTGCCTCTTCTGGAAAGCGGTGATACAAAGCGTAGCCTGCCTAGGAACGAGTTGGCATTTGTGAGATGCTGCTACTGGTGCCACCGCTGCTGTTCTTGCTGCGGGAGGCAATACATCTACCCAGTGGGCTGTCACAGTCATATAGTCCTGAGTCTGCCCTGCTCCACTTGTCCACATGTCCGTGGTTAAGTGGACATTGGGTACAACTGCATTTTTTAGGACACTGGTGACTCTTTTTCTGAGGTCTGTGTACATTTTCGGTATCGCCTGCCTAGAGAAATGGAACCTAGATGGTATTTGGTACCGGGGACACAGTACCTCAATCAAGTCTTTAGTTGCCTCAGAATTAACGGTGGATACCGAAACCACGTTTCTCACCGCCCAGGCTGCCAAGGCCTGAGATATCTGCTTTGCAGCAGGATGACTGCTGTGATATTTCATCTTCCTCGCAAAGGACTGTTGGACAGTCAATTGCTTACTGAAAGTAGTACAAGTGGTCTTCCGACTTCCCCTCTGGGATGACGATTGACTCCCAGCAGCTACAACAGCAGCGCCAGCAGCAGTAGGCGTTACACTCAAGGATGCATCGGAGGAATCCCAGGCAGGAGAGGACTCGTCAGACTTGACAGTGACATGGTCTGCAGGACTATTGGCTTTCCTGGGTAAGGAGGAAATTGACACTGAGGGAGTTGGTGGTGTGGTTTGCAGGAGCTTGGTTACAAGAGGAAGGGATTTAGTGGTCAGTGGACTGCTTCCGCTGTCACCCAAAGTTTTTGAACTTGTCACTGACTTATGATGAATGCGCTGCAGGTGACGTATAAGGGAGGATGTTCCGAGGTGGTTAACGTCCTTACCCCTACTTATTACAGTTGACAAAGGCAACACACGGCTTGACACCTGTTGTCCGCATTTGTGTTGAAATAATTCCACACCGAAGAGCTGATTTTTTCTGTATTTTGACCAGGCATGTCAATGGCCATATTTGTCCCACGGACAACAGGTGTCTCCCCGGGTGCCTGACTTAAACAAACCACCTCACCATCAGAATCCTCCTTGTCAATTTCCTCCCCAGCGCCAGCAACACCCATATCCTCATTCTGGTGTACTTCAACAGTGACATCTTCAATTTGACTATCAGGAACTGGACTGCGAGTGCTCCTTCCAGCACTTGCAGGGGGCGTGCAAATGGTGGAAGGCGCAAGCTCTTCCCGTCCAGTGTTGGGAAGGTCAGGCATCGCAACCGACACAATTGGACTCTCCTTGGGGATTTGTGATTTAGAAGAACGCACAGTTCTTTGCTGTGCTTTTGCCAGCTTTTCATTTTTCTAGCGAGAGGATGAGTGCTTCCATCCTCATGTGAATCTGAACCACTAGCCATGAACATAGGCCAGGGCCTCAGCCGTTCCTAGCCACTCCGTGTCGTAAATGGCATATTGGCAAGTGTACGCTTCTCATTAGATGCTTTCAATTTTGATTTTTAGGTAATTTTACTGATCTTTTGTTTTTTGGATTTTACATGCTCTCTACTATTACATTGGGCATCGGCCTTGGCAGACGACGTTGATGGCATTTCATCATCTCGGCCATGACTAGTGGCAGCAGCTTCAGCACGAGGTGGAAGTGGATCTTGATCTTTCCCTGTTTTAACCTACACATTTTTGTTCTCCATTTTTTAATGTGTGGAATTATATGCCAGTATCAATAGCAATGGCCTACTACTATATATACTGCGCACAACTGAAATGCACCACAGGTATGGATGGATAGTATACTTGACGACACAGAGGTAGGTAGAGTAGTGGCCTTCCGTACCGTACTGCTATATATACTGGTGGTCACTGTCAGCAAACTGCAAAACTAAAATGCACCACAGGTATAGAATGTAGATGGATAGTATACTTAATGACGACACAGACGTAGGTACAGCAGTGGCCTTCTGTACCGTACTGCTATATATAGTATACTGGTGGTCACTGTGTCAGCAAACTGCAAAACTAAAATGCACCACAGGTATAGAATGTAGATGGATAGTATACTTAATGACCACACAGAGGTAGGTACAGCAGTGGCCTTCCGTACCGTACTGCTATATGTAGTATACTGGTGGTCACTGTGTCAGCAAACTGCAAAACAAAAATGCACCACAGGTATAGAATGTAGATGGATAGTATACTTAATGACGACACAGAGGTAGGTACAGCAGTGGCCTTCCGTACCGTACTGCTATATATACTGGTGGTCACTGTGTCAGCAAACTGCACAACTGAAATGCACCACAGGTATAGAATCTAGTTGGATAGTATACTTAATGCCGACACAGAGGTAGGTACAGCAGTGGCCTACTGTACCGTAATGCTATATATTATATACTGGTGGTCACTGGTCAGCAAAACTCTGCACTGTACTCCTCCTATATAATATTATATTGGTGGTCCCCAGACCCCACAATAAAGCAGCACACTGAGCACAGATATGGAGTGTTTTTCAGGCAGACAACGTATTACTGGTGGTCACTGTCAGCAAAACTCTGCACTGTACTCCTGTTATATAATACAGTTGCTCCCCAGTCCCCACAATTAAGTAATAAGCAAGCACAAAATATTTGCAATGCATCAACATAAACGGAGAGGACGCCAGCCACATCCTCTCCCTAACATTTCCAATGCACAAGTGAAAATGGCGGCGACGCGCGGCTGCTTATATAGAATCCGAATCTCGCGAGTATCCGACAGCGGGATGATGACGTTCGGGCGCGCTCGGGTTAACCGAGCCACACGGGAGAATCCGAGTATGGCTCGGACCCGTGTAAAAAGGGTGAAGTTCGGGGGGGTTCGGTTTCCGAGAAACCGAACCCGCTCATCACTACATGCAACCAGGCATCTTTTTTGTGTCTTTTTACCAAAAAATGCATCTTAAGCCCCATACACACTAGACAATTTTTTTAACGATTTTGGGATAACGATGCATCATTACAATAATCGTCCACTTGCATGTTTGTGTGTGACTGAGGGTCAAATACAGCATAGATCACAATTTAGAGATTTCACAATTTGGCCCATTACCGGTGGATTGCGCATATGATGCATATGCAATGCGCGTGCATCAGAGCCGCATTGTGATCAGTGTGTTTGCAATTTTAAATCTATGCGTTTGCACATTGATTAACAGGAAGTCAGCATTTAGGGGTGGTAACATGGCATTTTGTGGGAGTGGTGACAAGAACACAGGCGTGGCATGGCTATTTGGCAGACGGGTCTCTGACGTCATCTGCGAGCACTTGCATGCAACAATATGTGCAGATTTCTGGATGCTCTGGCTTGATGCAGATTGAATTTACCCCTTTGATGTTCCCGATTTTGTATATGGATTGCAATGGATGTGCAAGACTGGGCATCAATTACCTGTACGATTCTTTGTAACTGAGTTTGCAAAGAAAAGCCCTTCTATTAGCAATAGCGATCCATGCTGAATTAGGCCCTGAGTCTGTACATGCAGTTGTAAAACATAGTAGAAATTACAGTAAGTTGTAGTTGCATTAGTAGGTAGCATATTCTAATCAGGACATTTTACCATGCTTATTTATTATTTCCAGGTTACACAAATGATCATACTTTTCTTTTACCATATTTATTTAAACATATAGTGCTGCAGTAAGGACAAATAATAGATCCATGTTTAACACAAAATTATTTACCCCACACCCACTCTCCAGGGTTGAGGACTGGAGCCCCATGACATTTTAAAAAATTGCTTCGCAAATTTGCATTATGAAACAAGCCTTGTACACGTGGTGGGATCATGGTGGGATAGGGATTTAGAAACTGATGTGGACTGACAGCAAGTTCTGCTAAGAAGGTCATTTTTTGGTTGGACTTTCTGTAGAACCGTTCCGTCAATATTCAACATTCTCCATCGATTTTCTAAATGATGGACGACATGATGCCTAATAAATGTTGCCCTTGGTGTGTTTCAGAGTTTTCAACAGATGATTTCAAGCAGTGCTATATCAGGGCACACTGCCATCCTGTGCTGGCCCCAACCCAAACATCTGATGTCACACGAGGGGGCAGGGATACTGCCAGTCAGCTCTACACACTACAAGGTTCATGGAGCAGCACTGAAGCAGGGGTGCTTTTACAGGCTCCTGGCTAGCCAGATGGCAATGGCCTGCACCCTGGACAATAGCACAATGAGCTCGTCTCTCCTATGGTCCAGATTTTAAGCACAAGTCCTATTTCAAGTTTGAGTCGTTATCTAACTTCACAATTTAAGAAAAATAAATTTTGAGTACCGTTGCCCTTTAAAGTCATCTGGACATAGAAAACGTCTACATTATAAATATCATGAAAATTATATGAATGCTAACTATGCAAATCTATGGATTTGCTGTCGAAAAAGATGGCTAATGAGACAGTCTGCAATTAAACTTTCTTGTTTTCAAAAGAAATGAATGGAATGTTTTTAAAGTAAATTCCTGCCTTGATCAATGAACCATAGAAAGCTTACAGTAAGGTTATTACATTATATGCTATAATGTGTGAATAACAGTAAATGACTGAAAATCTTTTTTTTATATTGATCTGATAAGTCTAAAACATAAATAGGATATTTGCAATTTGCTCAATAATAGTCATAGATATATCCAGTCACACCATAATGAGATATTTCCGGAAAATCCAGATAATTACCTTTGAAAACCCTTGAGACTGGAGTTGAGAACCCTGCTACATGAGAAATTCCAGCTACTACTGTATAAATGTTATATTTTTGTCAGGAGCGTATCTAGAGAGGAGAAGGCCCATGTGCAGGTTGCGTCTGGGCCCCCTCCTCTCTAGTCAGCAGCGCTGTAGAGCTCTGAGCACTAGGGTCCCTAGGGGACCCTAGCGTTGTCCCTGAGTCTTTAGCACCTTAACAAATCTCCAGAAAAATGGTGCAGTAGCCATTTTTCCAAGGATTTTCCAAATGCGCATGCACAAAACATCGGGAAAAAGGTGGGGGACCATTTTCCCAGTGATTTCTGTAGCACTACTGCTGCGCAGCGGGACTCTGTAGGGTATTAAAAAGAATGGGTAAAAGGTGTGTGGTGTGGGCTACCCTGGACCCCTGGGGCACATGTGCATAACTCATTGGGATGCTAAACTGGTGCAAAAGATATATATTTTTTTTAATACACCAGTACACTTATTGTATCACCAATAACCAGTAAATAATAAAGTTCCTTTGTGGACTCCTAGTTCAATTTTACAAACAGTTCAAGTCAGTGTCGGACTGGAGCATGAAGGGCCAACCAGGGAAATGCATTGGTAGGGGCCCATGTTTAGGGGTGTGGCCAGTTGCCACAGAGGCTTGGCTAACCATTAGAGAGTGCATAGTCTAGGCCCCTTGGTAAATATATATACTGTAGTAAATACCGCTAGTGCATGCATGATAATTAATAACACAAATGCTTTGTAGAAAATATACCATAGTCCTGTGCAGTATAAGGTAACATATTAATGAGTAAGTCAAGTGCACAGTCTGGAACCTGATCCCTAGAGAAAGAGCTGGAGCCCCAGGTGGTGGGGCCCACTGGTGGTTTCCCCCTGTTCCCCTGTGGGCCAGTCCAACCCTGTCTCAAGTGCATCTGCACTCCCTCTCAGATATAGGCGGCAGAATTCCATGACATCTTCTGCTAATCTAGGTGTTACAAGTCTGTGAAAGAACAAAAATTGGCACTCAATATCATGAAATATTGCTATACAATGGCATACCTCCCAACATGACCCTCTCCAGGAGGGACAGAATACTCTGCTCCTGGACTTTCCCTCTTAATTTATGATTGCCATCACCTGTGGTGAAACACCTTTCTTATCCACTAACCTGTTCAAAACAGGTGCTGCCAATCATACATTAAGAGAAAAATCCAGAAGCAGAGCATTCTGTCCCTCCTGGAGAGGGTCATGTTGGGAGCTATGCAATGGTTGTGCTTACTCGGATGTCTGATGACATACCTCCCAACATGACCCTCTCCAGGAGGGACAGAATGCTCTGCTCCTGGACTTCCCTCTTTATGATTGCTATCACCTGTGGTGAAACACCTTTCTTATCCATTAACCTGTTAGAGAAAAGTCCAAGATCAGAGCATTTTGTTCCTCCTGGAGAGGGTCATGTTGTTAGGTATGTGATGATCATAAGATTGATCCCACGCTTCGTCGTCAGATGTAGTAGTGGATAAAAGAAGACTGCAGGGGTCGTCTTTTAACTAGAGATGAGCGGGTTCGGTTCCTCTGAATCCGAACCCGCCCGAACTTCAGGTTTTTTACACGGGTCCGAGCAGGCTCGGATCTTCCCGCCTTGCTCGGCTAACCCGAGCGCGCCCGAACGTCATCATCACGCTGTCGGATTCTCGCGAGGCTCGGATTCTATCGCGAGACTCGGATTCTATATAAGGAGCCGCGCGTCGCCGCCTTTTTCACACGTGCATTGAGAGTCATAGGGAGAGGACGTGGCTGGCGTCCTCTCCGTTTAGAGAAGAGAGAGACACAGTATTTTGGGGAGCATT